>NC_137897.1:21182026-21830166 GCF_963455335.1 Martes martes
GAGAAGCCCAGAAGGGCCACCAGATCATTGTGTAGGAAGCATCTGGCCTGCGGGACCTGGGCACCACAGCAGGCTGAGTAGAGATATTTCAACAATCATGGTGGAATTGGGATTCCAATTACATGAAACAAAGGAGTTTGGAGCATCATCGCCAAGGAGGCCAGGCAGGCTCTGCTCGCCTTTCAGTTAATCAGCACAGAGATACTGGGCATGGGAAGAAATGCACTGAAAAGTGCCCAAGGTGGCACACAACACAGGCAGCTATTGTAGGGATCATTTCCCCTGGGAATGGCATGAATGCACTGGGCACCCCCAGATCAGTCTAGAGGGAGCAATCACAGCGGAATAATGACAACACAGCAGTTACAGCAGACACATTGTAACAATATTAATGGAATTCGGATTCCAAGTTCGAGCACCAAAATAGTGCAGCACCAAAGCCAAGGAGACCGGGCATGCTTCAGGGGTTTTGGGGTGGGAAACTAGAAGTACCACCCACGGGCGTCCTGGAGAAGCCCTGAAGGGCCACCAGATCATTGTGTAGGATGAATCGGGCCTGCGGGACCTGAGCACCACAGCAACCTGTATGGAGATATTTCAACTATGTCGGTGGAATTAGGATTCCAATTACATGAAACAAAGGAGTTTAGAGCATCATCGCCAAGGAGGCCAGGCAGGCTCTGCACGCCTTTCAGTTAATCAGCACAGAGATACTGGGCATGGGAAGAAATGCACTGAAAAGTACCCAAGGTGTCACATAACACAGGCAGTTATTGTAGGGATCACTTCCCGTGGGAATTGCATGAAAGAATTGCACACCCCCAGATCAGTCTAGGGGGAGCAATCACAGCTAAATCATAACACCACAGCAGTTTCAGTAGATACATTGTAACAATATTAATGGAATTCGGATTCCAAGATCGAGCACCAAAATAGTGTATCACAAGAGCCAAGGAGACCGGGCATGCTTCACGGGTCGTTGGGGTGGGAAACTAGAAGTACCACCCACGGGCGTCCTGGAGAAGCCCTGAAGGGCCACCAGATCATTGTGTAGGAAGTATTGGGCCTGCGGGAAATGGGCACCACAGCAGCCTGAGTAGAGATATTTCAACAATCATGGTGGAATTAGGATTCCAATTACATGACACAAAGGAGTTTGGAGCATCATCGCCAAGGAGGCCAGGCAGTCTCTGCACGCCTTTCAGTTAATCAGCACAGAGATACTGGGCATGGGAAGAAATGCACTGAAAAGTGCCCAAGGTGGCACACAACACAGGCAGCTATTGTAGGGATCATTTCCCCTGGGAATGGCATGAAAGCACTGGACACCCCCAGAGCAGTCTAGAGGGAGCATTCACAGCCGAATAATGACAACACAGCAGTTACAGTAGACACATTGTAACAATATTAATGGAATTCGGATTCCAAGTTCGAGCACCAAAATAGTGCAGCACCAAAGCCAAGGAGACCGGGCATGCTTCAGGGGTTTTGGGGTGGGAAACTAGAAGTACCACCCACGGGCGTCCTGGAGAAGCCCTGAAGGGCCACCAGATCATTGTGTAGGAAGAATCGGGCCTGCGGGACCTGAGCACCACAGCAACCTGTATGGAGATATTTCAACTATCTCGGTGGAATTAGGATTCCAATTACATGAAACAAAGGAGTTTAGAGCATCATCGCCAAGGAGGCCAGGCAGGCTCTGCACGCCTTTCAGTTAATCAGCACAGAGATACTGGGCATGGGAAGAAATGCACTGAAAAGTGCCCAAGGTGGCACACAACACAGGCAGCTATTGTAGGGATCATTTCCCCTGGAATGGCATGAAAGCACTGGACACCCCCAGAGCAGTCTAGAGGGAGCAATCACAGCGGAATAATGACAACACAGCAGTTACAGCAGACACATTGTAACAATATTAATGGAATTCGGGTTCCAATTCGAGCACCAAAATAGTGCAGCACCAAAGCCAAGGAGACCGGGCATGCTTCAGGGGTTTTGGGGTGGGAAACTAGAAGTACCACCCACGGGCGTCCTGGAGAAGCCCAGAAGGGCCACCAGATCATTGTGTAGGAAGCATCTGGCCTGCGGGACCTGGGCACCACAGCAGGCTGAGTAGAGATATTTCAACAATCATGGTGGAATTAGGATTCCAATTACATGAAACAAAGGAGTTTGGAGCATCATCGCCAAGGAGGCCAGGCAGGCTCTGCTCGCCTTTCAGTTAATCAGCACAGAGATACTGGGCATGGGAAGAAATGCACTGAAAAGTGCCCAAGGTGTCACACAACACAGGCAGCTATTGTAGGGATCATTTCCCCTGGGAATGGCATGAATGCACTGGGCACCCCCAGATCAGTCTAGAGGGAGCAATCACAGCGGAATAATGACAACACAGCAGTTACAGCAGACACATTGTAACAATATTAATGGAATTCGGATTCCAAGTTCGAGCACCAAAATAGTGCAGCACCAAAGCCAAGGAGACCGGGCATGCTTCAGGGGTTTTGGGGTGGGAAACTAGAAGTACCACCCACGGGCGTCCTGGAGAAGCCCTGAAGGGCCACCAGATCATTGTGTAGGATGAATCGGGCCTGCGGGACCTGAGCACCACAGCAACCTGTATGGAGATATTTCAACTATCTCGGTGGAATTAGGAATCCAATTACATGAAACAAAGGAGTTTAGAGCATCATCGCCAAGGAGGCCAGGCAGGCTCTGCACGCCTTTCAGTTAATCAGCACAGAGATACTGGGCATGGGAAGAAATGCACTGAAAAGTACCCAAGGTGTCACATAACACAGGCAGTTATTGTAGGGATCACTTCCCGTGGGAATTGCATGAAAGAATTGCACACCCCCAGATCAGTCTAGGGGGAGCAATCACAGCTAAATCATAACACCACAGCAGTTTCAGTAGATACATTGTAACAATATTAATGGAATTCGGATTCCAAGATCGAGCACCAAAATAGTGTATCACAAGAGCCAAGGAGACCGGGCATGCTTCACGGGTCGTTGGGGTGGGAAACTAGAAGTACCACCCACGGGCGTCCTGGAGAAGCCCTGAAGGGCCACCAGATCATTGTGTAGGAAGCATTGGGCCTGCGGGAAATGGGCACCACAGCAGGCTGAGTAGAGATATTTCAACAATCATGGTGGAATTAGGATTCCAATTACATGACACAAAGGAGTTTGGAGCATCATCGCCAAGGAGGCCAGGCAGTCTCTGCACGCCTTTCAGTTAATCAGCACAGAGATACTGGGCATGGGAAGAAATGCACTGAAAAGTGCCCAAGGTGGCACACAACACAGGCAGCTATTGTAGGGATCATTTCCCCTGGGAATGGCATGAAAGCACTGGACACCCCCAGAGCAGTCTAGAGGGAGCATTCACAGCGGAATAATGACAACACAGCAGTTACAGCAGACACATTGTAACAATATTAATGGAATTCGGGTTCCAAGTTCGAGCACCAAAATAGTGCAGCACCAAAGCCAAGGAGACCGGGCATGCTTCAGGGGTTTTGGGGTGGGAAACTAGAAGTACCACCCACGGGCGTCCTGGAGAAGCCCAGAAGGGCCACCAGATCATTGTGTAGGAAGCATCTGGCCTGCGGGACCTGGGCACCACAGCAGGCTGAGTAGAGATATTTCAACAATCATGGTGGAATTGGGATTCCAATTACATGAAACAAAGGAGTTTGGAGCATCATCGCCAAGGAGGCCAGGCAGGCTCTGCTCGCCTTTCAGTTAATCAGCACAGAGATACTGGGCATGGGAAGAAATGCACTGAAAAGTGCCCAAGGTGGCACACAACACAGGCAGCTATTGTAGGGATCATTTCCCCTGGGAATGGCATGAATGCACTGGGCACCCCCAGATCAGTCTAGAGGGAGCAATCACAGCGGAATAATGACAACACAGCAGTTACAGCAGACACATTGTAACAATATTAATGGAATTCGGATTCCAAGTTCGAGCACCAAAATAGTGCAGCACCAAAGCCAAGGAGACCGGGCATGCTTCAGGGGTTTTGGGGTGGGAAACTAGAAGTACCACCCACGGGCGTCCTGGAGAAGCCCTGAAGGGCCACCAGATCATTGTGTAGGATGAATCGGGCCTGCGGGACCTGAGCACCACAGCAACCTGTATGGAGATATTTCAACTATGTCGGTGGAATTAGGATTCCAATTACATGAAACAAAGGAGTTTAGAGCATCATCGCCAAGGAGGCCAGGCAGGCTCTGCACGCCTTTCAGTTAATCAGCACAGAGATACTGGGCATGGGAAGAAATGCACTGAAAAGTACCCAAGGTGTCACATAACACAGGCAGTTATTGTAGGGATCACTTCCCGTGGGAATTGCATGAAAGAATTGCACACCCCCAGATCAGTCTAGGGGGAGCAATCACAGCTAAATCATAACACCACAGCAGTTTCAGTAGATACATTGTAACAATATTAATGGAATTCGGATTCCAAGATCGAGCACCAAAATAGTGTATCACAAGAGCCAAGGAGACCGGGCATGCTTCACGGGTCGTTGGGGTGGGAAACTAGAAGTACCACCCACGGGCGTCCTGGAGAAGCCCTGAAGGGCCACCAGATCATTGTGTAGGAAGTATTGGGCCTGCGGGAAATGGGCACCACAGCAGCCTGAGTAGAGATATTTCAACAATCATGGTGGAATTAGGATTCCAATTACATGACACAAAGGAGTTTGGAGCATCATCGCCAAGGAGGCCAGGCAGTCTCTGCACGCCTTTCAGTTAATCAGCACAGAGATACTGGGCATGGGAAGAAATGCACTGAAAAGTGCCCAAGGTGGCACACAACACAGGCAGCTATTGTAGGGATCATTTCCCCTGGGAATGGCATGAAAGCACTGGACACCCCCAGAGCAGTCTAGAGGGAGCATTCACAGCCGAATAATGACAACACAGCAGTTACAGTAGACACATTGTAACAATATTAATGGAATTCGGATTCCAAGTTCGAGCACCAAAATAGTGCAGCACCAAAGCCAAGGAGACCGGGCATGCTTCAGGGGTTTTGGGGTGGGAAACTAGAAGTACCACCCACGGGCGTCCTGGAGAAGCCCTGAAGGGCCACCAGATCATTGTGTAGGAAGAATCGGGCCTGCGGGACCTGAGCACCACAGCAACCTGTATGGAGATATTTCAACTATCTCGGTGGAATTAGGATTCCAATTACATGAAACAAAGGAGTTTAGAGCATCATCGCCAAGGAGGCCAGGCAGGCTCTGCACGCCTTTCAGTTAATCAGCACAGAGATACTGGGCATGGGAAGAAATGCACTGAAAAGTGCCCAAGGTGGCACACAACACAGGCAGCTATTGTAGGGATCATTTCCCCTGGAATGGCATGAAAGCACTGGACACCCCCAGAGCAGTCTAGAGGGAGCAATCACAGCGGAATAATGACAACACAGCAGTTACAGCAGACACATTGTAACAATATTAATGGAATTCGGGTTCCAATTCGAGCACCAAAATAGTGCAGCACCAAAGCCAAGGAGACCGGGCATGCTTCAGGGGTTTTGGGGTGGGAAACTAGAAGTACCACCCACGGGCGTCCTGGAGAAGCCCAGAAGGGCCACCAGATCATTGTGTAGGAAGCATCTGGCCTGCGGGACCTGGGCACCACAGCAGGCTGAGTAGAGATATTTCAACAATCATGGTGGAATTAGGATTCCAATTACATGAAACAAAGGAGTTTGGAGCATCATCGCCAAGGAGGCCAGGCAGGCTCTGCTCGCCTTTCAGTTAATCAGCACAGAGATACTGGGCATGGGAAGAAATGCACTGAAAAGTGCCCAAGGTGTCACACAACACAGGCAGCTATTGTAGGGATCATTTCCCCTGGGAATGGCATGAATGCACTGGGCACCCCCAGATCAGTCTAGACGGAGCAATCACAGCGGAATAATGACAACACAGCAGTTACAGCAGACACATTGTAACAATATTAATGGAATTCGGATTCCAAGTTCGAGCACCAAAATAGTGCAGCACCAAAGCCAAGGAGACCAGGCATGCTTCAGGGGTTTTGGGGTGGGAAACTAGAAGTACCACCCACGGGCGTCCTGGAGAAGCCCTGAAGGGCCACCAGATCATTGTGTAGGATGAATCGGGCCTGCGGGACCTGAGCACCACAGCAACCTGTATGGAGATATTTCAACTATCTCGGTGGAATTAGGATTCCAATTACATGAAACAAAGGAGTTTAGAGCATCATCGCCAAGGAGGCCAGGCAGGCTCTGCACGCCTTTCAGTTAATCAGCACAGAGATACTGGGCATGGGAAGAAATGCACTGAAAAGTACCCAAGGTGTCACATAACACAGGCAGTTATTGTAGGGATCACTTCCCGTGGGAATTGCATGAAAGAATTGCACACCCCCAGATCAGTCTAGGGGGAGCAATCACAGCTAAATCATAACACCACAGCAGTTTCAGTAGATACATTGTAACAATATTAATGGAATTCGGATTCCAAGATCGAGCACCAAAATAGTGTATCACAAGAGCCAAGGAGACCGGGCATGCTTCACGGGTCGTTGGGGTGGGAAACTAGAAGTACCACCCACGGGCGTCCTGGAGAAGCCCTGAAGGGCCACCAGATCATTGTGTAGGAAGCATTGGGCCTGCGGGACCTGGGCACCACAGCAGCCTGAGTAGAGATATTTCAACAATCATGGTGGAATTAGGATTCCAATTACATGACACAAAGGAGTTTGGAGCATCATCGCCAAGGAGGCCAGGCAGTCTCTGCACGCCTTTCAGTTAATCAGCACAGAGATACTGGGCATGGGAAGAAATGCACTGAAAAGTGCCCAAGGTGGCACACAACACAGGCAGCTATTGTAGGGATCATTTCCCCTGGGAATGGCATGAAAGCACTGGACACCCCCAGAGAAGTCTAGAGGGAGCATTCACAGCCGAATAATGACAACACAGCAGTTACAGTAGACACATTGTAACAATATTAATGGAATTCGGATACCAAGTTCGAGCACCAAAATAGTGCAGCACCAAAGCCAAGGAGACCGGGCATGCTCCAGGGGTTTTGGGGTGGTAAACTAGAAGTACCACCCACGGGCGTCCTGGAGAAGCCCAGAAGGGCCACCAGATCATTGTGTAGGAAGCATCTGGCCTGCGGGACCTGGGCACCACAGCAGGCTGAGTAGAGATATTTCAACAATCATGGTGGATTTAGGATTCCAATTACATGAAACAAAGGAGTTTGGAGCATCATCACCAAGGAGGGCAGGCAGGCTCAGCTCGCCTTTCAGTTAATCAGCACAGAGATACTGGGCATGGGAAGAAATGCACTGAAAAGTGCCCAAGGTGGCACACAACACAGGCAGCTATTGTAGGGATCATTTCCCCTGGGAATGGCATGAAAGCACTGGACACCCCCAGAGCAGTCTAGAGGGAGCAATCACAGCGGAATAATGACAACACAGCAGTTACAGTAGACACATTGTAACAATATTAATGGAATTCGGATTCCAAGTTCGAGCACCAAAATAGTGCAGCACCAAAGCCAAGGAGACCGGGCATGCTTCAGGGGCTTTGGGGTGGGAAACTAGAAGTACCACCCACGGGCGTCCTGGAGAAGCCCTGAAGGGCCACCAGATCATTGTGTAGGATGAATCGGGCCTGCGGGACCTGAGCACCACAGCAACCTGTATGGAGATATTTCAACTATCTCGGTGGAATTAGGATTCCAATTACATGAAACAAAGGAGTTTAGAGCATCATCGCCAAGGAGGCCAGGCAGGCTCTGCACGCCTTTCAGTTAATCAGCACAGAGATACTGGGCATGGGAAGAAATGCACTGAAAAGTACCCAAGGTGTCACATAACACAGGCAGTTATTGTAGGGATCACTTCCCGTGGGAATTGCATGAAAGAATTGCACACCCCCAGATCAGTCTAGGGGGAGCAATCACAGCTAAATCATAACACCACAGCAGTTTCAGTAGATACATTGTAACAATATTAATGGAATTCGGATTCCAAGATCGAGCACCAAAATAGTGTATCACAAGAGCCAAGGAGACCGGGCATGCTTCACGGGTCGTTGGGGTGGGAAACTAGAAGTACCACCCACGGGCGTCCTGGAGAAGCCCTGAAGGGCCACCAGATCATTGTGTAGGAAGCATTGGGCCTGCGGGAAGTGGGCACCACAGCAGCCTGAGTAGAGATATTTCAACAATCATGGTGGAATTAGGATTCCAATTACATGACACAAAGGAGTTTGGAGCATCATCGCCAAGGAGGCCAGGCAGTCTCTGCACGCCTTTCAGTTAATCAGCACAGAGATACTGGGCATGGGAAGAAATGCACTGAAAAGTGCCCAAGGTGGCACACAACACAGGCAGCTATTGTAGGGATCATTTCCCCTGGGAATGGCATGAAAGCACTGGACACCCCCAGAGCAGTCTAGAGGGAGCATTCACAGCGGAATAATGACAACACAGCAGTTACAGCAGACACATTGTAACAATATTAATGGAATTCGGGTTCCAAGTTCGAGCACCAAAATAGTGCAGCACCAAAGCCAAGGAGACCGGGCATGCTTCAGGGGTTTTGGGGTGGGAAACTAGAAGTACCACCCACGGGCGTCCTGGAGAAGCCCAGAAGGGCCACCAGATCATTGTGTAGGAAGCATCTGGCCTGCGGGACCTGGGCACCACAGCAGGCTGAGTAGAGATATTTCAACAATCATGGTGGAATTAGGATTCCAATTACATGAAACAAAGGAGTTTGGAGCATCATCGCCAAGGAGGCCAGGCAGGCTCTGCTCGCCTTTCAGTTAATCAGCACAGAGATACTGGGCATGGGAAGAAATGCACTGAAAAGTGCCCAAGGTGTCACACAACACAGGCAGCTATTGTAGGGATCATTTCCCCTGGGAATGGCATGAATGCACTGGGCACCCCCAGATCAGTCTAGAGGGGGCAATCACAGCGGAATAATGACAACACAGCAGTTACAGCAGACACATTGTAACAATATTAATGGAATTCGGATTCCAAGTTCGAGCACCAAAATAGTGCAGCACCAAAGCCAAGGAGACCGGGCATGCTTCAGGGGTTTTGGGGTGGGAAACTAGAAGTACCACCCACGGGCGTCCTGGAGAAGCCAAGAAGGGCCACCAGATCATTGTGTAGGAAGCATCTGGCCTGCGGGACCTGGGCACCACAGCAGGCTGAGTAGAGATATTTCAACAATCATGGTGGAATTAGGATTCCAATTACATGAAACAAAGGAGTTTGGAGCATCATCACCAAGGAGGGCAGGCAGGCTCAGCTCACCTTTCAGTTAATCAGCACAGAGATACTGGGCATGGGAAGAAATGCACTGAAAAGTGCCCAAGGTGGCACACAACACAGGCAGCTATTGTAGGGATCATTACCCTGGAATGGCATGAAAGCACTGGACACCCCCAGAGCAGTCTAGAGGGAACAATCACAGCGGAATAATGACAACACAGCAGTTACAGCAGACACATTGTAACAATATTAATGGAATTCGGATTCCAAGTTCGAGCACCAAAATAGTGCAGCACCAAAGCCAAGGAGACCGGGCATGCTTCAGGGGTTTTGGGGTGGGAAACTAGAAGTACCACCCACGGGCGTCCTGGAGAAGCCCTGAAGGGCCACCAGATCATTGTGTAGGATGAATCGGGACTGCGGGACCTGAGCACCACAGCAACCTGTATGGAGATATTTCAACTATCTCGGTGGAATTAGGATTCCAATTACATGAAACAAAGGAGTTTAGAGCATCATCGCCAAGGAGGCCAGGCAGGCTCTGCACGCCTTTCAGTTAATCAGCACAGAGATACTGGGCATGGGAAGAAATGCACTGAAAAGTACCCAAGGTGTCACATAAGACAGGCAGTTATTGTAGGGATCACTTCCCGTGGGAATTGCATGAAAGAATTGCACACCCCCAGATCAGTCTAGGGGGAGCAATCACAGCTAAATCATAACACCACAGCAGTTTCAGTAGATACATTGTAACAATATTAATGGAATTCGGATTCCAAGATCGAGCACCAAAATAGTGTATCACAAGAGCCAAGGAGACCGGGCATGCTTCAGGGGTTTTGGGGTGGGAAACTAGAAGTACCACCCATGGGCGTCCTGGAGAAGCCCTGAAGGGCCACCAGATCATTGTGTAGGAAGCATCGGGCCTGCGGGACCTGAGCACCACAGCAACCTGTATGGAGATATTTCAACTATCTCGGTGGAATTAGGATTCCAATTACATGAAACAAAGGAGTTTAGAGCATCATCGCCAAGGAGGCCAGGCAGGCTCTGCACGCCTTTCAGTTAATCAGCACAGAGATACTGGGCATGGGAAGAAATGCACTGAAAAGTACCCAAGGTGTCACATAACACAGGCAGTTATTGTAGGGATCACTTCCCGTGGGAATTGCATGAAAGAATTGCACACCCCCAGATCAGTCTAGGGGGAGCAATCACAGCTAAATCATAACACCACAGCAGTTTCAGTAGATACATTGTAACAATATTAATGGAATTCGGATTCCAAGATCGAGCACCAAAATAGTGTATCACAAGAGCCAAGGAGACCGGGCATGCTTCACGGGTCGTTGGGGTGGGAAACTAGAAGTACCACCCACGGGCGTCCTGGAGAAGCCCTGAAGGGCCACCAGATCATTGTGTAGGAAGCATTGGGCCTGCGGGAAATGGGCACCACAGCAGCCTGAGTAGAGATATTTCAACAATCATGGTGGAATTAGGATTCCAATTACATGACACAAAGGAGTTTGGAGCATCATCGCCAAGGAGGCCAGGCAGTCTCTGCATGCCTTTCAGTTAATCAGCACAGAGATACTGGGCATGGGAAGAAATGCACTGAAAAGTGCCCAAGGTGGCACACAACACAGGCAGCTATTGTAGGGATCATTTCCCCTGGGAATGGCATGAAAGCACTGGACACCCCCAGAGCAGTCTAGAGGGAGCAATCACAGCGAAATAATGACAACACAGCAGTTACAGCAGACACATTGTAACAATATTAATGGAATTCGGGTTTAAAGTTCGAGCACCAAAATAGTGCAGCACCAAAGCCAAGGAGACCGGGCATGCTTCAGGGGTTTTGGGGTGGGAAACTAGAAGTACCACCCACGGGCGTCCTGGAGAAGCCCTGAAGGGCCACCAGATCATTGTGTAGGATGAATCGGGCCTGCGGGACCTGAGCACCACAGCAACCTGTATGGAGTTATTTCAACTATCTCGGTGGAATTAGGATTCCAATTACATGAAACAAAGGAGTTTAGAGCATCATCGCCAAGGAGGCCAGGCAGGCTCTGCACGCCTTTCAGTTAATCAGCACAGAGATACTGGGCATGGGAAGAAATGCACTGAAAAGTACCCAAGGTGTCACATAACACAGGCAGTTATTGTAGGGATCACTTCCCGTGGGAATTGCATGAAAGAATTGCACACCCCCAGATCAGTCTAGGGGGAGCAATCACAGCTAAATCATAACACCACAGCAGTTTCAGTAGATACATTGTAACAATATTAATGGAATTCGGATTCCAAGATCGAGCACCAAAATAGTGTATCACAAGAGCCAAGGAGACCGGGCATGCTTCACGGGTCGTTGGGGTGGGAAACTAGAAGTACCACCCACGGGCGTCCTGGAGAAGCCCTGAAGGGCCACCAGATCATTGTGTCGGAAGCATTGGGCCTGCGGGACCTGGGCAGCACAGCAGCCTGAGTAGAGATATTTCAACAATCATGGTGGAATTAGGATTCCAATTACATGACACAAAGGAGTTTGGAGCATCATCGCCAAGGAGGCCAGGCAGTCTCTGCACCCCTTTCAGTTAATCAGCACAGAGGTACTGGGCATGGGAAGAAATGCACTGAAAAGTGCCCAAGGTGGCACACAACACAGGCAGCTATTGTAGGGATCATTTCCCCTGGGAATGGCATGAAAGCACTGGACACCCCCAGAGCAGTCTAGAGGGAGCATTCACAGCGGAATAATGACAACACAGCAGTTACAGCAGACACATTGTAACAATATTAATGGAATTCGGGTTCCAAGTTCGAGCACCAAAATAGTGCAGCACCAAAGCCAAGGAGACCGGGCATGCTTCAGGGGTTTTGGGGTGGGAAACTAGAAGTACCACCCACGGGCGTCCTGGAGAAGCCCAGAAGGGCCACCAGATCATTGTGTAGGAAGCATCTGGCCTGCGGGACCTGGGCACCACAGCAGGCTGAGTAGAGATATTTCAACAATCATGGTGGAATTAGGATTCCAATTACATGAAACAAAGGAGTTTGGAGCATCATCACCAAGGAGGGCAGGCAGGCTCAGCTCGCCTTTCAGTTAATCAGCACAGAGATACTGGGCATGGGAAGAAATGCACTGAAAAGTGCCCAAGGTGGCACACAACACAGGCAGCTATTGTAGGGATCATTTCCCCTGGGAATGGCATGAAAGCACTGGACACCCCCAGAGCAGTCTAGAGGGAGCAATCACAGCGGAATAATGACAACACAGCAGTTACAGTAGACACATTGTAACAATATTAATGGAATTCGGATTCCAAGTTCGAGCACCAAAATAGTGCAGCACCAAAGCCAAGGAGACCGGGCATGCTTCAGGGGTTTTGGGGTGGGAAACTAGAAGTACCACCCACGGGCGTCCTGGAGAAGCCCTGAAGGGCCACCAGATCATTGTGTAGGAAGCATCTGGCCTGCGGGACCTGAGCACCACAGCAACCTGTATGGAGATATTTCAACTATCTCGGTGGAATTAGGATTCCAATTACATGAAACAAAGGAGTTTAGAGCATCATCGCCAAGGAGGCCAGGCAGGCTCTGCACGCATTTCAGTTAATCAGCACAGAGATACTGGGCATGGGAAGAAATGCACTGAAAAGTACCCAAGGTGTCACATAACACAGGCAGTTATTGTAGGGATCACTTCCCGTGGGAATTGCATGAAAGAATTGCACACCCCCAGATCAGTCTAGGGGGAGCAATCACAGCTAAATTATAACACCACAGCAGTTTCAGTAGATACATTGTAACAATATTAATGGAATTCGGATTCCAAGATCGAGCACCAAAATAGTGTATCACCAAAGCCAAGGAGACCGGGCATGCTTCACGGGTGGTTGGGGTGGGAAACTAGAAGTACCACCCACGGGCGTCCTGGAGAAGCCCTGAAGGGCCACCAGATCATTGTGTAGGAAGCATCTGGCCTGCGGGACCTGGGCACCACAGCAGGCTGAGTAGAGATATTTCAACAATCATGGTGGAAATAGGATTCCAATTACATTACACAAAGGAGTTCGGAGCATCATCACCAAGGAGGGCAGGCAGGCTCTGCACGCCTTTCAGTTAATCAGCACAGAGATACTGGGCATGGGAAGAAATGCACTGAAAAGTGCCCAAGGTGGCACACAACACAGGCAGCTATTGTAGGGATCATTTCCCCTGGGAATGGCATGAAAGCACTGGACACCCCCAGAGCAGTCTAGAGGGAGCAATCACAGCGGAATAATGACAACACAGCAGTTACAGCAGACACATTGTAACAATTTTAATGGAATTCGGATTCCAAGTTCGAGCACCAAAATAGTGCAGCACCAAAGCCAAGGAGACCGGGCATGCTTCAGGGGTTTTGGGGTGGGAAACTAGAAGTACCACCCACGGGCGTCCTGGAGAAGCCCTGAAGGGCCACCAGATCATTGTGTAGGAAGCATTGGGCCTGCGGGAAATGGGCACCACAGCAGCCTGAGTAGAGATATTTCAACAATCATGGTGGAATTAGGATTCCAATTACATGACACAAAGGAGTTTGGAGCATCATCGCCAAGGAGGCCAGGCAGTCTCTGCATGCCTTTCAGTTAATCAGCACAGAGATACTGGGCATGGGAAGAAATGCACTGAAAAGTGCCCAAGGTGGCACAAAACACAGGCAGCTATTGTAGGGATCATTTCCCCTGGGAATGGCATGAAAGCACTGGACACCCCCAGAGCAGTCTAGAGGGAGTAATCACAGCGAAATAATGACAACACAGCAGTTACAGCAGACACATTGTAACAATATTAATGGAATTCGGGTTTAAAGTTCGAGCACCAAAATAGTGCAGCACCAAAGCCAAGGAGACCGGGCATGCTTCAGGGGTTTTGGGGTGGGAAACTAGAAGTACCACCCACGGGCGTCCTGGAGAAGCCCTGAAGGGCCACCAGATCATTGTGTAGGATGAATCGGGCCTGCGGGACCTGAGCACCACAGCAACCTGTATGGAGTTATTTCAACTATCTCGGTGGAATTAGGATTCCAATTACATGAAACAAAGGAGTTTAGAGCATCATCGCCAAGGAGGCCAGGCAGGCTCTGCACACCTTTCAGTTAATCAGCACAGAGATACTGGGCATGGGAAGAAATGCACTGAAAAGTACCCAAGGTGTCACATAAGACAGGCAGTTATTGTAGGGATCACTTCCCGTGGGAATTGCATGAAAGAATTGCACACCCCCAGATCAGTCTAGGGGGAGCAATCACAGCTAAATCATAACACCACAGCAGTTTCAGTAGATACATTGTAACAATATTAATGGAATTCGGATTCCAAGATCGAGCACCAAAATAGTGTATCACAAGAGCCAAGGAGACCGGGCATGCTTCACGGGTCGTTGGGGTGGGAAACTAGAAGTACCACCCACGGGCGTCCTGGAGAAGCCCTGAAGGGCCACCAGATCATTGTGTAGGGAGCATTGGGCCTGCGGGAAATGGGCAGCACAGCAGCCTGAGTAGAGATATTTCAACAATCATGGTGGAATTAGGATTCCAATTACATGACACAAAGGAGTTTGGAGCATCATCGCCAAGGAGGCCAGGCAGTCTCTGCACGCCTTTCAGTTAATCAGCACAGAGATACTGGGCATGGGAAGAAATGCACTGAAAAGTGCCCAAGGTGGCACACAACACAGGCAGCTATTGTAGGGATCATTTCCCCTGGGAATGGCATGAAAGCACTGGACACCCCCAGAGCAGTCTAGAGGGAGCATTCACAGCGGAATAATGACAACACAGCAGTTACAGCAGACACATTGTAACAATATTAATGGAATTCGGGTTCCAAGTTCGAGCACCAAAATAGTGCAGCACCAAAGCCAAGGAGACGGGGCATGCTTCAGGGGTTTTGGGGTGGGAAACTAGAAGTACCACCCACGGGCGTCCTGGAGAAGCCCAGAAGGGCCACCAGATCATTGTGTAGGAAGCATCTGGCCTGCGGGACCTGGGCACCACAGCAGGCTGAGTAGAGATATTTCAACTATCTCGGTGGAATTAGGATTCCAATTACATGAAACAAAGGAGTTTAGAGCATCATCGCCAAGGAGGCCAGGCAGGCTCTGCACGCCTTTCAGTTAATCAGCACAGAGATACTGGGCATGGGAAGAAATGCACTGAAAAGTACCCAAGGTGTCACATAACACAGGCAGTTATTGTAGGGATCACTTCCCGTGGGAATTGCATGAAAGAATTGCACACCCCCAGATCAGTCTAGGGGGAGCAATCACAGCTAAATTATAACACCACAGCAGTTTCAGTAGATACATTGTAACAATATTAATGGAATTCGGATTCCAAGATCGAGCACCAAAATAGTGTATCACCAAAGCCAAGGAGACCGAGCATGCTTCACGGGTGGTTGGGGTGGGAAACTAGAAGTACCACCCACGGGCGTCCTGGAGAAGCCCTGAAGGGCCACCAGATCATTGTGTAGGAAGCATCTGGCCTGCGGGACCTGGGCACCACAGCAGGCTGAGTAGAGATATTTCAACAATCATGGTGGAAATAGGATTCCAATTACATTACACAAAGGAGTTCGGAGCATCATCACCAAGGAGGGCAGGCAGGCTCTGCACGCCTTTCAGTTAATCAGCACAGAGATACTGGGCATGGGAAGAAATGCACTGAAAAGTGCCCAAGGTGGCACACAACACAGGCAGCTATTGTAGGGATCATTTCCCCTGGGAATGGCATGAAAGCACTGGACACCCCCAGAGCAGTCTAGAGGGAGCAATCACAGCGGAATAATGACAACACAGCAGTTACAGCAGACACATTGTAACAATTTTAATGGAATTCGGATTCCAAGTTCGAGCACCAAAATAGTGCAGCACCAAAGCCAAGGAGACCGGGCATGCTTCAGGGGTTTTGGGGTGGGAAACTAGAAGTACCACCCACGGGCGTCCTGGAGAAGCCCTGAAGGGCCACCAGATCATTGTGTAGGAAGCATCTGGCCTGCGGGACCTGAGCACCACAGCAACCTGTATGGAGATATTTCAACTATCTCGGTGGAATTAGGATTCCAATTACATGAAACAAAGGAGTTTAGAGCATCATCGCCAAGGAGGCCAGGCAGGCTCTGCACGCCTTTCAGTTAATCAGCACAGAGATACTGGGCATGGGAAGAAATGCACTGAAAAGTACCCAAGGTGTCACATAAGACAGGCAGTTATTGTAGGGATCACTTCCCGTGGGAATTGCATGAAAGAATTGCACACCCCCAGATCAGTCTAGGGGGAGCAATCACAGCTAAATCATAACACCACAGCAGTTTCAGTAGATACATTGTAACAATATTAATGGAATTCGGATTCCAAGATCGAGCACCAAAATAGTGTATCACAAGAGCCAAGGAGACCGGGCATGCTTCACGGGTCGTTGGGGTGGGAAACTAGAAGTACCACCCACGGGCGTCCTGGAGAAGCCCTGAAGGGCCACCAGATCATTGTGTAGGAAGCATCTGGCCTGCGGGACCTGGGCACCACAGCAGGCTGAGTAGAGATATTTCAACAATCATGGTGGAAATAGGATTCCAATTACATTACACAAAGGAGTTCGGAGCATCATCACCAAGGAGGGCAGGCAGGCTCTGCACGCCTTTCAGTTAATCAGCACAGAGATACTGGGCATGGGAAGAAATGCACTGAAAAGTGCCCAAGGTGGCACACAACACAGGCAGCTATTGTAGGGATCATTTCCCCTGGGAATGGCATGAAAGCACTGGACACCCCCAGAGCAGTCTAGAGGGAGCAATCACAGCGAAATAATGACAACACAGCAGTTACAGCAGACACATTGTAACAATATTAATGGAATTCGGGTTTAAAGTTCGAGCACCAAAATAGTGCAGCACCAAAGCCAAGGAGACCGGGCATGCTTCAGGGGTTTTGGGGTGGGAAACTAGAAGTACCACCCACGGGCGTCCTGGAGAAGCCCTGAAGGGCCACCAGATCATTGTGTAGGATGAATCGGGCCTGCGGGACCTGAGCACCACAGCAACCTGTATGGAGTTATTTCAACTATCTCGGTGGAATTAGGATTCCAATTACATGAAACAAAGGAGTTTAGAGCATCATCGCCAAGGAGGCCAGGCAGGCTCTGCACGCCTTTCAGTTAATCAGCACAGAGATACTGGGCATGGGAAGAAATGCACTGAAAAGTACCCAAGGTGTCACATAAGACAGGCAGTTATTGTAGGGATCACTTCCCGTGGGAATTGCATGAAAGAATTGCACACCCCCAGATCAGTCTAGGGGGAGCAATCACAGCTAAATCATAACACCACAGCAGTTTCAGTAGATACATTGTAACAATATTAATGGAATTCGGATTCCAAGATCGAGCACCAAAATAGTGTATCACAAGAGCCAAGGAGACCGGGCATGCTTCAGGGGTTTTGGGGTGGGAAACTAGAAGTACCACCCACGGGCGTCCTGGAGAAGCCCTGAAGGGCCACCAGATCATTGTGAAGGATGAATCGGGCCTGCGGGACCTGAGCACCACAGCAACCTGTATGGAGATATTTCAACTATCTCGGTGGAATTAGGATTCCAATTACATGAAACAAAGGAGTTTAGAGCATCATCGCCAAGGAGGCCAGGCAGGCTCTGCACGCCTTTCAGTTAATCAGCACAGAGATACTGGGCATGGGAAGAAATGCACTGAAAAGTACCCAAGGTGTCACATAACACAGGCAGTTATTGTAGGGATCACTTCCCGTGGGAATTGCATGAAAGAATTGCACACCCCCAGATCAGTCTAGGGGGAGCAATCACAGCTAAATTATAACACCACAGCAGTTTCAGTAGATACATTGTAACAATATTAATGGAATTCAGATTCCAAGATCGAGCACCAAAATAGTGTATCACAAGAACCAAGGAGACCGGGCATGCTTCACAGGTCGTTGGGGTGGGAAACTAGAAGTACCACCCACGGGCGTCCTGGAGAAGCCCAGAAGGGCCACCAGGTCATTGTGTAGGAAGCATCTGGCCTGCGGGACCTGGGCACCACAGCAGGCTGAGTAGAGATATTTCAACAATCATGGTGGAATTAGGATTCCAATTACATGAAACAAAGGAGTTTGGAGCATCATCACCAAGGAGGGCAGGCAGGCTCAGCTCGCCTTTCAGTTAATCAGCACAGAGATACTGGGCATGGGAAGAAATGCACTGAAAAGTGCCCAAGGTGGCACACAACACAGGCAGCTATTGTAGGGATCATTTCCCCTGGGAATGGCATGAAAGCACTGGACACCCCCAGAGCAGTCTAGAGGGAGCAATCACAGCGGAATAATGACAACACAGCAGTTACAGTAGACACATTGTAACAATATTAATGGAATTCGGATTCCAAGTTCGAGCACCAAAATAGTGCAGCACCAAAGCCAAGGAGACCGGGCATGCTTCAGGGGTTTTGGGGTGGGAAACTAGAAGTACCACCCACGGGCGTCCTGGAGAAGCCCTGAAGGGCCACCAGATCATTGTGTAGGAAGCATCTGGCCTGCGGGACCTGAGCACCACAGCAACCTGTATGGAGATATTTCAACTATCTCGGTGGAATTAGGATTCCAATTACATGAAACAAAGGAGTTTAGAGCATCATCGCCAAGGAGGCCAGGCAGGCTCTGCACGCCTTTCAGTTAATCAGCACAGAGATACTGGGCATGGGAAGAAATGCACTGAAAAGTACCCAAGGTGTCACATAACACAGGCAGTTATTGTAGGGATCACTTCCCGTGGGAATTGCATGAAAGAATTGCACACCCCCAGATCAGTCTAGGGGGAGCAATCACAGCTAAATCATAACACCACAGCAGTTTCAGTAGATACATTGTAACAATATTAATGGAATTCGGATTCCAAGATCGAGCACCAAAATAGTGTATCACAAGAGCCAAGGAGACCGGGCATGCTTCACGGGTCGTTGGGGTGGGAAACTAGAAGTACCACCCACGGGCGTCCTGGAGAAACCCTGAAGGGCCACCAGATCATTGTGTAGGAAGCATCTGGCCTGCGGGACCTGGGCACCACAGCAGGCTGAGTAGAGATATTTCAACAATCATGGTGGAAATAGGATTCCAATTACATTACACAAAGGAGTTCGGAGCATCATCACCAAGGAGGGCAGGCAGGCTCTGCACGCCTTTCAGTTAATCAGCACAGAGATACTGGGCATGGGAAGAAATGCACTGAAAAGTGCCCAAGGTGGCACACAACACAGGCAGCTATTGTAGGGATCATTTCCCCTGGGAATGGCATGAAAGCACTGGACACCCCCAGAGCAGTCTAGAGGGAGCAATCACAGCGGAATAATGACAACACAGCAGTTACAGCAGACACATTGTAACAATATTAATGGAATTCGGATTCCAAGTTCGAGCACCAAAATAGTGCAGCACCAAAGCCAAGGAGACCGGGCATGCTTCAGGGGTTTTGGGGTGGGAAACTAGAAGTACCACCCACGGGCGTCCTGGAGAAGCCCTGAAGGGCCACCAGATCATTGTGTAGGAAGCATCTGGCCTGCGGGACCTGAGCACCACAGCAACCTGTATGGAGATATTTCAACTATCTCGGTGGAATTAGGATTCCAATTACATGAAACAAAGGAGTTTAGAGCATCATCGCCAAGGAGGCCAGGCAGGCTCTGCACGCCTTTCAGTTAATCAGCACAGAGATACTGGGCATGGGAAGAAATGCACTGAAAAGTACCCAAGGTGTCACATAACACAGGCAGTTATTGTAGGGATCACTTCCCGTGGGAATTGCATGAAAGAATTGCACACCCCCAGATCAGTCTAGGGGGAGCAATCACAGCTAAATCATAACACCACAGCAGTTTCAGTAGATACATTGTAACAATATTAATGGAATTCGGATTCCAAGATCGAGCACCAAAATAGTGTATCACCAAAGCCAAGGAGACCGGGCATGCTTCACGGGTCGTTGGGGTGGGAAACTAGAAGTACCACCCACGGCGTCCTGGAGAAGCCCTGAAGGGCCACCAGATCATTGTGTAGGAAGCATCTGGCCTGCGGGACCTGGGCACCACAGCAGGCTGAGTAGAGATATTTCAACAATCATGGTGGGAATAGGATTCCAATTACATTACACAAAGGAGTTCGGAGCATCATCACCAAGGAGGGCAGGCAGGCTCTGCACGCCATTCAGTTAATCAGCACAGAGATACTGGGCATGGGAAGAAATGCACTGAAAAGTGCCCAAGGTGGCACACAACACAGGCAGCTATTGTAGGGATCATTTCCCCTGGGAATGGCATGAAAGCACTGGACACCCCCAGAGCAGTCTAGAGGGAGCAATCACAGCGGAATAATGACAACACAGCAGTTACAGTAGACACATTGTAACAATATTAATGGAATTCGGATTCCAAGTTCGAGCACCAAAATAGTGCAGCACCAAAGCCAAGGAGACCGGGCATGCTTCAGGGGTTTTGGGGTGGGAAACTAGAAGTACCACCCACGGGCGTCCTGGAGAAGCCCTGAAGGGCCACCAGATCATTGTGTAGGAAGCATTGGGCCTGCGGGAAATGGGCACCACAGCAGCCTGAGTAGAGATATTTCAACAATCATGGTGGAATTAGGATTCCAATTACATGACACAAAGGAGTTTGGAGCATCATCGCCAAGGAGGCCAGGCAGTCTCTGCATCCCTTTCAGTTAATCAGCACAGAGATACTGGGCATGGGAAGAAATGCACTGAAAAGTGCCCAAGGTGGCACACAACACAGGCAGCTATTGTAGGGATCATTTCCCCTGGGAATGGCATGAAAGCACTGGACACCCCCAGAGCAGTCTAGAGGGAGCAATCACAGCGAAATAATGACAACACAGCAGTTACAGCAGACACATTGTAACAATATTAATGGAATTCGGGTTTAAAGTTCGAGCACCAAAATAGTGCAGCACCAAAGCCAAGGAGACCGGGCATGCTTCAGGGGTTTTGGGGTGGGAAACTAGAAGTACCACCCACGGGCGTCCTGGAGAAGCCCTGAAGGGCCACCAGATCATTGTGTAGGATGAATCGGGCCTGCGGGACCTGAGCACCACAGCAACCTGTATGGAGTTATTTCAACTATCTCGGTGGAATTAGGATTCCAATTACATGAAACAAAGGAGTTTAGAGCATCATCGCCAAGGAGGCCAGGCAGGCTCTGCACACCTTTCAGTTAATCAGCACAGAGATACTGGGCATGGGAAGAAATGCACTGAAAAGTACCCAAGGTGTCACATAAGACAGGCAGTTATTGTAGGGATCACTTCCCGTGGGAATTGCATGAAAGAATTGCACACCCCCAGATCAGTCTAGGGGGAGCAATCACAGCTAAATCATAACACCACAGCAGTTTCAGTAGATACATTGTAACAATATTAATGGAATTCGGATTCCAAGATCGAGCACCAAAATAGTGTATCACAAGAGCCAAGGAGACCGGGCATGCTTCACGGGTCGTTGGGGTGGGAAACTAGAAGTACCACCCACGGGCGTCTTGGAGAAGCCCTGAAGGGCCACCAGATCATTGTGTAGGAAGCATTGGGCCTGCGGGAAATGGGCACCACAGCAGGCTGAGTAGAGATATTTCAACAATCATGGTGGAATTAGGATTCCAATTACATGAAACAAAGGAGTTTGGAGCATCATCGCCAAGGAGGGCAGGCAGGCTCTGCTCGCCTTTCAGTCAATCAGCACAGAGATACTGGGCATGGGAAGAAATGCACTGAAAAGTGCCCAAGGTGTCACACAACACAGGCAGCTATTGTAGGGATCATTTCTCCTGGGAATGGCATGAAAGCACTGGGCACCCCCAGATCAGTCTAGAGGGAGCAATCACAGCGGAATAATGACAACACAGCAGTTACAGCAGACACATTGTAACAATATTAATGGAATTCGGATTCCAAGTTCGAGCACCAAAATAGTGCAGCACCAAAGCCAAGGAGACCGGGCATGCTTCAGGGGTTTTGGGGTGGGAAACTAGAAGTACCACCCACGGGCGTCCTGGAGAAGCCCTGAAGGGCCACCAGATCATTGTGAAGGATGAATCGGGCCTGCGGGACCTGAGCACCACAGCAACCTGTATGGAGATATTTCAACTATCTCGGTGGAATTAGGATTCCAATTACATGAAACAAAGGAGTTTAGAGCATCATCGCCAAGGAGGCCAGGCAGGCTCTGCACGCCTTTCAGTTAATCAGCACAGAGATACTGGGCATGGGAAGAAATGCACTGAAAAGTACCCAAGGTGTCACATAACACAGGCAGTTATTGTAGGGATCACTTCCCGTGGGAATTGCATGAAAGAATTGCACACCCCCAGATCAGTCTAGGGGGAGCAATCACAGCTAAATTATAACACCACAGCAGTTTCAGTAGATACATTGTAACAATATTAATGGAATTCAGATTCCAAGATCGAGCACCAAAATAGTGTATCACAAGAACCAAGGAGACCGGGCATGCTTCACAGGTCGTTGGGGTGGGAAACTAGAAGTACCACCCACGGGCGTCCTGGAGAAGCCCAGAAGGGCCACCAGGTCATTGTGTAGGAAGCATCTGGCCTGCGGGACCTGGGCACCACAGCAGGCTGAGTAGAGATATTTCAACAATCATGGTGGAATTAGGATTCCAATTACATGAAACAAAGGAGTTTGGAGCATCATCACCAAGGAGGGCAGGCAGGCTCAGCTCGCCTTTCAGTTAATCAGCACAGAGATACTGGGCATGGGAAGAAATGCACTGAAAAGTGCCCAAGGTGGCACACAACACAGGCAGCTATTGTAGGGATCATTTCCCCTGGGAATGGCATGAAAGCACTGGACACCCCCAGAGCAGTCTAGAGGGAGCAATCACAGCGGAATAATGACAACACAGCAGTTACAGTAGACACATTGTAACAATATTAATGGAATTCGGATTCCAAGTTCGAGCACCAAAATAGTGCAGCACCAAAGCCAAGGAGACCGGGCATGCTTCAGGGGTTTTGGGGTGGGAAACTAGAAGTACCACCCACGGGCGTCCTGGAGAAGCCCTGAAGGGCCACCAGATCATTGTGTAGGAAGCATCTGGCCTGCGGGACCTGAGCACCACAGCAACCTGTATGGAGATATTTCAACTATCTCGGTGGAATTAGGATTCCAATTACATGAAACAAAGGAGTTTAGAGCATCATCGCCAAGGAGGCCAGGCAGGCTCTGCACGCCTTTCAGTTAATCAGCACAGAGATACTGGGCATGGGAAGAAATGCACTGAAAAGTACCCAAGGTGTCACATAACACAGGCAGTTATTGTAGGGATCACTTCCCGTGGGAATTGCATGAAAGAATTGCACACCCCCAGATCAGTCTAGGGGGAGCAATCACAGCTAAATCATAACACCACAGCAGTTTCAGTAGATACATTGTAACAATATTAATGGAATTCGGATTCCAAGATCGAGCACCAAAATAGTGTATCACAAGAGCCAAGGAGACCGGGCATGCTTCACGGGTCGTTGGGGTGGGAAACTAGAAGTACCACCCACGGGCGTCTTGGAGAAGCCCTGAAGGGCCACCAGATCATTGTGTAGGAAGCATTGGGCCTGCGGGAAATGGGCACCACAGCAGGCTGAGTAGAGATATTTCAACAATCATGGTGGAATTAGGATTCCAATTACATGAAACAAAGGAGTTTGGAGCATCATCGCCAAGGAGGGCAGGCAGGCTCTGCTCGCCTTTCAGTCAATCAGCACAGAGATACTGGGCATGGGAAGAAATGCACTGAAAAGTGCCCAAGGTGTCACACAACACAGGCAGCTATTGTAGGGATCATTTCTCCTGGGAATGGCATGAAAGCACTGGGCACCCCCAGATCAGTCTAGAGGGAGCAATCACAGCGGAATAATGACAACACAGCAGTTACAGCAGACACATTGTAACAATATTAATGGAATTCGGATTCCAAGTTCGAGCACCAAAATAGTGCAGCACCAAAGCCAAGGAGACCGGGCATGCTTCAGGGGTTTTGGGGTGGGAAACTAGAAGTACCACCCACGGGCGTCCTGGAGAAGCCCTGAAGGGCCACCAGATCATTGTGAAGGATGAATCGGGCCTGCGGGACCTGAGCACCACAGCAACCTGTATGGAGATATTTCAACTATCTCGGTGGAATTAGGATTCCAATTACATGAAACAAAGGAGTTTAGAGCATCATCGCCAAGGAGGCCAGGCAGGCTCTGCACGCCTTTCAGTTAATCAGCACAGAGATACTGGGCATGGGAAGAAATGCACTGAAAAGTACCCAAGGTGTCACATAACACAGGCAGTTATTGTAGGGATCACTTCCCGTGGGAATTGCATGAAAGAATTGCACACCCCCAGATCAGTCTAGGGGGAGCAATCACAGCTAAATTATAACACCACAGCAGTTTCAGTAGATACATTGTAACAATATTAATGGAATTCAGATTCCAAGATCGAGCACCAAAATAGTGTATCACAAGAACCAAGGAGACCGGGCATGCTTCACAGGTCGTTGGGGTGGGAAACTAGAAGTACCACCCACGGGCGTCCTGGAGAAGCCCAGAAGGGCCACCAGGTCATTGTGTAGGAAGCATCTGGCCTGCGGGACCTGGGCACCACAGCAGGCTGAGTAGAGATATTTCAACAATCATGGTGGAATTAGGATTCCAATTACATGAAACAAAGGAGTTTGGAGCATCATCACCAAGGAGGGCAGGCAGGCTCAGCTCGCCTTTCAGTTAATCAGCACAGAGATACTGGGCATGGGAAGAAATGCACTGAAAAGTGCCCAAGGTGGCACACAACACAGGCAGCTATTGTAGGGATCATTTCCCCTGGGAATGGCATGAAAGCACTGGACACCCCCAGAGCAGTCTAGAGGGAGCAATCACAGCGGAATAATGACAACACAGCAGTTACAGTAGACACATTGTAACAATATTAATGGAATTCGGATTCCAAGTTCGAGCACCAAAATAGTGCAGCACCAAAGCCAAGGAGACCGGGCATGCTTCAGGGGTTTTGGGGTGGGAAACTAGAAGTACCACCCACGGGCGTCCTGGAGAAGCCCTGAAGGGCCACCAGATCATTGTGTAGGAAGCATCTGGCCTGCGGGACCTGAGCACCACAGCAACCTGTATGGAGATATTTCAACTATCTCGGTGGAATTAGGATTCCAATTACATGAAACAAAGGAGTTTAGAGCATCATCGCCAAGGAGGCCAGGCAGGCTCTGCACGCCTTTCAGTTAATCAGCACAGAGATACTGGGCATGGGAAGAAATGCACTGAAAAGTACCCAAGGTGTCACATAACACAGGCAGTTATTGTAGGGATCACTTCCCGTGGGAATTGCATGAAAGAATTGCACACCCCCAGATCAGTCTAGGGGGAGCAATCACAGCTAAATCATAACACCACAGCAGTTTCAGTAGATACATTGTAACAATATTAATGGAATTCGGATTCCAAGATCGAGCACCAAAATAGTGTATCACAAGAGCCAAGGAGACCGGGCATGCTTCACGGGTCGTTGGGGTGGGAAACTAGAAGTACCACCCACGGGCGTCCTGGAGAAACCCTGAAGGGCCACCAGATCATTGTGTAGGAAGCATCTGGCCTGCGGGACCTGGGCACCACAGCAGGCTGAGTAGAGATATTTCAACAATCATGGTGGAAATAGGATTCCAATTACATTACACAAAGGAGTTCGGAGCATCATCACCAAGGAGGGCAGGCAGGCTCTGCACGCCTTTCAGTTAATCAGCACAGAGATACTGGGCATGGGAAGAAATGCACTGAAAAGTGCCCAAGGTGGCACACAACACAGGCAGCTATTGTAGGGATCATTTCCCCTGGGAATGGCATGAAAGCACTGGACACCCCCAGAGCAGTCTAGAGGGAGCAATCACAGCGGAATAATGACAACACAGCAGTTACAGCAGACACATTGTAACAATATTAATGGAATTCGGATTCCAAGTTCGAGCACCAAAATAGTGCAGCACCAAAGCCAAGGAGACCGGGCATGCTTCAGGGGTTTTGGGGTGGGAAACTAGAAGTACCACCCACGGGCGTCCTGGAGAAGCCCTGAAGGGCCACCAGATCATTGTGTAGGAAGCATCTGGCCTGCGGGACCTGAGCACCACAGCAACCTGTATGGAGATATTTCAACTATCTCGGTGGAATTAGGATTCCAATTACATGAAACAAAGGAGTTTAGAGCATCATCGCCAAGGAGGCCAGGCAGGCTCTGCACGCCTTTCAGTTAATCAGCACAGAGATACTGGGCATGGGAAGAAATGCACTGAAAAGTACCCAAGGTGTCACATAACACAGGCAGTTATTGTAGGGATCACTTCCCGTGGGAATTGCATGAAAGAATTGCACACCCCCAGATCAGTCTAGGGGGAGCAATCACAGCTAAATCATAACACCACAGCAGTTTCAGTAGATACATTGTAACAATATTAATGGAATTCGGATTCCAAGATCGAGCACCAAAATAGTATATCACCAAAGCCAAGGAGACCGGGCATGCTTCACGGGTCGTTGGGGTGGGAAACTAGAAGTACCACCGACGGGCGTCCTGGAGAAGCCCTGAAGGGCCACCAGATCATTGTGTAGGAAGCATCTGGCCTGCGGGACCTGGGCACCACAGCAGGCTGAGTAGAGATATTTCAACAATCATGGTGGAAATAGGATTCCAATTACATTACACAAAGGAGTTCGGAGCATCATCACCAAGGAGGGCAGGCAGGCTCTGCACGCCATTCAGTTAATCAGCACAGAGATACTGGGCATGGGAAGAAATGCACTGAAAAGTGCCCAAGGTGGCACACAACACAGGCAGCTATTGTAGGGATCATTTCCCCTGGGAATGGCATGAAAGCACTGGACACCCCCAGAGCAGTCTAGAGGGAGCAATCACAGCGGAATAATGACAACACAGCAGTTACAGTAGACACATTGTAACAATATTAATGGAATTCGGATTCCAAGTTCGAGCACCAAAATAGTGCAGCACCAAAGCCAAGGAGACCGGGCATGCTTCAGGGGTTTTGGGGTGGGAAACTAGAAGTACCACCCACGGGCGTCCTGGAGAAGCCCTGAAGGGCCACCAGATCATTGTGTAGGAAGCATTGGGCCTGCGGGAAATGGGCACCACAGCAGCCTGAGTAGAGATATTTCAACAATCATGGTGGAATTAGGATTCCAATTACATGACACAAAGGAGTTTGGAGCATCATCGCCAAGGAGGCCAGGCAGTCTCTGCATGCCTTTCAGTTAATCAGCACAGAGATACTGGGCATGGGAAGAAATGCACTGAAAAGTGCCCAAGGTGGCACACAACACAGGCAGCTATTGTAGGGATCATTTCCCCTGGGAATGGCATGAAAGCACTGGACACCCCCAGAGCAGTCTAGAGGGAGCAATCACAGCGAAATAATGACAACACAGCAGTTACAGCAGACACATTGTAAGAATATTAATGGAATTCGGGTTTAAAGTTCGAGCACCAAAATAGTGCAGCACCAAAGCCAAGGAGACCGGGCATGCTTCAGGGGTTTTGGGGTGGGAAACTAGAAGTACCACCCACGGGCGTCCTGGAGAAGCCCTGAAGGGCCACCAGATCATTGTGTAGGATGAATCGGGCCTGCGGGACCTGAGCACCACAGCAACCTGTATGGAGTTATTTCAACTATCTCGGTGGAATTAGGATTCCAATTACATGAAACAAAGGAGTTTAGAGCATCATCGCCAAGGAGGCCAGGCAGGCTCTGCACACCTTTCAGTTAATCAGCACAGAGATACTGGGCATGGGAAGAAATGCACTGAAAAGTACCCAAGGTGTCACATAAGACAGACAGTTATTGTAGGGATCACTTCCCGTGGGAATTGCATGAAAGAATTGCACACCCCCAGATCAGTCTAGGGGGAGCAATCACAGCTAAATCATAACACCACAGCAGTTTCAGTAGATACATTGTAACAATATTAATGGAATTCGGATTCCAAGATCGAGCACCAAAATAGTGTATCACAAGAGCCAAGGAGACCGGGCATGCTTCACGGGTCGTTGGGGTGGGAAACTAGAAGTACCACCCACGGGCGTCCTGGAGAAGCCCTGAAGGGCCACCAGATCATTGTGTAGGAAGCATTGGGCCTGCGGGACCTGGGCACCACAGCAGCCTGAGTAGAGATATTTCAACAATCATGGTGGAATTAGGATTCCAATTACATGACACAAAGGAGTTTGGAGCATCATCGCCAAGGAGGCCAGGCAGTCTCTGCACGCCTTTCAGTTAATCAGCACAGAGATACTGGGCATGGGAAGAAATGCACTGAAAAGTGCCCAAGGTGGCACACAACACAGGCAGCTATTGTAGGGATCATTTCCCCTGGGAATGGCATGAAAGCACTGGACACCCCCAGAGCAGTCTAGAGGGAGCAATCACAGCGGAATAATGACAACACAGCAGTTACAGCAGACACATTGTAACAATATTAATGGAATTCGGATTCCAAGTTCGAGCACCAAAATAGTGCAGCACCAAAGCCAAGGAGACCGGGCATGCTTCAGGGGTTTTGGGGTGGGAAACTAGAAGTACCACCCACGGGCGTCCTGGAGAAGCCCTGAAGGGCCACCAGATCATTGTGTAGGAAGCATCTGGCCTGCGGGACCTGAGCACCACAGCAACCTGTATGGAGATATTTCAACTATCTCGGTGGAATTAGGATTCCAATTACATGAAACAAAGGAGTTTAGAGCATCATCGCCAAGGAGGCCAGGCAGGCTCTGCACGCCTTTCAGTTAATCAGCACAGAGATACTGGGCATGGGAAGAAATGCACTGAAAAGTACCCAAGGTGTCACATAACACAGGCAGTTATTGTAGGGATCTCTTCCCGTGGGAATTGCATGAAAGAATTGCACACCCCCAGATCAGTCTAGGGGGAGCAATCACAGCTAAATCATAACACCACAGCAGTTTCAGTAGATACATTGTAACAATATTAATGGAATTCGGATTCCAAGATCGAGCACCAAAATAGTGTATCACCAAAGCCAAGGAGACCGGGCATGCTTCACGGGTCGTTGGGGTGGGAAACTAGAAGTACCACCGACGGGCGTCCTGGAGAAGCCCTGAAGGGCCACCAGATCATTGTGTAGGAAGCATCTGGCCTGCGGGACCTGGGCACCACAGCAGGCTGAGTAGAGATATTTCAACAATCATGGTGGAAATAGGATTCCAATTACATTACACAAAGGAGTTCGGAGCATCATCACCAAGGAGGGCAGGCAGGCTCTGCACGCCATTCAGTTAATCAGCACAGAGATACTGGGCATGGGAAGAAATGCACTGAAAAGTGCCCAAGGTGGCACACAACACAGGCAGCTATTGTAGGGATCATTTCCCCTGGGAATGGCATGAAAGCACTGGACACCCCCAGAGCAGTCTAGAGGGAGCAATCACAGCGGAATAATGACAACACAGCAGTTACAGTAGACACATTGTAACAATATTAATGGAATTCGGATTCCAAGTTCGAGCACCAAAATAGTGCAGCACCAAAGCCAAGGAGACCGGGCATGCTTCAGGGGTTTTGGGGTGGGAAACTAGAAGTACCACCCACGGGCGTCCTGGAGAAGCCCTGAAGGGCCACCAGATCATTGTGTAGGAAGCATTGGGCCTGCGGGAAATGGGCACCACAGCAGCCTGAGTAGAGATATTTCAACAATCATGGTGGAATTAGGATTCCAATTACATGACACAAAGGAGTTTGGAGCATCATCGCCAAGGAGGCCAGGCAGTCTCTGCATGCCTTTCAGTTAATCAGCACAGAGATACTCGGCATGGGAAGAAATGCACTGAAAAGTGCCCAAGGTGGCACACAACACAGGCAGCTATTGTAGGGATCATTTCCCCTGGGAATGGCATGAAAGCACTGGACACCCCCAGAGCAGTCTAGAGGGAGCAATCACAGCGAAATAATGACAACACAGCAGTTACAGCAGACACATTGTAACAATATTAATGGAATTCGGGTTTAAAGTTCGAGCACCAAAATAGTGCAGCACCAAAGCCAAGGAGACCGGGCATGCTTCAGGGGTTTTGGGGTGGGAAACTAGAAGTACCACCCACGGGCGTCCTGGAGAAGCCCTGAAGGGCCACCAGATCATTGTGTAGGATGAATCGGGCCTGCGGGACCTGAGCACCACAGCAACCTGTATGGAGTTATTTCAACTATCTCGGTGGAATTAGGATTCCAATTACATGAAACAAAGGAGTTTAGAGCATCATCGCCCAGGAGGCCAGGCAGGCTCTGCACACCTTTCAGTTAATCAGCACAGAGATACTGGGCATGGGAAGAAATGCACTGAAAAGTACCCAAGGTGTCACATAAGACAGACAGTTATTGTAGGGATCACTTCCCGTGGGAATTGCATGAAAGAATTGCACACCCCCAGATCAGTCTAGGGGGAGCAATCACAGCTAAATCATAACACCACAGCAGTTTCAGTAGATACATTGTAACAATATTAATGGAATTCGGATTCCAAGATCGAGCACCAAAATAGTGTATCACAAGAGCCAAGGAGACCGGGCATGCTTCACGGGTCGTTGGGGTGGGAAACTAGAAGTACCACCCACGGGCGTCCTGGAGAAGCCCTGAAGGGCCACCAGATCATTGTGTAGGAAGCATTGGGCCTGCGGGACCTGGGCACCACAGCAGCCTGAGTAGAGATATTTCAACAATCATGGTGGAATTAGGATTCCAATTACATGACACAAAGGAGTTTGGAGCATCATCGCCAAGGAGGCCAGGCAGTCTCTGCACGCCTTTCAGTTAATCAGCACAGAGATACTGGGCATGGGAAGAAATGCACTGAAAAGTGCCCAAGGTGGCACACAACACAGGCAGCTATTGTAGGGATCATTTCCCCTGGGAATGGCATGAAAGCACTGGACACCCCCAGAGCAGTCTAGAGGGAGCATTCACAGCGGAATAATGACAACACAGCAGTTACAGCAGACACATTGTAACAATATTAATGGAATTCGGGTTCCAAGTTCGAGCACCAAAATAGTGCAGCACCAAAGCCAAGGAGACCGGGCATGCTTCAGGGGTTTTGGGGTGGGAAACTAGAAGTACCACCCACGGGCGTCCTGGTGAAGCCCAGAAGGGCCACCAGATCATTGTGTAGGAAGCATATGGCCTGCGGGACCTGGGCAACACAGCAGGCTGAGTAGAGATATTTCAACAATCATGGTGGAATTAGGATTCCAATTACATGAAACAAAGGAGTTTGGAGCATCATCGCCAAGGAGGCCAGGCAGGCTCTGCTCGCCTTTCAGTCAATCAGCACAGAGATACTGGGCATGGGAAGAAATGCACTGAAAAGTGCCCAAGGTGTCACACAACACAGGCAGCTATTGTAGGGATCATTTCTCCTGGGAATGGCATGAAAGCACTGGGCACCCCCAGATCAGTCTAGAGGGAGCAATCACAGCGGAATAATGACAACACAGCAGTTACAGCAGACACATTGTAACAATATTAATGGAATTCGGATTCCAAGTTCGAGCACCAAAATAGTGCAGCACCAAAGCCAAGGAGACCGGGCATGCTTCAGGGGTTTTGGGGTGGGAAACTAGAAGTACCACCCACGGGCGTCCTGGAGAAGCCCTGAAGGGCCACCAGATCATTGTGTAGGATGAATCGGGCCTGCGGGACCTGAGCACCACAGCAACCTGTATGGAGATATTTCAACTATCTCGGTGGAATTAGGATTCCAATTACATGAAACAAAGGAGTTTAGAGCATCATCGCCAAGGAGGCCAGGCAGGCTCTGCACGCCTTTCAGTTAATCAGCACAGAGATACTGGGCATGGGAAGAAATGCACTGAAAAGTACCCAAGGTGTCACATAACACAGGCAGTTATTGTAGGGATCACTTCCCGTGGGAATTGCATGAAAGAATTGCACACCCCCAGATCAGTCTAGGGGGAGCAATCACAGCTAAATCATAACACCACAGCAGTTTCAGTAGATACATTGTAACAATATTAATGGAATTCAGATTCCAAGATCGAGCACCAAAATAGTGTATCACAAGAACCAAGGAGACCGGGCATGCTTCCCGGGTCGTTGGGGTGGGAAACTAGAAGTACCACCCACGGGCGTCCTGGAGAAGCCCTGAAGGGCCACCAGATCATTGTGTAGGAAGCATTGGGCCTGCGGGAAATGGGCACCACAGCAGGCTGAGTAGAGATATTTCAACAATCATGGTGGAATTAGGATTCCAATTACATGACACAAAGGAGTTTGGAGCATTATCGCCAAGGAGGCCAGGCAGTCTCTGCACGCCTTTCAGTTAATCAGCACAGAGATACTGGGCATGGGAAGAAATGCACTGAAAAGTGCCCAAGGTGGCACACAACACAGGCAGCTATTGTAGGGATCATTTCCCCTGGGAATGGCATGAAAGCACTGGACACCCCCAGAGCAGTCTAGAGGGAGCAATCACAGCCGAATAATGACAACACAGCAGTTACAGTAGACACATTGTAACAATATTAATGGAATTCGGATTCCAAGTTCGAGCACCAAAATAGTGCAGCACCAAAGCCAAGGAGACCGGGCATGCTTCAGGGGTTTTGGGGTGGGAAACTAGAAGTACCACCCACGGGCGTCCTGGAGAAGCCCAGAAGGGCCACCAGATCATTGTGTAGGAAGCATCTGGCCTGCGGGACCTGGGCACCACAGCAGGCTGAGTAGAGATATTTCAACAATCATGGTGGAATTAGGATTCCAATTACATGAAACAAAGGAGTTTGGAGCATCATCACCAAGGAGGGCAGGCAGGCTCAGCTCGCCTTTCAGTTAATCAGCACAGAGATACTGGGCATGGGAAGAAATGCACTGAAAAGTGCCCAAGGTGGCACACAACACAGGCAGCTATTGTAGGGATCATTTCCCCTGGGAATGGCATGAAAGCACTGGACACCCCCAGAGCAGTCTAGAGGGAGCAATCACAGCGGAATAATGACAACACAGCAGTTACAGTAGACACATTGTAACAATATTAATGGAATTCGGATTCCAAGTTCGAGCACCAAAATAGTGCAGCACCAAAGCCAAGGAGACCGGGCATGCTTCAGGGGTTTTGGGGTGGGAAACTAGAAGTACCACCCACGGGCGTCCTGGAGAAGCCCTGAAGGGCCACCAGATCATTGTGTAGGAAGCATCTGGCCTGCGGGACCTGAGCACCACAGCAACCTGTATGGAGATATTTCAACTATCTCGGTGGAATTAGGATTCCAATTACATGAAACAAAGGAGTTTAGAGCATCATCGCCAAGGAGGCCAGGCAGGCTCTGCACGCCTTTCAGTTAATCAGCACAGAGATACTGGGCATGGGAAGAAATGCAATGAAAAGTACCCAAGGTGTCACATAACACAGGCAGTTATTGTAGGGATCACTTCCCGTGGGAATTGCATGAAAGAATTGCACACCCCCAGATCAGTCTAGGGGGAGCAATCACAGCTAAATCATAACACCACAGCAGTTTCAGTAGATACATTGTAACAATATTAATGGAATTCGGATTCCAAGATCGAGCACCAAAATAGTGTATCACAAGAGCCAAGGAGACCGGGCATGCTTCACGGGTCGTTGGGGTGGGAAACTAGAAGTACCACCCACGGGCGTCCTGGAGAAGCCCTGAAGGGCCACCAGATCATTGTGTAGGAAGCATCTGGCCTGCGGGACCTGGGCACCACAGCAGGCTGAGTAGAGATATTTCAACAATCATGGTGGAAATAGGATTCCAATTACATTACACAAAGGAGTTCGGAGCATCATCACCAAGGAGGGCAGGCAGGCTCTGCACGCCTTTCAGTTAATCAGCACAGAGATACTGGGCATGGGAAGAAATGCACTGAAAAGTGACCAAGGTGGCACACAACACAGGCAGCTATTGTAGGGATCATTTCCCCTGGGAATGGCATGAAAGCACTGGACACCCCCAGAGCAGTCTAGAGGGAGCAATCACAGCGGAATAATGACAACACAGCAGTTACAGCAGACACATTGTAACAATATTAATGGAATTCGGATTCCAAGTTCGAGCACCAAAATAGTGCAGCACCAAAGCCAAGGAGACCGGGCATGCTTCAGGGGTTTTGGGGTGGGAAACTAGAAGTACCACCCACGGGCGTCCTGGAGAAGCCCTGAAGGGCCACCAGATCATTGTGTAGGAAGCATTGGGCCTGCGGGAAATGGGCACCACAGCAGCCTGAGTAGAGATATTTCAACAATCATGGTGGAATTAGGATTCCAATTACATGACACAAAGGAGTTTGGAGCATCATCGCCAAGGAGGCCAGGCAGTCTCTGCACGCCTTTCAGTTAATCAGCACAGAGATACTGGGCATGGGAAGAAATGCACTGAAAAGTGCCCAAGGTGGCACACAACACAGGCAGCTATTGTAGGGATCATTTCCCCTGGGAATGGCATGAAAGCACTGGACACCCCCAGAGCAGTCTAGAGGGAGCAATCACAGCCGAATAATGACAACACAGCAGTTACAGTAGACACATTGTAACAATATTAATGGAATTCGGGTTCCAAGTTCGAGCACCAAAATAGTGCAGCACCAAAGCCAAGGAGACCGGGCATGCTTCAGGGGTTTTGGGGTGGGAAACTAGAAGTACCACCCACGGGCGTCCTGGAGAAGCCCAGAAGGGCCCCCAGATCATTGTGTAGGAAGCATCTGGCGTGCGGGACCTGGGCACCACAGCAGGCTGAGTAGAGATATTTCAACAATCATGGTGGAATTAGGATTCCAATTACATGAAACAAAGGAGTTTAGAGCATCATCGCCAAGGAGGCCAGGCAGGCTCTGCTCGCCTTTCAGTCAATCAGCACAGAGATACTGGGCATGGGAAGAAATGCACTGAAAAGTGCCCAAGGTGGCACACAACACAGGCAACTATTGTAGGGATCATTTCCCCTGGGAATGGCATGAAAGCACTGGACACCCCCAGAGCAGTCTAGAGGGAGCAATCACAGCGGAATAATGACAACACAGCAGTTACAGTAGACACATTGTAACAATATTAATGGAATTCGGGTTCCAAGTTCGAGCACCAAAATAGTGCAGCACCAAAGCCAAGGAGACCGGGCATGCTTCAGGGGTTTTGGGGTGGGAAACTAGAAGTACCACCCACGGGCGTCCTGGAGAAGCCCTGAAGGGCCACTAGATCATTGTGTAGGAAGAATCGGGCCTGCGGGACCTGAGCACCACAGCAACCTGTATGGAGATATATCAACTATCTCGGTGGAATTAGGATTCCAATTACATGAAACAAAGAAGTTTAGAGCATCATCGCCAAGGAGGCCAGGCAGGCTCTGCACGCCTTTCAGTTAATCAGCACAGAGATACTGGGCATGGGAAGAAATGCACTGAAAAGTACCCAAGGTGTCACATAACACAGGCAGTTATTGTAGGGATCACTTCCCGTGGGAATTGCATGAAAGAATTGCACACCCCCAGATCAGTCTAGGGGGAGCAATCACAGCTAAATCATAACACCACAGCAGTTTCAGTAGATACATTGTAATAATATTAATGGAATTCGGATTCCAAGATCGAGCACCAAAATAGTGTATCACAAGAGCCAAGGAGACCGGGCATGCTTCACAGGTCGTTGGGGTGGGAAACTAGAAGTACCACCCACGGGCGTCCTGGAGAAGCCCTGAAGGGCCACCAGATCATTGTGTAGGAAGCATTGGGCCTGCGGGAAATGGGCACCACAGCAGCCTGAGTAGAGATATTTCAACAATCATGGTGGAATTAGGATTCCAATTACATGACACAAAGGAGTTTGGAGCATTATCGCCAAGGAGGCCAGGCAGTCTCTGCACGCCTTTCAGTTAATCAGCACAGAGATACTGGGCATGGGAAGAAATGCACTGAAAAGTGCCCAAGGTGGCACACAACACAGGCAGCTATTGTAGGGATCATTTCCCCTGGGAATGGCATGAAAGCACTGGACACCCCCAGAGCAGTCTAGAGGGAGCATTCACAGCGGAATAATGACAACACAGCAGTTACAGCAGACACATTGTAACAATATTAATGGAATTCGGGTTCCAAGTTCGAGCACCAAAATAGTGCAGCACCAAAGCCAAGGAGACCGGGCATGCTTCAGGGGTTTTGGGGTGGGAAACTAGAAGTACCACCCACGGGCGTCCTGGAGAAGCCCAGAAGGGCCACCAGATCATTGTGTAGGAAGCATCTGGCCTGCGGGACCTGGGCACCACAGCAGGCTGAGTAGAGATATTTCAACAATCATGGTGGAATTAGGATTCCAATTACATGAAACAAAGGAGTTTGGAGCATCATCACCAAGGAGGGCAGGCAGGCTCAGCTCGCCTTTCAGTTAATCAGCGCAGAGATACTGGGCATGGGAAGAAATGCACTGAAAAGTGCCCAAGGTGGCACACAACACAGGCAGCTATTGTAGGGATCATTTCCCCTGGGAATGGCATGAAAGCACTGGACACCCCCAGAGCAGTCTAGAGGGAGCAATCACAGCGGAATAATGACAACACAGCAGTTACAGTAGACACATTGTAACAATATTAATGGAATTCGGATTCCAAGTTCGAGCACCAAAATAGTGCAGCACCAAAGCCAAGGAGACCGGGCATGCTTCAGGGGTTTTGGGGTGGGAAACTAGAAGTACCACCCACGGGCGTCCTGGAGAAGCCCTGAAGGGCCACCAGATCATTGTGTAGGAAGCATCTGGCCTGCGGGACCTGAGCACCACAGCAACCTGTATGGAGATATTTCAACTATCTCGGTGGAATTAGGATTCCAATTACATGAAACAAAGGAGTTTAGAGCATCATCCCCAAGGAGGCCAGGCAGGCTCTGCACGCCTTTCAGTTAATCAGCACAGAGATACTGGGCATGGGAAGAAATGCACTGAAAAGTACCCAAGGTGTCACATAACACAGGCAGTTATTGTAGGGATCACTTCCCGTGGGAATTGCATGAAAGAATTGCACACCCCCAGATCAGTCTAGGGGGAGCAATCACAGCTAAATCATAACACCACAGCAGTTTCAGTAGATACATTGTAACAATATTAATGGAATTCGGATTCCAAGATCGAGCACCAAAATAGTGTATCACCAAAGCCAAGGAGACCGGGCATGCTTCACGGGTCGTTGGGGTGGGAAACTAGAAGTACCACCCACGGGCGTCCTGGAGAAGCCCTGAAGGGCCACCAGATCATTGTGTAGGAAGCATTGGGCCTGCGGGAAGTGGGCACCACAGCAGCCTGAGTAGAGATATTTCAACAATCATGGTGGAATTAGGATTCCAATTACATGACACAAAGGAGTTTGGAGCATCATCGCCAAGGAGGCCAGGCAGTCTCTGCACGCCTTTCAGTTAATCAGCACAGAGATACTGGGCATGGGAAGAAATGCACTGAATAGTGCCCAAGGTGGCACACAACACAGGCAGCTATTGTAGGGATCATTTCCCCTGGGAATGGCATGAAAGCACTGGACACCCCCAGAGCAGTCTAGAGGGAGCATTCACAGCGGAATAATGACAACACAGCAGTTACAGCAGACACATTGTAACAATATTAATGGAATTCGGGTTCCAAGTTCGAGCACCAAAATAGTGCAGCACCAAAGCCAAGGAGACCGGGCATGCTTCAGGGGTTTTGGGGTGGGAAACTAGAAGTACCACCCACGGGCGTCCTGGAGACGCCCAGAAGGGCCACCAGATCATTGTGTAGGAAGCATCTGGCCTGCGGGACCTGGGCACCACAGCAGGCTGAGTAGAGATATTTCAACAATCATGGTGGAATTAGGATTCCAATTACATGAAACAAAGGAGTTTGGAGCATCATCGCCAAGGAGGCCAGGCAGGCTCTGCTCGCCTTTCAGTTAATCAGCACAGAGATACTGGGCATGGGAAGAAATGCACTGAAAAGTGCCCAAGGTGTCACACAACACAGGCAGCTATTATAGGGATCATTTCCCCTGGGAATGGCATGAAAGCACTGGGCACCCCCAGAGCATTCTAGAGGGAGCAGTCATAGCGGAATAATGACAACACAGCAGTTACAGTAGACACATTGTAACAATATTAATGGAATTCGGATTCCAAGTTCGAGCACCAAAATAGTGCAGCACCAAAGCCAAGGAGACCGGGCATGCTTCAGGGGTTTTGGGGTGGGAAACTAGAAGTACCACCCACGGGCGTCCTGGAGAAGCCCTGAAGGGCCACCAGATCATTGTGTAGGATGAATCGGGCCTGCGGGACCTGAGCACCACAGCAACCTGTATGGAGATATTTCAACTATCTCGGTGGAATTAGGATTCCAATTACATGAAACAAAGGAGTTTAGAGCATCATCGCCAAGGAGGCCAGGCAGGCTCTGCACGCCTTTCAGTTAATCAGCACAGAGATACTGGGCATGGGAAGAAATGCACTGAAGTACCCAAGGTGTCACATAACACAGGCAGTTATTGTAGGGATCACTTCCCGTGGGAATTGCATGAAAGAATTGCACACCCCCAGATCAGTCTAGGGGGAGCAATCACAGCTAAATCATAACACCACAGCAGTTTCAGTAGATACATTGTAACAATATTAATGGAATTCAGATTCCAAGATCGAGCACCAAAATAGTGTATCACAAGAACCAAGGAGACCGGGCATGCTTCACAGGTCGTTGGGGTGGGAAACTAGAAGTACCACCCACGGGCGTCCTGGAGAAGCCCTGAAGGGCCACCAGATCATTGTGTAGGAAGCATTGGGCCTGCGGGAAATGGGCACCACAGCAGCCTGAGTAGAGATATTTCAACAATCATGGTGGAATTAGGATTCCAATTACATGACACAAAGGAGTTTGGAGCATTATCGCCAAGGAGGCCAGGCAGTCTCTGCACGCCTTTCAGTCAATCAGCACAGAGATACTGGGCATGGGAAGAAATGCACTGAAAAGTGCCCAAGGTGGCACACAACACAGGCAGCTATTGTAGGGATCATTTCCCCTGGGAATGGCATGAAAGCACTGGACACCCCCAGAGCAGTCTAGAGGGAGCAATCACAGCCGAATAATGACAACACAGCAGTTACAGTAGACACATTGTAACAATATTAATGGAATTCAGATTCCAAGTTCGAGCACCAAAATAGTGCAGCACCAAAGCCAAGGAGACCGGGCATGCTTCAGGGGTTTTGGGGTGGGAAACTAGAAGTACCACCCACGGGCGTCCTGGAGAAGCCCTGAAGGGCCACCAGATCATTGTGTAGGAAGCATCTGGCCTGCGGGACCTGGGCACCACAGCAGGCTGAGTAGAGATATTTCAACAATCATGGTGGAATTAGGATTCCAATTACATGACACAAAGGAGTTTGGAGCATCATCACCAAGGAGGGCAGGCAGGCTCAGCTCGCCTTTCAGTTAATCAGCACAGAGATACTGGGCATGGGAAGAAATGCACTGAAAAGTGCCCAAGGTGGCACACAACACAGGCAGCTATTGTAGGGATCATTTCCCCTGGGAATGGCATGAAAGCACTGGACACCCCCAGAGCAGTCTAGAGGGAGCAATCACAGCAGAATAATGACAACACAGCAGTTACAGTAGACACATTGTAACAATATTAATGGAATTCGGATTCCAAGTTCGAGCACCAAAATAGTGCAGCACCAAAGCCAAGGAGACCGGGCATGCTTCAGGGGTTTTGGGGTGGGAAACTAGAAGTACCACCCACGGGCGTCCTGGAGAAGCCCTGAAGGGCCACCAGATCATTGTGTAGGAAGCATCGGGCCTGCGGGACCTGAGCACCACAGCAACCTGTATGGAGATATTTCAACTATCTCGGTGGAATTAGGATTCCAATTACATGAAACAAAGGAGTTTAGAGCATCATCGCCAAGGAGGCCAGGCAGGCTCTGCACGCCTTTCAGTTAATCAGCACAGAGATACTGGGCATGGGAAGAAATGCACTGAAAAGTACCCAAGGTGTCACATAACACAGGCAGTTATTGTAGGGATCACTTCCCGTGGGAATTGCATGAAAGAATTGCACACCCCCAGATCAGTCTAGGGGGAGCAATCACAGCTAAATCATAACACCACAGCAGTTTCAGTAGATACATTGTAACAATATTAATGGAATTCAGATTCCAAGATCGAGCACCAAAATAGTGTATCACAAGAACCAAGGAGACCGGGCATGCTTCACGGGTCGTTGGGGTGGGAAACTAGAAGTACCACCCACGGGCGTCCTGGAGAAGCCCTGAAGGGCCACCAGATCATTGTGTAGGAAGCATTGGGCCTGCGGGAAATGGGCACCACAGCAGGCTGAGTAGAGATATTTCAACAATCATGGTGGAATTAGGATTCCAATTACATGACACAAAGGAGTTTGGAGCATTATCGCCAAGGAGGCCAGGCAGTCTCTGCACGCCTTTCAGTTAATCAGCACAGAGATACTGGGCATGGGAAGAAATGCACTGAAAAGTGCCCAAGGTGGCACACAACACAGGCAGCTATTGTAGGGATCATTTCCCCTGGGAATGGCATGAAAGCACTGGACACCCCCAGAGCAGTCTAGAGGGAGCAATCACAGCCGAATAATGACAACACAGCAGTTACAGTAGACACATTGTAACAATATTAATGGAATTCGGATTCCAAGTTCGAGCACCAAAATAGTGCAGCACCAAAGCCAAGGAGACCGGGCATGCTTCAGGGGTTTTGGGGTGGGAAACTAGAAGTACCACCCACGGGCGTCCTGGAGAAGCCCAGAAGGGCCACCAGATCATTGTGTAGGAAGCATCTGGCCTGCGGGACCTGGGCACCACAGCAGGCTGAGTAGAGATATTTCAACAATCATGGTGGAATTAGGATTCCAATTACATGAAACAAAGGAGTTTGGAGCATCATCACCAAGGAGGGCAGGCAGGCTCAGCTCGCCTTTCAGTTAATCAGCACAGAGATACTGGGCATGGGAAGAAATGCACTGAAAAGTGCCCAAGGTGGCACACAACACAGGCAGCTATTGTAGGGATCATTTCCCCTGGGAATGGCATGAAAGCACTGGACACCCCCAGAGCAGTCTAGAGGGAGCAATCACAGCGGAATAATGACAACACAGCAGTTACAGTAGACACATTGTAACAATATTAATGGAATTCGGATTCCAAGTTCGAGCACCAAAATAGTGCAGCACCAAAGCCAAGGAGACCGGGCATGCTTCAGGGGTTTTGGGGTGGGAAACTAGAAGTACCACCCACGGGCGTCCTGGAGAAGCCCTGAAGGGCCACCAGATCATTGTGTAGGAAGCATTGGGCCTGCGGGAAATGGGCACCACAGCAGGCTGAGTAGAGATATTTCAACAATCATGGTGGAATTAGGATTCCAATTACATGAAACAAAGGAGTTTGGAGCATCATCACCAAGGAGGGCAGGCAGGCCCAGCTCGCCTTTCAGTTAATCAGCACAGAGATACTGGGCATGGGAAGAAATGCACTGAAAAGTGCCCAAGGTGTCACACAACACAGGCAGCTATTGTAGGGATCATTTCCCCTGGGAATGGCATGAAAGCACTGGACACCCCCAGAGCAGTCTAGAGGGAGCAATCACAGCGGAATAATGACAACACAGCAGTTACAGTAGACACATTGTAACAATATTAATGGAATTCGGATTCCAAGTTCGAGCACCAAAATAGTGCAGCACCAAAGCCAAGGAGACCGGGCATGCTTCAGGGGTTTTGGGGTGGGAAACTAGAAGTACCACCCACGGGCGTCCTGGAGAAGCCCTGAATGGCCACCAGATCATTGTGTAGGAAGCATCGGGCCTGCGGGACCTGAGCACCACAGCAACCTGTATGGAGATATTTCAACTATCTCGGTGGAATTAGGATTCCAATTACATGAAACAAAGGAGTTTAGAGCATCATCGCCAAGGAGGCCAGGCAGGCTCTGCACGCCTTTCAGTTAATCAGCACAGAGATACTGGGCATGGGAAGAAATGCACTGAAAAGTACCCAAGGTGTCACATAACACAGGCAGTTATTGTAGGGATCACTTCCCGTGGGAATTGCATGAAAGAATTGCACACCCCCAGATCAGTCTAGGGGGAGCAATCACAGCTAAATCATAACACCACAGCAGTTTCAGTAGATACATTGTAACAATATTAATGGAATTCGGATTCCAAGATCGAGCACCAAAATAGTGTATCACAAGAGCCAAGGAGACCGGGCATGCTTCACGGGTCGTTGGGGTGGGAAACTAGAAGTACCACCCACGGGCGTCCTGGAGAAGCCCTGAAGGGCCACCAGATCATTGTGTAGGAAGCATTGGGCCTGCGGGAAATGGGCACCACAGCAGCCTGAGTAGAGATATTTCAACAATCATGGTGGAATTAGGATTCCAATTACATGACACAAAGGAGTTTGGAGCATCATCGCCAAGGAGGCCAGGCAGTCTCTGCACGCCTTTCAGTTAATCAGCACAGAGATACTGGGCATGGGAAGAAATGCACTGAAAAGTGCCCAAGGTGGCACACAACACAGGCAGCTATTGTAGGGATCATTTCCCCTGGGAATGGCATGAAAGCACTGGACACCCCCAGAGCAGTCTAGAGGGAGCAATCACAGCGAAATAATGACAACACAGCAGTTACAGCAGACACATTGTAACAATATTAATGGAATTCGGGTTCCAAGTTCGAGCACCAAAATAGTGCAGGACCAAAGCCAAGGAGACCGGGCATGCTTCAGGGGTTTTGGGGTGGGAAACTAGAAGTACCACCCACGGGCGTCCTGGAGAAGCCCAGAAGGGCCACCAGATCATTGTGTAGGAAGCATCTGGCCTGCGGGACCTGGGCACCACAGCAGGCTGAGTAGAGATATTTCAACAATCATGGTGGAATTAGGATTCCAATTACATGACACAAAGGAGTTTGGAGCATCATCACCAAGGAGGGCAGGCAGGCTCAGCTCGACTTTCAGTTAATCAGCACAGAGATACTGGGCATGGGAAGAAATGCACTAAAAAGTGCCCAAGGTGTCACACAACACAGGCAGCTATTGTAGGGATCATTTCCCCTGGGAATGGCATGAAAGCACTGGGCACCCCCAGATCAGTCTAGAGGGAGCAATCACAGCGGAATAATGACAACACAGCAGTTACAGTAGACACATTGTAACAATATTAATGGAATTCAGATTCCAAGTTCGAGCACCAAAATAGTGCAGCACCAAAGCCAAGGAGACCGGGCATGCTTCAGGGGTTTTGGGGTGGGAAACTAGAAGTACCACCCACGGGCGTCCTGGAGAAGCCCTGAAGGGCCACCAGATCATTGTGTAGGAAGCATCGGGCCTGCGGGACCTGAGCACCACAGCAACCTGTATGGAGATATTTCAACTATCTCGGTGGAATTAGGATTCCAATTACATGAAACAAAGAAGTTTAGAGCATCATCGCCAAGGAGGCCAGGCAGGCTCTGCACGCCTTTCAGTTAATCAGCACAGAGATACTGGGCATGGGAAGAAATGCACTGAAAAGTACCCAAGGTGTCACATAACACAGGCAGTTATTGTAGGGATCACTTCCCGTGGGAATTGCATGAAAGAATTGCACACCCCCAGATCAGTCTAGGGGGAGCAATCACAGCTAAATCATAACACCACAGCAGTTTCAGTAGATACATTGTAACAATATTAATGGAATTCGGATTCCAAGATCGAGCACCAAAATAGTGTATCACCAAAGCCAAGGAGACCGGGCATGCTTCACGGGTCGTTGGGGTGGGAAACTAGAAGTACCACCCACGGGCGTCCTGGAGAAGCCCTGAAGGGCCACCAGATCATTGTGTAGGAAGCATTGGGCCTGCGGGAAATGGGCACCACAGCAGCCTGAGTACAGATATTTCAACAATCATGGTGGAATTAGGATTCCAATTACATGACACAAAGGAGTTTGGAGCATCATCGCCAAGGAGGTCAGGCAGTCTCTGCACGCCTTTCAGTTAATCAGCACAGAGATACTGGGCATGGGAAGAAATGCACTGAAAAGTGCCCAAGGTGGCACACAACACAGGCAGCTATTGTAGGGATCATTTCCCCTGGGAATGGCATGAAAGCACTGGACACCCCCAGAGCAGTCTAGAGGGAGCAATCACAGCCGAATAATGACAACACAGCAGTTACAGTAGACACATTGTAACAATATTAATGGAATTCAGGTTCCAAGATCGAGCACCAAAATAGTGTATCACAAGAGCCAAGGAGACCGGGCATGCTTCACGGGTCGTTGGGGTGGGAAACTAGAAGTACCACCCACGGGCGTCCTGGAGAAGCCCTGAAGGGCCACCAGATCATTGTGTAGGAAGCATTGGGCCTGCGGGAAGTGGGCACCACAGCAGCCTGAGTAGAGATATTTCAACAATCATGGTGGAATTAGGATTCCAATTACATGAAACAAAAGAGTTTGGAGCATCATCACCAAGGAGGGCAGGCAGGCTCAGCTCGCCTTTCAGTTAATCAGCACAGAGATACTGGGCATGGGAAGAAATGCACTGAAAAGTGCCCAAGGTGGCACACAACACAGGCAGCTATTGTAGGGATCATTTCCCCTGGGAATGGCATGAAAGCACTGGACACCCCCAGAGCAGTCTAGAGGGAGCAATCACAGCGGAATAATGACAACACAGCAGTTACAGTAGACACATTGTAACAATATTAATGGAATTCGGATTCCAAGTTCGAGCACCAAAATAGTGCAGCACCAAAGCCAAGGAGACCGGGCATGCTTCAGGGGTTTTGGGGTGGGAAACTAGAAGTACCACCCACGGGCGTCCTGGAGAAGCCCTGAAGGGCCACCAGATCATTGTGTAGGAAGCATCGGGCCTGCAGGACCTGAGCACCACAGCAACCTGTATGGAGATATTTCAACTATCTCGGTGGAATTAGGATTCCAATTACATGAAACAAAGGAGTTTAGAGCATCATCGCCAAGGAGGCCAGGCAGGCTCTGCACGCCTTTCAGTTAATCAGCACAGAGATACTGGGCATAGGAAGAAATGCACTGAAAAGTACCCAAGGTGTCACATAACACAGGCAGTTATTGTAGGGATCACTTCCCGTGGGAATTGCATGAAAGAATTGCACACCCCCAGATCAGTCTAGGGGGAGCAATCACAGCTAAATCATAACACCACAGCAGTTTCAGTAGATACATTGTAACAATATTAATGGAATTCGGATTCCAAGATCGAGCACCAAAATAGTGTATCACCAAAGCCAAGGAGACCGGGCATGCTTCACGGGTCGTTGGGGTGGGAAACTAGAAGTACCACCCACGGGCGTCCTGGAGAAGCCCTGAAGGGCCACCAGATCATTGTGTAGGAAGCATTGGGCCTGCGGGAAGTGGGCACCACAGCAGCCTGAGTAGAGATATTTCAACAATCATGGTGGAATTAGGATTCCAATTACATGACACAAAGGAGTTTGGAGCATCATCGCCAAGGAGGCCAGGCAGTCTCTGCACGCCTTTCAGTTAATCAGCACAGAGATACTGGGCATGGGAAGAAATGCACTGAAAAGTGCCCAAGGTGGCACACAACACAGGCAGCTATTGTAGGGATCATTTCCCCTGGGAATCGCATAAAAGCACTGGACACCCCCAGAGCAGTCTAGAGGGAGCAATCACAGCCGAATAATGACAACACAGCAGTTACAGTAGACACATTGTAACAATATTAATGGAATTCGGGTTTAAAGTTCGAGCACCAAAATAGTGCAGCACCAAAGCCAAGGAGACCGGGCATGCTTCAGGGGTTTTGGGGTGGGAAACTAGAAGTACCACCCACGGGCGTCCTGGAGAAGCCCAGAAGGGCCACCAGATCATTGTGTAGGAAGCATCTGGCCTGCGGGACCTGGGCACCACAGCAGGCTGAGTAGAGATATTTCAACAATCATGGTGGAATTAGGATTCCAATTACATGAAACAAAGGAGTTTGGAGCATCATCACCAAGGAGGGCAGGCAGGCTCAGCTCGCCTTTCAGTTAATCAGCACAGAGATACTGGGCATGGGAAGAAATGCACTGAAAAGTGCCCAAGGTGGCACACAACACAGGCAGCTATTGTAGGGATCATTTCCCCTGGGAATGGCATGAAAGCACTGGACACCCCCAGAGCAGTCTATAGGGAGCAATCACAGCGGAATAATGACAACACAGCAGTTACAGTAGACACATTGTAACAATATTAATGGAATTCGGATTCCAAGTTCGAGCACCAAAATAGTGCAGCACCAAAGCCAAGGAGACCGGGCATGCTTCAGGGGTTTTGGGGTGGGAAACTAGAAGTACCACCCACGGGCGTCCTGGAGAAGCCCTGAAGGGCCACCAGATCATTGTGTAGGAAGCATCGGGCCTGCGGGACCTGAGCACCACAGCAACCTGTATGGAGATATTTCAACTATCTCGGTGGAATTAGGATTCCAATTACATGAAACAAAGGAGTTTAGAGCATCATCGCCAAGGAGGCCAGGCAGGCTCTGCACGCCTTTCAGTTAATCAGCACAGAGATACTGGGCATGGGAAGAAATGCACTGAAAAGTACCCAAGGTGTCACATAACACAGGCAGTTATTGTAGGGATCACTTCCCGTGGGAATTGCATGAAAGAATTGCACACCCCCAGATCAGTCTAGGGGGAGCAATCACAGCTAAATCATAACACCACAGCAGTTTCAGTAGATACATTGTAACAATATTAATGGAATTCAGATTCCAAGATCGAGCACCAAAATAGTGTATCACAAGAACCAAGGAGACCGGGCATGCTTCACAGGTCGTTGGGGTGGGAAACTAGAAGTACCACCCACGGGCGTCCTGGAGAAGCCCTGAAGGGCCACCAGATCATTGTGTAGGAAGCATTGGCCCTGCGGGAAATGGGCACCACAGCAGCCTGAGTAGAGATATTTCAACAATCATGGTGGAATTAGGATTCCAATTACATGACACAAAGGAGTTTGGAGCATCATCACCAAGGAGGCCAGGCAGTCTCTGCACGCCTTTCAGTTAATCAGCACAGAGATACTGGGCATGGGAAGAAATGCACTGAAAAGTGCCCAAGGTGTCACACAACACAGGCAGCTATTGTAGGGATCATTTCCCCTGGGAATGGCATGAAAGCACTGGACACCCCCAGAGCAGTCTAGAGGGAGCAATCACAGCGGAATAATGACAACACAGCAGTTACAGTAGACACATTGTAACAATATTAATGGAATTCAGATTCCAAGTTCGAGCACCAAAATAGTGCAGCACCAAAGCCAAGGAGACCGGGCATGCTTCAGGGGTTTTGGGGTGGGAAACTAGAAGTACCACCCACGGGCGTCCTGGAGAAGCCCAGAAGGGCCACCAGATCATTGTGTAGGAAGCATCTGGCCTGCGGGACCTGGGCACCACAGCAGGCTGAGTAGAGATATTTCAACAATCATGGTGGAATTAGGATTCCAATTACATGACACAAAGGAGTTTGGAGCATCATCACCAAGGAGGGCAGGCAGGCTCAGCTCGCCTTTCAGTTAATCAGCACAGAGATACTGGGCATGGGAAGAAATGCACTGAAAAGTGCCCAAGGTGTCACACAACACAGGCAGCTATTGTAGGGATCATTTCCCCTGGGAATGGCATGAAAGCACTGGACACCCCCAGAGCAGTCTAGAGGGAGCAATCACAGCGGAATAATGACAACACAGCAGTTACAGTAGACACATTGTAACAATATTAATGGAATTCGGATTCCAAGTTCGAGCACCAAAATAGTGCAGCACCAAAGCCAAGGAGACCGGGCATGCTTCAGGGGTTTTGGGGTGGGAAACTAGAAGTACCACCCACGGGCGTCCTGGAGAAGCCCTGAAGGGCCACCAGATCATTGTGTAGGAAGCATCGGGCCTGCGGGACCTGAGCACCACAGCAACCTGTATGGAGATATTTCAACTATCTCGGTGGAATTAGGATTCCAATTACATGAAACAAAGGAGTTTAGAGCATCATCGCCAAGGAGGCCAGGCAGGCTCTGCACGCCTTTCAGTTAATCAGCACAGAGATACTGGGCATGGGAAGAAATGCACTGAAAAGTACCCAAGGTGTCACATAACACAGGCAGTTATTGTAGGGATCACTTCCCGTGGGAATTGCATGAAAGAATTGCACACCCCCAGATCAGTCTAGGGGGAGCAATCACAGCTAAATCATAACACCACAGCAGTTTCAGTAGATACATTGTAACAATATTAATGGAATTCGGATTCCAAGATCGAGCACCAAAATAGTGTATCACAAGAGCCAAGGAGACCGGGCATGCTTCACGGGTCGTTGGGGTGGGAAACTAGAAGTACCACCCACGGGCGTCCTGGAGAAGCCCTGAAGGGCCACCAGATCATTGTGTAGGAAGCATTGGGCCTGCGGGAAATGGGCACCACAGCAGCCTGAGTAGAGATATTTCAACAATCATGGTGGAATTAGGATTCCAATTACATGAAACAAAGGAGCTTGGAGCATCATCGCCAAGGAGGCCAGGCAGGCTCTGCTCGCCTTTCAGTTAATCAGCACAGAGATACTGGGCATGGGAAGAAATGCACTGAAAAGTGCCCAAGGTGTCACACAACACAGGCAGCTATTGTAGGGATCATTTCCCCTGGGAATGGCATGAATGCACTGGGCACCCCCAGATCAGTCTAGAGGGAGCAATCACAGCGGAATAATGACAACACAGCAGTTACAGCAGACACATTGTAACAATATTAATGGAATTCGGATTCCAAGTTCGAGCACCAAAATGGTGCAGCACCAAAGCCAAGGAGACCGGGCATGCTTCAGGGGTTTTGGGGTGGGAAACTAGAAGTACCACCCACGGGCGTCCTGGAGAAGTCCAGAAGGGCCACCAGATCATTGTGTAGGATGAATCAGGCCTGCGGAACCTGAGCACCACAGCAACCTGTATGGAGATATTTCAACTATCTCGGTGGAATTAGGATTCCAATTACATGAAACAAAGGAGTTTAGAGCATCATCGCCAAGGAGGCCAGGCAGGCTCTGCACGCCTTTCAGTTAATCAGCACAGAGATACTGGGCATGGGAAGAAATGCACTGAAAAGTACCCAAGGTGTCACATAACACAGGCAGTTATTGTAGGGATCACTTCCCGTGGGAATTGCATGAAAGAATTGCACACCCCCAGATCAGTCTAGGGGGAGCAATCACAGCTAAATCATAACACCACAGCAGTTTCAGTAGATACATTGTAACAATATTAATGGAATTCGGATTCCAAGATCGAGCACCAAAATAGTGTATCACAAGAGCCAAGGAGACCGGGCATGCTTCACGGGTCGTTGGGGTGGGAAACTAGAAGTACCACCCACGGGCGTCCTGGAGAAGCCCTGAAGGGCCACCAGATCATTGTGTAGGAAGCATTGGGCCTGCGGGAAATGGGCACCACAGCAGCCTGAGTAGAGATATTTCAACAATCATGGTGGAATTAGGATTCCAATTACATGACACAAAGGAGTTTGGAGCATCATCGCCAAGGAGGCCAGGCAGTCTCTGCACGCCTTTCAGTTAATCAGCACAGAGATACTGGGCATGGGAAGAAATGCACTGAAAAGTGCCCAAGGTGGCACACAACACAGGCAGCTATTGTAGGGATCATTTCCCCTGGGAATGGCATGAAAGCACTGGACACCCCCAGAGCAGTCTAGAGGGAGCATTCACAGCCGAATAATGACAACACAGCAGTTACAGTAGACACATTGTAACAATATTAATGGAATTCGGATTCCAAGTTCGAGCACCAAAATAGTGCAGCACCAAAGCCAAGGAGACCAGGCATGCTTCAGGGGTTTTGGGGTGGGAAACTAGAAGTACCACCCACGGGCGTCCTGGAGAAGCCCAGAAGGGCCACCAGATCATTGTGTAGGAAGCATCTGGCCTGCGGGACCTGGGCACCACAGCAGGCTGAGTAGAGATATTTCAACAATCATGGTGGAATTAGGATTCCAATTACATGACACAAAGGAGTTTGGAGCATCATCGCCAAGGAGGGCAGGCAGGCTCTGCACGCCTTTCAGTTAATCAGCACAGAGATACTGGGCATGGGAAGAAATGCACTGAAAAGTGCCCAAGGTGTCACACAACACAGGCAGCTATTGTAGGGATCATTTCCCCTGGGAATGGCATGAAAGCACTGGACACCCCCAGAGCAGTCTAGAGGGAGCAATCACAGCGGAATAATGACAACACAGCAGTTACAGTAGACACATTGTAACAATATTAATGGAATTCGGATTCCAAGTTCGAGCACCAAAATAGTGCAGCACCAAAGCCAAGGAGACCGGGCATGCTTCAGGGGTTTTGGGGTGGGAAACTAGAAGTACCACCCACGGGCGTCCTGGAGAAGCCCTGAAGGGCCACCAGATCATTGTGTAGGAAGCATCGGGCCTGCGGGACCTGAGCACCACAGCAACCTGTATGGAGATATTTCAACTATCTCGGTGGAATTAGGATTCCAATTACATGAAACAAAGGAGTTTAGAGCATCATCGCCAAGGAGGCCAGGCAGGCTCTGCACGCCTTTCAGTTAATCAGCACAGAGATACTGGGCATGGGAAGAAATGCACTGAAAAGTACCCAAGGTGTCACATAACACAGGCAGTTATTGTAGGGATCACTTCCCGTGGGAATTGCATGAAAGAATTGCACACCCCCAGATCAGTCTAGGGGGAGCAATCACAGCTAAATCATAACACCACAGCAGTTTCAGTAGATACATTGTAACAATATTAATGGAATTCGGATTCCAAGATCGAGCACCAAAATAGTGTATCACAAGAGCCAAGGAGACCGGGCATGCTTCACGGGTCGTTGGGGTGGGAAACTAGAAGTACCACCCACGGGCGTCCTGGAGAAGCCCTGAAGGGCCACCAGATCATTGTGTAGGAAGCATTGGGCCTGCGGGAAATGGGCACCACAGCAGCCTGAGTAGAGATATTTCAACAATCATGGTGGAATTAGGATTCCAATTACATGACACAAAGGAGTTTGGAGCATCATCGCCAAGGAGGCCAGGCAGTCTCTGCACGCCTTTCAGTTAATCAGCACAGAGATACTGGGCATGGGAAGAAATGCACTGAAAAGTGCCCAAGGTGGCACACAACACAGGCAGCTATTGTAGGGATCATTTCCCCTGGGAATGGCATGAAAGCACTGGACACCCCCAGAGCAGTCTAGGGGGAGCAATCACAGCGAAATAATGACAGCACAGCAGTTACAGTAGACACATTGTAACAATATTAATGGAATTCGGGTTCCAAGTTCGAGCACCAAAATAGTGCAGCACCAAAGCCAAGGAGACCGGGCATGCATCAGGGGTTTTGGGGTGGGAAACTAGAAGTACCACCCACGGGCGTCCTGGAGAAGCCCAGAAGGGCCACCAGATCATTGTGTAGGAAGCATCTGGCCTGCGGGACCTGGGCACCACAGCAGGCTGAGTAGAGATATTTCAACAATCATGGTGGAATTAGGATTCCAATTACATTACACAAAGGAGTTTGGAGCATCATCGCCAAGGAGGGCAGGCAGGCTCTGCACGCCTTTCAGTTAATCAGCACAGAGATACTGGGCATGGGAAGAAATGCACTGAAAAGTGCCCAAGGTGGTACAGAACACAGGCAGCTATTGTAGGGATCATTTCCCCTGGGAATGGCATGAAAGCACTGGACACCCCCAGAGCAGTCTAGAGGGAGCAATCACAGCCGAATAATGACAACACAGCAGTTACAGTAGACACATTGTAACAATATTAATGGAATTCGGATTCCAAGTTCGAGCACCAAAATAGTGCAGCATCGAAGCCAAGGAGACCGGGCATGCTTCACGTGTTTTGGGGTGGGAAACTAGAAGTACCACCCACGGGCGTCCTGGAGAAGCCCTGAAGGGCCACCAGATCATTGTGTAGGAAGAATCGGGCCTGCGGGACCTGAGCACCACAGCAACCTGTATGGAGATATTTCAACTATCTCGGTGGAATTAGGATTCCAATTACATGAAACAAAGGAGTTTAGAGCATCATCGCAAAGGAGGCCAGGCAGGCTCTGCACGCCTTTCAGTTAATCAGCACAGAGATACTGGGCATGGGAAGAAATGCACTGAAAAGTACCCAAGGTGTCACATAACACAGGCAGTTATTGTAGGGATCACTTCCCGTGGGAATTGCATGAAAGAATTGCACACCCCCAGATCAGTCTAGGCGAGCAATCACAGCTAAATCATAACACCACAGCAGTTTCAGTAGATACATTGTAACAATATTAATGGAATTCGGATTCCAAGATCGAGCACGAAAATAGTGTATCACAAGAGCCAAGGAGACCGGGCATGCTTCACGGGTCGTTGGGGTGGGAAACTAGAAGTACCACCCACGGGCGTCCTGGAGAAGCCCTGAAGGACCACCAGATCATTGTGTAGGAAGCATTGGGCCTGCGGGAAATGGGCACCACAGCAGCCTGAGTAGAGATATTTCAACAATCATGGTGGAATTAGTATTCCTATTACATGACACAAAGGAGTTTGGAGCATCATCGCCAAGGAGGCCAGGCAGTCTCTGCACGCCTTTCAGTTAATCAGCACAGAGATACTGGGCATGGGAAGAAATGCACTGAAAAGTGCCCAAGGTGGCACACAACACAGGCAGCTATTGTAGGGATCCTTTCCCCTGGGAATGGCATGAAAGCACTGGACACCCCCAGAGCAGTCTAGAGGGAGCAATCACAGCGGAATAATGACAACACAGCAGTTACAGCAGACACATTGTAACAATATTAATGGAATTCGGGTTCCAAGTTCGAGCACCAAAATAGTGCAGCACCAAAGCCAAGGAGACCGGGCATGCTTCAGGGGTTTTGGGGTGGGAAACTAGAAGTACCACCCACGGGCGTCCTGGAGAAGCCCAGAAGGGCCACCAGATCATTGTGTAGGAAGCATCTGGCCTGCGGGACCTGGGCACCACAGCAACCTGTATGGAGATATTTCAACTATCTCGGTGGAATTAGGATTCCAATTACATGAAACAAAGGAGTTTAGAGCATCATCGCCAAGGAGGCCAGGCAGGCTCTGCACGCCTTTCAGTTAATCAGCACAGAGATACTGGGCATGGGAAGAAATGCACTGAAAAGTACCCAAGGTGTCACATAACACAGGCAGTTATTGTAGGGATCACTTCCCGTGGGAATAGCATGAAAGAATTGCACACCCCCAGATCAGTCTAGGCGAGCAATCACAGCTAAATCATAACACCACAGCAGTTTCAGTAGATACATTGTAACAATATTAATGGAATTCGGATTCCAAGATCGAGCACGAAAATAGTGTATCACCAAAGCCAAGGAGACCGGGCATGCTTCACGGGTCGTTGGGGTGGGAAACTAGAAGTACCACCCACGGGCGTCCTGGAGAAGCCCTGAAGGACCACCAGATCATTGTGTAGGAAGCATTGGGCCTGCGGGAAATGGGCACCACAGCAGCCTGAGTAGAGATATTTCAACAATCATGGTGGAATTAGTATTCCAATTACATGACACAAAGGAGTTTGGAGCATCATCGCCAAGGAGGCCAGGCAGTCTCTGCACGCCTTTCAGTTAATCAGCACAGAGATACTGGGCATGGGAAGAAATGCACTGAAAAGTGCCCAAGGTGGCACACAACACAGGCAGCTATTGTAGGGATCCTTTCCCCTGGGAATGGCATGAAAGCACTGGACACCCCCAGAGCAGTCTAGAGGGAGCAATCACAGCGGAATAATGACAACACAGCAGTTACAGCAGACACATTGTAACAATATTAATGGAATTCGGGTTCCAAGTTCGAGCACCAAAATAGTGCAGCACCAAAGCCAAGGAGACCGGGCATGCTTCAGGGGTTTTGGGGTGGGAAACTAGAAGTACCACCCACGGGCGTCCTGGAGACGCCCAGAAGGGCCACCAGATCATTGTGTAGGAAGCATCTGGCCTGCGGGACCTGGGCACCACAGCAGGCTGAGTAGAGATATTTCAACAATCATGGTGGAATTAGGATTCCAATTACATGACACAAAGGAGTTTGGAGCATCATCGCCAAGGAGGGCAGGCAGGCTCTGCAAGCCTTTCAGTTAATCAGCACAGAGATACTGGGCATGGGAAGAAATGCACTGAAAAGTACCCAAGGTGTCACATAACACAGGCAGTTATTGTAGGGTCACTTCCCGTGGGAATTGCATGAAAGAATTGCACACCCCCAGATCAGTCTAGGGGGAGCAATCACAGCTAAATCATAACACCACAGCAGTTTCAGTAGATACATTGTAACAATATTAATGGAATTCGGATTCCAAGATCGAGCACCAAAATAGTGTATCACAAGAGCCAAGGAGACCGGGCATGCTTCACGGGTCGTTGGGGTGGGAAACTAGAAGTACCACCCACGGGCGTCCTGGAGAAGCCCTGAAGGGCCACCAGATCATTGTGTAGGGAGCATTGGGCCTGCGGGAAATGGGCACCACAGCAGCCTGAGTAGAGATATTTCAACAATCATGCTGGAATTAGTATTCCATTTACATGACACAAAGGAGTTTGGAGCATCATCGCCAAGGAGGCCAGGCAGTCTCTGCACGCCTTTCAGTTAATCAGCACAGAGATACTGGGCATGGGAAGAAATGCACTGAAAAGTGCCCAAGGTGGCACACAACACAGGCAGCTATTGTAGGGATCATTTCCCCTGGGAATGGCATGAAAGCACTGGAAACCCCCAGAGCAGTCTAGAGGGAGCATTCACAGCCGAATAATGACAACACAGCAGTTACAGTAGATACATTGTAACAATATTAATGGAATTCGGATTCCAAGTTCGAGCACCAAAATAGTGCAGCACCAAAGCCAAGGAGACCGGGCATGCTTCAGGGGTTTTGGGGTGGGAAACTAGAAGTACCACCCACGGGCGTCCTGGAGAAGCCCTGAAGGGCCACCAGATCATTGGGTAGGAAGCATCTGGCCTGCGGGACCTGGGCACCACAGCAGGCTGAGTAGAGATATTTCAACAATCATGGTGGAATTAGGATTCCAATTACATGACACAAAGGAGTTTGGAGCATCATTGCCAAGGAGGCCAGGCAGTCTCTGCACGCCTTTCAGTTAATCAGCACAGAGATACTGGGCATGGGAAGAAATGCACTGAAAAGTGCCCAAGGTGGCACACAACACAGGCAGCTATTGTAGGGATCATTTCCCCTGGGAATGGCATGAAAGCACTGGAAACCCCCAGAGCAGTCTAGAGGGAGCATTCACAGCCGAATAATGACAACACAGCAGTTACAGTAGACACATTGTAACAATATTAATGGAATTCGGATTCCAAGTTCGAGCACCAAAATAGTGCAGCACCAAAGCCAAGGAGACCGGGCATGCTTCAGGGGTTTTGGGGTGGGAAACTAGAAGTACCACCCACGGGCGTCCTGGAGAAGCCCAGAAGGGCCACCAGATCATTGTGTAGGAAGCATCTGGCCTGCGGGACCGGGGCACCACAGCAGGCTGAGTAGAGATATTTCAACAATCATGGTGGAATTAGGATTCCAATTACATGAAACAAAGGAGTTTGGAGCATCATCACCAAGGAGGGCAGGCAGGCTCAGCTCCCCTTTCAGTTAATCAGCACAGAGATACTGGGCATGGGAAGAAATGCACTGAAAAGTGCCCAAGGTGTCACATAAGACAGGCAGTTATTGTAGGGATCACTTCCCGTGGGAATTGCATGAAAGAATTGCACACCCCCAGATCAGTCTAGGGGGAGCAATCACAGCTAAATCATAACACCACAGCAGTTTCAGTAGATACATTGTAACAATATTAATGGAATTCGGATTCCAAGATCGAGCACCAAAATAGTGTATCACAAGAGCCAAGGATACCGGGCATGCTTCACGGGTCGTTGGGGTGGGAAACTAGAAGTACCACCCATGGGCGTCCTGGAGAAGCCCTGAAGGGCCACCAGATCATTGTGTAGGAAGCATTGGGCCTGCGGGAAATGGGCACCACAGCAGCCTGAGTAGAGATATTTCAACAATCATGGTGGAATTAGGATTCCAATTACATGACACAAAGGAGTTTGGAGCATCATCGCCAAGGAGGCCAGGCAGGCTCTGCTCGCCTTTCAGTTAATCAGCACAGCGATACTGGGCATGGGAAGAAATGCACTGAAAAGTGCCCAAGGTGGCACACAACACAGGCAGCTATTGTAGGGATCATTTCCCCTGGGAATGGCATGAATGCACTGGGCACCGCAAGAGCAGTCTAGAGGGAGCAATCACAGCGGAATAATGACAACACAGCAGTTACAGCAGACACATTGTAATAATATTAATGGAATTCGGATTCCAAGTTCGAGCACCAAAATAGTGCAGCACCAAAGCCAAGGAGACCGGGCATGCTTCAGGGGTTTTGGGGTGGGAAACTAGAAGTAGCACCCACGGGCGTCCTGGAGAAGCCCAGAAGGGCCACCAGATCATTGTGTAGGAAGCATCTGGCCTGCGGGACCTGGGCACCACAGCAGGCTGAGTAGAGATATTTCAACAATCATGGTGGAATTAGGATTCCAATTACATGACACAAAGGAGTTTGGAGCATCATCGCCAAGGAGGCCAGGCAGGCTCTGCACGCCTTTCAGTTAATCAGCACAGAGATACTGGGCATGGGAAGAAATGCACTGAAAAGTGCCCAAGGTGGCACACAACACAGGCAGCTATTGTAGGGATCCTTTCCCCTGGGAATGGCATGAAAGCACTGAACACCCCCAGAGCAGTCTAGAGGGAGCAATCACAGCGGAATAATGACAACACAGCAGTTACAGCAGACACATTGTAACAATATTAATGGAATTCGGGTTCCAAGTTCGAGCACCAAAATAGTGCAGCACCAAAGCCAAGGAGACCGGGCATGCTTCAGGGGTTTTGGGGTTGGAAACTAGAAGTACCACCCACGGGCGTCCTGGAGAAGCCCAGAAGGGCCACCAGATCATTGTGTAGGAAGCATCTGGCCTGCGGGACCTGGGCACCACAGCAGGCTGAGTAGAGATATTTCAACAATCATGGTGGAATTAGGATTCCAATTACATGAAACAAAGGAGTTTGGAGCATCATCGCCAAGGAGGGCAGGCAGGCTCTGCAAGCCTTTCAGTTAATCAGCACAGAGATACTGGGCATGGGAAGAAATGCACTGAAAAGTACCCAAGGTGTCACATAACACAGGCAGTTATTGTAGGGATCACTTCCCGTGGGAATTGCATGAAAGAATTGCACACCCCCAGATCAGTCTAGGGGGAGCAATCACAGCTAAATCATAACACCACAGCAGTTTCAGTAGATACATTGTAACAATATTAATGGAATTCGGATTCCAAGATCGAGCACCAAAATAGTGTATCACAAGAGCCAAGGAGACCGGGCATGCTTCACGGGTCGTTGGGGTGGGAAACTAGAAGTACCACCCACGGGCGTCCTGGAGAAGCCCTGAAGGGCCACCAGATCATTGTGTAGGGAGCATTGGGCCTGCGGGAAATGGGCACCACAGCAGCCTGAGTAGAGATATTTCAACAATCATGGTGGAATTAGGATTCCAATTACATGACACAAAGGAGTTTGGAGCATCATCACCAAGGAGGCCAGGCAGTCTCTGCACGCCTTTCAGTTAATCAGCACAGAGATACTGGGCATGGGAAGAAATGCACTGAAAAGTGCCCAAGGTGTCACACAACACAGGCAGCTATTGTAGGGATCATTTCCCCTGGGAATGGCATGAAAGCACTGGACACCCCCAGAGCAGTCTAGAGGGAGCAATCACAGCGGAATAATGACAACACAGCAGTTACAGTAGACACATTGTAACAATATTAATGGAATTCAGATTCCAAGTTCGAGCACCAAAATAGTGCAGCACCAAAGCCAAGGAGACCGGGCATGCTTCAGGGGTTTTGGGGTGGGAAACTAGAAGTACCACCCACGGGCGTCCTGGAGAAGCCCAGAAGGGCCACCAGATCATTGTGTAGGAAGCATCTGGCCTGCGGGACCTGGGCACCACAGCAGGCTGAGTAGAGATATTTCAACAATCATGGTGGAATTAGGATTCCAATTACATGACACAAAGGAGTTTGGAGCATCATCACCAAGGAGGGCAGGCAGGCTCAGCTCGCCTTTCAGTTAATCAGCACAGAGATACTGGGCATGGGAAGAAATGCACTGAAAAGTGCCCAAGGTGTCACACAACACAGGCAGCTATTGTAGGGATCATTTCCCCTGGGAATGGCATGAAAGCACTGGACACCCCCAGAGCAGTCTAGAGGGAGCAATCACAGCGGAATAATGACAACACAGCAGTTACAGTAGACACATTGTAACAATATTAATGGAATTCGGATTCCAAGTTCGAGCACCAAAATAGTGCAGCACCAAAGCCAAGGAGACCGGGCATGCTTCAGGGGTTTTGGGGTGGGAAACTAGAAGTACCACCCACGGGCGTCCTGGAGAAGCCCTGAAGGGCCACCAGATCATTGTGTAGGAAGCATCGGGCCTGCGGGACCTGAGCACCACAGCAACCTGTATGGAGATATTTCAACTATCTCGGTGGAATTAGGATTCCAATTACATGAAACAAAGGAGTTTAGAGCATCATCGCCAAGGAGGCCAGGCAGGCTCTGCACGCCTTTCAGTTAATCAGCACAGAGATACTGGGCATGGGAAGAAATGCACTGAAAAGTACCCAAGGTGTCACATAACACAGGCAGTTATTGTAGGGATCACTTCCCGTGGGAATTGCATGAAAGAATTGCACACCCCCAGATCAGTCTAGGGGGAGCAATCACAGCTAAATCATAACACCACAGCAGTTTCAGTAGATACATTGTAACAATATTAATGGAATTCGGATTCCAAGATCGAGCACCAAAATAGTGTATCACAAGAGCCAAGGAGACCGGGCATGCTTCACGGGTCGTTGGGGTGGGAAACTAGAAGTACCACCCACGGGCGTCCTGGAGAAGCCCTGAAGGGCCACCAGATCATTGTGTAGGAAGCATTGGGCCTGCGGGAAGTGGGCACCACAGCAGCCTGAGTAGAGATATTTCAACAATCATGGTGGAATTAGGATTCCAATTACATGACACAAAGGAGTTTGGAGCATCATCGCCAAGGAGGCCAGGCAGTCTCTGCACGCCTTTCAGTTAATCAGCACAGAGATACTGGGCATGGGAAGAAATGCACTGAAAAGTGCCCAAGGTGGCACACAACACAGGCAGCTATTGTAGGGATCATTTCCCCTGGGAATGGCATGAAAGCACTGGACACCCCTAGAGCAGTCTACAGGGAGCATTCACAGCGGAATAATGACAACACAGCAGTTACAGCAGACACATTGTAACAATATTAATGGAATTCGGGCTCCAAGTTCGAGCACCAAAATAGTGCAGCACCAAAGCCAAGGAGACCGGGCATGCTTCAGGGGTTTTGGGGTGAGAAACTAGAAGTACCACCCACGGGCGTCCTGGAGAAGCCCAGAAGGGCCACCAGATCATTGTGTAGGAAGCATCTGGCCTGCGGGACCTGGGCACCACAGCAGGCTGAGTAGAGATATTTCAACAATCATGGTGGAATTAGGATTCCAATTACATGAAACAAAGGAGCTTGGAGCATCATCGCCAAGGAGGCCAGGCAGGCTCTGCTCGCCTTTCAGTTAATCAGCACAGAGATACTGGGCATGGGAAGAAATGCACTGAAAAGTGCCCAAGGTGGCACACAACACAGGCAGCTATTGTAGGGATCATTTCCCCTGGGAATGGCATGAATGCACTGGGCACCCCCAGATCAGTCTAGAGGGAGCAATCACAGCGGAATAATGACAACACAGCAGTTACAGCAGACACATTGTAACAATATTAATGGAATTCGGATTCCAAGTTCGAGCACCAAAATGGTGCAGCACCAAAGCCAAGGAGACCGGGCATGCTTCAGGGGTTTTGGGGTGGGAAACTAGAAGTACCACCCACGGGCGTCCTGGAGAAGTCCAGAAGGGCCACCAGATCATTGTGTAGGATGAATCAGGCCTGCGGAACCTGAGCACCACAGCAACCTGTATGGAGATATTTCAACTATCTCGGTGGAATTAGGATTCCAATTACATGAAACAAAGGAGTTTAGAGCATCATCGCCAAGGAGGCCAGGCAGGCTCTGCACGCCTTTCAGTTAATCAGCACAGAGATACTGGGCATGGGAAGAAATGCACTGAAAAGTACCCAAGGTGTCACATAACACAGGCAGTTATTGTAGGGATCACTTCCCGTGGGAATTGCATGAAAGAATTGCACACCCCCAGATCAGTCTAGGGGGAGCAATCACAGCTAAATCATAACACCACAGCAGTTTCAGTAGATACATTGTAACAATATTAATGGAATTCGGATTCCAAGATCGAGCACCAAAATAGTGTATCACAAGAGCCAAGGAGACCGGGCATGCTTCACGGGTCGTTGGGGTGGGAAACTAGAAGTACCACCCACGGGCGTCCTGGAGAAGCCCTGAAGGGCCACCAGATCATTGTGTAGGAAGCATTGGGCCTGCGGGAAATGGGCACCACAGCAGCCTGAGTAGAGATATTTCAACAATCATGGTGGAATTAGGATTCCAATTACATGACACAAAGGAGTTTGGAGCATCATCGCCAAGGAGGCCAGGCAGTCTCTGCACGCCTTTCAGTTAATCAGCACAGAGATACTGGGCATGGGAAGAAATGCACTGAAAAGTGCCCAAGGTGGCACACAACACAGGCAGCTATTGTAGGGATCATTTCCCCTGGGAATGGCATGAAAGCACTGGACACCCCCAGAGCAGTCTAGAGGGAGCATTCACAGCCGAATAATGACAACACAGCAGTTACAGTAGACACATTGTAACAATATTAATGGAATTCGGATTCCAAGTTCGAGCACCAAAATAGTGCAGCACCAAAGCCAAGGAGACCAGGCATGCTTCAGGGGTTTTGGGGTGGGAAACTAGAAGTACCACCCACGGGCGTCCTGGAGAAGCCCAGAAGGGCCACCAGATCATTGTGTAGGAAGCATCTGGCCTGCGGGACCTGGGCACCACAGCAGGCTGAGTAGAGATATTTCAACAATCATGGTGGAATTAGGATTCCAATTACATGACACAAAGGAGTTTGGAGCATCATCGCCAAGGAGGGCAGGCAGGCTCTGCACGCCTTTCAGTTAATCAGCACAGAGATACTGGGCATGGGAAGAAATGCACTGAAAAGTGCCCAAGGTGTCACACAACACAGGCAGCTATTGTAGGGATCATTTCCCCTGGGAATGGCATGAAAGCACTGGACACCCCCAGAGCAGTCTAGAGGGAGCAATCACAGCGGAATAATGACAACACAGCAGTTACAGTAGACACATTGTAACAATATTAATGGAATTCGGATTCCAAGTTCGAGCACCAAAATAGTGCAGCACCAAAGCCAAGGAGACCGGGCATGCTTCAGGGGTTTTGGGGTGGGAAACTAGAAGTACCACCCACGGGCGTCCTGGAGAAGCCCTGAAGGGCCACCAGATCATTGTGTAGGAAGCATCGGGCCTGCGGGACCTGAGCACCACAGCAACCTGTATGGAGATATTTCAACTATCTCGGTGGAATTAGGATTCCAATTACATGAAACAAAGGAGTTTAGAGCATCATCGCCAAGGAGGCCAGGCAGGCTCTGCACGCCTTTCAGTTAATCAGCACAGAGATACTGGGCATGGGAAGAAATGCACTGAAAAGTACCCAAGGTGTCACATAACACAGGCAGTTATTGTAGGGATCACTTCCCGTGGGAATTGCATGAAAGAATTGCACACCCCCAGATCAGTCTAGGGGGAGCAATCACAGCTAAATCATAACACCACAGCAGTTTCAGTAGATACATTGTAACAATATTAATGGAATTCGGATTCCAAGATCGAGCACCAAAATAGTGTATCACAAGAGCCAAGGAGACCGGGCATGCTTCACGGGTCGTTGGGGTGGGAAACTAGAAGTACCACCCACGGGCGTCCTGGAGAAGCCCTGAAGGGCCACCAGATCATTGTGTAGGAAGCATTGGGCCTGCGGGAAATGGGCACCACAGCAGCCTGAGTAGAGATATTTCAACAATCATGGTGGAATTAGGATTCCAATTACATGACACAAAGGAGTTTGGAGCATCATCGCCAAGGAGGCCAGGCAGTCTCTGCACGCCTTTCAGTTAATCAGCACAGAGATACTGGGCATGGGAAGAAATGCACTGAAAAGTGCCCAAGGTGGCACACAACACAGGCAGCTATTGTAGGGATCATTTCCCCTGGGAATGGCATGAAAGCACTGGACACCCCCAGAGCAGTCTAGAGGGAGCAATCACAGCGAAATAATGACAGCACAGCAGTTACAGTAGACACATTGTAACAATATTAATGGAATTCGGGTTCCAAGTTCGAGCACCAAAATAGTGCAGCACCAAAGCCAAGGAGACCGGGCATGCATCAGGGGTTTTGGGGTGGGAAACTAGAAGTACCACCCACGGGCGTCCTGGAGAAGCCCAGAAGGGCCACCAGATCATTGTGTAGGAAGCATCTGGCCTGCGGGACCTGGGCACCACAGCAGGCTGAGTAGAGATATTTCAACAATCATGGTGGAATTAGGATTCCAATTACATTACACAAAGGAGTTTGGAGCATCATCGCCAAGGAGGGCAGGCAGGCTCTGCACGCCTTTCAGTTAATCAGCACAGAGATACTGGGCATGGGAAGAAATGCACTGAAAAGTGCCCAAGGTGGTACACAACACAGGCAGCTATTGTAGGGATCATTTCCCCTGGGAATGGCATGAAAGCACTGGACACCCCCAGAGCAGTCTAGAGGGAGCAATCACAGCGGAATAATGACAACACAGCAGTTACAGTAGACACATTGTAACAATATTAATGGAATTCGGATTCCAAGTTCGAGCACCAAAATAGTGCAGCATCGAAGCCAAGGAGACCGGGCATGCTTCACGTGTTTTGGGGTGGGAAACTAGAAGTACCACCCACGGGCGTCCTGGAGAAGCCCTGAAGGGCCACCAGATCATTGTGTAGGAAGAATCGGGCCTGCGGGACCTGAGCACCACAGCAACCTGTATGGAGATATTTCAACTATCTCGGTGGAATTAGGATTCCAATTACATGAAACAAAGGAGTTTAGAGCATCATCGCCAAGGAGGCCAGGCAGGCTCTGCACGCCTTTCAGTTAATCAGCACAGAGATACTGGGCATGGGAAGAAATGCACTGAAAAGTACCCAAGGTGTCACATAACACAGGCAGTTATTGTAGGGATCACTTCCCGTGGGAATTGCATGAAAGAATTGCACACCCCCAGATCAGTCTAGGCGAGCAATCACAGCTAAATCATAACACCACAGCAGTTTCAGTAGATACATTGTAACAATATTAATGGAATTCGGATTCCAAGATCGAGCACGAAAATAGTGTATCACAAGAGCCAAGGAGACCGGGCATGCTTCACGGGTCGTTGGGGTGGGAAACTAGAAGTACCACCCACGGGCGTCCTGGAGAAGCCCTGAAGGACCACCAGATCATTGTGTAGGAAGCATTGGGCCTGCGGGAAATGGGCACCACAGCAGCCTGAGTAGAGATATTTCAAGAATCATGGTGGAATTAGTATTCCTATTACATGACACAAAGGAGTTTGGAGCATCATCGCCAAGGAGGCCAGGCAGTCTCTGCACGCCTTTCAGTTAATCAGCACAGAGATACTGGGCATGGGAAGAAATGCACTGAAAAGTGCCCAAGGTGGCACACAACACAGGCAGCTATTGTAGGGATCCTTTCCCCTGGGAATGGCATGAAAGCACTGGACACCCCCAGAGCAGTCTAGAGGGAGCAATCACAGCGGAATAATGACAACACAGCAGTTACAGCAGACACATTGTAACAATATTAATGGAATTCGGGTTCCAAGTTCGAGCACCAAAATAGTGCAGCACCAAAGCCAAGGAGACCGGGCATGCTTCAGGGGTTTTGGGGTGGGAAACTAGAAGTACCACCCACGGGCGTCCTGGAGAAGCCCAGAAGGGCCACCAGATCATTGTGTAGGAAGCATCTGGCCTGCGGGACCTGGGCACCACAGCAACCTGTATGGAGATATTTCAACTATCTCGGTGGAATTAGGATTCCAATTACATGAAACAAAGGAGTTTAGAGCATCATCGCCAAGGAGGCGAGGCAGGCTCTGCACGCCTTTCAGTTAATCAGCACAGAGATACTGGGCATGGGAAGAAATGCACTGAAAAGTACCCAAGGTGTCACATAACACAGGCAGTTATTGTAGGGATCACTTCCCGTGGGAATAGCATGAAAGAATTGCACACCCCCAGATCAGTCTAGGCGAGCAATCACAGCTAAATCATAACACCACAGCAGTTTCAGTAGATACATTGTAACAATATTAATGGAATTCGGATTCCAAGATCGAGCACGAAAATAGTGTATCACCAAAGCCAAGGAGACCGGGCATGCTTCACGGGTCGTTGGGGTGGGAAACTAGAAGTACCACCCACGGGCGTCCTGGAGAAGCCCTGAAGGACCACCAGATCATTGTGTAGGAAGCATTGGGCCTGCGGGAAATGGGCACCACAGCAGCCTGAGTAGAGATATTTCAACAATCATGGTGGAATTAGTATTCCAATTACATGACACAAAGGAGTTTGGAGCATCATCGCCAAGGAGGCCAGGCAGTCTCTGCACGCCTTTCAGTTAATCAGCACAGAGATACTGGGCATGGGAAGAAATGCACTGAAAAGTGCCCAAGGTGGCACACAACACAGGCAGCTATTGTAGGGATCCTTTCCCCTGGGAATGGCATGAAAGCACTGGACACCCCCAGAGCAGTCTAGAGGGAGCAATCACAGCGGAATAATGACAACACAGCAGTTACAGCAGACACATTGTAACAATATTAATGGAATTCGGGTTCCAAGTTCGAGCACCAAAATAGTGCAGCACCAAAGCCAAGGAGACCGGGCATGCTTCAGGGGTTTTGGGGTGGGAAACTAGAAGTACCACCCACGGGCGTCCTGGAGACGCCCAGAAGGGCCACCAGATCATTGTGTAGGAAGCATCTGGCCTGCGGGACCTGGGCACCACAGCAGGCTGAGTAGAGATATTTCAACAATCATGGTGGAATTAGGATTCCAATTACATGACACAAAGGAGTTTGGAGCATCATCGCCAAGGAGGGCAGGCAGGCTCTGCAAGCCTTTCAGTTAATCAGCACAGAGATACTGGGCATGGGAAGAAATGCACTGAAAAGTACCCAAGGTGTCACATAACACAGGCAGTTATTGTAGGGTCACTTCCCGTGGGAATTGCATGAAAGAATTGCACACCCCCAGATCAGTCTAGGGGGAGCAATCACAGCTAAATCATAACACCACAGCAGTTTCAGTAGATACATTGTAACAATATTAATGGAATTCGGATTCCAAGATCGAGCACCAAAATAGTGTATCACAAGAGCCAAGGAGACCGGGCATGCTTCACGGGTCGTTGGGGTGGGAAACTAGAAGTACCACCCACGGGCGTCCTGGAGAAGCCCTGAAGGGCCACCAGATCATTGTGTAGGGAGCATTGGGCCTGCGGGAAATGGGCACCACAGCAGCCTGAGTAGAGATATTTCAACAATCATGCTGGAATTAGTATTCCATTTACATGACACAAAGGAGTTTGGAGCATCATCGCCAAGGAGGCCAGGCAGTCTCTGCACGCCTTTCAGTTAATCAGCACAGAGATACTGGGCATGGGAAGAAATGCACTGAAAAGTGCCCAAGGTGGCACACAACACAGGCAGCTATTGTAGGGATCATTTCCCCTGGGAATGGCATGAAAGCACTGGAAACCCCCAGAGCAGTCTAGAGGGAGCATTCACAGCCGAATAATGACAACACAGCAGTTACAGTAGATACATTGTAACAATATTAATGGAATTCGGATTCCAAGTTCGAGCACCAAAATAGTGCAGCACCAAAGCCAAGGAGACCGGGCATGCTTCAGGGGTTTTGGGGTGGGAAACTAGAAGTACCACCCACGGGCGTCCTGGAGAAGCCCTGAAGGGCCACCAGATCATTGGGTAGGAAGCATCTGGCCTGCGGGACCTGGGCACCACAGCAGGCTGAGTAGAGATATTTCAACAATCATGGTGGAATTAGGATTCCAATTACATGACACAAAGGAGTTTGGAGCATCATTGCCAAGGAGGCCAGGCAGTCTCTGCACGCCTTTCAGTTAATCAGCACAGAGATACTGGGCATGGGAAGAAATGCACTGAAAAGTGCCCAAGGTGGCACACAACACAGGCAGCTATTGTAGGGATCATTTCCCCTGGGAATGGCATGAAAGCACTGGAAACCCCCAGAGCAGTCTAGAGGGAGCATTCACAGCCGAATAATGACAACACAGCAGTTACAGTAGACACATTGTAACAATATTAATGGAATTCGGATTCCAAGTTCGAGCACCAAAATAGTGCAGCACCAAAGCCAAGGAGACCGGGCATGCTTCAGGGGTTTTGGGGTGGGAAACTAGAAGTACCACCCACGGGCGTCCTGGAGAAGCCCAGAAGGGCCACCAGATCATTGTGTAGGAAGCATCTGGCCTGCGGGACCGGGGCACCACAGCAGGCTGAGTAGAGATATTTCAACAATCATGGTGGAATTAGGATTCCAATTACATGAAACAAAGGAGTTTGGAGCATCATCACCAAGGAGGGCAGGCAGGCTCAGCTCCCCTTTCAGTTAATCAGCACAGAGATACTGGGCATGGGAAGAAATGCACTGAAAAGTGCCCAAGGTGTCACATAAGACAGGCAGTTATTGTAGGGATCACTTCCCGTGGGAATTGCATGAAAGAATTGCACACCCCCAGATCAGTCTAGGGGGAGCAATCACAGCTAAATCATAACACCACAGCAGTTTCAGTAGATACATTGTAACAATATTAATGGAATTCGGATTCCAAGATCGAGCACCAAAATAGTGTATCACAAGAGCCAAGGATACCGGGCATGCTTCACGGGTCGTTGGGGTGGGAAACTAGAAGTACCACCCATGGGCGTCCTGGAGAAGCCCTGAAGGGCCACCAGATCATTGTGTAGGAAGCATTGGGCCTGCGGGAAATGGGCACCACAGCAGCCTGAGTAGAGATATTTCAACAATCATGGTGGAATTAGGATTCCAATTACATGACACAAAGGAGTTTGGAGCATCATCGCCAAGGAGGCCAGGCAGGCTCTGCTCGCCTTTCAGTTAATCAGCACAGCGATACTGGGCATGGGAAGAAATGCACTGAAAAGTGCCCAAGGTGGCACACAACACAGGCAGCTATTGTAGGGATCATTTCCCCTGGGAATGGCATGAATGCACTGGGCACCGCAAGAGCAGTCTAGAGGGAGCAATCACAGCGGAATAATGACAACACAGCAGTTACAGCAGACACATTGTAATAATATTAATGGAATTCGGATTCCAAGTTCGAGCACCAAAATAGTGCAGCACCAAAGCCAAGGAGACCGGGCATGCTTCAGGGGTTTTGGGGTGGGAAACTAGAAGTAGCACCCACGGGCGTCCTGGAGAAGCCCAGAAGGGCCACCAGATCATTGTGTAGGAAGCATCTGGCCTGCGGGACCTGGGCACCACAGCAGGCTGAGTAGAGATATTTCAACAATCATGGTGGAATTAGGATTCCAATTACATGACACAAAGGAGTTTGGAGCATCATCGCCAAGGAGGCCAGGCAGGCTCTGCACGCCTTTCAGTTAATCAGCACAGAGATACTGGGCATGGGAAGAAATGCACTGAAAAGTGCCCAAGGTGGCACACAACACAGGCAGCTATTGTAGGGATCCTTTCCCCTGGGAATGGCATGAAAGCACTGAACACCCCCAGAGCAGTCTAGAGGGAGCAATCACAGCGGAATAATGACAACACAGCAGTTACAGCAGACACATTGTAACAATATTAATGGAATTCGGGTTCCAAGTTCGAGCACCAAAATAGTGCAGCACCAAAGCCAAGGAGACCGGGCATGCTTCAGGGGTTTTGGGGTTGGAAACTAGAAGTACCACCCACGGGCGTCCTGGAGAAGCCCAGAAGGGCCACCAGATCATTGTGTAGGAAGCATCTGGCCTGCGGGACCTGGGCACCACAGCAGGCTGAGTAGAGATATTTCAACAATCATGGTGGAATTAGGATTCCAATTACATGAAACAAAGGAGTTTGGAGCATCATCGCCAAGGAGGGCAGGCAGGCTCTGCAAGCCTTTCAGTTAATCAGCACAGAGATACTGGGCATGGGAAGAAATGCACTGAAAAGTACCCAAGGTGTCACATAACACAGGCAGTTATTGTAGGGATCACTTCCCGTGGGAATTGCATGAAAGAATTGCACACCCCCAGATCAGTCTAGGGGGAGCAATCACAGCTAAATCATAACACCACAGCAGTTTCAGTAGATACATTGTAACAATATTAATGGAATTCGGATTCCAAGATCGAGCACCAAAATAGTGTATCACAAGAGCCAAGGAGACCGGGCATGCTTCACGGGTCGTTGGGGTGGGAAACTAGAAGTACCACCCACGGGCGTCCTGGAGAAGCCCTGAAGGGCCACCAGATCATTGTGTAGGGAGCATTGGGCCTGCGGGAAATGGGCACCACAGCAGCCTGAGTAGAGATATTTCAACAATCATGGTGGAATTAGGATTCCAATTACATGACACAAAGGAGTTTGGAGCATCATTGCCAAGGAGGCCAGGCAGTCTCTGCACGCCTTTCAGTTAATCAGCACAGAGATACTGGGCATGGGAAGAAATGCACTGAAAAGTGCCCAAGGTGGCACACAACACAGGCAGCTATTGTAGGGATCATTTCCCCTGGGAATGGCATGAAAGCACTGGAAACCCCCAGAGCAGTCTAGAGGGAGCATTCACAGCCGAATAATGACAACACAGCAGTTACAGTAGACACATTGTAACAATATTAATGGAATTCGGATTCCAAGTTCGAGCACCAAAATAGTGCAGCACCAAAGCCAAGGAGACCGGGCATGCTTCAGGGGTTTTGGGGTGGGAAACTAGAAGTACCACCCACGGGCGTCCTGGAGAAGCCCAGAAGGGCCACCAGATCATTGTGTAGGAAGCATCTGGCCTGCGGGACCGGGGCACCACAGCAGGCTGAGTAGAGATATTTCAACAATCATGGTGGAATTAGGATTCCAATTACATGAAACAAAGGAGTTTGGAGCATCATCACCAAGGAGGGCAGGCAGGCTCAGCTCCCCTTTCAGTTAATCAGCACAGAGATACTGGGCATGGGAAGAAATGCACTGAAAAGTGCCCAAGGTGTCACATAAGACAGGCAGTTATTGTAGGGATCACTTCCCGTGGGAATTGCATGAAAGAATTGCACACCCCCAGATCAGTCTAGGGGGAGCAATCACAGCTAAATCATAACACCACAGCAGTTTCAGTAGATACATTGTAACAATATTAATGGAATTCGGATTCAAAGATCGAGCACCAAAATAGTGTATCACAAGAGCCAAGGAGACCGGGCATGCTTCACGGGTCGTTGGGGTGGGAAACTAGAAGTACCACCCATGGGCGTCCTGGATAAGCCCTGAAGGGCCACCAGATCATTGTGTAGGAAGCATTGGGCCTGCGGGAAATGGGCACCACAGCAGCCTGAGTAGAGATATTTCAACAATCATGGTGGAATTAGGATTCCAATTACATGACACAAAGGATTTTGGAGCATCATCGCCAAGGAGGCCAGGCATACTCTGCTCGCCTTTCAGTTAATCAGCACAGCGATACTGGGCATGGGAAGAAATGCACTGAAAAGTGCCCAAGGTGGCACACAACACAGGCAGCTATTGTAGGGATCATTTCCCCTGGGAATGGCATGAATGCACTGGGCACCGCAAGAGCAGTCTAGAGGGTGCAATCACAGCGGAATAATGACAACACAGCAGTTACAGCAGACACATTGTAATAATATTAATGGAATTCGGATTCCAAGTTCGAGCACCAAAATAGTGCAGCACCAAAGCCAAGGAGACCGGGCATGCTTCAGGGGTTTTGGGGTGGGAAACTAGAAGTACCACCCACGGGCGTCCTGGAGAAGCCCAGAAGGGCCACCAGATCATTGTGTAGGAAGCATCTGGCCTGCGGGACCTGGGCACCACAGCAGGCTGAGTAGAGATATTTCAACAATCATGGTGGAATTAGGAATCCAATTACATGAAACAAAGGAGTTTGGAGCATCATCGCCAAGGAGGCCAGGCAGGCTCTGCTCGCCTTTCAGTTAATCAGCACAGAGATACTGGGCATGGGAAGAAATGCACTGAAAAGTGCCCAAGGTGGCACACAACACAGGCAGCTATTGTAGGGATCATTTCCTTGTAAATGGCATGAATGCACTGGGCACCCCCAGATCAGTCTAGAGGGAGCAATCACAGCGGAATAATGACAACACAGCAGTTACAGCAGACACATTGTAACAATATTAATGGAATTCGGATTCCAAGTTCGAGCACCAAAATAGTGCAGCACCAAAGCCAAGGAGACCGGGCATGCTTCAGGGGTTTTGGGGTGGGAAACTAGAAGTACCACCCACGGGCGTCCTGGAGAAGCCCTGAAGGGCCACCAGATCATTGCGTAGGATGAATCGGGCCTGCGGGACCTGAGCACCACAGCAACCTGTATGGAGATATTTCAACTATCTGGGTGGAATTAGGAATCCAATTACATGAAACAAAGGAGTTTAGAGCATCATCGCCAAGGAGGCCAGGCAGGCTCTGCACGCCTTTCAGTTAATCAGCACAGAGATACTGGGCATGGGAAGAAATGCACTGAAAAGTACCCAAGGTGTCACATAAGACAGGCAGTTATTGTAGGGATCACTTCCCGTGGGAATTGCATGAAAGAATTGCACACCCCCAGATCAGTCTAGGGGGAGCAATCACAGCTAAATCATAACACCACAGCAGTTTCAGTAGATACATTGTAACAATATTAATGGAATTCGGATTCCAAGATCGAGCACCAAAATAGTGTATCACAAGAGCCAAGGAGACCGGGCATGCTTCACGGGTCGTTGGGGTGGGAAACTAGAAGTACCACCACGGGCGTCCTGGAGAAGCCCTGAAGGGCCACCAGATCATTGTGTAGGGAGCATTGGGCCTGCGGGAAATGGGCACCACAGCAGGCTGAGTAGAGATATTTCAACAATCATGGTGGAATTAGGATTCCAATTACATGACACAAAGGAGTTTGGAGCATCATCGCCAAGGAGGCCAGGCAGTCTCTGCACGCCTTTCAGTTAATCAGCACAGAGATACTGGGCATGGGAAGAAATGCACTGAAAAGTGCCCAAGGTGGCACACAACACAGGCAGCTATTGTAGGGATCATTTCCCCTGGGAATGGCATGAAAGCACTGGACACCCCCAGAGCAGTCTAGAGGGAGCATTCACAGCCGAATAATGACAACACAGCAGTTACAGTAGACACATTGTAACAATATTAATGGAATTCGGATTCCAAGTTCGGGCACCAAAATAGTGCAGCACCAAAGCCAAGGAGACCGGGCATGCTTCAGGGGTTTTGGGGTGGGAAACTAGAAGTACCACCCACGGGCGTCCTGGAGAAGCCCAGAAGGGCCACCAGATCATTGTGTAGGAAGCATCTGGCCTGCGGGACCGGGGCACCACAGCAGGCTGAGTAGAGATATTTCAACAATCATGGTGGAATTAGGATTCCAATTACATGACACAAAGGAGTTTGGAGCATCATCACCAAGGAGGGCAGGCAGGCTCAGCTCGCCTTTCAGTTAATCAGCACAGAGATACTGGGCATGGGAAGAAATGCACTGAAAAGTGCCCAAGGTGTCACACAACACAGGCAGCTATTGTAGGGATCATTTCCCCTGGGAATGGCATGAAATCACTGGACACCCGCAGAGCAGTCTAGAGGGAGCAATCACAGCGGAATAATGACAACACAGCAGTTACAGTAGACACATTGTAACAATATTAATGGAATTCAGATTCCAAGTTCGAGCACCAAAATAGTGCAGCACCAAAGCCAAGGAGACCGGGCATGCTTCAGGGGTTTTGGGGTGGGAAACTAGAAGTACCACCCACGGGCGTCCTGGAGAAGCCCAGAAGGGCCACCAGATCATTGTGTAGGAAGCATCGGGCCTGCGGGACCTGAGCACCACAGCAACCTGTATGGAGATATTTCAACTATCTCGGTGGAATTAGGATTCCAATTACATGAAACAAAGGAGTTTAGAGCATCATCGCCAAGGAGACCAGTCAGGCTCTGCACGCCTTTCAGTTAATCAGCACAGAGATACTGGGCATGGGAAGAAATGCACTGAAAAGTGCCCAAGGTGTCACATAAGACAGGCAGTTATTGTAGGGATCACTTCCCGTGGGAATTGCATGAAAGAATTGCACACCCCCAGATCAGTCTAGGGGGAGCAATCACAGCTAAATCATAACACCACAGCAGTTTCAATAGATACATTGTAACAATATTAATGGAATTCGGATTCTAAGATCAAGCACGAAAATAGTGTATCACCAAAGCCAAGGAGACCGGGCATGCTTCACGGGTCGTTGGGGTTGGAAACTAGAAGTACCACCCACGGGCGTCCTGGAGAAGCCCTGAAGGGCCACCAGATCATTGTGTAGGAAGTATTGGGCTTGCGGGAAATGGGCACCACAGCAGCCTGAGTAGAGATATTTCAACAATCATGGTGGAATTAGGATTCCAATTACATGACACAAAGGAGTTTGGAGCATCATCGCCAAGGAGGCCAGGCAGTCTCTGCACGCCTTTCAGTTAATCAGCACAGAGATACTGGGCATGGGAAGAAATGCACTGAAAAGTGCCCAAGGTGGCACACAACACAGGCAGCTATTGTAGGGATCCTTTCCCCTGGGAATGGCATGAAAGCACTGGACACCCCCAGAGCAGTCTAGAGGGAGCAATCACAGCGGAATAATGACAACACAGCAGTTACAGTAGAAACATTGTAACAATATTAATGGAATTCGGATTCCAAGTTCGAGCACCAAAATAGTGCAGCACCAAAGCCAAGGAGACCGGGCATGCTTCAGGGGTTTTGGGGTGGGAAACTAGAAGTACCACCCACGGGCGTCCTGGAGAAGCCCTGAAGGGCCACCAGATCATTGTGTAGGAAGCATCGGGCCTGCGGGACCTGAGCACCACAGCAACCAGTATGGAGATATTTCAACTATCTCGGTGGAATTCGGATTCCAATTACATGAAACAAAGGAGTTTAGAGCATCATCGCCAAGGAGGCCAGGCAGGCTCTGCACGCCTTTCAGTTAATCAGCACAGAGATACTGGGCATGGGAAGAAATGCACTGAAAAGTACCCAAGGTGTCACATAACACAGGCAGTTATTGTAGGGATCACTTCCCGTGGGAATTGCATGAAAGAATTGCACACCCCCAGATCAGTCTAGGCGAGCAATCACAGCTAAATCATAACACCACAGCAGTTTCAGTAGATACATTGTAACAATATTAATGGAATTCGGATTCCAAGATCGAGCACCAAAATAGTGTATCACAAGAGCCAAGGAGACCGGGCATGCTTCACGGGTCGTTGGGGTGGGAAACTAGAAGTACCACCCACGGGCGTCCTGGAGAAGCCCTGAAGGGCCACCAGATCATTGTGTAGGAAGCATTGGGCCTGCGGGAAATGGGCACCACAGCAGCCTGAGTAGAGATATTTCAACAATCATGGTGGAATTAGGATTCCAATTACATGACACAAAGGAGTTTGGAGCATCATCGCCAAGGAGGCCAGGCAGTCTCTGCACGCCTTTCAGTTAATCAGCACAGAGATACTGGGCATGGGAAGAAATGCACTGAAAAGTGCCCAAGGTGGCACACAACACAGGCAGCTATTAGGGATCATTTCCCCTGGGAATGGCATGAAAGCACTGGACACCCCCAGAGCAGTCTAGAGGGAGCATTCACAGCGGAATAATGACAACACAGCAGTTACAGTAGACACATTGTAACAATATTAATGGAATTCGGATTCCAAGTTCGAGCACCAAAATAGTGCAGCACCAAAGCCAAGGAGACCGGGCATGCTTCAGGGGTTTTGGGGTGGGAAACTAGAAGTACCACCCACGGGCGTCCTGGAGAAGCCCAGAAGGGCCACCAGATCATTGTGTAGGAAGCATCGGGCCTGCGGGACCTGAGCACCACAGCAACCTGTATGGAGATATTTCAACTATCTCGGTGGAATTAGGATTCCAATTACATGAAACAAAGGAGTTTAGAGCATCATCGCCAAGGAGACCAGTCAGGCTCTGCACGCCTTTCAGTTAATCAGCACAGAGATACTGGGCATGGGAAGAAATGCACTGAAAAGTGCCCAAGGTGTCACATAACACAGGCAGTTATTGTAGGGATCACTTCCCGTGGGAATTGCATGAAAGAATTGCACACCCCCAGATCAGTCTAGGGGGAGCAATCACAGCTAAATCATAACACCACAGCAGTTTCAATAGATACATTGTAACAATATTAATGGAATTCGGATTCTAAGATCAAGCACGAAAATAGTGTATCACCAAAGCCAAGGAGACCGGGCATGCTTCTCGGGTCGTTGGGGTGGGAAACTAGAAGTACCACCCACGGGCGTCCTGGAGAAGCCCTGAAGGGCCACCAGATCATTGTGTAGGAAGCATTGGGCCTGCGGGAAATGGGCACCACAGCTGCCTGAGTAGAGATATTTCAACAATCATGGTGGAATTAGGATTCCAATTACATGACACAAAGGAGTTTGGAGCATCATCGCCAAGGAGGCCAGGCAGTCTCTGCACGCCTTTCAGTTAATCAGCACAGAGATACTGGGCATGGGAAGAAATGCACTGAAAAGTGCCCAAGGTGGCACACAACACAGGCAGCTATTGTAGGGATCCTTTCCCCTGGGAATGGCATGAAAGCACTGGACACCCCCAGAGCAGTCTAGAGGGAGCAATCACAGCGGAATAATGACAACACAGCAGTTACAGTAGACACATTGTAACAATATTAATGGAATTCGGATTCCAAGTTCGAGCACCAAAATAGTGCAGCACCAAAGCCAAGGAGACCGGGCATGCTTCAGGGGTTTTGGGGTGGGAAACTAGAAGTACCACCCACGGGCGTCCTGGAGAAGCCCTGAAGGGCCACCAGATCATTGTGTAGGAAGCATCTGGCCTGCGGGACCTGGGCACCACAGCAGGCTGAGTAGAGATATTTCAACAATCATGGTGGAATTGGGATTCCAATTACATGAAACAAAGGAGTTTGGAGCATCATCGCCAAGGAGGGCAGGCAGGCTCTGCACGCCTTTCAGTTAATCAGCACAGAGATACTGGGCATGGGAAGAAATGCACTGAAAAGTGCCCAAGGTGGTACACAACACAGGCAGCTATTGTAGGGATCATTTCCCCTGGGAATGGCATGAAAGCACTGGACACCCCCAGAGCAGTCTAGAGGGAGCAATCACAGCGGAATAATGACAATACAGCAGTTACAGTAGACACATTGTAACAATATTAATGGAATTCGGATTCCAAGTTCGAGCACCAAAATAGTGCAGCACCAAAGCCAAGGAGACCGGGCATGCTTCAGGGGTTTTGGGGTGGGAAACTAGAAGTACCACCCACGGGCGTCCTGGAGAAGCCCTGAAGGGCCACCAGATCATTGTGTAGGATGAATCGGGCCTGCGGGACCTGAGCACCACAGCAACCTGTATGGAGATATTTCAACTATCTCGGTGGAATTAGGATTCCAATTACATGAAACAAAGGAGTTTAGAGCATCATCGCCAAGGAGGCCAGGCAGGCTCTGCACGCCTTTCAGTTAATCAGCACAGAGATACTGGGCATGGGAAGAAATGCACTGAAAAGTACCCAAGGTGTCACATAACACAGGCAGTTATTGTAGGGATCACTTCCCGTGGGAATTGCATGAAAGAATTGCACACCCCCAGATCAGTCTAGGGGGAGCAATCACAGCTAAATCATAACACCACAGCAGTTTCAGTAGATACATTGTAACAATATTAATGGAATTCGGATTCCAAGATCGAGCACCAAAATAGTGTATCACAAGAGCCAAGGAGACCGGCCATGCTTCACGGGTCGTTGGGGTGGGAAACTAGAAGTACCACCCACGGGCGTCCTGGAGAAGCCCTGAAGGGCCACCAGATCATTGTGTAGGAAGCATTGGGCCTGCGGGAAATGGGCACCACAGCAGCCTGAGTAGAGATATTTCAACAATCATGGTGGAATTAGGATTCCAATTACATGACACAAAGGAGTTTGGAGCATCATCGCCAAGGAGGCCAGGCAGTCTCTGCACGCCTTTCAGTTAATCAGCACAGAGATACTGGGCATGGGAAGAAATGCACTGAAAAGTGCCCAAGGTGGCACACAACACAGGCAGCTATTAGGGATCATTTCCCCTGGGAATGGCATGAAAGCACTGGACACCCCCAGAGCAGTCTAGAGGGAGCATTCACAGCGGAATAATGACAACACAGCAGTTACAGTAGACACATTGTAACAATATTAATGGAATTCGGATTCCAAGTTCGAGCACGAAAATAGTGCAGCACCGAAGCCAAGGAGACCGGGCATGCTTCAGGGGTTTTGGGGTGGGAAACTAGAAGTACCACCCACGGGCGTCCTGGAGAAGCCCAGAAGGGCCACCAGATCATTGGGTAGGAAGCATCTGGCCTGCGGGACCTGGGCACCACAGCAGGCTGAGTAGAGATATTTCAACAATCATGGTGGAATTAGGATTCCAATTACATGAAACAAAGGAGTTTGGAGCATCATCGCCAAGGAGGCCAGGCAGGCTCTGCTCGCCTTTCAGTTAATCAGCACAGAGATACTGGGCATGGGAAGAAATGCACTGAAAAGTGCCCAAGGTGGCACACAACACAGGCAGCTATAGTAGGGATCATTTCCCCTGGGAATGGCATGAATGCACTGGGCACCCCCAGAGCAGTCTAGAGGTAGCAATCACAGCGAATAATGACAACACAGCAGTTACAGCAGAAACATTGTAACAATATTAATGGAATTCGGATTCCAAGTTCGAGCACCAAAATAGTGCAGCACCAAAGCCAAGGAGACCGGGCATGCTTCAGGGGTTTTGGGGTGGGAAACTAGAAGTACCACCCACGGGCGTCCTGGAGAAGCCCTGAAGGGCCACCAGATCATTGTGTAGGAAGAATCGGGCCTGCGGGACATGAGCACCACAGCAACCTGTATGGAGATATTTCAACTATCTCGGTGGAATTAGGATTCCAATTACATGAAACAAAGGAGTTTAGAGCATCATCGCCAAGGAGGCCAGGCAGGCTCTGCACGCCTTTCAGTTAATCAGCACAGAAATACTGGGCATGGGAAGAAATGCACTGAAAAGTACCCAAGGTGTCACATAACACAGGCAGTTATTGTAGGGATCACTTCCCGTGGGAATTGCATGAAAGAATTGCACACCCCCAGATCAGTCTAGGGGGAGCAATCACAGCTAAATCATAACACCACAGCAGTTTCAGTAGATACATTGTAACAATATTAATGGAATTCGGATTCCAAGATCGAGCACCAAAATAGTGTATCACAAGAGCCAAGGAGACCGGGCATGCTTCACGGGTCGTTGGGGTGGGAAACTAGAAGTACCACCCACGGGCGTCCTGGAGAAGCCCTGAAGGGCCACCAGATCATTGTGTAGGAAGCATTGGGCCTGCGGGAAATGGGCACCACAGCAGCCTGAGTAGAGATATTTCAACAATCATGGTGGAATTAGGATTCCAATTACATGACACAAAGGAGTTTGGAGCATCATCGCCAAGGAGGCCAGGCAGTCTCTGCACGCCTTTCAGTTAATCAGCACAGAGATACTGGGCATGGGAAGAAATGCACTGAAAAGTGCCCAAGGTGGCACACAACACAGGCAGCTATTGTAGGGATCATTTCCCCTGGGAATGGCATGAAAGCACTGGACACCCCCAGAGCAGTCTAGAGGGAGCAATCACAGCGGAATAATGACAACACAGCAGTTACAGCAGACACATTGTAACAATATTAATGGAATTCGGATTCCAAGTTCGAGCACCAAAATAGTGCAGCACCAAAGCCAAGGAGACCGGGCATGCTTCAGGGGTTTTGGGGTGGGAAACTAGAAGTACCACCCACGGGCGTCCTGGAGAAGTCCAGAAGGGCCACCAGATCATTGTGTAGGAAGCATCGGGCCTGCGGGACCTGAGCACCACAGCAACCAGTATGGAGATATTTCAACTATCTCGGTGGATATGGATTCCAATTACATGAAACAAAGGAGTTTAGAGCATCATCGCCAAGGAGGCCAGGCAGGCTCTGCACGCCTTTCAGTTAAACAGCACAGAGATACTGGGCATGGGAAGAAATGCACTGAAAATACCCAAGGTGTCATATAACACAGGCAGTTATTGTAGGGATCACTTCCCGTGGGAATTGCATGAAAGTATTGCACACCCCCAGATCAGTCTAGGGGGAGCAATCACAGCTAAATCATAACACCACAGCAGTTTCAGTAGATACATTGTAACAATATTAATGGAACTCAGATTCCAAGATCGAGCACCAAAATAGTGTATCACCAAAGCCAAGGAGACCGGGCATGCTTCACGGGTCGTTGGGGTGGGAAACTAGAAGTACCACCCACGGGCGTCCTGGAGAAGCCCTGAAGGGCCACCAGATCATTGTGTAGGAAGCACTGGGCCTGCGGGAAATGGGCACCACAGCAGCCTGAGTAGAGATATTTCAACAATCATGGTGGAATTAGGATTCCAATTACATGACACAAAGGAGTTTGGAGCATCATCGCCAAGGAGGCCAGGCAGGCTCTGCTCGCCTTTCAGTTAATCAGCACAGAGATACTGGGCATGGGAAGAAATGCACTGAAAAGTGCCCAAGGTGTCACACAACACAGGCAGCTATTGTAGGGATCATTTCCCCTGGGAATGGCATGAAAGCAATGGACACTCCCAGATCAGTCTAGGGGGAGCAATCACAGCTAAATCATAACACCACAGCAGTTTCAGTAGATACACTGTAACAATATTAATGGAATTCGGATTCCAAGATCGAGCACCAAAATACTGTATCACCAAAGCCAAGGAGACCGGGAATGCTTCTCGGGTCGTTGGGGTGGGATACTAGAAGTACCACCCACGGGCGTCCCGGAGAAGCCCTGAAGGGCCACCAGATCATTGTGTAGGAAGCATTGGGCCTGCGGGAAATGGGCACCACAGCAGCCTGAGTAGAGATATTTCAACAATCATGGTGGAATTAGGATTCCAATTACATGACACAAAGGAGTTTGGAGCATCATCGCCAAGGAGGCCAGGCAGTCTCTGCACAACTTTCAGTTAATCAGCACAGAGATACTGGGCATGTGAAGAAATGCCCTGAAAAGTGCCCAAGGTGGCACACAACACAGGCAGCTATTGTAGGGATCATTTCCCCTGGGAATGGCATGAAAGCACTGGACACCCCCAGAGCAGTCTAGAGGGAGCAATCACAGCGGAATAATGACAACACAGCAGTTACAGTAGACACATTGTAACAATATTAATGGAATTCGGATTCCAAGTTCGAGCCCCAAAATAGTGCAGCACCAAAGCCAAGGAGACCGGGCATGCTTCAGGGGTTTTGGGGTGGGAAACTAGAAGTACCACCCACGGGCGTCCTGGAGAAGCCCAGAAGGGCCACCAGATCATTGTGTAGGAAGGATCTGGCCTGCGGGACCTGGGCACCACAGCAGGCTGAGTAGAGATATTTCAACAATCATGGTGGAATTAGGATTCCAATTACATGAAACAAAGGATTTTGGAGCATCATCGCCAAAGAGGCCAGGCAGGCTCTGCTCGCCTTTCAGTTAATCAGCACAGAGATACTGGGCATGGGAAGAAATGCACTGAAAAGTGCCCAAGGTGTCACACAACACAGGCAGCTATTGTAGGGATCATTTCCCCTGGGAATGGCATGAATGCACTGGGCACCCCCAGATCAGTCTAGAGGGAGCAATAGCAGCGGAATAATGACAACACAGCAGTTACAGCAGACACATTGTAACAATATTAATGGAATTCGGATTCCAAGTTCGAGCACCAAAATAGTGCAGCACCAAAGCCAAGGAGACCGGGCATTCTTCAGGGGTTTTGGGGTGGGAAACTAGAAGTACCACCCACGGGCGTCCTGGAGAAGCCCTGAAGGGCCACCAGATCATTGTGTAGGAAGAATCGGGCCTGCGGGACCTGAGCACCACAGCAACCTGTATGGAGATATTTCAACAATCTCGGTGGAATTAGGATTCCAATTACATGAAACAAAGGAGTTTAGAGCATCATCGCCAAGGAGGCCAGGCAGGCTCTGCACGCCTTTCAGTTAATCAGCACAGAGATACTGGGCATGGGAAGAAATGCACTGAAAAGTACCCAAGGTGTCACATAACACAGGCAGTTATTGTAGGGATCACTTCCCGTGGGAATTGCATGAAAGAATTGCACACCCCCAGATCAGTCTAGGGGGAGCAATCACAGCTAAATCATAACACCACAGCGGTTTCAGTAGATACATTGTAACAATATTAATGGAATTCGGATTCCAAGATCGAGCACCAAAATAGTGTATCACCAAAGCCAAGGAGACCGGGCATGCTTCACGGGTCGTTGGGGTGGGAAACTAGAAGTACCACCCACGGGCGTCCTGGAGAAGCCCTGAAGCGCCACCAGATCATTGTGTAGGAAGCATTGGGCCTGCGGGAAATGGGCACCACAGCAGCCTGAGTAGAGATATTTCAACAATCATGGTGGAATTAGGATTCCAATTACATGAAACAAAGGAGTTTGGAGCATCATCGCCCAGGAGGCCAGGCAGGCTCTGCTCGCCTTTCAGTTAATCAGCACAGAGATACTGGGCATGGGAAGAAATGCACTGAAAAGTGCCCAAGGTGGCACACAACACAGGCAGCTATTGTAGGGATCATTTCCCCTGGGAATGGCATGAAAGCACTGGACACCCCCAGAGCAGTCTAGAGGGAGCAATCACAGCGGAATAATGACAACACAGCAGTTACAGTAGACACATTGTAACAATATTAATGGAATTCGGATTCCAAGTTCGAGCACCAAAATAGTGCAGCACCAAAGCCAAGGAGACCGGGCATGCTTCAGGGGTTTTGGGGTGGGAAACTAGAAGTACCACCCACGGGCGTCCTGGAGAAGCCCTGAAAGGCCACCAGATCATTGTGTAGGAAGCATCTGGCCTGCGGGACCTGAGCACCACAGCAACCTGTATGGAGATATTTCAACTATCTCGGTGGAATTAGGATTCCAATTACATGAAACAAAGGAGTTTAGAGCATCATCGCCAAGGAGGCCAGGCAGGCTCTGCACGCCTTTCAGTTAATCAGCACAGAGATACTGGGCATGGGAAGAAATGCACTGAAAAGTACCCAAGGTGTCACATAACACAGGCAGTTATTGTAGGGATCACTTCCCGTGGGAATTGCATGAAAGAATTGCACACCCCCAGATCAGTCTAGGGGGAGCAATCACAGCTAAATCATAACACTACAGCAGTTTCAGTAGATACATTGTAACAATATTAATGGAATTCGGATTCCAAGATTGAGCACCAAAATAGTGTATCACCAAAGCCAAGGAGACCGGGCATGCTTCACGGGTCGTTGGGGTGGGAAACTAGAAGTACCACCCACGGGCGTCCTGGAGAAGCCCTGAAGGGCCACCAGATCATTGTGTAGGAAGCATTGGGCCTGCGGGAAATGGGCACCACAGCAGCCTGAGTAGAGATATTTCAACAATCATGGTGGAATTAGGATTCCAATTACATGACACAAAGGAGTTTGGAGCATCATCGCCAAGGAGGCCAGGCAGTCTCTGCACGCCTTTCAGTTAATCAGCACAGAGATACTGGGCATGGGAAGAAATGCACTGAAAAGTGCCCAAGGTGGCACACAACACAGGCAGCTATTGTAGGGATCATTTCCCCTGGGAATGGCATGAAAGCACTGGACACCCCCAGAGCAGTCTAGAGGGAGCAATCACAGCGGAATAATGACAACACAGCAGTTACAGCAGACACATTGTAACAATATTAATGGAATTCGGATTCCAAGTTCGAGCACCAAAATAGTGCAGCACCAAAGCCAAGGAGACCGGGCATGCTTCAGGGGTTTTGGGGTGGGAAACTAGAAGTACCACCCACGGGCGTCCTGGAGAAGTCCAGAAGGGCCACCAGATCATTGTGTAGGAAGCATCGGGCCTGCGGGACCTGAGCACCACAGCAACCAGTATGGAGATATTTCAACTATCTCGGTGGATATGGATTCCAATTACATGAAACAAAGGAGTTTAGAGCATCATCGCCAAGGAGGCCAGGCAGGCTCTGCACGCCTTTCAGTTAAACAGCACAGAGATACTGGGCATGGGAAGAAATGCACTGAAAATACCCAAGGTGTCACATAACACAGGCAGTTATTGTAGGGATCACTTCCCGTGGGAATTGCATGAAAGTATTGCACACCCCCAGATCAGTCTAGGGGGAGCAATCACAGCTAAATCATAACACCACAGCAGTTTCAGTAGATACATTGTAACAATATTAATGGAACTCAGATTCCAAGATCGAGCACCAAAATAGTGTATCACCAAAGCCAAGGAGACCGGGCATGCTTCACGGGTCGTTGGGGTGGGAAACTAGAAGTACCACCCACGGGCGTCCTGGAGAAGCCCTGAAGGGCCACCAGATCATTGTGTAGGAAGCACTGGGCCTGCGGGAAATGGGCACCACAGCAGCCTGAGTAGAGATATTTCAACAATCATGGTGGAATTAGGATTCCAATTACATGACACAAAGGAGTTTGGAGCATCATCGCCAAGGAGGCCAGGCAGGCTCTGCTCGCCTTTCAGTTAATCAGCACAGAGATACTGGGCATGGGAAGAAATGCACTGAAAAGTGCCCAAGGTGTCACACAACACAGGCAGCTATTGTAGGGATCATTTCCCCTGGGAATGGCATGAAAGCAATGGACACTCCCAGATCAGTCTAGGGGGAGCAATCACAGCTAAATCATAACACCACAGCAGTTTCAGTAGATACACTGTAACAATATTAATGGAATTCGGATTCCAAGATCGAGCACCAAAATACTGTATCACCAAAGCCAAGGAGACCGGGAATGCTTCTCGGGTCGTTGGGGTGGGATACTAGAAGTACCACCCACGGGCGTCCCGGAGAAGCCCTGAAGGGCCACCAGATCATTGTGTAGGAAGCATTGGGCCTGCGGGAAATGGGCACCACAGCAGCCTGAGTAGAGATATTTCAACAATCATGGTGGAATTAGGATTCCAATTACATGACACAAAGGAGTTTGGAGCATCATCGCCAAGGAGGCCAGGCAGTCTCTGCACAACTTTCAGTTTATCAGCACAGAGATACTGGGCATGTGAAGAAATGCCCTGAAAAGTGCCCAAGGTGGCACACAACACAGGCAGCTATTGTAGGGATCATTTCCCCTGGGAATGGCATGAAAGCACTGGACACCCCCAGAGCAGTCTAGAGGGAGCAATCACAGCGGAATAATGACAACACAGCAGTTACAGTAGACACATTGTAACAATATTAATGGAATTCGGATTCCAAGTTCGAGCCCCAAAATAGTGCAGCACCAAAGCCAAGGAGACCGGGCATGCTTCAGGGGTTTTGGGGTGGGAAACTAGAAGTACCACCCACGGGCGTCCTGGAGAAGCCCAGAAGGGCCACCAGATCATTGTGTAGGAAGCATCTGGCCTGCGGGACCTGGGCACCACAGCAGGCTGAGTAGAGATATTTCAACAATCATGGTGGAATTAGGATTCCAATTACATGAAACAAAGGATTTTGGAGCATCATCGCCAAAGAGGCCAGGCAGGCTCTGCTCGCCTTTCAGTTAATCAGCACAGAGATACTGGGCATGGGAAGAAATGCACTGAAAAGTGCCCAAGGTGTCACACAACACAGGCAGCTATTGTAGGGATCATTTCCCCTGGGAATGGCATGAATGCACTGGGCACCCCCAGATCAGTCTAGAGGGAGCAATAGCAGCGGAATAATGACAACACAGCAGTTACAGCAGACACATTGTAACAATATTAATGGAATTCGGATTCCAAGTTCGAGCACCAAAATAGTGCAGCACCAAAGCCAAGGAGACCGGGCATGCTTCAGGGGTTTTGGGGTGGGAAACTAGAAGTACCACCCACGGGCGTCCTGGAGAAGCCCTGAAGGGCCACCAGATCATTGTGTAGGAAGAATCGGGCCTGCGGGACCTGAGCACCACAGCAACCTGTATGGAGATATTTCAACAATCTCGGTGGAATTAGGATTCCAATTACATGAAACAAAGGAGTTTAGAGCATCATCGCCAAGGAGGCCAGGCAGGCTCTGCACGCCTTTCAGTTAATCAGCACAGAGATACTGGGCATGGGAAGAAATGCACTGAAAAGTACCCAAGGTGTCACATAACACAGGCAGTTATTGTAGGGATCACTTCCCGTGGGAATTGCATGAAAGAATTGCACACCCCAGATCAGTCTAGGGGGAGCAATCACAGCTAAATCATAACACCACAGCGGTTTCAGTAGATACATTGTAACAATATTAATGGAATTCGGATTCCAAGATCGAGCACCAAAATAGTGTATCACCAAAGCCAAGGAGACCGGGCATGCTTCACGGGTCGTTGGGGTGGGAAACTAGAAGTACCACCCACGGGCGTCCTGGAGAAGCCCTGAAGCGCCACCAGATCATTGTGTAGGAAGCATTGGGCCTGCGGGAAATGGGCACCACAGCAGCCTGAGTAGATATATTTCAACAATCATGGTGGAATTAGGATTCCAATTACATGACACAAAGGAGTTTGGAGCATCATCGCCAAGGAGGCCAGGCAGTCTCTGCACGCCTTTCAGTTAATCAGCACAGAGATACTGGGCATGGGAAGAAATGCACTGAAAAGTGCCCAAGGTGGCACACAACACAGGCAGCTATTGTAGGGATCATTTCCCCTGGGAATGGCATGAAAGCACTGGACACCCCCAGAGCAGTCTAGAGGGAGCAATCACAGCGGAATAATGACAACACAGCAGTTACAGTAGACACATTGTAACAATATTAATGGAATTCGGATTCCAAGTTCGAGCACCAAAATAGTGCAGCACCAAAGCCAAGGAGACCGGGCATGCTTCAGGGGTTTTGGGGTGGGAAACTAGAAGTACCACCCACGGGCGTCCTGGAGAAGCCCAGAAGGGCCACCAGATCATTGTGTAGGAAGCATCTGGCCTGCGGGACCTGGGCACCACAGCAGGCTGAGTAGAGATATTTCAACAATCATGGTGGAATTAGGATTCCAATTACATGAAACAAAGGAGTTTGGAGCATCATCGCCAAGGAGGCCAGGCAGGCTCCTCTCGCCTTTCAGTTAATCAGCACAGAGATACTGGGCATGGGAAGAAATGCACTGAAAAGTGCCCAAGGTGGCACACAACACAGGCAGCTATTGTAGGGATCATTTCCCCTGGGAATGGCATGAAAGCACTGGACACCCCCAGAGCAGTCTAGAGGGAGCAATCACAGCGGAATAATGACAACACAGCAGTTACAGTAGACACATTGTAACAATATTAATGGAATTCGGATTCCAAGTTCGAGCACCAAAATAGTGCAGCACCAAAGCCAAGGAGACCGGGCATGCTTCAGGGGTTTTGGGGTGGGAAACTAGAAGTACCACCCACGGGCGTCCTGGAGAAGCCCTGAAAGGCCACCAGATCATTGTGTAGGAAGCATCGGGCCTGCGGGACCTGAGCACCACAGCAACCTGTATGGAGATATTTCAACTATCTCGGTGGAATTAGGATTCCAATTACATGAAACAAAGGAGTTTAGAGCATCATCGCCAAGGAGGCCAGGCAGGCTCTGCACGCCTTTCAGTTAATCAGCACAGAGATACTGGGCATGGGAAGAAATGCACTGAAAAGTACCCAAGGTGTCACATAACACAGGCAGTTATTGTAGGGATCACTTCCCGTGGGAATTGCATGAAAGAATTGCACACCCCCAGATCAGTCTAGGGGGAGCAATCACAGCTAAATCATAACACTACAGCAGTTTCAGTAGATACATTGTAACAATATTAATGGAATTCGGATTCCAAGATTGAGCACCAAAATAGTGTATCACCAAAGCCAAGGAGACCGGGCATGCTTCACGGGTCGTTGGGGTGGGAAACTAGAAGTACCACCCACGGGCGTCCTGGAGAAGCCCTGAAGGGCCACCAGATCATTGTGTAGGAAGCATTGGGCCTGCGGGAAATGGGCACCACAGCAGCCTGAGTAGAGATATTTCAACAATCATGGTGGAATTAGGATTCCAATTACATGACACAAAGGAGTTTGGAGCATCATCGCCAAGGAGGCCAGGCAGTCTCTGCACGCCTTTCAGTTAATCAGCACAGAGATACTGGGCATGGGAAGAAATGCACTGAAAAGTGCCCAAGGTGGCACACAACACAGGCAGCTATTGTAGGGATCATTTCCCCTGGGAATGGCATGAAAGCACTGGACACCCCCAGAGCAGTCTAGAGGAAGCAATCACAGCGGAATAATGACAACACAGCAGTTACAGTAGACATATTGTAACAATATTAATGGAATTCGGATTCCAAGTTCGAGCACCAAAATAGTGCAGCACCAAAGCCAAGGAGACCGGGCATCCTTCAGGGGTTTTGGGGTGGGAAACTAGAAGTACCACCCACGGGCGTCCTGGAGAAGCCCAGAAGGGCCACCAGATCATTGTGTAGGAAGCATCTGGCCTGCGGGAAATGGGCACCACAGCAGCCTGAGCAGAGATATTTCAACAATCATATTGGAATTAGGATTCCAATTACATGAAACAAAGGAGTTTGGAGCATCATCGCCAAGGAGGCCAGGCAGTCTCTGCACGCCTTTCAGTTAATCAGCACAGAGATACTGGGCATGGGAAGAAATGCACTGAAAAGTGCCCAAGGTGTCACACAACACAGGCTGCTATTGTAGGGATCATTTCCCGTGGGAATTGCATCAAAGAATTGCACACCCCCAGATCAGTCTAGGGGGAGCAATCACAGCTAAATCATAACACCACAGCAGTTTCAGTAGATACATTGTAACAATATTAATGGAATTCGGATTCCAAGATCGAGCACCAAAATAGTGTATCACAAGAGCCAAGGAGACCGGGCATGCTTCACGGGTCGTTGGGGTCGGAAACTAGAAGTACCACCCACGGGCGTCCTGGAGAAGCCCTGAAGGGCCACCAGATCATTGTGTAGGAAGCACTGGGCCTGCGGGAAATGGGCACCACAGCAGCCTGAGTAGAGATATTTCAACAATCATGGTGGAATTAGGATTCCAATTACATGAAACAAAGGAGTTTGGAGCATCATCGCCAAGGAGGCCAGGCAGGCTCCTCTCGCCTTTCAGTTAATCAGCACAGAGATCGGGGCGCCTGGGTGGCCTAGTGGGTTAAGCCGCTGCCTTCGGCTCAGGTCATGATCTCAGGGTCCTGGGATCCAGTCCCGCATCGGGCTCTCTGCTCAGCAGGGAGCCTGCTTCCCCCCTCTCTCTCTGCCTGCCTCTCTTCCTACTTGTGATCTGTCAAATAAACAAATAAAATCTTTAAAGAAAAAAAAAAAATTAGCACAGAGATACTGGGCATGGGAAGAAATGCACTGAAAAGTGCCCAAGGTGTCACACAACACAGGCAGCTATTGTAGGGATCATTTCCCCTGGGAATGGCATGAATGCACTGGGCACCCCCAGGTCAGTCTAGAGGGAGCAATCACAGCTGAATAATGACAACACAGCAGTTTCAGGAGACACATTGTAACAATATTAATGGAATTCGGATTCCAAGATCGAGCACCAAAATAGTGTATCACCAAAGCCAAGGAGACCGGGCATGCTTCAGGGGTCGTTGGGGTGGGAAATTAGAAGTACCACCCACGGGCGTCCTGGAGAAGCCCAGAAGGGCCACCAGATCATTGTGTAGGAAGCATCTGGCCTGCGGGACCTGGGCACCACAGCAGGCTGAGTAGAGATATTTCAACAATCATGGTGGAATTAGGATTCCAATTACATGAAACAAAGGAGTTTGGAGCATCATCTCCAAGGAGGCCAGGCAGGCTCTGCAGGCCTTTCAGTTAATCAGCACAGAGATACTGGGCATGGGAAGAAATGCACTGAAAAGTGCCCAAGGTGGCACACAACACAGGCAGCTATTGTAGGGATCATTTCCCCTAGGAATGGCATGAAAGCACTGGACACCCCCAGATCAGTCTAGAGGGAGCAATCATAGCGGAATAATGACAACACAGCAGTTACAGCAGACACATTGTAACAATATTAATGGAATTCGGATTCCAAGTTCGAGCACCAAAATAGTGCAGCACCAAAGCCAAGGAGACCGGGCATGCTTCAGGGGTTTTGGGGTGGGAAACTAGAAGTACCACCCACGGGCGTCCTGGAGAAGCCCTGAATTGCCACCAGATCATTGTGTAGGAAGCATCGGGCCTGCGGGACCTGAGCACCACAGCAACCTGAATGGAGATATTTCAATTATCACGGTGGAATTAGGATTCCAATTACATAAAACAAAGGAGTTTAGAGCATCATCGCCAAGGAGGCCAGGGAGGCTCTGCACGCCTTTCAGTTAATCAGCACAGAGATACTGGGCATGGGAAGAAATGCACTGAAAAGTACCCAAGGTGTCACATAACACAGGCAGTTATTGTAGGGATCATTTCCCGTGGGAATTGCATGAAAGTATTGCACACCCCCAGATCAGTCTAGGGGGAGCAATCACAGCTAAATCATGACAGCACAGCAGTTTCAGTAGATACATTGTAACAATATTAATGGAATTCGGATTCCAAGATCGAGCACCAAAATAGTGTATCACCAAAGCCAAGGAGACCGGGCATGCTTCAGGGGTCGTTGTGGTGGGAAACTAGAAGTACCACCCCCGGGCGTCCTGGAGAATCCCTGAGGGGCCACCAGATCATTGTGTAGGAAGCATCTAGCATGGGGGACCTGAGCACCACAGCAGGCTGAATAGAGATATTTCTACAATAAAGGTGGAATTAGCATTCCAGTTACATGAAACAAAGGAGTTTGGAGCATCATCGCCAAGGAGGAAAGGCAGGCTCTGCACGCCTTTCAGTTAATCAGCACGGAGATACTGGGCATGGGAAGAAATGCACTGAAAAGTGCCCAAGGTGTCACACAACACAGGCAGCTATTGTAGGGATCACTTCCCGTGGGAATTGCATGAAAGAATTGCACACCCCCAGATCAGTCTAGGGGGAGCAATCACAGCTAAATCATGACACCACAGCAGTTTCGGAAGACACATTGTAACAATATTAATGGAATTCGGATTCCAAGTTGGAGCACCCAAATTGTGCAGCACCAAAGCCAAGGAGACCGGGCATGCTTCAGGGGTCGTTCGGGTGGGAAACTAGAAGTACCTCCCAGGGGCGTCCTGGAGAAGCCCTGAAGGGCCACCAGATTATTGTGTAGGAAGCATCTGGCCTTCGGGAAATGGGCACTACAGCAGCCTGAGTAGAGATATTTCAACAGTCATGGTGGAATTAGGATTCCAATTACATGAAACAAAGGAGTTTGGAGCATCATCGCCAAGGAGGCCAGGCAGGCTCTGCACGCCTTTCAGTTAATCAGCACAGAGATACTGGGCATGGGAAGAAATGCACTGAAAAGTGCCCAAGGTGTCATACAACACAGGCAGGTATTGTAGGGATCACTTCCCGTGGGAATTGCATGAAAGCACTGGACACCCCCAGATCAGTCTAGGGGGAGCATTCACAGCTGAGTAATGACACCACAGCAGTTTCAGGAGACACATTGCAACCACATTAATGGAATTACGATTCCAAGTACATGTACTAAAACTGTGTGGAGCACCAAATCCAAGGATACCGGGCAAGCTCCATGCGTCGCTGGGCTCATCAGCCATAGTGAAACTATGGATGCAAAGAAATGCCGTGACATGTTCACAAGTTTGCACCTGTCACTGGCAGGGAAACTACGAGTACCACGCATGGGCGTCCCGGAGAAGCACTGAAGGGCCCCAGGATCAGTGTGTAGGAAGCAACGGGCCTGGGAACCCGGGCACCGCAGCAGGCTGAGTAGAGATATTTCAACAGTAATGGTGGAATTCGCATTCCAATTGCTTGAAACTAAGGAGTTTGGAGCACCAACTCCAAGGAGGCCAGATAGGCTTTCTCAACACTTTCACTTAATCAGCACAGAGAAGTTGGGTATGAGAAGAAATGCACTGAACTCTGCCCAAGGTGTCACACAACACTGGCAGGAAATGTACGCATCATTTCCACTGGGAATTGCATGAAAGCACCGAACACCCCTAGATCAGTCTAGAGGGACCAGGCAGACCACTGTATCAGGACACCATAGCAGTTTCAGGAGACACATTTCAACAATATTAACGGAATTCGAATTCCATTCTTGTAGCACCAAAGTCAAGGAGACCAGGCATGCTTTCAGAGGATGGGGTGGGAAACTAGAAGTACCACCCACGGGCGTCCTGGAGAAACCCTGAAGGGCCACCAGATCATTGTGTAGGAAGCATCTGGCCTGCGGGACCTGGGCACCACAGCAGGCTGAGTAGAGATATTTCAACAATAATGTTGGAATTAGGATTCCTATTATTCGAAACAAGAGTTTGGAGCACCTTGCCAAGGAGGCCAGGGAGGCCTTGTATAGACTTTCAATTAATCAGATATAGTGAATCCGGTGATGGAAAGTAATGGTCTGAAAAGTATGCAGGTCTACACACGTCAGTGGTGGGAAAACTGGTAATCATTTCCACTGGGAATTGCAGGAAATTCCTGACACCCTCAGATCAGTATAAAGGGAGCAATCAGACTGCTGAATCATGATACCATAGCAGGTTAAGGATAGAGATTTCAACAATAGTGATGGGATTCGGATTCCTGTTACGTGAAACAAAAGGAGTTTGCAGCACCAATGCCAAGGAGACCAGCCGCGCTTTCTGAGCCCTTTGGGTTAATCAGCCACACAGAACCCATGGATGGGAAGAAATGCACTGAAAAGTGCACAAGTCTTCACAGGTCACTGGTGAGAAAACTAGTAATCATTTCCACTGGGAATCGCCTCGAAGCACTGAAGGCCCCCAAATCAGTCTAGTGGGAGCAATTAGACTGCTGAATCATGACACTACAGCAGATTCCTGAGACACATTTCAACAATATTAATGGAATTAGGATTCTAATTACGTAAAACACTAGCGTTTGGAGCACCAAAGCCAAGGAGACCAGGCATGCTTTCTTAGGACTTTAGGGTAATCAGCCACAGAGAAGCCAGTTATGGGAAGAAATGCACTGAAAGGTGCACAGGTTTTCAAATGTCACTGGTGGGAAAACTGGCAATTACCAAGCACAGGAGTCCCCTGGAAACACTGGAGTGACCCCAGATCATCTGGAGAAGCAATCAGCCTCCTGAATGTAGGCACCACACCGTGTTCTTGGGAGACATTTTAACTCTATTCCTTGGAATTAAGATTTCACATATGTAAAAGCATAGATAATGGAACAGCAGACGAGGGATAGAAGATATACTTTCTGAAAACATTGTTTTCGGAAGTGGCTACAGTGATGTTGGAGACTGAAGGAAATGCACTGAACACTTTAGAGGTTTTCACAGGTAACTTGTAGGAAAACTAGTAAGTGGGATCCACGGGACGTCCTTGGGAGCACTGGAAACTCCAGAGATCAGTCTGGAGGAAGTAATCAACCTGCTGAAAAAGAGAAGTTCCCAGGTCAGGAGACATGTTTCAAGTACCAAATATGTTAATTAAAAAAAAAAAAAAAAGAAAAGGATTATGGATCCCAAAAGCCAAGGTGAGCCGGCGCTGTCTCTGAACTCTTTGTTCAAGTGGCAAGAGCGGAGCCAGGCACAGGACATGCTGCACAGGAATATGAACACATTGTCCACACGTCACCAGTGGGAGAACGAGGTGTCCAGTGACCACAGGGACTCCACTGGAAGCAGAACAGCATCCACAGATCAGGCCAGGAGCAGGGAATCCGCTTTCTGGAAGAAAGAAAAGCAACAGAGTGAGGAGTAGTTTTGCCAATTTGCATATACGTCCTTAGTATATACTGGCATTGAGTAACTAATTCTGCGATTGGATGGGAATGATTCCAGATAGGCTGCATCATTTCTCTTCTCTAAACCTCTGAAACCCACCGCACACTTGCTGTAAAACTGATGCATTGCCAACATGCTTTTCAAAAACCCCAACGGCGGCATGCCCAACAGGATGGGGTAGTTGCAACAGACTACTCAGGGTATGGCTGGTTTGTGGGCTAGATGAGTAATTTATGAACTACATAACACATTTAGTTGAGCTTACAGAATATATACTTGTCAGCCTTTAAAATGCCTTTTCCCTCTGGTTGTTTTCTCTTAAAACGGAATGATTTTATTCTATTTAAATGAGAGGAAAAGAATGGTCATGATGTCAGCTATTCTGGGCAGTCCTTTGACTCGGCACACACAGACTGTGTTCTTTTTGTATGGCCAGCTTCCTGACTTAGCTATATTGTTTGAGTTCTTGGACAATCTTTGTGCCATCACTAGTCCTGCATATAAAGCAGGGGTGGCCCACTGCAGTCACATCAACACCACCTAGGCACTCATTAAAAATGTAAATCCCTCATATCCTCCTCCACATGTACTGGAACAGAACCTTGGCATTGGGAATGGGCCCAGCAATGTGAGTTTCGACAAGCCTTCTAGATGATTTTAGGGACCGCTGCTATTTCCTATCCACCTAATGGCACAGGAAGAAGCACTTACTGGACATCTGTGACTACTGAGGAGGATCCTCTTTTGACCACTGAAGTTCCTGAGCCTCCAGAGTAGCCAATGTCACTTCACCCATCATCGCAGCTTCCCACAACGTATGGAGAAAACCACCATGGGTGTGAGTTCCTGCAGCTCCCTCAGGTGTTGTGAGCTCCTCATTCTCAGAGAATGTGTCACTAGTCAAGCATCTCCAGTGTTCCTTTGGACCAGTCATCTAAAGAGCCATTTTCGGATTGTAGACTTTCTTAGAGAGCTTCTTTTCTCTCAGAGTTTTGAAGATCACTCATTGTGTGTACTATGAATTTACTGCTGGGCTGACCTTGATGGAGGCAAATGTTCTAAAGCCCTTTGCACTGGGTTTGAGAGAATGAGAAAACCATCTTTCCCTGCCTCGTGAGTCTGGAGAAAATACCTCCTATTACAACTCTTTTAAAAAATATTTTGTGGGCAACTGGGTGGCTCAGTTAGTTAAGCGACTACCTTCAGGTCTGGTCATGATCCTGGAGCCGCAGGATCAAGTCCAGCATCGGGCTCCCTGCTCAGCGGGGAGCCTGCTTCTCTTCTCACCATTCCCCCCCCTCCTGCTCTCTCTCTCCCTCTCATGCTCTCACTCTGTCTCATTCTCTCTCTCCCTCAAATAAATAAATAAAATCTTCAACGAAAAATAAAAAATATTTTGTGATGGAGTTCTGGTCCAGGATGGCAATGTAAGAAGAACCTGAATTCACCTGCTGTTAGGATACACCGAATCTACACTTATTTATAGAGCAATTCTTCTTGAAAACGTTATGAGGGCTACAAAATAAAGGCATATATGAAAGACCCATTACTAATATCATCCTCAGCGGGGAAAACTGAGAGCCTTTCCCTTATGGTCATGAATGAGACAAGGATGTCCACTCTCACCATCACCATTTAACATAGTATTGGAAGTCTTAGCCTCAGCAGCTAGACAACAAAAAGAAATAAAAGGTATCCAAATTGGCAAGGAAGAAGTCAAATTTCACTATTTGCAGATGACAGGATACTCTATATATTAACCCGAAAGACTCCACCAAAAAAATTGCTAGAACTAATACATGAATTCAGCAAAGTTGCAGGATATAAAATCAGTGTACAGAAATCTGATGCATTTCTATACGTCAACAATGAAGCAGCAGAAAGGAAATCAAAGAATCGATCCCATTTGCAATAGCATGAAAAACAGTAAGATTTAGGAATAAACCTAACTAAATAAACCTAGGAATAAACCTAGGTTTATTTAACGCTGTTAAAATGTCTATGCTACTCAAAGTAATCTACATATTTAATGCAATCCTTATCAAAGTACCAAGAGCATTTTTCACAGAACTAGAACAAACCTAAAATTTGTATGGAACCACCTGAATAGCCAAAGCAACCCTGAAAAAGCAAAACAAAATTAGAAGCATCACCATTCTGGATTTCAAGCTATATTATAAAGCTCTAGTCATCAGGACAATATGGTACTGGCACAAAAACAGACATATAGATCAATGGAACAGAATAAAGAACCCAGAAATGGACCCACAACTATATGGTCAACTAATCTTCAACAAAGCAATAAAGAATATCCAATGGAAAAAAGACAGTCCCTGCAATAACGGTGTTAGAAAAACTGGACAGTCACATGCAGAAGAATGAAACTGGACTACTTTCTTACCATACACAAAAATAAATTTAAAAATGGATCAAAGACCTAAATGTGAGATAGGAAACCATCAAGATCCTAGATGAGAACACAGACAACAATCTCTTTGACCTTGGCCACAGCAACTTCTTGCTAGTCATGTCCCCAAAGGTAAGGGAAACAAAAGCAAAAATGAAGTACTGGAACTTCATCAAGATAAAAAGCTTCTGCATAGTGAAGGAAACAATCAACAAAACTAAAAGGCATCCCATGGAGTGGAAAAGATATTTGCAAATGACATATCTGATAGAAGATTAGTATCCAAAATCTATAAAGAACTTATAATACTCAACCCCCCCAAAACAATTAATCCAGTTAAGAAATGGGCAGAAGACATGAACAGATATGTTTCCAAAGAAGACATCTAGATAGCTAAGAGACACATGAAAAGATGCTCAATATCACTACTCGTGAGGGAACTACAAATCAAAATCATAATGATGTACCACCTCAGAGATCTATCAGAATGGTTAGAATGAAAAAGTCAAAAATTACAAGTATTGGTGAGGATGTGGAGAAAAAAATAACCCTTGTGCATTGTTGGTGGGGATGCAAACTAGTGCAGCCACTGTGAAAATAAGTATGTAAGTTCCTCAAAAAATTAAAAATAGAAATATCATAAGATACAGTAATTCCAAAGAAAACAAAAACACTCATTCAAAAAGATATACGAACACCTATGTTTACTGCAGCATTACTTACAATAGCCAAGATACGGAAGCAACCCAAGTATACACTGATAAATGAATGGATAAAGAAGATGTGGTACACATATACAAAGGAATATCACTCCACCATAAAAAGAATAAGAGCTTGCCATTTGCAACAACATGGATGGACCTAGAGGGTATTATGGTAAGTGAAGTAAGTCAGAGAAAGACAAATACCATATGATTTCACTTACATGTGAATAAACAAACCAAAAGCAAAAATAGACCCCAAAATACAGAGAACAAACTGATGGTTGCAAGGGTGTAAATGGGCAAAATGGGTGAAGGAAAGTGAGAGCTTCCAGTTATGGAATGAATAAGTCACTATTATAAGAGTCATGGTTTATGGAATACAGCCAATGGTATTGTATTAGAGTTGTGTGGTGACAGATGGTAGCTACACTTGTGGTGAGCAAAGTATAACATATAGACTTGTGGAATCAGTGTGTTGTATACCTGAAACTAATGTAACAACATACGTGAGCACAATTTAAAAATGTAGATAACTAGTAGAAGAACGAAAAAATTTTTTTTCTCTTTTCTACCTCAACTCTCTTGTACAACTTTCTTGCCAATGGCTGCACAACCAGTTCTGGTGAGGTCCTTTGCAAGATCATACACCACCTCATTTTGGAACAGGTTATTTAGCATTCAGTGTTTTTGTCTTTGAAGTCTTGGGCCACTCTCCCCCTTAACAGGAGCTTTTACTACCCAAAAGAATGCAGATATTCAGGCATATGCCTGACCCACAGTACCTTCACTCAGAACACTTTAATTATTGGCCCACTTGGTATATTTTTAAATCACCCCCTCCAAGATGAGTGGAAACAGACCTGAAGCTACATTATAGTGGTGGCTACAGACTGCTGTGTCCTCAGATTGACCTTACACCAGAGGGTACCCCCCGTGGAAGGACATGGGGCGGTTATCTCCATCTGCTATGAAACATCCTCTACCTCCTCATCCTGTTCATTAGCACAGGTTTTGGAGTAGGTTTTTCCAGTTTCCAATCTCAGTTCTTCCACTTATTTGTTCTGTGGCCTCAGGCAAAATACTTAATTCTGATCTTTAGCTTTTTTATTGCTAGACTAGATGTATTTGAATACCTTCCCTGAGTAGTGAAGGTGAAATGAAATGAAAATCTTAAGGTGTAGTGCAGCTTTAATATGAACACATCACATAGCAGGTACCACCACGAATCATGCTGACCAAGTGCCAGACCTCAAAATGTGATCGCTAAACAGGATCAGTGACATAAACTAGAATCTTCTAAATGCAAGCTCTCGTGAAGCCAACCACTGAGGTCTACCCATAACATTACAATTACTTGGGATTTCTTTTTCCTAAAGATTTATTTACTTATATGAGAGAGAGAGAGAGAAAGAGAGAGCGCGTACGCACACATGCATATGCCAGTGGCAGAGGCCGAGAGAGAGAGAGAAATCCTCAAGCAGACTCCCCACTGAGCACAGAGCCTGACGTGGAGCTTGATCCCAGGACCCTGAGATCATGACTTGAACCAAAATCAAGACCCAGAAACTTAACCAACTAAGCACCCCAGGCACCCCAGTCTCTTTATTTTATTATTTTTTATAACTTTTAATGTTTTCCTCTCTTCAAAAGCAAAGCATCCTTTTCACTGTCATATGTAAACCTTCACAGCTACTGCTGTGATTTTCAAAGTCTGGTCCAGGATCAGCATCACCTGGGCAATTAACAGAGATACAAATTCCCCATCCCACCTACCCATATCTCACGAGAAAGAAATGGTGTGGCTCGGCTAAACAATCTGGATTTTATCGAGCCCACTCTTGATTCAGATTCATCTGAAAGTTTTAGGCTCACTATTCTCTGGATCATGGGTTTTCAACACCGAATGCCAATCAGAATTCCCTGAGGAGTCTGTAAACTCAAGTGAAGTACTGATTTTATAAACCAGAAATTTTGATTTACTTGATGTAGGTTGTGACCTGGGTAAGAGGCTTTAACAAATCCCCTCAGGATTTATTGTGTAGTTAGTTTGATAGTCACTGTACTCTTGTCCAAATTTACCAAATACGGCAGGAAAAAAAAACTTGTTTCCATCAATGTCAGGAAAAGACCTCACATTGACCTAACAAGGATTATGGACTCACCCCTAGACCAAGCACTTTGGCCAGGTGGATGGAGGATTGATTAATGGAGTCATATCTTCTCCCTTAAGGTATAAGGAAGTGTCAGCTCTATTTGAACGTGGACTGAAATTTGGGGTTATACCTTAAAGATGCACCAGAAAAATGGGAACTGGACAGTGAAAAGAACAAAAAACAGAAGTCCAATTAATCAATTATTTGCCCTTACCTTCGATTACCATGTCTTCATTAACGTTTTTGTTTGCTTATTATTTCAGTGCCTATGATGGTTACATTCATGTTTCTTCTCAATTACAAAAGAGTTTCTAATTTTTTTCCTAGAAAAATATTACTGTTTTGTGTTTTCTGCATTTTTGAAATACAACTGCATAAGGACCTGTCACATTTTTCAATCATACACACACACACAAAATCACAATAACTCTGGTCAAATAACTATAATTCATAAAAATGCTTACTCTGTTTTTTCTCATGTCAAATGTATTGCACATGCTGAAGCCTTGTCTATTTTCTCATTTAATTTAGCAATGAGAAAATTGTCACCTCAGTCGTCAAAAAATTTTCCAAGAAGTTAAAATTCATTTAATTAGACAAAAACAAGAAGGCCCAGCAATGTCAGAAAGTACTCAAAGATAACTATTTTGTAAATGTATAAGTAATTATGATTGCATATATTTGTAGGCAATGCTGGACAATTCAAAGTCATGAAAATTAGAAGTCAAAGAATGAGAATTAAAAGTATTTTATAAAATGGAAAATGAAAACAGAAAGAAATCATTTTCATATAAAATCACTAAGACATTATATAGGACAAAATACTAAACATAAAAGTAACATACGTGATATGATACATAATATGATACATAATACAATAACACCATACAAAAAAGTAACCTCGAAGGTTAACTCTGAGGCCTGGATTGCTCAAAGCCTCTATCTGCCTCCTTCTTCAGGGCTGGTTCTTGTCCAGCTCCTGATATGTTACCTCCGAGCCCCTAGAATATCCTGCCCGATAAGGGTGTGTTTGTGTATCTGATGCTTTGGGCCATACCAGACAGTTGATGTGATTTATGGTAAGGATCTGTTTTGATATGCCTGGCACTTTGAGGCATTGAGGCATCCTATCTCAGTGAGTCCTCCGTGAGGGCTGGAGACTGAGGAGTCACTAAGACTAAAGACCTACGATGGACATGCTCCATGCTTACGTGACCAAGGTTGTCAACATTTTGTATGTGCTGTGGCACGTTAGTGCTGGAAAAATGAAGCGCTCTGTGTGTATAACCAGCAAGAGAGTAACTGGAAGCTGTGTCCCCTGGATTCCTCCCTATGTGCCCCTTCCCTTTCCTATATTGAAAATATAGGATATATATATATATATATATATATAGAGAGAGAGAGAGAGAGAGAGAGATATAATATATTGTCATATATATCTTTTTGCTGTAATGAACTATAATTGTAAGCTTAATAGCTTTCCTGGTTTCTGTGAATTCTTTTAAGAAATCATCTGTCTTGAGGGTAGTCTTAGAGGTCTGGAGTACACCAAGAAATAAATGATGCTAAAATGTGAACACATTTTATGTAATTCAAATAACACGGGAATTACTAACTGTGTGTGGAGTGGTCCTCACTTAAACTCTCTGGACAGTCGCCTTGAATCCACAACTACATCTGCTATGATTTTTTTTTTTTAAGATTTTATTTATTTATTTATTTGGCAGAGAGAGAGAGAGAGAGAGAGAGACAGATCACAAGCAGGCAGAGAGGCAGGCAGAGGCAGAGAGAGAAGCAGGCTCTCCACTGAGCAAGGAGCCCGATGTGGGGCTCAATCCCAGGACCCTGAGATCACGACCTGAGCTGAAGGCACCAGCTTAACCCACTGAGCCACCCAGGTGCCCCTGCTGTGGTATTTTTAAGACTATGCTCCTGCCTCAACATGACATAGCATTCTAGAAGAATAACATTTTAAGTTCCACAGATGAGGGGAGTAGCAAGGAATTAACCTTCTAGAAGATATCATGGCAGCAAATTTAGAAGAGATTTTTATATTATCTTATTAGAGTTAGAATTCCAAATTTTAAAAACAGAGTTGTTTTGGGGCACCTGGGTGGCTCAGTGGGTTAACGCCTCTGCCTTCGGCTCAGGTCATGATCCCAGGGTTCTGGGATCGAGCCCCACATCAGGCTTTCTGCTCAGCGGGAGCCTGTTTCCTCCTCTCTCTCTGCCTGCCTCTCTACCTACTTGCGATCTCTATCTGTCAGGTAAATAAATAAAATCTTTAAAAAATAAAACAAAACAGAGTTGTTTTGCTTTGTGTTGTATTTGTTTTTAGTAGGTTCTACTCCCAGTGTGGGGCTTGAACTGATGACCCTGAAATTAAGAGTCACATGGTTTACCAACTGAGCTAGCCAGGCACCCACAAAACAGAGATTTATATATCAAGAAAGCCAGTATCAATCCATCCTTTGAGCAGTTGAGCATGACACTCCCTTTGATATACTTAGTTTATGCAACACTAGCAGATATAGGGATGGGGTTATCTTTACTTAAACCTTCTAAATTGAGATCTCAGGATATAATTCCTTAAAGGAAAACTGGAATGTAATTCTTTAAGACAATGTCAGAACTAACCAAAACACCATGTGTGATATCATTCTCTTGTCACTCAAGACACCTTTGACAGCTTTCAATCCTCTCTTCATTGACAAATTCCTGTTCATCCTTCACATATATGAAAAAATTCAAAGGGTTTTTTTTTTTCAGACCATTTGGATGAAATGGATCATACAGGCTAAGTGTTCAGTCTCTGGATTTATGTTGCCTGGGTTCCAACCCCATATACGCCAATTACTGCCTGTGTTAATTTGCATATGTTTCTTACTTTCTCTAAACCTGTTTTTCTCATTTGTGAACAAAGATAATAGTACTCACCTTATGATGTTACTGAAGACTAATGAATCAATCCAGATAAAGTACTTCGTACTAAGCAAACAGTAATCATTCAACTGTTAAAGATTATTATCATTAATTATTCATAATCCTAATCTCCATAGCACTTCCTTTTTAAAAAATTTTATTTATTTGAGAGAGAGAGTGTGCGCGCACACATGCGTGCCCATGACAGCAGGAGGGAGAGGGGCAGGGAGAGAGGTAGATAGAGAATCTCAAGCAGACTCCACACCAAGCATGGAGCCCCATTGTGGTACTCATTCTCAGGACCCTGAGATCATGACCTGAGATGAAACCAAGAGCCAGACGCTTAACCGACTGAGCCACCCAGGTGCCCCTCAGTAGCACTTTTAATTACTTTGTTCCCCAAATTGCTGTGGCAGTCCCTCTTCTGAATGGCTTTACACTTTTCGGCTGCCTTTCCTTGAACTTGTTTTTGAGATCAATCTCCTTTACTTTGGCAGTCAATGAATAAATACCCCAAGCCTCAATCCCAAGACACCAATTTCTCCTCCTTTCAGTATTTTTGAGTAGTCCAGTTTACTTTTAAGCTTTCAATCGGCAATTTATATCCTAATAGATCCCCCCCGAAAATCTCCCTGTTACAGATCTCACTCCTGAAGTCCATTATCTCAATATCTAATGGCATTCTTGCCATCTCTATCCAACCAGATAAAAGATATTTCAAAATCATATGTAAAAGGCTATTGAGATTTTTATCTCTTGGCTCTGTTTTCCTTACACTCACTACTATCTGTGAGTGGTAGGTGTTATGGGTTGAATGCTTGTGTCCTACTAAAATTCAGAGGTTGAAATCCTATGGCAAATGCAATAATATTAGGAGGTGGGGACTTTGGGAGTAATTGGATCATGCGGTTGGAGCCCTCACAAATGGGATTAATGCCCTAACAAAAGGGAACCCAGAGAGCTTTCTAGGCTTCTTTTTGCCATGGGAGGATACAAGAAGATAATAGTCTACAACCTGCATGAGGGCCCTCATCACAACCTGTTCATACTTACACTCTGATCTCAGACCTCCAGGCTCTAGAACTGTGAGAAATAAGTTTTTTATAAGCCACCTAATGTTTTTTATAAGCCACCTAATCTATGGTACTTTGTTACAGCAGCCCTAACTGAACAAGACACCAACCATGAAGCCATTCTGTTAAGCAAACCAAAATCTAGGGGTCAATCTTTTTTCTCCTGTATCCAGTCCATTAGTAGGTGCTGTATAACTCCTACATATTTCCATACATTTGCATCTCAACTGAAAAGACAACAGTGATCAAGTATATGACAGCAACTGCAACTTCACACATGCAAAACTAACAAACATTAAATTTGAAAGTCTCCTCACTTCCTGAGAGTTACAGAGCCTGATCCCTGCCAGTTTTCTAAATTCTTATGCTACAGTCTTTTATAGGGAATCAATGTTAGTTCCTAAACAAAATGCATAGGAACAATGTTATAGACATTTGACTTGCAATAAAAATTATCCATTAGCTATAGCAATATAACGAGATTATGTGTCACTGAGAATTGATTTGGTTTCCACTAATGAACTACCAGCAGTTACAACTAGATTTTGCTACTTCTTCAGTCATTTCTTTTAATGCATGAGCACTCAAGTTAATTATTGAGTTGACTTCATTTACATTTTTAGTGCTTATCAAAATGAATACCAACTGCATATATCCATAATTCAATAAATAATGCACACGATAAATAAAATGAAGGTTTTTGGTGAGTATGGGTTTTATTTAAAAGTTAAATAAAACTAATAATCTCATATGAAACACTAAATTAACCCATAGTGATATTCCAATTTTCTTAATCTGGGTATAGTACCTTGAAGGTGCACTGATTTAATAACTATATTGAGAAAAAAATGTAATATATGAAACAGATACAATGCAAATTTATGTTCAAATGATATGATCTTTTACAATTATTATAATGCACTGGAAATCTTTAATATTTCATATCACGTTTGTTATTCTAATAATTTCAAAGGCAATCATTATATACTTCAGTTAACTTCTTTCAAAGGATATTAACATCTTTCTTCAAATAAAGGGAAAGACAAGAAAAAATATTAATTTGACATCAAACACAATAGTACAAAAGGAGAAATGGCTTAGTAGATGAACTTTTGTGAACACTGGTTAAGATAACATTATCTAAACCTTTATGAACCTGGTGATTTAAGATTTTAGAATCTTAGAATCTCACTATTACTCTATGAATGTCCATCTAACTGCTTATCTAGGAAGATAATCAGTTTCATAACCTTTCTAAAGCAGAGAACCATTCACACCAAAGCCTTTAAAAAAAATACTTCACAGGCCCCAAATTACCAACAAAATAAAATCCAAAATCTAATAGCTACTATTCAAGATATTTTTGCCATCTGGCCTCTCTCTTTCCAAAATTATCTCCCACTGTTTTTTCTCACACATTCTTATATTCTAGCCAAAATAAATTATCTAGTTTCTCCTGAATATATACTAAGTCTCTACTGCTCAGTGGCTTTGTCTCAACTCTTCCAGTGATGCCATCTCATCAATCCCAAATCTAAACCATCTGTCAAGGTGTAGTTCACATGCCAAGTCAACCATGAAGTCATACCAGACTGCTGTGCATGACAGTAATTTCTCCTTCCTCTAAAGTTCCATCTCCCCAGTGCCTTTCATTTTGACATTCACCACATTCTAGTATGCATTAAAAATATTTATGTAGATATCTTACAATTTAGAATAAAATGTTCTATAAGCAGAACCTTCTCTTTATCATTTTTCTTTTTTTTTATAGTGCCTTACTCTGAGTATTGACTGAATTGTCATGCTAACAAGGAAAGGGTAGCACCTATGTGAACACTCAAAGGGAAATACCACTTGCTGATTTCTCTTCATTTTAACAAGTGTCCCTGTTTGTTTGTTTTTAATAAAGATTGTATTTATTTGAGAGAGAGAGAGAGGGAGAGACAGCATGAGAAGGGAGAAGGTCAGAGGGAGAAGCAGACTCCCTGCAGAGCTGGGAGCCCGATGTGGGACTCGATGTGGGACTCGATGTGGGACTCGATCCCAGGACTCCAGGACCATGACCTGAGCCGAAGGCAGTGGCTTAACCAACTGAGCCACCCAGGCACCCCTAAGTGTCCCTGTTTCTTTGCTGAATATAACAGTGTAGCTCTGACATATCCAGAAATCTTTATGCATCAGTCCCATAATGGTTAAACCATTATGAGCTACAATTTAATCACCAAAACAATACCAGTTTAATTCTTTGTCCTTACTCCTAAACAAACATTTAAAGGGAAACAATTATAACGATCTAAGCAATGGCAGTATTATACTTGGATTATTATATGACCTGGCAAGTGCAGTATTTCAGTCATGAAAAAACCTCTATTGTTTAAGTTGTACCTTTTTCTTTTCCACTGGAAGAAGGCCCAGTACATAAATAAGGAAGAGAATATTTTTCCAAAAAGTGGTAATTCAGTCTCCTTTTCTATCCCTACTGGCTCAATTTGTTCTACAAATATCTTTTCTAAAAAGTGTACAATTCGAACCAAGATGCCCTTCAACGGATGAATGGATAAGGAAGATGTGGTCCATATACACTATGGAGTATTATGCCTCCATCAGAAAGGACGAATACCCAACTTTTGTAGCAACATGGACAGGACTGGAAGAGATTATGCTGAGTGAAATAAGTCAAACAGAGAAAGTCAAGTATCATATGGTTTCACTTATTGGTGGAGCATAACAAATAATATAGAGGACAAGGGTAGATGGAGAGGAGAAGGGAGTTGAGGGAAATTGGAAGGGGAGGTGAACCATGAGAGACTATGGACTCTGAAAAACAACCTGAGGGTTTTGAAGGGGCGGGGTGGGAGGGTGGGGGAACCAGGTGGTGGGTATTAGGGAGGGCACAGATTGCATGGAGCACTGGGTGTGGTGAAAAAACAATGAATACTGTTACGCTGAAAATAAATAAAAAATTAAAAAAAAAAAAAAGTGTACAATTCGTTCCCAGTAAGATTACCTCATTACCAAAATGAACTCAAATGAATGAGGAGGAATAAAGAGCAAAGCAACCGTAATAGAATTTTGGAAATTGGGACAGCAAGAAACCTTGGCTAAGAGATACTAAAATTATTGTCTGATACAAATAAAAGTATGGTAATAGTACATAAATAGATTAAATGAGTTAGCTCAGAAATAAACTATCTTATATACAAATTTTTTAAGATATAGAGATAAAACCCCCAGTTTAAATGGGTTAAAAATATTTATTAAATAGTATTAGGACAAATAGTTGACAACTGGACACCAAATTCTATCCACTGTTAACACAAGATACCAAAGTATATATTTTGAGTGACTTAAAGAGATAAATAGAATAAAAATATAAATATGCCTGATTATTTATCATATTTTAGGTATTTGAGCAACAGATCAAAAGAGGAACATAAAAATCTAAATATGTCAAAATAAATTTTGTACCTCTATAATTCTAAATTCACTTTGAACTTCAGACAATTTCACTGTGCAAATTACAAAGAGAAAGACAAACAGATGCAAAGAAAACATGGTAACATCTACAGAAGGACAACCTTTAAGTTCTACTTAATAATGAAAGAGAGAAGTGAAATATTTTCCTATCACTGAGGTAGTTAGAACCATGTAAAACTTGGTATCAGCATAGAAAAAATACTGTCAGAAACATTAAAAGAGGGGAGAACAAGTGAAAAGGTGTTTCCTTATTCTAAGAAAGAGACCTTGAGGGGTGCCTGGGTGGCTCAGTTGGTTGAGCACCCAACTTTTGGCTTCGGCTCAGGTCATGATCTCAGGGTTGTGTGATTGAGCCCCATATTGGGCTTCCTACTCAGCAGGGAGTTTGCTGGAGAGTCTCTCTCTCCCCCCTCCCTTTATCCCTCTCCCAACTCATGTGTTCATGTGTGCATGTGCACGTTCTCTCTATAAAATAAATAAATCTTTTAAAAAAAAGAGAGAAACATTGATCATAATTTGTTGGCTAAAATGTAACAACAAACCTTGTTTTAGAGGACTGCATATAGTTGTACAGTTTCTCAGGTTTAGAAGGAAATAATTATTATCTTCATTTTGCCAATGAAGTTAGTTGAGGTTTATAGAAATATAATTATTTGCTTAAGGACCCATTAAGCCTTATTCCAAGGTTTAGACTCTACTGTGACTGCAGGTAAATGTCATTACCACTAACCCAACAAGTCTGGATGGTTTACTTGATCCACAGAAAAATAAACTAAAACAAGTTTGTAAAATAAAATATAAAAGTACAAATAAGATTATAAAATGCTGTGCCAGTGTTTATAATTGGGCTTTTAGTGCATTCAAAACAAATACAAAAGATACAGTTCCCAGCAGGCATCTCTTCCAGGGAAATGAGCTGAATCAAATCAGATGAACCATATGTCATAGTGATGATATGGTCTGCTTTACTTTTAGATCCTGTTCAATTGCCTCTGTGTGTATGTGTGTGTGTGTACTAAAAAAAGTAATTACAAATTAACCAAATTCTTTAAGAGTCAATGATCCAACAAATTTAATTTTGCCTCCCTAAAGACTGCATTACAAAAAAATTATATTAAATTATACATAAGAAAGGTATACTTTATTAATGTTTAGAATAAAAAAGCAATATTTTTGCAAATACTTATGCAAGAAATTCTGTGTAGCAAATGGCAAACTGAGAAGGTACAAGCTTATAGTCATTGCTTAGCAACAATCTAGGATGAATGCCCAGGAAATAACTGCTAACTCTTAGAGACAGGTAAAATTCAGAGAGGATAAAACAAATCATTGTTGAAGCTTCTGAAAGAAATAATGCTTTCTTTCTGAGTTTAGATATCACTGTTGGATACTATATAGAGGCATTTTTTTTCTTGATCTGTTCTTATTCCAAGTCCTGTTTATTTCTACTGATAATCTTTCAGTAACTATGTGCTACTCACTTCTTTGACAACTAAAGGAAATTTTGCTTATTTCCAAATTGCTATCATCTTGCATAAATGCAGAGAATAACAATGAAATCAAAACCTTAAATACTCTCAGAAATACCAGATACATATATATAAATTTTCTGAATAGAAAGTATAATTTGATGATTCTATGTCCTCATAGTCTATAAAATACTTTCCTAAACAATAACAATAACCTAGAATTGAGACTTGCATTTTCCTACTTTACATATGTGCACATATAATAGTAGGCATAGATGAAAAACGCATTAAATGAATATGAGAAAATGATGAATATTCTGTGGGTTTTAACTACCTGAATAGTCCCAGTAAATATTTAAGGTGATTTCCCCATTTTAAATCTGCTGTTGAGGGATAATCTACATATACCTAAACTCATCAATTGTAAGTGTGCAAGGTGATAAAATTTGACAAACCAGCAATAGAAAGGAATTTCCTCATCTTAAGTGAACCAATGAAAAATCTACAGTTGGTCTAGTATTTTGAAGAAAAAGACTGAATGACTTCCCACAGATTTGGGAATAAGGCAAGGGGACAGGTTCTTACCATTGCCAGTCAAAATTGAAATGATGGTGCTAGTGAGTTTCTTACAGCAAGAAAAGAAAATATATACAGGTTGGAAAAGATGACTTATAATTGTCTCTTTTTTCAGAGACAGCATTATCATATATAGAAAATCTGAAAGAATATACAAAAAAGCAGACAGAATAAATGAATTTATCAAGTTTGTAGGATACAAGATCAATGCACAAAAAATCAACTGAACATCTATATGCCAGCAAATTATCATTAAAAATGAAACTGATACTTTATCATGTACAATAGTACCCAGAAACATAATATACCCAGGGAAACATCAGCAAATATATGTAAAACTTCCAAATGAGAACCACAAAGATTGCTGGAAAAAAAGGAAGAAATTTAAAGAAATGTGACACACAATTTTCTTGGATTGTTAAACTCTATAGTGTTAAGAGATAGCAGTCCTTTCCAAATTTATGCAGAGACTCACCCTCAATAAAAATGTCAGCAAGTTGGGACGCCTGGGTGGCTCAGTTGGTTAAGCGGCTGCCTTCGGCTCAGGTCATGATCCCAGCGTCCTGGGATCGAGTCCCACATCGGGCCCCTTGCTTGGCAGGGAGCCTGCTTCGCCCTCTGCCTCTGCCTGCCACTCTGTGTGCCTGTGCTCGCTCTCTCTCTCTCTCTAATAAATAGAAAAAAAAAAAGAAAAAAGAAAAAAAATGTCAGCAAGCTGTTTGTGCAAAAATTTACAAAACTATTCTAAGATTAATATGTAAGTATAACAGATCTTTAATAGCCCCAAGTTTTAAAACAAGTTGAGGGATCTTTACCACCTGATTTCAGAACTTCTTATGAAGCTCCAGTATTCAAGAGGGTATAGTATTGGCATAAAGAGACAATGGAACAGAACAGAAGGTCTAGAAATTTGGCCAATTAATTTTTGACAAGGGTGCCAAACTAATCTAATCAAAGAAATGAGAGTTATTTCAATAAATATTGTAACAACTGAATAACCATATGCAAAAATGCATTTGGACATGAATTTCACACTACACAAATGAACTTGAAACGGATCTAAGACTTCAATACAAAAGTACAAACTGTGAAGCATACAGGAAAAATTCTTTCAATCCTTGCTATAGAAAAAGATCTGTTAGACAGGATTAAAAAAAGATAAAATATGGGGTACCTAGGTGGCTCAGTTGGTTAAGCATCAGACTCTTGATTTTGGCCCAGGTCATGATCTCATGGGTCGTGAGACAAGAGCTCTGCATTAGGCTCCGTGCTCAGCTGGGAGTCTGCTTGAGATTTTCTCCCTCTGTCCCTCCCTCCACTCACATGTGTGCATGTGCGCTCTCACTCTCTCTCTCTTTCTCAAATAAATAAATAAATATATTTTTTAAAAAGATAAAATGTATTTCATCAAATATATAAACTTCTCATTCTAAAAGTTATAAAATGAAAACAAGTCACAGATCTAGAGAAAATAATTATAATAGATACATCTGAAAAAGGGACTTATATCCAGAATCCATAGAAAAGTATCCCAATCAACAATTAGAAAACAACTTTTAAAAATATGCAGAACTTATCTTTAGTAAATACTTCCTTAGAGAATATTCAATAAGCACATGAATAAATTCCCAAAACCTTTAGTCTTCCAGGGTGTCATAGTAAAATCCATAATTGGATAGCAATTCCCACCTTCTCTAAGGGGCAAATTTAAAAGTGTCACAAAACCAAAAGTTGATGTGGATATGCAGAACGATGTTGGGATTGCAAAATGGTAGAATAACCTGAAAAACATTTAGGCAATTTCTTAAAAAGTTCAACATATTCCACCATATGATCCAACCCCTCTATTTCTAGGTATTTACCTGAGAGAAATGAAAGCTTGTGTCTATACAAACATTTCTACCCCAAAATGTTCACAGCCACTTTATTTATAATATCTGAAATCTTGGAGGAACTGTAATCTCTATCAACTCATAAATAGGTAAACAATAAGTGGTATTAACCACATAATGGAATGCTAAGTCAGCAAGGAGAAGGAACTGATTTCTAATACATGCTAGAACATGGATGAACCTCTAAAACCCTATGCCAAATGAAGGAAGCAAGACAAATTATACCACATATTGTATGAATCTATTAACATAAAATTATCCAGAAAGGCAATTCTGTAGAGACAAAAAGCAGGATTGTAGATATTTCAAAATAACCTTTAGTATTATGTCTTCATGTGACTATTTCCTTGACTTTTACATTAGTTACAAATACCACATGTACTTATTCTAAAACTTGCAAAAAATGCAAATGTATTTCCCTCTGTGGAAAGAAACCATGATTAGCAATCAAACGTGAGTATTAGCAAACATACATACACAGTTACATAAATAATGTATTTACATATCTGTACACTTATTTGAAAGAATTCAATTTATCTTTTTTATTGACATTGTATCTTGAAGATGTTTTCTGTGAGTACATACAGATTTAACAGACTGTAAAAGTCATATAATATTCACCGTATGGACACATTTTATTTCACAACTGTTTTGCTTTTCATGCACTTTATTTAAAAAAAAAAAAGTGGTTCCAGGTTGAATCAAAGAAGGGGAGAGTACTGCACTGCTGCTAAGAGCCTGGGCCCTAGATGGAACATTTTCTTTTTGCAATTGAATAAAGGAACATAGTATAACCAGAAATATCTTAAAGCCCTCCTGGTCCAGTCTGGACCTGAGGGGGAACTCAGTGGCTCAGCTGACTAGACCTCCTCTTTGGGACAGATCACCCCCACCTCCTAGGTCTGGGAGCCTCCTCCTTCTACTGCCTTTCTGAAGTTTTTTTTTTTTTTAAATTTTATTTATTTATTTGAGAGAGAGACAGTGAAAGAGAGCATGAGAGAGGAGAAGCAGACTCCCCGTGGAGCTGGGAGCCCGATGAGGGACTCAATCCTGGTACTCCGGGATCATGAACTGAGCCACCCAGGCACCCCCTGAAGTTAATTCTTAAAGAGGTAGGGGAGCCTGGAAGGGAGAGCCACAGCTGGGGCAAACAAACAGGGAGCTGGGACACCAGAGTTCCTATCTTAAAGTGCCCCCTCTCTCCCAGTATATGTTTAAACAACTGTGTCAGATACAGTTCTAGAAGCAGAATTACTATGAAAAGGGCAGGCAAATATAAAATTTGTGGAACAGTGTCAAATTTCTTTCCAAAACACAGTAGCATTTTAAATTTGTTCATAATCTGAACTAGGGTAAAAATATAAAAATTATTACTATTTAATTTATATTAAATATTAAGCATATTTAAAATAGTCACTGGTATTTTATATTTTTGTATTTATCTTTTGATGTTTTTGACAAATACTATTTGTTAAATAGTTAACTATTTAATTATTACTTGAAATATCAAAATCATTACATATTAAGCACATGTATATATGAATATTTTCATTTTACTTTCATATGTTTTATAAATTGTGTTAGTGCATTGATTCCTTTTTTTTTTTTAAAGATTTTATTTATTTGACAGACAGAGATCACAAGTGGGCAGAGAGGCAGGCGGAGAGAGGAGGAAGCAGGCTCCCCGCTGAGCAGAGAGCCTGATGCGGGACTCGATCCCATAACCCTGAGATCATGACCTGAGCCAAAGGCAGACGCTTAACCCACTGAGCCATCCAGGCTCCCCCTAGTGCATTGATTCTTATTTGAATTATTTTATATAAATTACAGAATATAAAATGTTTTGTGCACATTGAATATTATATAATTATTATAAATATAAGAATTTTTGCTATAGGTCACACAAATGTCACTGCATTTTCTTTAGTAAAAATCTGCTATTCATAAAATTTCTCATCCAGACCAACATTAGAAGCAAATCAACAATTATAAGGAAAAAAGTTTTAATACTTTGAGATTTTGGTCAGAAATATGTTTAAATAATTTTAATTGGCATATAATTTATTCAAACATTTTAATAAGAAATAAAGAAAATTTCTTTTTTTTTTGCTTTAGTTACTTTTATGCTAGCTCCCCCCTTTTGCTTTATGTGTTGTTATTGTCAGATAACTGCATTTATTTAATCACTTTATATAAATTAGTTTTGAAGAACAGCTATAAATTTTTGAAAAGTTTTAGCATACAATATATTCGACATATACATGAAATATAAATACTATTTACAAAATTAACAAATGCATTTCCACCAACAGTGCCAGAGAAATAAGGACATATTACCAACATGTAAACAATGATTTAAAAGGCAACTAACCTCTTGTTAGACAAGCCGAGCTGCTTTTGTGAGGCGATGTCATTGTCTTTGAGAAGATGGCTGCCTCCTCAAAAGCAACAATGGAGAACTACAACCAGAGTGAAAGAAAAAATAAAACCATCATGGTTGAATTCTATATTCAGCAAGATTATCCTTCCAAACTGAGAATGAAATAAGGCATATTCACATAAACAAACCTGAGACAATTTGTCTCTTGACGATCTAATTCACACTGCTACCGGAAGTTTCTCCGGCTGAAGGGAAGTAACACGTGATAGAAACTGGGAACCAATGAATTACTTGGAAAGAACACTGAGGGGAGGGCCAAGATGGCGCCCTCCATAAGTGGCAGTTGGTAATGGCAGTTCATTGGAATTTTAGCCTAGAAATTTACATAGCCTCAAAACCACTGCATTCTGTTGATTAAAGAGTCATGAGTTTGACCCAGAATCCTGGGAAGAGCCATAAGTTTTATCTGTTGAAAGAAAAAAATGTCAAAAAATATGTGGACATGTTTTGACCTGCCTCGGATAGAAACCCAATAGAGGAACTTAATATGAATAATAAAAAATGTTCAATAAACACAGAAGTATGCACAAAACTAAGAAAAGAGAAAAAGAGATGGGAAATAGAAAATGAAGAGCACTTAAAGTTGATATTTTAAAACAAACTATATTAATAGTAACTAAATGTAAAAAGACCTAAACATTCCAGTTAAAAGTGGAGATTGTCAGATTAGATTAGAAAAAAACAACAAAAACTAAGTCCCAATTATAAGCAATTTTTAAAAAATTTTCCCCCAATTATGTGCTATTTACATGATACACATCTTTAACATTTAAAGATACGGTTAGATATAAAATATGGTATGAAAAAATATGTAACAAACAAAAGTAAGCATAAGAAAGCTCAAATAGGAACACTGATGCTAGTCAAAATAAACTTTAAGAAAACAATTATAACTAGAAATAGGAAGGAATGTTTTATTTTGATTAAAATATCCATTTAACAGGCATACTATAAACCTAAATATTTGGGTGCCTTATAAAAGGACTTCAAATACATAAAACCTGTTGTTTTCATTTCCAGTTCTCTGCTAAATTCTTTTTTTTTTTTCTTTTTCGATATATGTGACATTTTAAATTACATATCTGGTAACTCTATTATATAGTTATCTGGGGTATCTATCTTTATCTGTTGTACCAGTTGGGTTGTTTTTTTTCTTTTATTTTCTTTATTTTTCTTAAAGATTTTATTTTTTAAGTAATCTCTACACCCAACATGGGGCTCTAACTCACAACTCTGAGATCAAGATCAGCACACTCCACCAACTGAGCCAGCCAAGCACCCTTCAGTTGGGTTTCAGTAACATTTTTTTTCTCATACTGTTCCTAGTCATTTGTACTTGTGTGTCAGAAATAATATATGAAAATTACAAGGATAATTCAAATTTAATTGTACCCCAGCTGATGAACTAAACAGCACAGCACTATCATTTCCAGACATCTTTAATCTAATCAGAGGCTCCAATAACTCTAAGTCAGGCTTTAGGACCTGATTAGAATTGGTTGATTTCAGGTTCACTATAGCTTCCAAACCATAACCATTAGTGTCACATCCAAACCCTACAAAATTGACACCCATTCCATCTCCTACCACACAAAGACAATGATTAGTGACTCCTGAACTTTGTTCTCCCTGCATCCTGGTGAACTTATTGAAAGGTAGTTTTGTTTATCATCTAGTCTCTAAGTAAGTTCCTGGGACCTACAGACCTCTCAAAATGCAAGACACTTAAAATGCTGAGTTCACATCTGTGGATGTTTACTCTGCAATATTTATTAGCCTTGCTAGTTTTCCAATCTCTCTCTCTTTCTCTCTCTGTTCTAGTTTCTCAGATTGTAGTCAGGGGAAAGACGGTCTGATGTCCCCAGTCTACCCTGATCAGAAAAGCTCCATAATTCAAATGAGCACAATATTCAAACTACAGATCTTCATATACTGCTGATAGCTTGACCAGAGACTCTGATTTCTTTCATACAATTTCCTTGAATTCCTTCATATTTTTTTAAGCCCAGCATTATGATTTTGTTTCATTAATATGTGCTAATACAGGAACCTCTGCTTACATGAATCTGTAAAGAGACCTTATTTACTTGATGCTTTTTTTACTAGGTAGTAGATCTGTAACAGTAGTAGACCATAGTAGATCAACTGCTAGTGAAGATCATGTACTCTAAAATAAATGGTTTATTTTCTTAATTTTATATTAATTGGCTTTATGGATGAAAAGCTACAAACTATAGCATACCATAAAAAAATATACTGTGCTTACGAAGGTATCTGCTACCAGCAATGGCAGAATAGCCTTTTTCAGCACAACCATCCTGCTGAGGAAATGTAGAAAAACTGGAAAAATTATCAAAGACATTTGTTTGAAGGCAGAAACTGAAGGGACAAGATCTGAAGAAGAATTTCTCAGGTGGTAAGAATTGCTGTTTTGCTTTTTTCCCCCTTGTTTTTCTATAAGTTTCAGAGATAAGTGAGTTAAATGCTCACACTGTGATTATTTGTCTACATCTCCTATTTCTGTCACTTCTTGCATTGTAAAATGAGGCTCTATTAAAATATAAACATAAAGTTAGGATGTTCACATCTTTCTCTTGGACTTAGCCTCTTATTATATTGAAATAAGCCTATTTTTTTCCTAATAATACTTTCTTCCTTTAAATCTACTCTGTCCAATATAAGAATAAAAAACCAACTTTTTTCTGCTTAACTGTCACATTGTAGTTTTTTTCTATTCTTTTCCACAGGCCAATACAGTTCACTTTTAAGATTAATGCACTTTTTCTGAAGACCTTTAACTTCTAAAATAGAGTATTTAGTCTGTTTATATTTAATACCCAGTATATGTGGATTTGACTCTTTCATATTATCCTTTCTTGTTTGTTCTTTAGGATATGCTGGGTAGAAAATAACCAAAAGAAAAAACTGAAACAAGAACAAGAACAAAAAACCCATGCACTATAAAATTTTACAAAGAAAAAAAATTTACAGAACTACAACACTAAACTTGAAAACTTTGGTACACCATCAAAGAAAGTCAGACAGGGCCCTGAATATGGGAAATAATTTGAAGGACCATTAGACACAAGTCTTAGTCAAAAATTGTGTCACATTTTAATAGCAACTGAGATTTATATACATCCCTCTAATTATTTACAAGCTTGCTTGATTTAAATAGATGTCTTTTCAATTTTATGTCAGAAGCTATTTTAATTTCAGTGAAATCAATATTTAAGATTCTCACTGCAGCAGATCATGCTGGGTTGCCACTGCTGCTGCCGACATCATGCAGGCTCCCCAGGTCTCAATGAGGTTGGATGATGCTCCAGAATGGGAAATAAGCCAATTTGGGTGCAGACTGGATCCAGCTTCATTCAACATTACTACCAGTTATTTAATAATGACAGAATGCAACTAGGTGCCATTTATATCGACACATCATGCCTCAGGTGGGAAGGATAGCAATTCCAGGGGAAAGCTACCATTGTGGAGAGATTGTCTAGCCTTCTGTTCCAGAAAATCTAGCACAGCCTCGTGCATGGGATCATCAGCCCATGCTAGATAGCCGCATCATCACCAGGGTCGTGGGCCAGCTCAAGGCTGATGAAGACCCCGTGATGGGATTCCACCAGATATTCCTATTAAAGAACATGAAGGATGCTTGAGTTTGCACCAATGACATGTTCAGGTTTGCCCTGCACAACTTCAGCGGACCTCCTCTCCTCCCATCCAGGTACTCACACTGTTTCCCCCTCTATTCTCTTTCCTACACCATTCATACTCCTTCAGATGCTCAAATATCATACACAAATGAGCAGCACTGTGCCAGGAGCAGGTGCAGTATGCCGTTATTACTGAGGTACTGTGCATGATGTTTGGATGCTAGGCTAGTTGCACCTGGACATAAGTTTGTGTTGTACAAGCGCATGCCTTGGAAAGACTTAAATAACAGAAAAGGTTGTCTTTTTTAAAAATACACTGACAAGTTGCTCTAGTAACCCAAAGAAGTGAAGGAGAAAGCAGCTGACTCACCACTCACATACTGATTTGTTCAGATGTTTCAGTGCCTCATGATACAACAAAACCATGAAAATATTTTTAACAGACAAAACAAAATAAAATTCTCATAGATGGATACTTTAAGAGCATTATACTGAAATCAGTTTCCCCTACAGAAATCACCTCCAGGATGACAATCTATAAAGTGGGTTGCCTAATGTATGTGGACCTTATTGTAGATAGTCCTACCAGACTATGAAGCAATTTCTCTAGATGAAAGTTAGCTTACTTCATTTAAGAATTTTTATATGTCAGCAGACCAGACCCATTATTTTAACTACAATAATAATATGTTCAAGCTCACTCTTCACTACAGCTCTAATATAATTAACTTTACTAAGCCTCCTTTCATTTTAAAGCCATTCTAAGATAGGAGCCTATTCATTTACAATATTAGCTTTATTAACATCTTTTCTAATTTAATAAATCTAGCTACGTAAGATTTGTTGATTCCATGGAGGCAATGCTGAGTTTTGTTTTGATCTTGACAATAAAGTTCTACAATTTAATTTTATTTTAATTTCTATTTAAATATGGGACTAGTGGTATCAATACCCATCTAACAGTAGATGTGGCTGCTTCCAAATAATAAGATTTTTAGGTTTAGACTTTTTTTTAATCCAAAGGATAACTATCTTACAATTCACTTGTTTCATCCAGAGGCTTTAAACACCACTACCATATTTTTAGTATAGTATGATATTCAAGATTATAAAAAGCAAGAGATTTTTATTTCTCTCAACTATTAAAAATATGGAATGCACAGAAGTAGAGATTTTCATATGAGGCATGTGGAATTACTTTTATCTTATGTATCTACTGTAAGTAGCTTTTAAGTGAGGGGAGATATGGAAAGTTCAAAACTATGACAGTTTTAAAAACGAGTTCATGACTTATCTGAGTGCTATATTCAAAAGCCTTCAATATAAATGAGAGAAAACAACAAAAATCAAACAAATTAAAGAGCTAAGGTTTTAATATTTAAAAAAATATAAATATATATTCCAGTTACTAATAGGGGTTCATAAGTCCAATGAAAAATATGAATAATATGCTAGCATTCCAAATCAGGCTCTGATAGTTCTGCTGGTATTGTATGTACCATCAGTGATTTCCTTGTTACCCTAAAGAGGCCGCTAGTGTCATATCTTCTAGCAGAAAATGTAGGGAGTCATTAGAGTCTTTGAAAATACATGTGGACACAATTGGGTATTGGGGTTTTGCAGGTTTATGTATATGAAAAAATAACTGGATTCCATGGAGGTGAAAGTATGGTCTAGTATCAAGAAACAAATGGTTAAAAGAAAGTACAAATAACATTTAAGATGAAACTACTGGATGTATATTTATTAATTTATGATTTAATGGAGCTGCTAATTTGTGTTAGACTTGATGGAAGGAAAAGCAATGTATATATCTCTCACCAAAACAAGTTATAAAAATAGTACACAGAGTTCCTTTATCTTTAAAGGACAAAGGAATATTATCATCTTATATAACCACACTGAATATTATCATCTTATATAACCACACTGCTATTGCCAGAATCTGGGAACTATCACTGGTAGAGTACTACTAACTAATCTACCAAATTTAAGCAAGTTATCACCAAATATCACATTAATGTACTTTTACTACTCTAGAATCTAATCCAGAATGACACACAGCATTTAACTGACACGTCTTCCAACCTGGGTCATGGCCTTGACAATTTTGAAGAGAGCTGGCCAATTATTTTGTTGAATTTTCACTTTGGATTTGTGTGATGTTTCTTCATGACGAATTTCAGTTATACATATTTTGCCAAGAATGCTACAGAAATACAAGTGAATTCTTCTCATTACATCATGTCAAGGGGTTGGTTCTTGATGTTGATATATCTTGTTACTGATGATATTAACCTTGATCACTTGGTTAAGCTGTCAGGTTTCTCTACTGTCAAGTTACTATTTTCACCTTCATAATTAAGATGTATCTTGAAGAGAGAATAATTATACACTATGAAAAAATCTTCATGAGGAATTGCAGTATGTCATCAGTTCATACATGTTAAGTATGTAAAAGTATTACTCTATGTAGAAATTGCAGTGAAAGCATGATGAAGTAATAAATTCTACTGAAAATACTAACTTTAAAATATAATTTTATTTTTCCTACCAACAAAATATTTTCCTTTAGAGAGATTGTCTTTTGCTATTTCTTATACTTTTAGTACATCTGCAAAAGCAAAGAGAAACAGCTGAGTAGAGAAGTATAACAGAACACTATGAGGCCTATAGCAGAATATCCTTCTCCCGGAGTATGCCGATCAAGAAAACAACATTGCCACCAGATCTCAGTGAAATCAGCGCGGCAAAAAATAGAGTAAAGGCTTGGCCCCCAAAGCCTTCTGTATATTGCAAGATGATTCTGCTTAAATGCTTAAGTGCTAATTTTTTTGTTATTTTGAATAAAATAATTCTTATTAGAACTGTCCATAACAAGTCTCTCTCATATCTATCTCTCTTTCTCTCTCTCTCTCTCTCTCTCACACACACACACACACAAACACATACACACACATTACATGTATTACGCACAAGCAAAGCTCCAACAAAGCATTATTTACAAAACAACAACAACAAAAAACAGGTGGTGGGCTGGATTTGGTGAAGAGGGCCATAGTTGGCTGATCCCTGCTTGGACCACTCAGAGCAGGATTTCTGCACCTTGGCACTACTGATATTTGGGGCTGGATAATTCTTTGACTTGGGGGATCTGCTCTGTGTATTGTAGAATGTTGAGCAACATTCCTGGCCTCTATACACTAGATGTCCATAGAGTTCCCTCACCCCAGTGATCACCCCAAATGTCTCCAGATGTTGCCAAACATCCCCTGCGGAACAAAATCCCTGGCAGTTGAGAACCGCAGTCCTCCAGTCTCTTGGCCAGGAAAAGCAAACCTACTCTATTTTTTCATTGTTCTTTGTTTTTTTCTCACCACCTACTGGCATTTCTGAGTTAAGAACTTCTCTTACACTCAGGTTGGGATATACAGAAGGTTTAAAAAAAAAAAAAAGAAAAAGAAAGAAACAAACAAACAAACAAAAAACCCCAAGGGACTCAACTCTGACTCCTTTCTGGAATACCAAGGGCCCTAGCTGGGTCAGCTTTCTTTTCTCCACATTTCATAGCCTTCTGCTGTTTGTTTCATTTACCTTATCCAGGTTTTAGGTATAAGAAACAGAAGGATTAGAGTGAAATATTTTATATTCCCAGATATCTATTCTTAAAAGATGGCTCTTATCTGAGGATATGTAGTATCATGCTTAGAAAGTGGTTTAAAGTTCATTAGGCAAGTATAATGAATTATGAAATTAACTTCTGGCTCTGCTATTAAAAGGATGTGAAACCCTAGGCAGGACATATAGCCTCTGCTACTCAGTTTTTTCAGATATAGATTTATAGTTTTATTAATATACAACTCATAGTCGTATGTAATATAAACTCATTTAACTCATAAGACTTAAATGAGTTGCTATATATAAATAATAGGGCCTAGTGTTCATTAAATATCTGATACTATGTATTAGATATCACTAGTGTCATTTTTTAGTTATAATTATCTGGAAAAGCATTGATAAGTAAGTTTACAACGATCACGCCGATGATTATTAATGTTCCATACTCACAGCCACCCATCCCAAGGTGAAAACAAGAATCATCAGAAAACAAATCTTTCAAAACTGGAAGAGAAGCACTTGGATCTGCACTAATTTAATGCACTATTTTAAAGGGTTGAAAAGTGGGGGTGTTTGATATCTTAAGGTACTTCAAATCATGAAGAATTTAAATGCCAGAACTACAAGGGCCCCATCACAGTATTTTCCTTTAAGTAATTCTTCTCCCCGCTAAAAGACAGAAACAGAGAAAGGACTAGTGTCTCATTAATGTGGTACCTACTCTCATTCTCTCTAGAACAACATTCGCCTCCCGTGCAAGGGCACACATTAATCTCTCTTCATGGAAGGACTTTCGCCCCTTGTCAACCTGTAGAGGAGAGGTTCCTTCCATCCTTCAAAATTCATCGTATGTCATCTAAGGTTATAAAGCTAAACACTAGAAAAAAGAAACCCACACACAATTCACACAGCAGAAGGGAGAAAACGAAGGATTTAAGATAAAAAAAGAAAAACATAAAAGAACTAAGACCAAATATCTGTATACCAATAAGGAGAAATGGGATTAAAGTTCACATATTAGATAAAAATAACACTAGCAAATAGATGCTGTGTCAAATGGATTCATCTAAAATGATTTAAAAGCAAAAGTATGAACAAAGTTGTGCCATGATATTAATGCTAGACAATACATAATTCTTAAAGAAGAAAACAAAGGGCATGTTATAAAGAACACTGTTCATACCGAGAAAATTTTGTGATTAATTTTAAGCTACTGAGTAACGAAATGTTGAAAATATGAAATACAGACTGCAAGAACAAAATTAAGGGAAACAATGAATGAGAAAGAGATTTTAACCTACCATGAATAGCTAATGAATAAGTCACATAATCTTCAGAGTAGTTTACCATATAATCTAACAGGAAAAAATGTAGTAATACGATTGGTATTGTCTCATTTTGAATTCCCCCAGAAGCAAGTCTTGAGACAAGAATTCCAGTGAAATGTATTTATTAGGGAAGACAAGGAACACAAGCAGGGAAGAGAAAAGGTGTACAGCGAAAGGAAAGCATCCTATAAAGTGTGCATAATTAAACTACCTGTTGCAGATTAATCACACAGAAAAACTCTGGGAAATGGTATAAAATATGACCTAATTTTCTCACCAAAGGGAGGGAGGCAGCTCAAGTGTTTATATACCATATCCCAGCAGTCTTTAGTTGAGAGTTGTGGTGCATGTGTTAATTCAGAGCTTCTGGACTATTCATGGGAACGAATAGGCTTCTAAGACTCCAGGGAAAGCCAATGTCAGAGAGATATGGACACTTGCAGCTGGAAGTTCAAAGGTGCACAGTCAAAACTATGAAGTCTGAGTGATATGAGCAGGGCACTATAGGATAAGGCGACTGCTCAAACTGAGCATATTTTAGATCACAAAGGAAATTACAACTCATTTAAGAATGGAAAAAAAGCCATATTTTCTGATGGTATACTATTTAACATTAAAGAGGAAAGAAAATTTAAAATTATCTAAAAATATTTAAGAATTAGAGATAAAACACTATTATACAACTCTTAGATTAAAGGTAAACTACAAATCAAAACGACACAATACGGAGACAATAATGATAAAGGACACATTTTAAAAACAGACAATGCTAAAGCTAATCGAGAGTCTTAAACTCATATACCCCTAAATAAGAAACAGTATTTTTTTTAATTGTTACATTTTCAATGTTTAAAGTTTGGGGGGAAAAAAACCAACATATAGACATGGAAGTAACAAAGTAAAATTTTAAAGTCTTAAATCAAATCAATAGTATTATTTAAAATCCAAAACCAGTTAGTTTATGTATTTTTAAATGATAAACTTATACTAAATCAATATATGAAAAAGGATAAATTGTTATAACAAAATTAAAAATGAGTAAAACAGAAAGAAAATTAACAGAGATATACCAAAATTCTTTAAAACAAATTGCATGAAATTCTCTGAAAACCAGGATTAAGTGTATTATATTACAGAAATAACATAAATTACCAAAATTAGCCCCAGAAGAAATGGAAAATCTAAACAAGCCAGTAATTTCATGCAAATTAATTCTCAAATACTTGATAAAAAACCTCACTAAAAACTGAGAGTCCCAGATGGGTTTATAGTAAGTAATTTTAAACCAAGAATTTAATTCCAGTGCAATTTAAAATTTTCCAGAGCAGTAATTCAGGTGATACTTAAAAATATTTTTTTGATATCAGAAAAATTCTGATAATAAAATTCAAATGAGTAAAATTTATTAACATCAATACTTAGGTAAGAAATCAGGTGTTAATAAGAGAAGACACTGGTATTTTAAAATAACTATATAATTTTAGGGCAAGGATTTTACCTGTTTTGTTTATTTGAGTCTCTAGTATCTGAGAAAATATCTGCCACATTTTAGGCACACAATAAGTATTGTTGGTATGAGTGAATAATGACAGGAATACAAGGGTGGCTCAAAATTGGCAATTCTAGTAAATATATAATGTAATACATAAAATACATATATAACATATAATGTAATACATAGATCACATAATACATAGATTACATAATATATATAATTTAAGTAGATCACAGGAAAAATGCATTGTTGCATTAAAAACACACACAGAATAATATTCAGTACTGATTTTTTAAATAAAATATACTTGACATATAACACTGTATAAATTTAAGATATACAATGTGTTTGATTTGATACATTCATACATTGCAATATGATTACACTTCAGAGTTAGGTAGTATCTCTATCACATCACACAATTATCATTCCTTTTTTGCAGCGGGAACAATTAAGATCTAGTCTCTCAGCAACTTTGAAGTTTATAACACAGTAGTGTTGCCTTTATTACTGTGCTGTGCATTAGATCTCCAGGACTTTTTTATGTTGTTTAAGGGTACAAACCTGGAACACGTAGGTAAATATATCCTGTAGTCTTGATTTTTAAAAACTGTCTGTATTAAAAAATCAAGGAGCATCATGCTTAATGAAAAAACACTATTTATTTAGATGCTCACAAGTAGTTTTAGCATGGACGGTTTTCCACATCATGTGCCAAAAAACACTAGAATAAATCCATGAGGGGTGCCTGGGTGGCTCAGTGGGTTAAAGCCTCTGCCTTCAGCTCAGGTCATGATCCCAGGGTCCTGGGATGGAGCCCCACATGGGGCTCTCTGTTCAGCAGGGAGACTTCCTCCACTCTCTCTCTGCCTGCCTCTCTGCCTACTTGTGATCTGTCTGTCAAATAAATAAATAAAATCTTGGGACGCCTGGGTGACTCAGTTGGTTAAGCGGCTGCCTTTGGCTCAGGTCATGATCCCGGGGTCCTGGGATCGAGTCCCACATCGGGCTCCTTGCTCAGCGGGGAGCCTGCTTCTCCCTCTGCCTCTGCCTGCCTCTCTGTCTGCCTGTGCTCACTCACTCTGACAAATAAGTAAATAAAATCTTCAAAAAAAAATCTTAAAAAAAAATGAATCCATGAAAATTTAGAAAAACTAAAGAATTCTGAATAACAGCATTATTATTTAAACTTGTTCTAAAATTCCAAGTACTTTAAAATGTAAGCAGAGTGTGTGTGTGTGTGTGTGTGTGTGTGTGTGTGTGTTTAAAGATATCAAGTATGAAAAAAAGTGCAAAACTTACCAGGTGGCTAAGAAAATAAAAGTACAAATGACTGAAAACATAAAAGACATTTAACTTATAGAAATGCAAACATTTTTTCAACCATAAGATTATAAAAGGTAAGTAAAATTATGATTTGGCACATGGTGTCCATTTTGAAACTGCTTGTGAGCATCTAAATAAGTTTAACATTTTTGGAGGCCAATTTTTCAATGTCCAAGAAATGTTAAACTCCAGAAACTCCTTGATCTTGCAATTTTTTTAAAAGATTTTATTTGTCAGAGAGACAGAAAGAAATCACAAGCGGGGGGGGGGGGGTGGCAGGCAGAGAAAGAAGCAGGGTTCCCGCTGAGCAAAGGGCCCAATGTGGGTATCGATCCCAGAACCCTGGTATCATGACCTGAGCAGGCAGCCACTAAACCAACTGAGCCATCCAGGCACCCCTGATCTTGCAATATTTTTACTGGGGAATTACTCCATAGTCCTATTCAAAAACTATGATAGGGACTAATTATAATATCATTTAAAATTTTGTATTGATTTTAATAGCAAAAATCAACCACCTTAAGAATGCTTAAACACTTGTGTGCATCCATGTAATGAAACAGAGTAAAACTTAAAAAAAATATACTCAGGGAGAATTCCACATGCTGTATGTTCTCCATTATAGATATATGCAGAAAATGTATCTTTTAGGAAAGGATTTAAGGATTCCTACAGTGATTCATAAGAGAGAACTTAATGTTTATAATTTCATATGCTTTTTATCCTGTGTATATAACACGTTTATGCTTATATGTGTTTTATATCCATCTACATAGGTCTATATATCTAGAGATTGGAAAAGAGATTCCTATGACATATTACTAGAAAAAGAGTAACTGCACATTCCACTTAAAATTTTGTACTTCTTGGTATTGAAAATAAAATAAACATAACACGTCATCCTCAGGATCTACTGTGTGTGTGTGTGTGTGTGTGTGTATGTGTGTGTGTAAAATAGCAGGTTGCTACAACATAAGCTATCTCCAATTATTCAACTCTAGAAAATCGCAATTAAATATTCTTGGTAACTTTTCGAAGGGGGTGGAAGCTACATTTGTGTTTTGATGATAGAAAAGTAGTTATCTATAACAAGAGCCACTTTCTTTTTTTTTAATTTTAATTTGAATTCCAGTTACTTAATATACAGTGTAATATTAGTTTCAGGTGTACAATTTAGTGATTCAACACTTTCATATAACACTCAGTACTTATCAAAAAGCTACTTATTTTATTTTTGAAGATTTTATGTATTTATTTACTTATTTGCAAGAGCAAGAGAGAAACTAACCAAGTGGGGAGAGGGACAGAGGTACAGGAGAAGGGAGAGGGAGAGAATGTTAAGCAGACACCGCAGTGAGTGCAGAGTCTGAGCAGGGCTCTATCTCACAACCCTGAAATCATGACCTGAGCTGAAACAAACTCAGATGCTCAACTGACTGAGCCACCCAGGTGCTCCAAGAGCTACTGATTTTAAACTTCATAGTCTGACTTTTCAGAGGTTTTAAGTGTGCGGCAAGGTCTTCTAAATATATAGCCAGTGGCTTTTTCAGATGCTTTGGCAAAGTAGGCAAATAAGCAGGTTACCATTTTTAGCAAACCCATCATGAATGTACTATATATAGCTTTTGGGGGGAACATTATCCTGATTCATTTGAGAAATAAAATTCCTTAGTGATAGATATATAAATGAGCCCTTAATGTCAGTACAAAAGAGTCAGGGATTTGGTTGTGACTTTGCAGAAATAACTTGGAGTAGGAAAACTGTGGACTCCACTGATGTTTCAGAGAGAGAGCACGCACAAATGGAAGAAGAAGCAGGCTCCCAGCCCAAGCAAGGTGCCCAATACGGGACTCGGGATCCAGGGATTGTGACCTGTGCTGAAGGCATACGCTCAGTGGTCTTAGCCAGCCAGGTGTCCCTTTACTGATGTATCAGATTTATTTTCCCACTCTCTATTCCTATTAATATATTAGAAATCCAAATATTAGAAAGAAAATAAATTAGAAATTTATATTATTTTTATATTATATAATATAAAAATATTATATTAATATAATATAATTCTAGTTATATTAGAAATATAATAATGTATTAAAATCCAAACATTAGAATATGAATAAATTACAACTTGTTTATTTTACAAAAATGTATATAATTTAATTCATTTCTATATTATGGTTATTGCCTTTAAAATATTGTTGAGTAGTTTTATCTAGCTATAGCTAAAAACAGTAACTTGGGAATCTGTTCTTGGACCACACACCAAAGCAGATATTTGCCACTCATGAATAAAGCTAGAGAGATGTAGAATTGAGACCTTTAAGGAGAATTTAAAGCTACATCCCAGAAGATACATAAATAGTGCTCTGACTACACCCTAGAATATACAGTTCTAAGTAAACAACAGATACATAAAATGTAAAACAAAATCAACCTAATTACAGCAAAAATGTATACAATGGATAAACCAGAAGAAAAAAAGAAATACATTGCTAATATCATAGAAAACAAAATACTTGTTAGATAGCATTATGGTATTTTGTCTCCTACAAGTATTTCTATTTAGTAAATTTAAGAGGTTGATTTGAAGCTGATTCTGCTTTCCCATGTTCAATGCAAATAGCCTTGCATAGTTGAAATGGTAAGTAATACTAAGAGATCAGCATATTTTGATGAGTCTTCCAATTAGAGAATAATTTTAGCACAGATAAAACCATTTTACGATTTTGTCAATCTTTATTGCTATCACTTGATTAAAATGCTATCATGAATCTTAAAATATCAAAACTTTAGAAATTAACATTCTAGAACTGCAAAAGATATGAGGCTAAAAATTATATTCTATGATAAACATGAATCCATATTTTTTTATTATTCACAAGGCTGAAAATCATATAAAATAAGCATATTTTTCATTCAAATTTCTTACTCAAATGGTCATTTGAGCCACGTCTTTCAGGGACAGCTGTACTATTAAAACTATGTTTGTCCAGGGGCAAACTGGATGGCTCAGTTGATTAAGCGTCTGACTTTGGCTCAGGTCATGATCTCAGAGTTCTGGGATGGAGTCCCATATGGGGCTCCGTGCTCAGCAGGGAGTCTGCTTGTCCCTCTGCACGTGATCTCTCTCAAATAAATGAATAAAATCTTCAAAAAAAAAAAAAAGCCCCACCTATGTTTGTCCAAATGTATGAATATGTTTAAAGCATTTTTCTTATAATGTTGATCGTGTGTATCAAAAATGGAAATATTCTAAAAACCTGGTCAATATCATTTATTAAGTTCCATAAAAACACAAACCAGGTAAATGTTTTTCAAGGGATTTCAAAAAGCATGGTACATAGTGGCTTATTCAATATGTATTTGTTGAACGAAGGATTGAGTTACATATATTTAACAATTATATTCATATCCCATTGGCATTTTGTAAAAAAAATTTAGAATAATTTGCTATATTTTTAATCAAATAAGACCAAAATACAAATGGATTTCCTATTATTTTCAAACCAATATGTAAATTACAGCAAAGTGAGGAACTTAAGATGGGTGTTACAAATCTTTGAATAGCACAGCACATATATGGGGAAAGAGAAGACGTTTATTGGATGAATGAATGAATGAAACCTGAATCAGGAGCCAGAAAAAATAGTCAAAGATTTCTGTACCTCAACACTTGAGTAAGTCAATATGATATTATAAATTTAATAACAAGTAAGTCAAATGTGCTATGGGAGCACCTATGGAAGTTTTAAAATGAGAGCTGAAATTCAGGAAACCCTGCCAGAGGGATATTAGCATGAGCTAAATTTCAGTGTACGAAATTTTTAAAATTCCGAGAAAGCGAAACAGTGCATTTGAGAAACTACCTTTGTTTGCCATGGCTGTGATAGGTAACTCAATAATCATGGAGAAGCTTATTAAAAAAACAACAACAACAACAAAAAACAAACCTGAAAAAAGGCCCATTAGAAATGGCAGTATGGAGAACACTGGTAAACGTAGTGCCTACTGGTGTATGAGTTATGTTGGTTTAAATAACTATAACCTAACTGGGTTAAATCTATATATTAATTTAGGGAGAAGTGATACCTTCATAATGGTCAGTCTTCCAATCTATGAACATGGCTTATCTTTTCATTTGTTCAGATCTTGATTTATTTCATCATCAGATGATGTACAAAGAAAGCTACATTATTTCATTGCTTGTATATCCTATTCCTACTTCTGCATTAATACAGTCTTTTGGGGACATAAAACAAGAGTCAACAGTGAAGGCTGCACAGGATAACAAAATCATTTTTCCATGAGGTTTTTGTACTATTACAGTTGATGGTGTCAGTGGAGACTAGGAAAATCATAAGGGAATTCATCTTTGTCTCCATTTAGTGGCTAGTACTGTCTCCCTCCCAAAAATGGATTTACACTAGATTAATTTTGTTTGTAGCCAAGAATGGTTAATTTAGCATATCAAAGTAAACTAAATTATACTCAGGTTGCCCATAATAAGCAATACACAGGAAGAACTAACTGAGCTAGTATTAAATGAATGTGAAGGTAAGAAATACTGAAGAGAAATGTAATGCCTTTTGAGTCTTCAGTAACTTGGGTAGGATGAAACAATTTTAAGCTTAACCAAAATATTACATTTTTAGAAAATTTAACAAAATAAACAAAAGGTATTATTTATAGCTTAGTCATAAATATATCTAGTAGCTTTCTTTGGCTTCTATAGTTGTCAGTACAATCAGCAGAAGTTGAAGGATTTGAGGACTGCATCCCATTGTCATGCCTCTTTCCATTTAAACATGAATTTAATTCTAAAACTCCTCACGAAGTACTATAAAATACACTGAAGGTTTTATTTGGGCTAAGGCAGGCCTATAAAACAGATAAATCTGTAATAACTGTTTGTACATTAGTAATATTATTTATTAATATATGTAGTTGCAATCAGCCATCACTGAAGAAGCTTTATTTAAATAAATTTGCAGTAATATACAAACTAAAGGATAGTACATAAGCCTTCTTAATCAATTAGAGTTTATGTGGCCAATAAAGCACACAGGACCACAACAGCACATTTCATTTTTTCCCTAGGAAATCAATAACCACAATAGAAAATAAATGTCAATTTGAAGCTTGAATTTTGTGATCATGAGGTGTACTAGGAATACCTCTGGGTTGGTGCTCAAGGCACTAGGGTTCTAATCCAATTTAGTCACTGTGATTGACTTTGAAAGAATAACACCTTCTTAGAGACTTAGTTTCTCTTCCTAATTTAATTCATGTTCTTGTTACTGAAGTGTCATTGAATGAACTAAGAGAGGACCACAGGATACAATGAGTAGGAACAGTTTCACCATAATTATTGCCTGTAATCTTTCAAAGTCCTAGATCTGTCTAATAACTTGTGGGATTTTGTTACTGTTGCTAAACTCAACAGTAGAAATATGCATGAAAGCATGGTCAGCATATAAGAATCCTTACTATCTTGTTAGTGTCATAGGGTAAAAATAAAGAATTTCTGTGAACCTAAAGCCAAATGTTCCAATATTTTATAAATATGGAGTTAAGTACATAAATAAGCTACTGTTTCTCCCCACACACTCATTCTGACTACCCCATTTCCTTGAGCATAACATTCTGTGATATTATTATTTTGGACTTAATCTTGTTACTTGGATTTCTTACCCCTATTCATGTGATTAACTTCTATTTATCTTTAATACACAAATCAAAAATTCTAGGTTGATATTAAGATATTTGAGTAACTGAAAGCTTTGCCAATCTCATTCCTAATTGCCCAGCAAAAGGAATGTTTAAAACTAATAATAAAAAGAGAACATATTCTAAAACCAGAAGTATTTTATACGACCTTCCATAATAACAGAGATAATTAAGACAAAAATATATTAACAGCTGATTTGATATTAACCATCCCAAGTCAATGTGCATAATTTGGACAATATTAACCAAGAATACTGTTAAGCTTTTTAAATATCAGCATATGCCCCATGTTAATAAATAAATTCTTAATTGGCCTCAATGGTTGAGAAGGAGCCAGATTCAATCAATGTATCTTAAGTATCTTCAAACACTGGGTGTAGATAGATTTTTGCTGCTGATTATGTTCAAGGATGAGTCAAGAAATAATAATTAAATCATGGATTCTATGAGAATATACTACAACTGAAGAAAAAAGTCTAGAAACAGTTACACATGCATATGCATGAAGAAAGGTAGTAATATTTAAGAAGAGTTAAGCATCCCACAGGAATTAAAATAGACTCACATTGCCATTCAAGTGTGGAAAACATACATATATATATAGAGAGAGAGAGAGAGAGAGAGAGAGCGCACGCACGCACTATTCTTAGATTAAGGTTTCAGTAAATAAAACAACCTAGTACTTCAGCTAAGGAAGTTGACTGAAAATATTTTCAAAGGTCACCAGAAAACAAAAACAAAATAACAACACAAAAATTGGAAAGTGCGGTTGAAAAGCACTGGCAGTTATTAATACAATCACCTTGAGTCTTTGACAGACTTATATATCCAACTGTCAACTTCACATATCTACTTGGACGTTTAATCGACATCTCACACACAACATAGCCCAAATGAAATTCCTGAAATCTCCCTCAAAAATCTTCACTTACAGCATTTGCCATCTCACTTAACAAACAACAACTCTATCCTTCTAGCTGCTCAGGCCCTAAACCTTGGATTCACCCTTGATGCCTCAATTTATCTCACAGCCCTCATGTCATCTGTTACAAAGTCCTTTTGGCTCTATGTAGTGGGTGCTGTGTTAGGCCACCTGGATCTCCCTTCAGGATAGAAAGATTTATTTCCCCAGATGCTGACTAGTACTGAAAGGCAGCCGTAATTGGGGTGCCTGGGTGGCTCGGTAGGTTAAGAGTCTGCCTTCAGGGGGGCACCTGGGTGGCTCAGTGGGTTAAGCCTCTGCCTTTGGCTCAGGTCATGATCTCAGGGTCCTGGGATCGAGCACCACATTGGGCTCTCTGCTCGGTGGGGAGCCTGCTTCTCCCCCACCCCACTTGTGATCTCTATCTCTCTGTGTCAAATAAATAAAATCTTAAAAAAAAAAAAAAAAAAAGAGTCTGCCTTCAGGTCAGGTCATGATACCAGAGTCCTGGGATTGGAGCCCCACCATCAGGCTCCCTGCTCACTGGGGAGCCTGCTTGCCCCTGTCCCTCTGCCCCTTTCCCTGCTTGTTCTCTCTCTCTCTCTCTCTCAAATAAATAAAGAAAAGAAAAGAAAGAAAGATAGCTGTCTACTAACTCTCCTCAAGAAGTGACTCCATTGGGGCACCTGGGTGGCTCAGTGGGTTAAAGCCTCTGCCTTTGGCTCAGGTCATGATCCCAGGATCCTGGGATCGAGCCCCGCATCGGGCTCTCTGCTCAGCGGGGAGCCTGCTTGACCTCCTCTCTCTCTGCCTGCCTCTCTGCCTACTTGTGATCTCTGTCTGTCATAAATAAATAAAATCTTAAAAAAAAAAAAAAGAAGTGACTCCATTGAAGGAGTTAGCTTGCTCAAAATCACGGTTACTGATCAATGTGGGGGTACGGTACAAAGGCTTGCCTCCCATACCCCAACTCTGCACAATTTTGTAGGGCCATGACAGCTTCAGAGCTCTCCATTTTGTTGTATGAAGCTTTCCCTGACACTGCATTGCAGCCTGACCTCCCCTTTCTGTCAGATCCTGCTTCCTCCTCTTTCTTCTGACTGATGTTGATGCCAAGAGCACTCCCTAATAAAATCTGTACACATTCACCTTTATCTTTGAGTTTGCTTTCTGGGGAACCCCACCTTTGATAGTTGGGCCAGAAGTAGTCAGATATTAAGGATTTCCAACTGTTCAGCTAGTAATGAGGATTCCATCACTAATAGTAGGTAGAATACATATATTTCTTGGAATAAGTAACAGTAAAATTTTTATAATTTTTCCTGTGGTTAACTGGGGTTTATATTCTAGTAAAAGGAAATAAACTAGTAGGCGTGGTGATATACCAGGCATTTGAGAAAAATGAAAGAAATAGTCTCCATAAAGACACTGGAAATAGATAGATACTGTTAAACATAACTGACACTTGGGGAATAGTTTTTTTTTTTTAAAGGTTTATAGTGATTAATTGGCAATTAAAAGCCAAGTGTAAAAACCAGAAAGCCTCCTGGGAAGCTTATAAAAAGGTTCTCTCTCCCGCAGCTGGAGGGCAGCCAGGCTCAGGAATTATCCTAAAACTGGCAGGGCTCAAAGGAAGATTAAACTCCCCAAAAGGAGTAGGTCTGTAAAACCTACTGATGAATGGATGAACAAAACATAGTGTATCCATGCAATGGAACACATCTGAGCAAAAAAAGAACAAAGTCCCAACACATGCTACAAGCATGGGTGAAGCTTGAAAACACTGCGCTAAGTGTTAGAAGCCAGGCACTAGAGCCATATTTTATATTTTCAATTCGTAGGAAATTTTTCAGAAAAACACAACTATAGATATAGAGAGTGGATGAGTAGTTGTCTGGGGCTGGGAGTGGGAGTGGGGACTGACTACACATGGGAATATGGAGACCTTATGGTGTGATGTGTTGTGGATTGCATCAATAGACCAGTAACTGCAGAGAATTACTAAAACTCATTGAACTGAACACTTATAATAGGTGGCATCAATGATGTGTAAATTCTATCTACATGGGTTTGAAGAAAAAGAAAAGCAAGTCCAAAAAACAGAAAATCAAAAAGAGAGAGGGCTGTGTGTGTGTGTGTGTGTGTGTGGAGAGAGAGAGAGATTAAATGTTAATATGTAAATGAATTTTTCTCTGACTACCTTTGGCTGTATTAGTCATCCCTCTCCTTTGCTCCCATGTTTTATCCAACCACTCAAAAACCATTTGTTGAGAACAACTAAATATCAGTCTTATGCTATTTGTAATACAAGAACAAGGATATGATTTGTGCTGTAGAGGCATCTGTAGACTAGTGTGGGAGACACTGAAGAAAATCAGTCTAAATGGGAGAGGACAATTACAATGTCCAATACTGGTATGCACAGGAGCTAAAGGAAACAGTGGAAGGAATTTTTAAAAATACCTATATTATGCTATTTACCTGGTTGAATATTAAACATATATCAGCTTATGCTTAATGACACTAACATTAGGCTATGATGTTAGCATGGCAGTGCATGGAAAGTATGTTAGAATAAAATTTTGTTTTATTTTTTGAGATCATTCAGATAGGAGAATGACTCAAGATAAGGCATCAGATTTGAGAAATAGTAAGCAAACTCCATGTAGACATATTATTACCTAGGGAAGAGCTGTGTTACTTATATATCTATAAATACATTTATATATTCACACATTATGTCCAAATACTCACAACACTATAACATTTCATTTATTTTAGTTTCACACTTCTTGGATTTCATCTTTCTGGAACTCAACCAGGAAACAGGAGGTAAATAACTAGTAGATGATTCAGATCATTCCAAATAAGGCGACCACTTGACTGCATTATTACTGCCTCCTATTTTATATCAGAACCTTGAAATTAGTTATTTAATGCAAAAATTTCAACAACCTGTTCAGGTAGTTTGTTTTTGGTTCCAGTTTGATTTTTAGTGCCCAGCATGTCAGAAATAGCAGGTTATAAGCAGGCTGTAAGGGCAGGAACTTTTTACAGACCTGCACTACCACAGCGGGAACAGAGACGATGGCAGAAGATGGCAGAAGAGGAGGATAACGCACAAAAAAGGAGAAACTGCATTCCAGCACAGGATGGAGATGAGTGTCAACTAACATTTCTGTAGTGCCTTTCAGATTCCGAATTATTTGTAAATGTGTTGCTCGTCTAATTCTCACAAATGTCCTCTGAAGCAGGCATTATTACCTTCATTTCACAACTGATGATTTGAGCATCAGATCACTAGATATCCCACAACTAAAAACAGGAGCATCAGGTCTAGGTCAAACCCAAGATCACTACTGTGCCCAATTACCAGACCTTAATGAGGACCCACAAGGTGCTATGAAAAACTGAAAGTGCAATCAACATTATATGGTTATAGAGCATAAAATCAATACTACATATTACTAAAACAATGTGCTTTGATTTGCACATAAACAGATATATTTTAGATACCTTATAATTTCTCTTACTGAATAGCTCTTCTGGCATTACTGATAGACAAGGTGTCATTACAGAAATTTGAAGTAGCTATTCATAATAATAGATAACCATGTTGCTGCCATTTTTATGATTTGCTATTTTTTCTTAATCTGGACCTCTTCAACAGTCATTTCCATTTTAACAGAACTCCCTTAGGAGAATATCAATATAGGCTATAATTCATGTTCTTCCTCGGCAATGTGAATTTTTCCAATACACCTCTATTTTTTCCAAGTTTTAGAAACTGTATTACATACAGAGTTTTCCCTTTACATTCCTTAGTATTCAACCCACCTCTTTTTTCCCCTCAATTCATGAGCCACCTACATGGGAATTATTTTTATAGTTATGTTCCTCCAACTCCTACATTTTTTTTGCAAATATTGAATATATGGCAAAAAGAAACACTAAAAAAGGAGAGCTGTATTCATGAGAATCAAGGTACGACCACAATTTTTATGGGTTTTTTTGGAACAACAAGTATTAAGAATTAAAATTTAGCCAGATGGCTTTCTTTAGGGTCCTCTTTACAGTGGGCAAAATGACTTAAAGATTATGATGATGACACTTTATGCAAATTACATTTTTACATTATCTTAATGTGTATATAATGATAGCTACTAAGTACTCTAGCTTGAAACAATCATACCACCTGCCCCTCAACACTAACTGAAATAAAAGAAGACCTTACCATTTCAAATTAGATACACAAAAGGACATTTTCTCTTGATACAACCTGAAAATTACATGTATTCCAAAAGTATATCATTTTCTCTTTCACCTAAATGTCTTGTTACCCATCTTTCTCCTGATCCATACAGTGTTTTTAAATGAGTACTTCCTTCCAGTTGTAATCAGACTAGCAGACTTGCTTTTTTTGACCCATATAGTGTTGCAAAATGTATAACTCGAATTATTCTAGCAGGACATGTACTCTTGAGTTTATCTCAGGCTTCTTCATTCTCGATTCTATTTGTGGTAGCTTGACTCTCTCTGTTCCCCAGTGATCCCTTCTCCTAGTATTCATGCTCGCACTGTCAGAGTTGACTTAAGTGATCAACAGAAGTAATGGTGTATCACTCCAGGTATTACATTACAAAATACTATGGCATTCTCCTTCCTGAATCATTTGCTACAGGGAAAGCCAGCTGCTTTGTCATGAAGATACTCACAGAAGCCTACAGAGAGATACACACGGCAAGGAAATGAAGTTTGCCGACAAGCACATGAGGATGGAAGTGGGTCTTCCCCTTCAAATGACTGCAGCCCAAATCGACCTCATGAATGCAACCTCAGGAGAGATCCTCAGCCAAAATGACCCACTTAAGCCACCCCCGATTCTTGACCCACAGAAAGTGTTAAATAATCGGTAGTGTTGTTTGCAGTTACTAAGTTTTGGGGTAAATATGTCATGTAGCAATAGATAATGTATACAATATTACATCTAGAATATTCACCCGTACAGTATTTAAAGGATTTTGAGAATGGAACCTTGTATTACTTAGGCTAACTATTGTTAGCTGTCATAATACACAGGAAGACCAAAGTTTATTTCTTGCTCATGCCACAGTCTAATTCAGTTCCAGGGGCTCTGCTCAGTGACATTCCCTCAAAAGTACAGTGTGGATCTGGATTTCTTTTTGGCAAAAGCTTACTACTAAAATTTATTCACTTTTAGCTATACATGAGGAAGAGAAAATGAACATGAAGAACCTATACCCATTCTTACTGCCTTGAACCATAAGCAGCACATTTCTCTCATGTCATTATCGGTAAAAACTTAAGCACACAACTCTAGCCAAACTGCAAGGCAGACAGGTAAATGAACTCATCTGGATGCAGGAAGAGGAAATGTTTTACAGGTAATACTGACTCTGCCATTTGACTCCTGCTTTAGAGGTGAAGTTGTGAAGGAAGAATGGATATTCGATACACTCAAAGAGAAATTCTATACTATTAAATACTCCTTGAATTTCTGTGTCATCATGGTTTATTGACAAAGTCAGAATATTCTTAATACATTGTTGAATTTTTTAAAGAAACTGATTTCAAGTTTGCTGCCTACATGAAAGTAATTTTTCAGTGTTTCTTCAGAAACTACCTTGAATGAACTCCAAATACAGAAAGGACTGCAACGTACTACTTATCTTTTACTATATAACAAACAACTATAAAACTTCAGTGGTATAGGACACTAAGCATTTACTACTCATAACCTGCCATGAACATATAACTCAGCATTTTTGTTTATCTTAGCTGGGCTCACTCACATGTTCTGACGTGATCTGGTGGTTGACTGATCTAGGCTGGATTTGTCTGGGATGACTTGGGTGATCCGGCTGTGCCCAAATGTCTTTCATCCTCCATTAGAATAGGTCAGGAATGTTTTCATGGTAATGACAGAGGCACAGGAGAGTGTAGACTTAATGTACAAGCTCATTTCAAGTCTTTGTTTACATTGTATATGCTAACACTCCACTCGCCAAAGCAAGAGGGGGAGGCTACAAATAATAGGGCAAAGTGTGTGGATACAGACAGAAGTGAAGGTCAGGACACATCAGTGTAATCCACCACACACAGGCATACTCTGAAACATGAATAACTAAATAAACAAATAAATATAAGGAGCACACAAATTTCAGTAAAGGCAACCTGTAATTGTCTCTTTCTAAGGATGGCACCTTTGGAATGATTTTGATTTCTTCACATCCAATTTTATATAAAATGAAACTCAGTAAAACTCAATTTGACAAAACTGATGGTAAGTATGCTCTTCTTTAATACACAGTAATAGCTCTGGTCAAAAGATCACACTATTATTAAATTTTTCCTAATTGTAACATACTGAAAATTTTTATGGATTCATGATTACACAAAAATATTTAAAGATAAACTGGCCAATAGGTTTCGCAGTATATTAAAATTTCTCCTCTTTATCTTTTGGGTTTTATTTGTCAGGCAAAATATAATTAATATACTTTGTCTCTTTTGGACTATGAGACAATCATTGGCAATGACAACAAATAATAAATCACCTCAGATGTTTTCTTTAATTGATTAATTTGAGGTATGTTTACCGAGCACACTAACCTTACCATTTTGCTAGTTGCTAGTTTTTCAGTAATTAGCAAGAAAAACTCAGATATTTATAAAGTTTATAATTTAGTATGAAATATAAACAATAAATCAATATTTGTCATACAATGCAATAAGTGCAATTAAGTACAAATGTCTGCGGTACTTAGGAGACCAACCTCAGCCAGACCCGAGTAAGGTTTTCAAGAGACTAAAATCTCAGTCTGAATTTGGTCATGACAAGTCCACCAACAGGAAGAATGTTAGTTTCTTATGACAGATTTATAAAGGCATTTAAAATATATAATCAATATGGGGTGCCTGGGTGGCTCAGTCAGTTAAAATATGAAATCAATAGATTAGGTGATTCATTGGAAACTGGGCATGAAGTGGAAAAAATAGTTAAGAAAAAGGTTTAATTTTATTGTTAGGGTAACTGCAAGGTAGAGATACTTCATGAGGAACAGTTCTGGTAGTAAAGATAACCCTATCACCTGGATATGATTGATGTGATATTCTTATAAGAAATCCAAGTGGAAATATCTATAAGGCTGTTGGCTCCCTGTATCTGAAGATGAAGGGAATGCCTTAGGGAGGAGGCAAACATTTGGAAATGTTAGTGTATATGTTAGCTATATGCCAGATAGCCACTGAAGTCCTGGGACCAGTGGAACTGTCCAGAGAGGGCTGCCCACCAAGCAAAGAAGATAGCCTCGGATTGAAACTCAGTGAACGCCAACACTCATGGGCAGAATAAAATTCATCAACAAGAAGAAAAAAACAAAAAAGAACAACCAGAATTGTAAAAAGAAAAGAAAATATGTTGTGATAAAAACTGAAGGAAGAGTTTTTTAAAGGACAGGTAAGTGATTAACATTTTTGAATACTTTTGTTTTATCAAATAAGGTCTGAAAAATCCATTGGTTTTATCAATAAGATGGCTGCTGATATCATTTACAAGAGGGAGGCAGTAGTGTGAATAGAAACTAGAATGTAGTTGATTGAAAATAAATGGGTGTTTTGAAGCAGAGGGTATAAGTCTATCTAAGTTGTTCAATAAAGATATGAAGAACATCATGAGAACAAAGAACTTTTATTCTTTTAATAACATAAGAAACTCAAATGTTTTAAAATCCTACTGGCTGGTAGAGGAAAAGGGTAAAAACCCAAATACTGAACAAAGTGAATAAAGAGAGCAATCTTATAAAGAAAAGAGAGCAGACAGAAGTCAAAGCATGGATGTAGAAATCAACCACAATAAAGAGGATCACCAATTCTAATGCATCAACAGGGAAAGAGGAAAGATTTTATGTGAGGACAAAGGTGATTTTATGATTAATGTGATTAATGAGGACACCTAAAATCATTCCACCGTGAGTTATGTAGAAGAAAAATGGTATGCATTCTCAGCACTATTAATTAACATTGCTTTGGAGGTAATAACCAAAATAACTGGATAAGAGAAATTATTATGGCTTACAGAAAATATTCAAAATGCTTTCAAGTGAAAAGAAAGGAAAATTTTCCTACAGAACAACCATGAACTTCTCAATAGCAACAAAGGAAACTAGAAGAAAATGAAACAAAAAGTCTGAGGGACAGTTATTTCAAACTACTTTAAGCCGAACCATCCATCAAGGATGAAAAGAGAACAAATATATTTTAGACATATAATAACTCATACTATTTTTTTTTCTCATGCTCTCTTTTTCAGGAAACTATGTAAGTAAACAAAGTAAGATAGAACCCAGTAAACAGAACGCCTAACCAAGAATGATGATAATGACAATAATTCAAGAGAGACTAGGAAATTATCTGATACATTTGCTTATATAGATAATAATATTGAAAAACAGTTTACTAGTGTACTATTTAGGAAGGATTAGCAACATTTGAAAAATAAACAAATGAAAAAATAATATGATAATATTATTCAAATGTTTCTGAGACTGAGAAATTTCTAACATGTGGACAGGAATGTTTCCCACACAGCATGAAGTAAATTTCCAAACAGTTCAGTGTTACAATTTAACTCAATCCTGATACTATTAATGGATAGCCAAAAGAAAGGTAGGCAAGGACAGTCCCCTCCCCCACAAAAGGAAACCACCCTTAAAAGGATTTTACACCACCCTGGAAGAAGCCCTCCACCCTTTCCCATGTGAATGGACAAAATCCTGATTGGCTGACAGGCACAGGGAGGGTTAATCAGATTAAAACAGCTCACCAACAAGCCCATAAAACCCCTGGACTTAGAAACTCCAGTGGCAACCCTCTCAGGTCCCCTCCCTCTTTGGGAGCTTTGTACTATACTCCTCAATAAACTTTGCTTTGCTGCCCACTCTTCGTCTTGTCTACCTCTTCATTCTTTGAAGCAGGGAGACCAAGAACCATGGGCACCGAAGGAAAAGAAATCCTGTAACACTATCTACCTGGAGATAGCATCAGATTGCACAGGTTGAGGCCTGGGTCCAACAAGCCTGCCTCCCCCACGTCCCCCACTCCATTCAGATGCCAGTCTGAGGCACAGGTTATCATCACCAGATGGCCATAAATCAGAAATTCCTAACTACCCCCCCTTAGGTTTGACTAATTTGCTAGAGCAGCTCACAGAACTCAGAGAAACATTTTACTTGCTACATCACTGATTCATTACAAAAGGATATAACTCAGGAAGAACCAGATGGAAAAGATGCAAAGGGCAATATACCAGGAAAGAGGGCAGAGCCTTCACGCCCTCTCCAGTGCACCACTCTCCTAGCACCTCCCCGTGTTGACCAACCCTGAAGTTCTCTGAAACCTGTCCTTTTGGGTTTTTATGGGAGTTTCATTTCCCAGCCATGATTGTTGAATTCATTTGCCAAGGTGATTGATTCAACCTCCAGCCCCTCTCCCCTCCCAGGAGGAGATTGGTGGTGGAGTGTGGGTACTGGAGGTTCCAACCCTCTAATCACATGATGGTTTCCTTTGGCAACCAGCCCCCAGCCTCAGGTTACACAAAGGCTTTCCCAAAGTTACCTCATTAACATAGCTAAAGACCTTTATTGCTCTTATCATGGGAAATTCCAAGGGTTTTAGGAGCCCTGTGCCAGGAACCGGTTCTAAAGCCAAATAAATATTTTTGTATTAACTTATAATGTATTATTTGCCCCAGGGGCACAGGTCTGTGAATCATCAGGCTTACACAATTCACAGCACTCACCATAGCACATACCCTCCCCAATGTCCATAACCCAGGCACCCTATCCCTATTCCTCACACCCCACCAGCAACCCTCCGTTTGTTTCAGGAGATTAAGAGTCTCTTATGGGTTTGTCTCCCTCCCAATCCCATTTTGTGTGAATTATCATATGATCTCTCTGATATGAGGAATTTGGGGGGGGGAGGTCGTGGGGGCTAAGGAGGGAAAAAATGAAACAAATATTTCTTATAAATCACAATATTGAAACCAACACATTAATTAGACAAATGCTTGACTACTGTACCCTAAGGAAACTCTGGTTTAGCTGACTGATTTAAGATCCTGTTCTGCAGAAGCTGACAGAACACCTGTAAGACCAGCTGAGATGGAAGAAAACCCGGAAGAATTCTTATAGTTGCATACAAGGGACCAAGAGTGAACAAAAGGAACCCTGAGATGACACACCCCAAGATCTCCCCCCTCATCATGTGTATGCCACCATGAACATATGTCCCACAAAGAAACAGGATTCCTGTGTGTGCTCAGAAGGGAGGACACTTCTTTTTTCCTTATACCCAATCAGCACATTCCACTCCACCTACATGCCCTGTGACATCTTGACCCCTTATACTTAAATATACCCAACCCCAACCCTCTGGGGAAGTAGATTTGAGAAATTTTCTCCCACCTCTTCGCTTGGTGCCGTGCAATAAAACCCTTTTCCTCTCTCACTAAACTGGTGTCAGAGTTTGGTTTGTTGCCTATTGGGCAATGGACCCTTGACCAACAACAGTATCACAATGACAGCATGAGCTGGTGGAGGCACAGGGGGCTGCCCTAAAAACCCATTAGCATGGAGGACTGAGTAGCAGTATGAGTAGCTTACTATTAATAGACACCAAGGGGGAATCAAAAAATGGATTAAAAACACAAGAAGAATTTTTGATTATTATACTTTCAGGGTTAATTTCAGAAAGCCTGGAATTTTCTGAGATGCTTTGTTGGACTATGAGATGTATCTGCACAGTACTGACCTATGGTCAATGAAGTGTAATGATCAACAGTACTGTTTTGTAACCATGGGTCCAAGGCAAGTTTCAACATGTTTTGTGCCACCTTGCCAGGATTGCTTATTAAGTTAAATTGATGGTTGCACCTGATTGATGGTTTACACCTGATAACAGCAGCATTACTGATGGTTTGTACAAGGGCTCTGTTATTGGGTTTGGTCCCACAGCTCATTTGACCATAAAGGTGTGAGAAGGTCTGGCCAAGACTCCATCTTGGGATCCCTGGCTCCATGCAAATGTTGGCGATTCCTGATCCAAGGGATACAGCAGGACCATTAGGGAGGGTGACAGGAGGATGCTTACAACCTTTCCAATCCCTTGCTAGGAGGTAGCCTGTGGCTGTGACGCATATCCTGACTCTAAAGATTTGACTTATTATATCCTTTCCTGGCAATAAACCTGTTTGAGAACTAGGGGGAAGGATGGTGGTGCTAAGGTAATTGCAACACTGCCCTTCCTTTTTCAGACTCAGTTGCAGAGGCAGTCTCCTAAACTTGAATAAAATCCCAGTTTCTCAGTTTTCAGAGAGGATTTTCCTCCCTGAATTCAGGGAGAGAACTGAAAATATTAATCATGTCTATCCATTCATTGTAACCAAAGGTGTCCTGGACTGGAGGCTGAATATGAATGTCAAGTCAGTTTTCTGGTTCAAATGCCTCTACCTGTGCAGATACTGGTACAGTAAACTTCCTTATCTCTATTCTTCTTAAGTTATTTTCGAATGTCTCAACATATTTTCTTTAAAGTCTTATATATCTTCTTTATCAGCCTCAATTCAGCCAACGCACTGCTGCAATTCATTATGCTTTCAAGCATGTGGGTGCTGCCTCAGTGAGCCCAGTCAGTTCTTCCCAAGAGATCAAGTTCACCTTCAACTAGGACAGTGAAAAAGGACATATTTTGCCACCCACGATATGCTTCTTTGGCATACTGATTAAGGCTGATTATTTTTAAGAAAGAGAAAACACAGGAAAAGCTCTGAAAACTGAGTGGAAGTTTCCCTTTTGTAAGAGACATACACTTTTACAAAGGAAATCTCCATTACCATACCAAGAAAAGGATGACTCTAAATGTTTAGAAACATAAGAGCAGAGATGGCAAGGACTTAAATCTTCATAACAACCCTACCCTCATTTACTGTGCTTCTCCTGATAACTTCCCATAACTGAATCTGCACCCCAACATCCATTGTCTTGGCTGAAGATGATGTTTAAGTTGATGGTTCTGGACATTTAAGAAAGTTACTCCGTTTTCTTGGCTCTCTCCAGGTATACTAAATTTTTGTTTTTCTTCTATACATCTGTCTTATGTCAGTTTAATTATTTGATCAGCTGAAGAACCTAGAAAGGAAGAAAGGAACAACTTTTCTGCCCCTACACCAGCTCTCAGAGGTTCTAGTCTCAAATTATCCATTATTCTCCTTCTTTAACACCAGTATGTCCGCTTTTAGGTGGAATTCTTTCAGGAGGTGGGTGTTAAGTGTGCAGAGAATTTCTTTTTACCTTTATACTGCCTCATACCCTGAAGTTTGTGGGTATAATAGTTCTGGATATTTATTTTCTAGAGAAAAAAATCCTCATATCCTAACCCAGCACTAATAAACAAGTGGAAATACACAATCAATTTTTTTTTTTATTCCTACTGCATAGACTCTTCAACTTAGACATTCTTTGTCTGAAGACTTGCATAACACTGAGTAGAGTATGTATATCAGACACCTTTTCTGGTGATAATATATGAGAATGCAAAAAGAGACTATTAAATAAAAAGAGTAAAAATGATTAAATTATATATATAAATTCTTATTTAAGCAATTACTCCATTTTTATTCTTTTTCTTTGTTTTTTTTAAAGCTTTTATTTAAGTTCTAGTTAGTTAACATGCAGTGTACTATTAGTATCAGGTGCACACCACAGTGATTCAACACTTCCGTACATCACCCCGTGCTCACCACAACTGCACTCCTTAACCCTTATCACCTCTTTCACCCATCTCCCCATCCCCCACCCTCTGGTAACCATTAGTTTGTTCTCCATAGTTAAGAGTCTGTTTCTTGGTTTGCTTCTCTCTCTTTTTTCCCTTTGCTTGTTCGTTTTGTTTCTTAAATTCCACCTATGAGTGAAATCATTTGGTATTTGTCTTTCTCTGACTGACTTATTGATCATACGGTAATTCCATTTTTAATTTTTTGAGGAGCCTCTAAACTGTTTGCCACAGTATTACTTATGTTTTAGTATAAGAAATTAGATGGTGGGGAACATCTCATGAACAAAGACTTTCATCCAGAGTCATCTCTTTGGACCCATCACCTTGCAATCACAATCAGATTGGATCACCTCCCATTCTGAGTACCTCTCCCAAAGACTTCAAAAAGTTTATCAGTGTTCGCTGCAAAGAAATGTGATATTTACATATAGTCCTTTGGAAGTCTAGGGAACACCGGAATTATCAGAATACATGAAAGAGCTTAAGGGCTACTCTGAAGCATTTTTTTACAGCTTGACAATAAAACTTCTAGGAATAGTTTCCTGTTTCTGCAACTTGGTGTTCCTTTACATTCACTGGCAATACACAAAGCATACAAATTCATACATGAGGCATGTTTAAGTTCTTAAAAACAAAGCAACACTCAAATGTTCTTCTGGGTTATGGGTATAACAATGATTGGCTTTTACCCAAGAGACTCCTGATATTTGGTCTTTGAACAAGACTGGCAGATGGCACAGGAATAGTCAGCATTGCCAGATATGGCAGTGATCTTTATCTTTCACAATATGAACGCAAAGTGAAGAGACTTTAGAAAATATCTTCAAGCAACTATCTAATTTTTAATAATGATTATATTCCTGAAATCATGAGTATTTTCCTACTTTGATCCTATAAATGTTTAACCTGTGAAATTCAACACAAATTTGGACTCTTTTATTTCCCCAGGCTGGCAAACCTAATACATGGATCTAGCTACCAGGAAGAACCAGATCATGGGCATCTAGACCTTCGCACCATCTGCTTGGTAAGTTACAGCATGCTATTCACTCCAATATTGTAGAAAGATTCAAAGCACAAGTGAGGTAGGCTGAAAATGCATCTGCTAACATGCCTGAAGTAACTCTGAGACATGAATTTGATAAAACCAGGGAAATCCTTTGAGAAATGTAATATATAATTAAGTGACTTCTTGAACTTTCAAATAGGGATAAATAAAATACAATGCTTACACATTCAAAAAATTATCTAGCAATGAAATCTTGCCATTTGCAAAAATATGTATGGAGCTAGAGAATATAATGCTAAGCAAAAGAGGTCAGTCAGAGAAAGACAAATACTATATAATTTCATTCATATTGTTGTCAAAAACCCACCTCTATGCTTCAGAGCCAAAACATAACACAAACACAGAGGTTGGGTTAAAGACAAGCAATAGCTTTATAGCTTTGCTGGGCAAAGGAGGCTGTGGCAGGGTATAGTTTTCAAAAACTGCAAGCCCCGCCCCAACCCCCACAGGAAGGGGTTAGGGTGTTTTATACAGAAATACGGGATCTAGCCAGTTTTGAAAGGAATTATATATTTGCTGCCAGCCTCATTAGTCATTTTCAGGGTGGTATGGGTACCACCTGTTCCTGAAACAAAAGGCTAAGAAAGGAGGAAAGGTTTGCAGAAGAGGGGGAAAAAGGTTATTTTAAAACCCAAGCTTTGCTGAACAATTAGTGTAGCCATTTTGATTTTTGTTCAACTTTATGCTGTTAAACCATTTATTTTTTTAAAAGATTTTTTATTTATTTGACAGAGAGCGAGATCACAAGTAGGCAGAGAGGCAGGCAGAGAGAGAGGGGGAAGCAGGCTCCCTGCTGAGCAGAGAGCCCGATGTGGGGCTCGATCCCAGGACCCTGAGATCATGACCTGAGTTGAAGGCAGAGGCTTAAACCACTGAGCCACCCAGGTGCCCCTGTTAAGCCATCTCAATATGTAGAATTTAAGAAACACAACAAACGAGCAAAGAAATAGAGAGAGAGAGAGAGAGAGAGAGAGACAAACCAAGAAAGAGACTCTTTACTATTGAAAACAAACTAATGGCTACCAGAGGGGGAGGTGGGTGAGGGGTTGGGTGAAATAGGTGATGGGGATTAAGGAGTACAACTGCGATGAGCACTGGGTGTTGTAGGGAAGTGCTGAATCACTATATTGAACACCTGATACTAATATAATACTGTATGTTAACTATACTGCAATTAAAATAAAAAAACAGACCCAGCCGAGGAACACGGTGATGGAATAGGACCCTAGGTTTACCTCGTCTCACATACACAGCTACATAACTATCAAATCATCTAAATATCCCAGAAATCAACCTGAAGACTGACAGAACAAGCTCAACTAACGGGAGGGAAGAGGCCACATTGAAGATGGTAGGAAGCACAGAGATGTGGTGGTTTAGGGGAGAAATGGATCAAGGCTGCTGAGGAAGGGGAGGGAGCCATGGTTACTGAGCAGGGTGAGACAGGAATACACAGGGGAATGCACAAAGAGAATGTTTCCCCAAAGCCACTGACTTGGAAAATGAGATGAGCTGAGTTTCGTGAGTTCCTGCAACCAGTGAGGCTTAAAACCGGGAGTTTTAAAGGTTAGCTGATTTGGCTGGGATACAGCCTGAAAGTCACTGCCCTGCTCCTGAAGAGAAGGGAGACAAACAACCCAGGAGGATACAGCCTAGAAAGAGTGAACTATAGAGTGCCTAGGGCACACAGTGGGGAGATCATTCACTCTTAGTGCATGTCCCTGAGAGGCAGCATTCATGGAGACAACTCTCTGGGAACAAAGGAGCTGGCCAGTGCCATTTACCTTTCCCACCCCTCATCACAAATACAGAGACACCTACAGGAAACAGCATGGTGCCAATACTGGCTGCCTAACTTGCTTACACCAAGTCCCACCCTTCTGTGCTCCAGCAGAACTGCCCTTCTCAGACACACTTGCCTCAGTCCCTGCATGTCAGGTCCCTCCCCCAGAACAAGTCCCTGCCCAAACCATGTCTCCCAAACAGAGTATGGCCAGGCTTCAGTTCTGGTGACACAGTGACAGGTCTCATTTCACAAGCAAACCAGAGCACACCTAGCTAAAATTTGGCACATTCAGCCAGGGAACAAACACTGCAAACAGCAGGCAAGGAGAGCCTTTGCAGATGCCTGGCTTGAAAAAGCAGCAAGAAAACAACAGCAAAGCAAATGCATCACAAAATGGATACACTCCCTGAAGTGCCGGGCCCTCGGAACTACATGACCTTTTTTTCATGAAGTCATTTCATTCAGGAGCAGGAGACATAACTGGCTTTTCTAACACAGGGAAGGTTGAGACTTAGACAAAATGTGAAGACAGAGGAATTTATTCCAAGTGAAAGAACAAGATAAGTCCATGGCCAGAGATCTAAGTGAAACAGATATAAATAACATGCATGATGGATAATTTAAAGCAACGATTACAAGGACACTCACTGAGCTTGAGAAAAGAATAGAAGGCATCAGTGAGACCCTTATCACAGAGATAAAAGGTTTAAAAAGAATCAGAAATGAAGAGTGTAATAAACAAGAGTAGAAACACACCTGATGCAATGAACAGCAGGCTGGAAAAAGCAGAGGGATGAATTAATGACCCTGAAGACAAAGTAATGGAAAGCAATGAAGCTGAGTAAAAGAGAGAAAGAATTATGCAACATGATAATAGACTAAAGGAATGCAGTGACTCCATCAAACATAATAACACTGATATATAAGAGTCCCAGAAGAAGAGAGAGAAAAGGGGACAGAAAATTTATCTGAAGAAATAATAGCTGAAAACTTCCCTAATGTGGGGAAGGAACCAAACATTCAGACCCAGGAGGAGCAGAGAACTCCCATGAAAATCAACAAAACAGGCCAACACAAAGATATATTGCAATTAAATTTGCAAAATATAGTGATAAAGAAAAAATCTTAAAAGCAACAGGACAAAAGAAATCCTTAACTTACAAGGGAAAACCCATAAAGCTAGCAGGAGATTTTTAACAGAAACTTGGCAAGCCAGAAGAGAGTGGCATGATATATTCAACGTGCTGAATGAGAAAATTCTTCATCCGAGAAAACTATCCAGTAAGGTTATTGTTCAGAATAGGAGAGATAAAGAGTTTCCCAGAGAAAAACAAAAAATTAGGAGCTCTTGACTACTAAACCAGCCCTGCAAGAAATACTGAAGGGGACTCTTTGAGTGGAAAGTAGAGTCTAAAAGTGACAGTATAAAGACAGGAATCACAAAAGCAGTAAAAATGAATATTTCTGTAAAAGTCAGTCAAGCAACACACACACAAAAATGATATAAAATTATATTAATATATACCTAAAATGTGGGGAAGAGAGGAGAAAAGAATGGGCTCAGACTTGAGTGATCATCAAATTAATATAGGCTATTAGCAGAAGAGCTTATATATAAACCTAATGGTAACCATATATCAAAAACCACTAAAAAACATGCAAAGAATGAAGAGAAAGAAACCCAAATATATTACTAAAGAAAATCAGCAAAATATGAGAGAAAGAAAGGATCAGAGAAAATCTCCAGAAACAACCACAAAACAAGTAACAAAAATGGCAATACATACATATCTATCAATAATTACTTTGAATACAAATGGACTAAATGCTCCAATCAAAAGTTATAGGTTGTTAAAATCAACAAAAATACAAGACCTATATATATGCTGCCTGCAAGTGGCTCACTTTAGATGTAAAGACATCTGCGGATTGAAAGTAAGGGGATGGCCTACAGAAACTAATAAAGTATTCTCTAATAAAAGGGAAAAAAATAGAAAGTGAGGGGATGGAGAAATAGTTACCATGCAAATGGATGTCAACAGAAAGCCAGAATAGCAATACTTAAATTGGACAAAAAATGGACTTTAAAATAAAGAGTGCAACAAGAGACAAAGAAGGGCACTATATAATAACAAAAGGGACAATCCAACAAGAAAATGTTACAATTGTAAATATTTATGCACCTAACATGGGAGTACACAAATTTATAAAACAATTACAAACATAAAGGAACTAATAGATAGTAATACAGTAATAGTGGGGGACTTTACAAGCCCACTTATAAGAATGGACAAATCATCTAAACAGAGAATCAACAAGGAAACAATGGCTTTGAATGACACACTGGACCAGATGGACTTAACAGATATATTCAGAACATTTCATCTTAAAAGAGCAGGATACACATCATTTTCGAGTACACATGGGACATTCTCCAGAACAGATCACATACTAGGTCACAAAACAAGCTTCAAGAAGTAAAAAAAGACTGCAGTCATACCATGCCCCTTTTCCAATCACAACACTATGAAACTAGAAGTCAACCACAAGAAAAAATCTGGAAAGACCACAAATACATGGAGGTTAAACAATATGCTATAAATGCAAACAATGAAAGGGTCAACCAGGAAACCTAAGAATAAAAAAAAAGATACATGGAAACAAATGAAAATGAAAACACAATAGTCCAAAATCTTTAGGATAAAGCAAAAGTGGTCCTAAGAGGGAAGTATAGAGCAATACAGGCCTGTCTCAAGAAGCAAGAAAAATCTCAAATAAACAACTTAACCTTATACCTAAAGGAGCTAAAAAAGAACAAACAAGAGTAATTCCAGCAGAAGGAAGGAAATAATAAAGATTAGAGTGGAAATAAATGATACAGAAACTAAAAAAAAAAAAAAAAAAAATCAGGGAAATCAGAATCTGGTTCTTTGGGAAAAAAAAAAGTCAATAAAATTGATAAACCTCTAGCCTGACTTATGAAGAAAAAAAAGGAGAAAGGATTCAAATAAGTGAAATCACAAATGATAGAGGAGCAATAACAACCAATACCACAGAAATACAATTAGAAGAGAATATTATGAAAAACTATGCCAAAAAATTAGATAACCTGGAAGAAATGTATTAATTCCTAGAAACATATAAACTACTAAATCTGAAACAGGAATAAATAGAAAATTTGAACAGATTGATAACCACCAAAAAAACTGCATCAATAATTTAAAAATCTCCAAACAAACAAAAGTCTGGGACCAGGTGTTTTCACAGACGAATTCTACCATTTAAAAAAGAGTTAATACCTATTCTTCCCAAACTATTCTTAAAATATGAAAAGGAAGGAAAACTTCCAAATTCATTCTATCAGGCCAACATTGCCCTGATTCAAAAACCAGATAAGGACATCACTAAATAAGAGAACTATAAGCCAATATCCTTCAGAAGCATAGATGCAAAAATCCTCAATAAAATACCAACAAACCAAATTCAACAATACATTAAAAACACCAATCACCACGATCAAGTGGAATTTATTCCTAGATCACAAATGTGGTTGAGTATTCACAAATCAGTCAATACAATATATCAAATTAATAACAGAAAGAATAAGAACCATATGATCCTTTCTTTTTAAAAAAAATATTTTATTTATTTATTTGTCAGAGAGAGAGAGAAAGAGCACAAGCAGGGGGAGCAGCAGGCAGAGGGAGAAGCAGGCTCCCCGCTGAGCAAGGAGCCTGATGTGGGACTTGATCCCAGGACCTGAGCCGAAGGCAGACGCTTAACCAACTGAGCCACCCAGACATCCCCATATGATCCTTTCGATAGACACAGAAGAAGAATTTAACAAAGTACAAAAACCATTCATGATAAAAACCCTCAATAAAGTAGGTTTAGAGGGAACATACCTCAACATCATAAAGGCCATATATGAGAAACCCACAACCAGTATCATCCTAAATGGGGATAAACTGAGCTTTACTTCTCTGGTCAGGAATATGACAGGGATCCCCACTCTGACCACTTTTGTTCAACAAAGTACTGGAAGTCCTATCCACAGAAATCAGACAACAAAACAAAATAAAAGGCATCTAAAATGGTAAGGAAGAGGTAAAATTTTCCCTATTTGCAGATGACATGATAATCTACAGAGAAAAACCGAAAGACTCCATCAAAAACTGCTAGGACTGATAAATGAATTCGGTAAAATCACAGGATATAAAAGCACTGTCCAGAAATCCATTGCATTTATATACATCAATAATGAAACAGCAGAAAGAGAAATTAAGGAATCAATTCCATTTACAATTGCACCAAAAACAATTAGATACTTAGGAATAAACCTAACCAAGGAGGTGAAAGACCTGTATTGGAAAACTATAAAACATTGATGAAAGAAATTAAATATGACACAAAGAAATGGAAAGACATTCCATGCTCATGGATTGGAAGAACACTGTTAAAATGTCTATACTACCCAAAGCAATCTACACATTTAGGGCAATCCTTATCAAAATACCACCAGCATTTTTCACAGAGCTAGAACAAATAATCCTACAATTTGTGTGGAATCACAAAAGACCCTGAGTAACCAAAACAACCTTGAGAAAGAAAAACAAGCTGGAGGCATCACAATTCTGGACTTCAAGTTGTATTAAAAAGCTGTGGTGAGCAAAACAGTTTAATACTGCCACAGAAGTAGACAGAAAGATCAAAAGAACAGAACAGAAATCCAAGAAGGGAACCCACAACCATATGGTCAATTAATATTCAACAAGGCAGGAAAGAATATCCAATGAACAAAAATCGTCTCTTCAACAAATGTACTGTTGGGAAAACAGGACATCAACATGCAAAAAATGAAAATGGACCACTTTCTTACACCATATGCATAATTAAATTCAAAATGGATGAAAGACCTAAAAGTGAGATCCGAAACCACAAAAATTTTAGAAAAGAACACAGGCAGAAATTCTTTGACGTTGACTGTAGCAACTTCTTTCTAGATGCATCTTCTGAGGCAAGGGAAACAAAATAAAAAATAAACTATTGGGACTACTTCAAAATAAAAAGCTTCTGCACAGCAAAGGAGATACTCAACAAAACTAAAAGGGAACCTACCGAATAGGAGAAGGTATTTGCAAATGACATATCCAATAAAGGGTTAGTATCCAAAATATATAAATAACTTATAGAACTCAACACCCATAAAAGGAATAATCCACTTCAAAAAAATGGGCAGAAGCCATGAAGAGACATTTTTCCAAAGAAGACATCTGGATGGCCAAAAGACAGATGACAAGGTATTCAACATCACTTATCATCATGGAAATGCAAATCAAAACTACAATGAGATATGATCTCACACCTGTCAGAATGGCTAAAATCAACAACACAAGAAACAACATATGTTGGTGAGGATGTGGAGAAAAAGGAACACTTGAGCACTGTTGATGAGAATAGCCAATTGGTGTAGCGACTCTGGAAAACCGAATGGAGGTTCCCCAAAAAGTTAAAAGAACTATCCTATGATCCAGCAATTGCTCTACTAGGTATTTACCTGAAGAATATAAAAACACTGGGGCACCTATGTGGCTCAATTGGTTGAGCATCTGCCTTTGGGGTGGTGTGGTCCTGGGATCGAGTCCTGCATTGGTCCTTGCTCGCGGGGAGTCTGCATCCCCCCCTCCTTCCCACTCATGCTCTCTCACTATCTCTGCTCTCTTAAATAAATAAATAAAATATATTTTTAAAAAAGAATAAAAAACACTAATTCAAAGGGATACATGCACCACAATGTTTATGGCAGCATTATCTACAATAGCCAGAGTATGGAAATAGCTCAAGTGTCGATGAGTGATGGATGGGTGAAGAAGATGCGGTATATATGTACCATGGAATATTATTCAGCCATAAAAAAGAATGGAATCTTTTCATTTGCAAGGACATGGATGGATCTAGAGATTAAAATGATAAGCAAAGTAAGTCCAAGAAAGACATGCACCATATGGTTTCATTCATATGTTGAATGAAAACAAATTAACAAAGAAAGAAAACAAATTAACAAAGAAAAAGAAGAGACAAACCCGATTCTTAACTACAGAGAACAAACTGATGATTACCAGAGGGGAGGTAGGTGGAAGGGAAGGGGGAAATAGGTGAAGGGAACTAAGAGTACATTTATCTTGATGATCATTGAGTAATATATAGATTTCTTAAATCACTATTTTGTATACCTGAAATTAGTTTAATGCTGTATGTTAACTATACTGGAATCAAAATAACATAAAAATTAATTAAGATAATAAAAAACAAAACAAAAAAACATAAGCACTGGAATCTTTGAGATTAGGGCTATTTGTACTTTTTGTCCAAAGTTATGTCCTGTTTCCATAATGACAGGAAATGTTCCATTCATATTGTGTTCCTATACAGAAGTTTCTTTTTTTCCCAATTATTTTATTGTGATAAAATACTCATAATATACAATTCACCATTTTAACCATTTTAAATGTATAGTTCAGTGTTACCAAATACATTCATATTTTTGTACAATCATCACTACCCAGAACTCTCCTCAACTTGTAAAACTGAAACTCTGTACCCATTAAACAATGATTTCAACCTTCCATTCTGAGGAACTGAAAATACAGATGGATAAGGGCCAAACCATATATAAAAACAGAGCTCTCACCCACAACCTGCAGCAACCTGCCCAAGCAACCAATTTCTTATCTATACTAACCAGTCCAGGAAGCCAACTATTATCTTTAGTCAGACTTGTAGGAATTCAGACCACTATCTCTATTCAACCATGGAGGGTGTACCTGAAGCCTTCCCTTTATTCTTCTATAAAGCTTTACCCCTCCCCTGCCTGCTTTTGAATCTTTGCCAAAACTCAAGTGATGGTGGCTCGCTCTCTTGCTATAGCAAGCTGAAAATAAATAGACTTTAAGTGTTCTCAGTTGGCTGGCATTCATTTATTTCCAGTGTGAACGGGTTAAACAGCTGCTCTACCACTAGATTGAAAGGACTAGCATATTTGAACGTGTTCATAGAAGTCATATGCAGGGTACCTTCACCTGCCATATGGCAGCACATCCACCACTAGATTTTTGTTTTGTTTTGTTTTTTTAATCAGGCTGTTATTTTCAAATATTCACTAGAGTTCTTTCCAGGGCCTACATGTGGAAATGAGCCAGAAAAGAGAGAGAGAGAGAGAGAGAGAGATAAAAAGAAAGGAAGAAAGAATGTGTGTGAGAGAGAGATGGAGGAAGGATAGAAGGAAGAAAGGGATGAAAATAGAAAGGAAAACATTTATTGAATGATAGTCTTTTTCAGTACAAGCAGTGACAACCAGTTGGCCCTTTTAATTAGAAAACTGACTGGTTATCAGAATTTTTACTAACAGCACATTAACTTTTAGACATAAACTCCAATCTCTGCCTTGAAAAATGAAAATTTAATATCATAATGCACATTTATTTAGCTTTTTCCCCAGGCCAACAAGTTACTTCAGTTGTATTTTAGTACAGTAGAATTGGTGGGAGCTTTTATGTCACAACTTAGAAAATGATTGTTCCTGTTTGAAAAAAATAAAATTCAAAAGCCTCAAACACAATGCACCAACAACATGGAAAATCTCCTTATTATAAATTTCAATAAGAAAAACCTGCTTGGGGTGAAATTTCAATTAGAGATTAAAATAAAACAAAATCATCCCAAACTCATTAATATAGTGATAAAAAATGGATGCAAACAGTTCCATTCTTAGTACTAGAATAGGAGGATAAAAATGGATTTAGGAATTAATGGGCCTTTTTGCAATGCTGCTTCACAATTCAAAAACTGTATATAACCTGTTGCTTTTTTACTGTTTAAATACTTCCCTATGAGAAGATAGGGAAATGATTAGTAAACGCTCACATACAACTCTCACTTCCTTTCAAAATTAGCGACAATAATGAAAAGTAGAGACTAAAACATCATTTATTACTAAAATGAGAAGAAGCTCCAATCACCATATTAGAAGCAACTGCACAAACACAATCCACTTCAGTCCCAGTTGAAAAAGGGTTTTGGGAACACAGAACAAATTGTTGGTTGCCAGAGGAAAGATGGGTGGGAAATGGGTGGAATAGATAAAATGGATTAAGAGGTACAAACTTTCAATTACAAAATAATTAACTCACAGAGATAAAAAATACAGCATAGGAATGTGGTAAATAATACTGTAACAATGTTGAATGGTGACAAATGATGACTATATTTATTGTGGTAAGCACTGAGTTAAGTATGGAATTGCTGAATCAATATGTTGCATACCTAAAACTAATATGACATTGTATGTTAATCAAACTTCAATTAAAAAAAAAAAAGATTTTGGGAGCTGACACAAAACTCCGTGTTGAAAATATGTAGCAGAATTTGTTCTGAAGGACCCTGCTGGACACCTTCAATACTAGAGGGCCAAGGGCTGTTTGGCCTGTAGGCCTTCTTTCCTAACCACAATTCAACAATGAACACTGCATTAAAAACACAGGCTGATCAGTACTTGTTTCTGAAATTTGGAAACAACACTACTTTGCACCTATATACCAGAGATGAATTTTCTCTGAAAAATATAAGTCTACTAACAAATGAGATTTTATTATGTATCTAGGAGAATGGCTAAAATGAAAAAATGACAAAACCAAGTATAAATGGGCAACCATAACTCACACACATTGTTGGTTGGGGTGTGAAATGGTATAAGCATTTCAGAAAAAAGTCTGGAAGGATCTTAACTAGCTATACAACTATCATATGACACAGTTCCTTCTCCCAGTTATAAGTGAAAGGAAAACACATGTTTACAATGAGATGACAAAAATGTTCACAGATTTATTCTTAATAACCAAAACTATAAACACCCCAGGTGTTCAACAATTGAAGAATACACAAACTACGGTATATTCATGTAACAGATATAGCTTGTCAGTAAAAATGAACAGTTTAGTGATATATTCAACATGGATGGATCGATCTCAAAATTCTTAGGCTGAATGAAAGGAGCCTTATACAAAAGAGGGTATACTGATGTGCTTCAGGGAGGCTGCCCCAAAATAAACCACTTTGGCATATAAATTATTTTGAATTAATACTTGAGAAACAGCCAGTGCAAGGACACTCTTATCTTCCTCCATCCCACTGAAAATAGATAATAAATTCCCCATGTAAAAGGTACCCTTCCTGCACCTGGAAGGTAAAGGCATCCTTATGGCCAGAGATAGGAAGTTCAAGGCCAAGATAGGTTATATACACAAACCTTGTTACTTCTTCACTAATTTGCCACCCTAAGCCCAAACCCCCTTTACCTTCCCAATTCTTCACAAATTATGGTTTGTTTAAAAGATTCAAAAGTTGTCTACTCTAGTTAGTTCCTCGATACTCATATTTCTATGAGAACCTATATGTATGAATTAAATGTTGTTCTCCTATGAATGTATCTTATGTCAATTTAAATATCACACTAGCCAAAGAACCTAGAAAGAAAAGTTTCTCTTTTCCCTACCGTGCTCTTTACCATATTATATTCTGTCCTATTTTCATAAGTGGTATAATATACACAACATGATTCTACTTATATTAAATTTAGAACAGGCAAAACTAATGCATAGAGAAAAATATCAGAACATTGTTTATTTCTGGAAGGGGAAGGGCCAGGATTTCCTAAGAAGGGGCATGAGGGAACTTACTGTAATTTTATAATATTTTATGTTTCAATAGAAGATTGGGTCACACAGGTTTATGTACTTTTCAAAACTTAGCAAAATTTAAGATTAAAACAAATTTCACATCAAGAGAGAAAACACGGCAAAAAAATTTCAGTTTAGTTAATAATATACCTGTTGATGTATTTAGGGGGAAGAATACTAACTTCTAAAATTCAATTTGAAATGCATAAAAAATAAGATGGACTAGTAATGTATAGATGGACAGAAAGACAGATAGATGTGTAATTTAAAAAGTATAGTAAAATATTTATACTAGAATCTAGGTGTTGGGAATATGAAGTTTGGATTACAATTATTTAAATTTTCCTTTAGGTTTAAAATTTTACATAACATAATTTGCAAAATATTCAGACAGCAAGTATAGGAAGACAATGATCCCAGCAGAAAGCTACCAGGGAGCCAATCTTCTTCTCAATGACCTGAAACACTTAATAACTAAGCATGAAACATAAATAACCAGCTTCTAATCTCTGAGCTCAAATTTAATGATTCTGATCCTAAAAATGTTTGCATCATCTGGAAGAAGAGTCAAGCAAATACCACTGAAGGGGTACAGACTGAGCATCCCCAAAATGTGCCACTTTGGCATGTGGATTACTTTGAGTTAAAGTCAATCAAGGATCAAAAGACTCAACAAGAGCTTTTATTTCCCCCTCAACTGCTTAAAAGAATTTCGATAGGTGGTGGGTCCAGACAGAGAACTATCACCAGACATAACCACAAAGAATATGGGCTTTGTGTGGTAAGGTGTTGGGGAAGCTCCAGCAGGGCCTGGAGATCAAATTCCTTTCTATGTCTCATTGTCTCCCTATGGCATAGCAAATATTTGTTTAACAAACAATTGCTCTTCCCATTTTCCTATGAATTGTCTCCTTCCTGTCGAAATCTCAGACCCCTACCTTCTCCTTAGCTCAGGATGGCATATAAGCCTCAATTGCCTGACCGCCTAGGGGTCTCAGATTCTTATGGGACTCCTCTATGTACATAATTAAAATAATGTTTTCTCTGTTATTCTGTTTTCTATCGACTTACTAGGCCAAGAACCTAGAAGGATACAGGAAAATTTTTCCACATCAACACCACCCACATTTGTGTAGAATCCAGTTGGGTAAGGTAAACTTAAAATGATTGCTCCATATACATACTTAAAGATGAATAAATCAACAAGATAAGGAAAAGAAAATACCAGTTTAAAAAAAGGGAGATTTTTGTTTATATGTTTCTGGACTTCGTAATATATATAGTGATGAATTAATGAGTTCATAATTAAATTAGAAAGTATAGGGGAGAAAAAAAAATTTTCTTTTACCCTTCTAGGCTCTTGGCTGAGACCTCATCCCTGTCCATAATAAAAGATAGACTAACAGCAGAAAAACAAACAGAAGTTTAATAACATGTGTATCTCCTGTATGGGAGATACCCAGTAAAAATTGGATAACTCCTTGAAACAGCCCACACTACCACCTTAAATAACATCTCCAGCTAAAAACAAAAGTAGATATTGGGGTAGGGAGGCCAGTTATGGGAGGTTACCAGCAGATCGTAGTAAACAAAGCTATGGTTGTTATGTAAATTTAAGTCCTTGTCTTCTCCATTGATAAGAGCTTCTAGAAATTTAGCTATCCATCTCTTCTAGGTACAGAGAAAGGGACACCCTCATGAATGGAGATTTCCTTTATAAATGTATATGGGTCTTACAAAAAAGTAACTTGTATTTGTTTTCAGAGTTTCTCCTATGTCCTTGGTTTTTTAAAAACAACCAGCTCAAAACAACTCCGGTGCAAAAGAGGCATTTTGGGGGGTAGCAGATTCTGCCCCCCTTGGAAAGCAATCGGTAAATTATAAAAACCATTTTAAGGAAGATAATAACATTACAAAACTGAAAACTAAATTAAAAGTATAAATCAGTAGCATCAAGTATTTCATTAAAAAATTGAAAAATCAGTGAGCATTATCAGTGATACTAGAGAAAAATATACGGAATTCAGTAGAGAAGGACAAAAGTGTGAATACTAGGGAGAGGACAACAGGAAAACTAGTATGTTAAAAGAAGAGACTAAGAAGAAATTTCTTAATTACATATAATGGGAAATACTGTTTTAAAATGAAGGAAAACATAAATATGCACAATGCAAAGTGTCAACACTTAGAAAGATTATTTAATAAATATTAACTACACACCAAACCTATATTATGAAGTTATACAGTTCTAATACTAAAAAGTGAATACTACAATCATACAGAGAGAATCACATTAACCATGGGAGGGATAGAAAAAATTACATTAACTACAATTCTCTTCTACAACCGTAACTGCTATATGCCAGTAAAGTAATTTCTACAGCAGAGTCAAAACAAAGAAGTTTTTACCAGGAAATTTTATTCTGACAAGTCCATTACAAATTAAGGAAATAGAAAAATAAACTTGAATTGCAAGGATCCAAGGAGTCTATCACTTATATGCCACAAAGTGCTAATTTTTTTTGCAAAGTGCTAATTTTTAAATAAACACCCAGAACTAAAACAAAATGAATACTAATTGAGTACATAAGAAAGGACACCTGGCTTTAAGAATTCATTCTTAATATCTGGAAACTAAGGATACCAAACAGGATATGTATGTCCTAATTTATAAAATATAAATTATGTGATACAAAAATCAAAAATCAAAATTCACATTACTTAGAGTACAACAAAAAACTTAAAGGCACAAAATAAAGTAAATGAGCCTTTCAAAAGCAAGACCAGTCCTATCAATTTTGACAACTAATATCAAGGAAAACAAAGCAAAAAATGAAAAAGCCTATGCTGTCTAAGTAATTGCCTTAAAAGAACTATAGGTGAAAACAATAAAGACTCACCATGCTAATGAAACAAAAAGATACACTTACACAACTAACATCAACGATGACTTCAAGATAGAATTTATTAAGTAGGACAATGAACTTATTTTGTGATGACACAGAGTACCATATGCATTTACCATTAAATTTATAAAATAAAGGACCTACAAATAGAAGAAGAAATTGATAGAAACATTAAATTTTTATGTGACTTTTATACCAGTATCTCAATTCTTGATAGATTATAAGCCAAATAAAACAAGAATATAGCGATCTAAGTAATACCAAAAATAACTTTAGGCAAAAGATTTCTTTAAAATCAATGCTTTACAAATAAATTATTTTTAGGTACCAAGAGATACAGAAACAAATGTCCATATTGAAACCATGCCCCATAGGGTTAATGAGGTTGAAACTAGTAGAAAATATGAAGCTTGTTTTTCAGAGAACTGTCTTCCCCTAATCAGCTATTGTGTCTTTTCAGATCCCACTAATGAATCCACCAGCTGTCCCTGCAGAAGCCTGGACTCAACTTCAATTGCTAAGTTCTAGCCTAGGAACAAGCAAGGCTCTGCAATCTTTACTGAAAATAACAAGTCCAAGACCCTATTCACTTCAGCTCTTGGAGCATGCCCATAGCCCCTTCTCCTTGTCCTAAAAGAATGTCCTGACATCAGGAAGTAAATTTTTCCTCATTATAATGTTAAATCTCCACCTCAAAGTGAACATGGGGATATAAGCTACACATATGTTTGCTCAAGGTGCGTGCTCCATTTCTTCCTCATAAATAGTCAAAAGTTTCTCTGCCCTTTTCATCAATATGTATGTAATCTCAACTCCTGTCATAAAAAACTTGTTCTTTCCCCTTTAGGAAGGCAGATTTGAGGCCTCTCCTCCTGTCTCCTCATTTGGCTGCCTCTCCTAGAATAAATCTTTCTTGCTGCACACTTGATATCGCAGTGATTGGCTGTCCTGTGCATCAGGTAGATGAACTTGGGTTCCATTAAAATTTCATATGTGCAAAGACAACTGCAATGAGTTCCAAAACGTAAACATGATGCAAATAAACCTTTGTAAGCACAAGGGAATAAAAAGCTCAAAAAGCATAAAAAGAAGATAAACCTAAGAAACAAGATTCTAAATAAATAGGTTAACCAAATATCACAACTGCCATTGAAGAATATCCTAAAAATAGTAGGAATATGGACACTCATATTAATATCTAACAGGATGTTGTTTTATACAGAGAAGAAAGTTAAACCACTAAATACTTCCAATGATAAAGAAACTACACAACAAATTAATGTCTTTATTTTAAAATGATAGAAAATGGATAACAAAAATAAATCAGAAAAAAGTATTTATACAGATTTAACACATATGCAAGTAGAAATCCCTACAACACACAAAATAGTAGCTTTGCTCAGAAAAATAATTTCCAAGCAACATGCAGAAGTTAGCCTAATCAAATTAGTTTAATTAAAGGAAAAACAGCAAGATCAGACTAAACTAAGCTTCTAATATGCAAATATGATGGCAAGCCCAATCTAGGAGTTTTCCACTGTCAAGTTTATTAATCCTCTCCAATAACCTTTAAAGGAGGACCAGAGTAAGCTGAAAGCAAGAAGTAGTTGAAAGTTAGTTGTTCCTATATATTACTTTCTAGTCATTAAAAATTTAAATTTCCCTAAGGGTATCATTATCATGATGATGATGATTACTATATAAACTCTTGATACAGTTTTGGTCTTATTGTTCACTACCAAGACAGGAGAGGGGGAAGAGGTTGGAAGAGTTTTGTGAAAAGAGACCGCACCCCCTCCCCAATTATTTTGGAATCCTGTTTCTGAGAAATCCATTTAACATTAAGCTATAACTGATGCCTGGTCACTTTTGGCAGGCGGGTTGGGGGTTGGTGGGGGGGAAGAGTCATCACACTGACAGGAGTAATTGATCTTAATCATTAGAAGGAGGGGGGATGGCTTTGTGTCTTAGAGATGCAGAAGCACTAGTAAAGACAACCATGGTTTTCCTCACATTTAGTCTCTCATTGAGTTTTATGGGAGGAAAGAGCACCTTATAGTAGAGATTTATTGCAGTGGGTGAGGGAATAAAAACAGTGCATAGAGAACAAAAGCACATTGCCTAGGAAACAATTTGAGGTTTTTTTTCCATATATGATGGAGAAAGGCACTCATATCCTGTGTCTGGTATAGGAAGGATAGAAGCTGACTCTTCAGATATGAAAGGAAATTACAGAAAATCAGATGAAAGAAAAAAAATCAATAATTTTACCATCCTGAAAAACAATTTGTATCTTACTATATTTTTCTATATATTTTTAATGCATATCACTTGATTGACTGCATTTTTAATTCTTATTTTATTATAAAAGTTATTTCTAAAAATATGAAAAATGAGAAATTATGATTGATGGAATATCATCACACAAATTCCCACACTGAGATATAATGACTCATCATTTGAGTGCATTTCCTTATTATCCTTGTTATTGCATATTTTTTATAGTTTACATCAATCAGATTATACTGGACTTTTAAAAAGGTTAATTTGGGAATATGCATAAATCCCACATTGAAGATTTTAAATGGTAGAGACAAAAATAAAACAATGAAAATGGTCAATTCATCTGATATAGTACTTAAAGTCACAGAAAATCATTACATGTCTCTAATAAGAGTGAGGCTATAATAATTTACTATTCGTTTGCTTTTGTGGCTAGAAAGAAAACTCATTCTAGGTGCAATTTCATCCTGCAAAGTCTCCAAAGCAGATTAGGTGTTATTACCAATTACTTTTTTAGGACAGTAAGAGTAATTAGTTTATGACATCATCAAAAATAAGATTTTCCCCTAAACTGTGAGATGGGAGACACATGACGAAATAAACAAAGTGAACAAAATAAAACAAACAAAAACAAAAGAAAAAAAAACCTTCTAGTACTAGACCTATCCTGTAATTATCAGAGGAAGGTAACTTCAGCAAGCTCTGAGAAACTTTCACTTAAGCTGCACAACTCATCTGGCAATAAATCACCCAGAGATAAATTGCATTCAGGGCATTCAGCTTGTTAAGAAAGTCGATTTACATCATAATTTAAATAGTCTGGAACTTAGTATTAGTTTCGGAAAAAGTCTAAAAGTAATATTTTGAAGAAAGATACATGGATAGTATATTTTCTAAACTCTTAACTCTTCAACAATTAAATCATTGGTCTCCATGAATGAAAAACAATTTATTTGAGTTATATAATTCTCTCACATCTGACCTCCCCACCCCCACCTCCGAGAAATAAAGAAGTATGAATTCACTGTCTTGTGGTACTTCATATTTAAAAAAATAAAGAAGCCTAAAAAATAATATTTGTAAGGACCTATTTTATATTTTTATATTTTAGCAAGAGGCTTTCAGAGAGGTTAAACAAAAACTTTGTTGTTTAACCCTTAAACTGTCCCTGCTCCCCTTCCCCCAGGGGATTCACTTAAAAACAAGTCCTGGAAACCAGCTCCAGGTAACAAAGCCCAGATACAAAGGTGGGGCAGGCCAGGTGGAGACATCCGATCAGTAGGGGGTTGCATACTGTCTCCCTAGCTACCAAGGAGTATTGCCCCCCCCCCACCCTTTGGGAACCCTTTTGGCTCCAATCCTAATCAAGGTGTAATAGGCTGATTCAAATGTCTACTAGGGTAAATTGTAATTCAACTGGCCACGTGTGCGTGGCCAGGCCCAACCGCATGGCCTTTGCCCTTAAAAGCTAGATTGTGAAACAGAGAAGGGTTGCCCTCTCTTGCAAGAGGTGCGGCCCTGAACTTTCGGTTAGATTCTTGATGCTTGGCGCGAAATAAAGCTTTGCTTGACCTTCGCTTTGTATTAGTCTCGCTCCTTTAATCACGGACCCGTTATTAGGGCATAATAATAATAATAAAGCAGTCTAAAGGCCTTCTTGTTTTTATCCTTTTCTAGGTAATTTTTTATTTCTCTTTCTTATCCTGGATTTTTATAGATGTTTACACTCCACTGTGTAATGTATCCGAGCCCATTCAGCAACGGATCTAGATGTAGCTTTCTCTGCATTGATTTTGCCAGTGTCCCATGACTGCTTTTTGATCTCTTGTTGCTGCTGCTGTTGTTCAAGCAATTTTTTTTTATCAGTTGTAACACTGATCAATTGGTTACTGTTTCTATGTCATCTGCCTCTTCACCTTTTTCTATATTTTGTATTTACATTACCCACCCTTGCCAGCACAACTATCTCAGTATATAGTAATTACTTTGTGTTTTTTTCAACCTTTGGAACTTCTCAAGCAACTCCTGTACAAAAGAGCACTACAAGGAAAACCTGGCTCTACAGGTCATTAGCCCTGCCTTGGTTCATATTATGTCATGCACAGATTGTTGTGAAACTTAAACAATATGGCAAATATAAAAGGGGCTTATCACTGAATAAATGTATATAAGTATAAACAATATTGTATATTCTGTTCTTTACTTTTTTTCCAAAACTGATTTATAAACTGCTACTCAATTTTATTTACCCTGCAATCTTTTCTTATACCTAATTTTGTCTCGTGTTCTCCAATTTTATCCACCTCCTCTTTCACTTAGTCCTGCTGATTCATTTAATCCTGGTGAATCCTGGCTTTCTTATACTTTAGCACATAACATTTGTCTTCTTGTATTCTTCCTGAATATCAACTATTTCTGAAATGTTGGTTGGATTGATATGGGCTATTATTTCCAGATGTATGCTCTGTCTCTGAAATTTTAGGACTGTTCCCCTCCTCATGAGACTGATGAGGGAGCAGGAGGCTGGCTGAGGACAAAGCAAAAGCTGGCACCTTGCACCCCCTCTCCATCAGCTCCCCTTGGTGATGTGTGTGGCATTCCTCAGGTACCCCTGACTGCCAAAACAAATAGTTAACTTGCTGAGATCACAATCCCGCAAGACAGGAGTCTCCCTTGGTTTAACAAAGAAGTTACATTATCAATAGCACAATTTCCAGAGGCAAATGACTCAGTTCCTCAAGCCTTAATGTCACCCTCCCCTCCATAAACAAAACTGAAGGAGGCTGGGGTAGAAGGAAATGTAAGTGAAGTTAAGTTTCTTCTATACCTAAATCTCACTAACAAAGACGCTTGATAGCAGGATTGTGACATCCCACCAGGAATCTCCCAACTATCTTAATGTTAATGGCTTGCCAAAAGATCAAGCCTCCAGTATCCCTGCACTTCCTAGGCCTCCTTTAGCATATGAAAGCACCATTGAAACCTCCCTTTCCCTCACCTTCCCCCAACCGCAGGGTACATAACCTGCCATCCCTCACAACCCGGGGCGGCAGCTCTTCCTGCCCACGGGTCCTGTCCCCGTGCTTTAATAAACCACCATTTTGCACCAAAGATGTCTCAAGAATTCTTTCTTGGTCATCGGCTCCGGACCTCAGCCCACCGAACCTCACCCAGGTTCTAGAACTTCATCAAGACTACACTTACAGGATCACCTATCTCTGCCTTCCTCCAGGGATGGGTTAGATTAGGGATAAGGAATTCATATTTAATTCTTCCAGAAACTCTTCCACCAGATTTAAGAAGCTTCTACTCCTCACTTCAGTTTTAGAGAGTTTCCCTTCTCTTACAGGAACAGGGAGAGAAATTAAGAAAGAAAGAAGTTTTCTGTAGATAGTCATGGCTTTTACACTCTAGAGTAATGGTTCTTAGTCAGTGGTGATTTTGCACCCCCCACCCCCTCTCTGCAATTTAGCAATGTCTGGAGACATTTTCGGTTGTTTCAGCTGGTGGAACTGAGTGTTACTGTCATTTAGCAGGTTAAGGAACAGAGATACTACTAAACTTCCTGCAACACACAGGAGAATACCCCGTAACAAAAAATTGTCTGGTTCCAAATGTCAGTGGTGCTGAGGATAAAAAACCCTGCTCTTGAGTTTACTGCTCTCTCCTACCTTAATTATTTTAAGGAGAAATTTCAGTGATTTAAAAGACTTGTCCATGAGTGGAACTATGGCTCCTCATAGGTTACTTTTTCCTTCGGAAATTTTCAGGCTGACTATGCAGATTCTGACAATTCATAGTCCATTTCAAACTACCAAGACCTTTTGATCAAATACTTTATTGAAATTTTCAACAGAGACAGAGTTTGAGAGATCAAAGTTCACCTTATTTTAAATAAAATATCTGTGATACATGAGAAATTTAGGCACGATGTTCTCAAAGAACTGAAATGCCAGTTTGGCTAGAGACAATGTTTCAAGTGACAACATGTAAGCTCAGATATGCCAACCTGAGGAAAAAAGCAAAGTTTTCTCTGAACTTGTTCTTTTTGAATAGCTGAAATTTGAGGAAGAATAGCTAAACTCTTATCTGCTAAATAGATATAAAAGATTTTTAACCAAGTCATGAAGAGATAAAGCAGATAAAACCACTGACAACTGAAATAGGTTTACTGAAATTATTGTAGGCAAGTCAAAATAATTGCTGCTTCAAAACATTTTTTTCTTCCTCTCTGTCCTCAGACATGAGTTGGAATGTTCAGCATTAATCTAAGCAAAGCAAGCTCAGAGAGAGAGAAAGAAAGAATAAAACATGAGAAAACAGTAAGGCTATGATGTCAGAATCTGCAAGGCTTTAGAGATAACTAATTTTAGTGAAATAAAGTTAACACTGAAATCATGCAGATATAGCTAGAGACAAAAAGACAGTAACACTGCACTAAAAACAGCTAGCTATATACAGTACAGTATCCTAATCTAACAGGCAGACACACCATAAAATTTAATGGGGTAGTTTGGTGACCGCACATTTTGTCTCGCTAAAACTTTAAGTGTATCATATCTATCATCAGTAACTTTATTTTTATTTTTTTAAAGTTTTTATTTATTTATTTTGACAGACAGAGATCACAAGTAGGCAGAGAGGCAGGCAGAGACAGAGACAGGGGGAAGAAGACTCCCGCTGAGCAGAGAGCCTGATGGGGGGCTTGATTCCAGGACCCTCGGATCATGACCTGAGCTGAAGGCAGAGGCTTTGACCCACTGAGCCACCAAGGTGCCCCTATCATCATTAACTTTAATGGAAAACAAAATCCACAAGGGTCTGGTGTAAGCAGGAATAACTGGGTACAACAAGAAAACCACATGTAGGTGGAAAATCGTGTTAAGTATTAGAGTATAATTGTATATTTAAAAACAAAATAAAAAACTTATATGTAAGCTATAAAAAATTGGTAAAAATCACTTTGACAGAAATATTTAAAATCCTCATTAACAAGGAAGGATGTACAGAATGGATTGTGAGAGTTCATATAAATCAGAATTGGCTATGTATTGGAATATCTGGTATTATAGTTCTGGTATTCTAAAATATTTTATCAATTCTCCTCAAATTGATCTATAGGCCCTTTAAGTTTACAATAAAAATCCCAGCAGGTTTTAATTTGGTTTTCTTTTGTGTGTGTGTGTGAGTGGAAATTAACGAGCTGATTCTCAAATTAATATGGAAAAGAAAAACTAAATCAATCTTAACAAACTAGGAGAACATATTATATATCAAGACTTATTTTATAGCAATTTATTTATTACAGAGCTATTTATCATAGCATGGAACTGGGAAGTGAGTAGACTAATATATTAGATTACATTCATGTAATGGGCAAATACAATGAAGATGAACAAACTTCTATTTCTTGCATCATCAAGGATGAATCACATAAAAATAATATTGAGCAAAAACATCCATCCACAACAGGGTACACTTTTTCAAGTTCAAAAATAAGGAAAACTAATCTATGTTGTTAAATCATGATACTGGTAACCTTTGGTAAGGAAAAAAATGATCACGATGAGGCATAAAAGGGGAATTAATATTTCATTTAAATTTTAGTGTTGGTGTGATCACAAAAGTACAATTGCTTTGTGATAATTCACCATATGTATACTTAGGAGTTGTAAATGTGTCTTCAAGAATTTTATTTTATTTTATTTATTTTTACTATATTATGTTGTTGATATACAATTCAGGAATAGGGGAAACCAACCCATGGTGAAAGAAATAAAAAATAGTGATTCTATATGCTAGCTAATTGAACATAATAATTTAAAAAAAATAGTGATTAACCACAAAGGAGAGGTGTGGGAGTTGCTATTGACTGGAAAATCACAAGGGAACTCTCTGAGGTAGTGGAAAGATCTTGATCTATGGAGTGGTCCCATGGATATAACCACACACACACATATGTGTCTGTATAGTCATTAAACTGTATGTTTAATATCTGCACATTTTACTATATGTAAGTTATTCAGTAAAGTACTATTTAAAAAAACACATGGGCACCTGTGAGTGCCGGGATTGAGTTCTGCATTGGGCTCCCTGCTCAGCAGTGAGTCTGCTTCTCCCTCTGCCCTTCACCCTGCTCACTCATGCTCTCTCTCACTCTCTTTCCCTCAAATAATAATAATGGATAAATCTTTAAAAAATAAAATAGGGACGCCTGGGTGGCTCAGTCAGTTAAGCGTCTACCTTCTGCTCAGGTCATGATCCTGGAGTCCTGGGATGGAGTCCTACATTGGGCTCTTTGCTCAGCGGGGAGCCTGCCTCTCCCTCTCCCACTCCCCCTGCTTATGCTCTCTCTCTGACAAATGAATAAATAAAATCTTTAAAATAAATAAATAAAATAAAAATAAATAAACATACAAGCATCCAAGAATGTATGACTATTTCAGCTACCACCATCAAGTTTCAGTAAGGAAGAAAGATAAGTAAGGAATTTTACATTTAAAATTACAAATAAGGCCCCCGGGTGGCTCAGTTGGTTAAGCCACTGCCTTCAGCTCAGGTCATGATCCCGGAGTCCCATGACTGAGTCCCACATTGGGCTCGCAGCTCCATAGGGGAGTCTGCTTCTCCCTCTGATCTTCTCCCCTCTCATGCTCTCTCTCTCTCTCAAATAAATTAGTAAAATCTTTTAAAAAATAATTAAATTACAAATAAAATAAAATAAAAGGGGGCTTCTACTAGATTATAAGGAATGATTTTTTTTCAGCTGCAAATACATCAGATATAACTTTTTAAAAATCTGTGAGTTCAGAATGTTGCTCAAAAATCCTTAGTGATCACTACTGGATGCTAGGGTACCATTTCACTGCCCCGAAAATAGTAAAAAGAAGGAAAGAATCCATATTTACCCTCTATTTCTCATACATACTCTGTCAGAGTAATCAAATATCTGATGAAGTTTTTTATAAGAGAGTTTCAGCAAATAAATACAGAAAGAATGAGATTATTAAAAATTATAATTCTAAAATCTAATGAAAGAATGGAAGTAGCTAATAAACTAGAGTGGATGCTCAATCCTTTCCACAAGGTTGTGATGGAGAAATTTATAATGGTGGATAACACAGATACTGCATGATCAATCTCAGCATAACTAATAGTTGGACAGCCCTACTTTATATGTCTACTGGTAAGTTACCACAGGAAATAGATAATACCAACAATAAGATGTCTTCTCAAATTATTATTCCTGAGTATAATAAAACTTTTATCTATTTTAAGTTTACAGAATATATGGGGGGTGACATGTAGAATAGAACCTGAAAGCACGTGATGAGAAAACAAATTTAGAACATAGGTGTTTTTTTTTTTTTTTTTCACAGAACAGTGTTCTTTGTTGTTTATACAACAAATGAATAACATTGAACAAAAAAACTGGGGACAGTGTTACAGAATAAAAGAGGCATTGGAAACCTAGTAACCAAATGTAATGTGTGGAATTTATTTGAATTCTAATTTACAAGAAAAAATATTTAAAAATCGGTAACTCGGTGAGTTAAAGCCTCTGCCTTTGGCTCAGGTCATGATCCCAGGGTCCTGGAATCAAGCCCTGCATCAGGCTCTCTGCTCAGCAGGAAGCCTGCTTCCCCCTCCCACTGCCCCTGCCTGCCTCTCTGCCTACTCATGATCTCTGTGAAATAAATAAATAAAATCTTTAAAAATAATCACCTTTGAGATAATCAGAGAAACCTGAATATGGACTGAGAATTAGTTGATATTAAGAAATAATCATTAATTATATTAAGTATGATGGATATCAGTTAAAGATGCTAAATGGAAAATTTACAGTTGAAATGATATGATAAATTTTGTTTTACTTTTAACCTCACCAAAAATTTTTTGCTTGCACATGCACACACACACACACATCATATATATGGGCATGGATTTTTCAAAAGTATCACCAGATAACCTATTAACAAAGCAAGAGTTAAGTCTGTTCAAAATCATTTCAGTAACGAAAACACCATATTGATAAGGTCTTAGCAGTGTCTCAGGCTAATGTGATTTAAGGTGGGAAATTGAATGGGATTGGGCAAAATTCATAATATAATAATTCAGGACTAGTGACAGCAAATGCCTTAAAGCAAGTTTTCATAAGTAAATCGTTATTTAATATGTGAGCTGTTTACCTAGATAAACAGACTATTACCTTTTCTAAAAAAGAGTTTATGTATGGATTTGAGAAAGAACAGAGAGAGAGAGAGAGAGAGAGCGCGAGCGAGCATGAACTGGAGGAAGGGGCAGAGGTAGAGGGAAAAACAGACTCCTGCTGAGCAGGGAGTCCAAAGTGGGGCTCTATCTCAGGACCCTGAGATCATGACCCAAGCCAAAGGCAGACGCTTAACTGATTGAGCCACCCAGGCACCCCAGACTATTATCTTTGATAAACTGATTTGTAGGAATTTCCCGAAGCAAATAATAAAGTTATTTATTAATTTGCAATCTCATCTTTCCAGACCAAAGGGTCCCTAGAAAGAAAATAAAGTAACAAAGTCATGTTGATATAGATGACCTTCGTTCTTAGGAATTATATAAAAAATGTTTCCAAAATTTGACAACTGTTGAGGCTATGTGTGGGTATAAAGAGTTAATTTAACTTTTCTCTATAGTTCTATATTAATTTAAAATTCCCTACACTAGAAAGCTTTTAAAGGTGCTAATGTTGAGATCCTCTTCTTTCATAAAATCTAATGAGGCCACATGGTTACACACAAGCATTTGGAAAACTAAAGGAAGAATTGTCCATAAAGCATTGGGCAAGAAAGGAACTAGATAAACATCAAGAATAATAGGAAATGTACTTATGTGATGGTTAGAAAAAGCTACCTGATATGGATGTTTTAAAATTAAAACACCTGCAAATTGGTATTTTAGCTAATTTTTAAAGTACTTAATATATACCAGATATTTTATTAAATGCATAATATATATTATGTCATTTGATTTTCACAAAAAAACTCTATGAGGTAGGAAATCTTAGTGGCAGCATTTTACACCTGATTTTATGAAGACTTTGCAAGTTTCAGTTATATGTCCAAGGACACATAGCTAGAAATAGCTGGAGTAAGATTTTTTTTTTAAGATTTTATTTATTTATTTGACAGACAGAGATCACAAGTAGGCAGAGGCAGGCAATGAGAGAGAGGAAGGGATGCAGGCTCACCACTGAGCAGAGAGCCTGATGCGGGGCTCAATCCCAGGACCCTGGGATCATGAACTGAGCCGAAGGCAGAGGCTTAACCCACTGAGCCACCCAGGCACCCTGGAATAAGATTTGAAGACAGCCTTTTCTGGTTCCAAAGAGTGAAAGATAAACTGCTGCAATAAACAAGTCTAACTTCACAAAATATAATGGAAGTTTTCTCTTAAATTATTATTTTCATTTTTTAGAGTACAGAAACCTCATACTTCATGTAGAAGCCAATGCTTCCGTATGTGTCCAGCATGCTTTGAGAAGAAAGTTTGACCCCAAGACCTACCTAAAGAGAAAAGAAGTAACTCCAGATAAATGGTGTTTATGCTTAAATGCTCAAGTTGGACAAATACATTGCAGCTGAATTTCAGTTATAGTCTTGATAAATGGATGAGGGCTCCTGACTTTGAACTATCAGTACTTAGAAGCACCTGAGAATGTGGTCATTTGTCAACATTACTGCTTGCTTTGGTTTTAGAAATACAAGCAATGTGCTCATGCACTGACATTAGTGCTTACAAAATGTGCAATCTATCATCATCATCAACAAATATTTATGCAGTGCTCACTGTATGTAAGCTAGTTTTAGAAGTTGCAATGGGAATTTATATGGCATTGTGTTTTCCCTTCTTTTCCTTTTCAGCCATATGAAGTGTTGCTAAGAACTGTGAAAAAATAAACTTACCCATCACAAAATCTGAAAATTTTAGAAAACTGAAAACAATCTTTTTGCTTCCTACTACAATTTTTAAATTTTATTATTATTATTATTATTAACATGTAATATATTATTTGTTCCAGGGATACAGGTCTGTGATTCATCAGTCTTATATAACACACAGTGCTCACCACAACACATACCCTCCCTATTGTAATTTATATTGGGTTCACGTTATTCCATATTCATGGCTGTTTTGCAAACAAGATCGGGTTTAAAATCTGACTTGAAAAGTGATCAGTCAGGCATTGAATTGGTGATCACTCTGTTCTGCATTTCAGAACAATGGAAAGAAATATAAGAAATGTCTTCCCTTGAAGACAGCTAGCTACAGCATCCTGTTTTGAGTAGGCATGTAAAAGAAGATTCTTGTTTGTTTTCCTGTGAGCATTTAAATTGTAAACATTTCCTGAATCAGTATTCATTTAGTTTTGCTATGATTTAGATCTCACAACCTTATTTATTAAGCAAATATTATTTTTACCCAATGCAATTCCTCTACAAACAAATGACAAAGGTGTTCTAATTTCATTTTTGCCAACAAGAGATCTATAATAGTATTTGTTTAGAACATGTTATAACTCATCCACTTTTGAGCAGAATTGATACTGGTCAAAAAAGACAAATAATCCAATTACTAGGAAACTTAGGGTAACTAATAGTTTTAGTTTTTAAAAAGTCATTAGCAATTAACTTTCCTGACTGTATTTTACCTAAATGAGTATACAAGAAAAATTTCCCCCTATGTTTCCCCTATGTTTCTTTTGGCTGGTCCATTAGTCAAATTGACAAAAAACAGATTAACAGGAGTAAACCAAATTTACTTAATAGACCAACCAAAATCACCTGGAAGGGTAGAAGGAGAATTTTACCTCTCCTATCATTGGTGACCCACTGGCTGGACTCTACTCACTCCAAGGATTTTGCAGCTGAGACATCCTAAGACCTCTGACAAAAAGGCAGCAGAAAGTATGAATTCTTACCACATTAGTCTCCCAGATATCTGCCTTCAGGGACCAATGGAAGTGAAAATTCTGAGTCTTTTCCTTTTCTAAACTTACACTAGTAGGAAGAAACATTGGTAGAACTCACTAGTTCCTTGGGTATAGCAACCCTGTTAAAAATGTGATATACGTGTTCTTGATTTCTACTGATTGTTTTCCTCCTATAGGTAGTCACTGTTTTTCTTTGTCTCTTGTGTCATTGGTCATAAGGAGGAAAATCATAGGGTAGAATGCAGGTATAGGCCCTATAAGCCTGTTGTTCAAACTGGCTTCAGAGACTGGTGAGTTCACATTTCTTAACAGATCAGTGTCTATTTAGGCAAACATTCCTGTGGGTTAATGTGCACACAACATAAAGACTGTTGCTAAGAGGCATCTCAGAAACCAAAGCTGCAAAGTTTGGTGAGTATGGGTCAAGCATTTAAGAGCTGTTAGAGTACTTGCCACCTAAGCCAAAGTCTCCCTTGTTAGAATAAGGTGGTCATGGAACAGGCTACACTGTCACTAAGTCACCTGTCAACTTCAACAAAATTTCCTGGCAATGTGATTCTCTGTAAAGTATCACACAATCCTCAAAGCAGTGGCATACCACTCTTAGTTACCAGTTTTGCTCCTAGAGACCAAGGCTTGGCTAAAGATGTTAATCTGCATATAAGAAAAAACTGATGAGGTTTCCCTTTCTTCCTTCCTTTTTTTTTTTTTTAAGATTTTATTTATTTATTTGACAGAGATCACAAGCAGGCAGAGAGGCAGGCAGAGAGAGGGGGGAAAGCAGGCTCCCCGCTGAGCAGGGAGCTCAATGTGGGGCTCAATCCCAGGACCCTGAGATCACGACCTGAGCTGAAGGCCGAGGCTGAACCCACTGAGCCACCCAGGTGTCCCCCCTTTCTTTTTGTACCACGTCTTGAGAGTCTCAGCCAGCCAGAGGATGGATGTACCAGCATGGAGCTGGTGCACAGCCGAAGAGGCCGTGGCTCTGATGAACAGCATCTTCTTTATCCAACTGTGCCAGCAACCAGGGAAATTTGACAGAAGGGGTACAAGCCAATATGGGACTTTTGTCATCTTGACACTAATTTGGTGGGACAATAGTATGGTCTGCACCCCATGTGCAGCTAGATCTTTCTTAAGTTACCTTTGGGAGTGAACTTCCTGGATCTTGTGAGGATGGCATTTTTCACGTTCTCATTTGGGGACACCTCTTGTGCCTATGGTTAAGCCGTAAAAGACTTATGTGTTTGAGTTTCTCTTGAGATTAATGTAAGAGCACCAACGGCCAGATGATGGATGGTCCTTTGAATTGACTATATTTGAAAGAAAAAACTTTGGAGAAGCTCTCATCCTAAACAAGTGTCTTATTGGTACCTACAGAATGACTAAATTAAAAAGAGGATACAAAGAAATGAAACAGCTAGCTTCAGGGACAACCTTAACAAGATGACAAACCAGAAATCACACTTAGAACAAAAACTAAAACCAATGTAAATTTGCCTTTCCAAAATCTGACCCCATCTTCCTGTTTTAACCTCTCTTTCCCTATAAGGTTTACAGAGAGCACTCCAGCTTGATCTCTAGGTCCAGGGCATACAGGTTACTCATGTAAATGCTGAAAGTCAAGAAGTGAATTTAGCAGAAGCACATGGGATAGGCAGTAGGGCTTGATTTGCTGGGTTCTATAATCAGGCTCTGCCAGCTTAATAAGACTTTCCTATGAAATGTCCTTTGCAGAAATATCCTAGATCCCCACCCAAAGAATCCATGTTCCCTGGACAGCAGAAAATCAAGTTTCTTGTTGTCTTTTCCTTTCCCAATCCAGACTTATTGTTCATTGATCCTTTCTCTCCTAGGGATAGCTACTGACTTCTTGTTTATCTCATTTTGTGTCCTAGACACTTGGCTTGGCTTTCTGCCTGACTGGGATATGCAGGTTCTTGCTTCTTTTGACTGTCTTTGGGAGTGACTCTGAATTGTGGGAAGTTAATATCCTTTGCACCCTCTCTGGGGACCTCTTTTACATCCAAAAGTGGTTGTTTAATAGTGCTAGAAATATTTACTATTTTTTCCCAGCTGAAAACTGATAATATATTTAAAAGGAAGAACAATTTTATTTTGGTCCTCTCTCCTAAACGGAAGTGAAGCTAAATTAATCCAGAAGGAAACAAAAACCTTCTGAAGCCTTTGTAGAAGGATTTACGAAGAGATTCCAAAGCTACCTGATATTAAAAAAAAAAAAAAAAAAGCAAATTGAAGATAATGTAGTTAGATGGGTGGATCAACCTATGATGTCATATTAGCTTCAATCCAATTCTTTGAAGAACTGAAAGCAAGTGTCCTTATCTTACAAATGTTTGCAAAATTAGAAATATACCCCAGGACAATTCAAAGCAAACCTGTTCTTTTTACCAATCTCAAAACCTTCTCTTTTTATCTCAAAGTCTTGTAAATATTGTCCTTGAGATCACTAAACCAGCCCTGTAAGAAATATTAAGAGAGATCCTTTAAGTGAAGAAAGAGCCCAAAAGTAACATAGATTGGAAAGGAACAGAGATAATATATAGAAACAGTAAATTTACAGCTAATATAATGGCACAAAATTCATATCTTTCAGTAGTTACTCTGAATGTAAGTGGGCTAAATGCCCCCATCAAAAGACATATGGGAACAGCCAATTATATAAGCCAATTAATAACAAAATTAAAGAAACACATTGATAGTAATACAATAATAGTAGGGGACTTATCAAAAATAAAAAGGACCCAAAGAGTTAAAATCACGAGTGAAAGAGGAGAGATCACAACCAACATCACAGAAATACAAACAAATATAAGAACATATTATGAGCAACTATATGCCAATAAATTAGACAATCTGGAAGGAATGGATGCATTCCTAGAGATGTATAAACTACCAAAACTGAAACAGGAAGAAATAGGAAACCTGAAGAGACCTATACCCAGCAAGGAAATTGAAGCAGTCATCAAAAATCTCCCTTTAAACAAGAGTCTAGGGCTGGGTGGCTTCCCATGGGAATTCTACCAAGCATTTAAACAATTAATACCTCTTCTTCTGAAGCTGTTACAAAAAATAAAAAATAGAAGAAAAACTTCCAAACTCTTTCTATGAGGCTACCGTTACCTTGATCCCAAAACCAGACAAAGACCCCACCAAAAAGGAGAATTATAGACCAATATCCCTGATGAACATGGATATAAAAATTCTCATCAAGATACTAGCCAACAGGATTCAACAGTACATTAAAAGGAGTATTCACCATGACCAAAAGGGATTTATTCCTTGGCTGCAAGGGTGGTTCAACATCTGCAAATCAAGCAATGCGATACATTAATAAAAGAAAGAACAAGAACCATATGTACTCTCAATAGATGCAGGAAAAGCATTTGACAAAGTACAGCATCCTTTCTTGGTCAAAACTCTTCATAGTGTATGGATAGAGGAAACATAACTCAATATCATAAAAACCATACATGAAAAGCCCACAGAGAATATCATTCTCAAAAGGGAAAAACAGGGACGCCTGGGTGGCGCAGTGGGTTAAGCCTCTGCCTTCAGCTCAGGCATGATCTCAGGGTCCTGGGATTGAGCCCCAAATTGGGCTCTCTGCTCATCAGGGAGTCTGCTTCCCCCTCTCTCTCTGCCCGCCTCTCTGCCTACTTGTAATCTCTGTCAAATAAATAAATAAAATCTTTAAAAAAAAGGGCGGGGAGGGGGGAACAGAGCTTTTTTCCCCAAGATCAGGAACATGGCAGGGATATCCACTATCACCACTGTTGCTCAATATAGTACTAGAAGTCCTAGCCTCAGCAATCAGACAACAAAAAGAAATAAAAGGCATCTGAATTGGCAAAGAAGTCAAACTCTCACTCTTCACTGACGACGTGACGCTTTGTGTGGAAAACCCAAAAGACTAAACCCTGAAACTGCTAGAATTCATACAGCAAAGTGGGAGGATATAAAATCAATGCACAGAAATTAGTTGTCTTTCTACACACTATCAATGAGACAGAAAAAAGAAAAATTAAGGAGTTAATCCCATTTACAATTGTACCCAAAACCATAAGATATCTAGGAATAAACCTAACCAAAGAGGCAAAGGATCTCTACTCAGAAAACTATAGAATACTCAAGAAAGAAATTGAGGAAGACACAAAGAAATGGAAAAACATTTCATGATCATGGATTGGAAGAACAAATATTGTTAAAATATTTTCTACCTAGAGCAATCTATACATTCAATGCAATCCCTATCAAACCATCAACTTTTTTCACAGATCTGGAACAAATAATCCTAAAATTTGTATAGAACCAGAACAGACCCCAAATAGCCAAAGGAATGTTGAAAAAGAAAACCAAAACCGGTGGCATCACAATCCCAGACTTCAAGCTCTATTACAAAGTTTAATCATCAAGACAGCATGGTACTGGCACAAAAAAGACACAGAGATCAATGGAACAGAACAGAGAACCCAGAAATGGACCCTCAACTCTATGTTCAACTAATAGACTAATGACTCAACAAAGCAGGAAAGAATATCCGTATATCCTGCTAGACACATCTCCAAAGGCAAGGGAAACAAAGGCAAAAATGAACTATTGGGACTTCATCAAGATAAAAAACTTTTGCATAGCAAAGGAAACAGTCAATAAAACCAAAAGGTAACTGACAGAATGGGAGAAGACATTTGCAAATGACATATCAGATGAAGGGCTAGTATCCAAAATCTGTAAAGAATTTATCAAACTCAACACCCAAAGAACAAATAATCCAATCAAAATAGGGGCAGAAGGCACAAATAGACATTTCTCCAAAGAAGACATACAAATGGCCAGCAGACACATGAAAAAATGCTCAACATCACTCAGCATCAGGGAAATACAAATCAAAACCACAATAAGATACCACCTCACACCAGTCAGAATGGCTAAAATTAACAAGTCAGGAAACTACAGATGTTGATGAGGATGCGGAGAAAGGGGAACTCTTTTACACCATTGGTGGGAATGCAAGCTGGTGCAGCTCCTCTGGAAAACAGTATGGAGGTTCCTCAAAAAGTTAAAAAAGAGCTACCCTATGACCCTGCAATTGCATTAGTAGGGATTTACCCCAAAGATACAAATGCAGTGATCTGAAAGAGCATGTGCACCCCAATGTTTATAGCAACAATGTCCACAGTAGCCAAACTACAGAAAAAGCCCAGATGTCCATTGACAGATGAATGGATAAAGAAGATGTGGTATATGTGTGTGTGTGTGTGTGTGTGTGTGTGTGTGTGTGGAATTCTATTTAGGCATCAAAAAAAAAATGAAATCTTGCCATTTGCAATGTCGAGGATGGAACTAGAGAGTATTATGCATAGCAAAATAAGTCAGTCAGAGAAAGGCAATTATCATATGTTCTCATTCATATGTGGAATTTAAGAAACAAAACAGAGGATCATAGGGGAAGAGAAAAAATAAAACAAAATCAGAGAGCTTTTTAAAAAGCTACAGCAATTAAGAAAGTTTGGTACTGCACTAGGATAAACAAATAGAGCAGTGTAACAGAATAAATAATGTAAAACAGACCCATGTATTTATGGTCACTTGATTTAATTCAAATGTGAAAAATGTAATGTTATGAAGAAATCGTGGACTTTTTAATAAATGGGACTCTGTTAATTGAACTTGAAAAAAAAAAGAATCAAAGTTCTTCATGGAAGAACTTGAATTCTTTCCCTGTGCTTTTGAGATGTAAATGTTAACTCTTATCTAGGCTACCTTTTTAAAGTACACACTTAGGGAAGGTAATTCTTTTTTTTTTTTTTTTTTTTTAAGATTTTATTTATTTGACAGAGATCACAAGTAGGCAGAGAGGCAGGCAGAGAGAGAGAGGAAGGGAAGCAGGCTCCCCGCTGAGCAGAGAGCCCGATGCAGGGCTCGATCCCAGGACCCTGAGATCATGACCTGAGCTGAAGGCAGAGGCCTTAACCCACTGAGCCACCCAGGCGCCCCTTAGGGAAGGTAATTCTTATATGAAGGGGAAAAGGTGGTGGCGGGCACCCCCTCTGTCCCTGCCCCCCAAGAGACCTTTTTAAAATACAAACTGTTAATAAGTCTCTCTTAGCCAAACTCTAGACCACAGTCTCCTTAACATTTCTTGTTAAGAATAAATACAAATCTTAAAAGTCCTTCTATGTAAATATTAGCCAAAATAAAACAAAACAAAACAAAACAAAACTGTTGGGCAGGTTATCTTAACTTACTTGGTCTGCCAGAAACAGCAAGCTTTATATTGTACCTGACTTGTGGCTAAAGCCTTGGAATGAAAGCTGTAAGATCTCTGTTTATGTCTGTCTGTATGTTTATGTATATTTGTGTTTATAAGTTATAGATACGGTATTCTTCTACCTCTGGATGGTAATGACAAAATTAATTTATAAAGAGCTCTTCTAACTGGAATAAAATTAAGTGTTTCTAAAATAAGTATTCTTAAACTTCTCAGGAAATATAACAGAAACTATCTCAAATGCTTTTCAGGATCATATAATCTCAAAAAGTATTCAGTATTAAAGCTAGTTTAAGTTCATTTCTTTAATTAAAATAAACGTCTTTTGAGTTAAAACACTGAATATAATGCATCCATACAATTTGTTTATGAAATTTGTCAGCAAGAAAAATAGCTTGGGATGATGGCTGACTTTGTCTAATGTTTCATGAAGTTTTTGTGAATATTCTAAACATAATTGTGGGGAGCAAGTGATTTAAGATTGAGTTAAGTGAGATAAGTTTTTTTAGGTAAAGTTTTTTGCAATAATTATGTTTCATAGTATGTGTACTTAATAGTTTCCAGAATCTTTTTTTTAAAGATTTTATTTTATTATATTTTTTATTTTTTTAAAAAAGATTTTATTTATTTATTTATTTGACAGACAGAGATCACAAGTAGGCAGAAAAACAGGCATAGAGAGAGGAAGAAGCAGGCTCCCTGCTGAGTGGAGCTCCATCCCAGGACCCTGGGATCATGACCTGAGCCAAGGCAGAGGCTTTAACCCACTGAGCCACCCAGGTGCCCCAAGATTTTATTTATTTTAGAGAGAGAGACAGACAGCATGAGTGGGAGGTGCAGAGGAAGAGGGAAAATCCCAGGCAGACTACCTGTGGAGTGTGGAGCCCAATGACAGGCTCAATCCCAGGACCCTGAGATCAGGACCTGAGGCAAAACCAAGAGCCAAATGTGCCACTCAGGAGCCTCCAGAGTCTTTTTGGTAACTTAAAACTCTGGAGTTTGCTAAGTTTAGTTAAATGTTAGAAATTTATTAAATATCTAGATCATTTCCAAATAAATAAATATCTAGATCATTTCCAAATAAATAAAGCAGTGAAACATTAATTACTGAGCATAGGTTTATCTACTTTTGCTTCTTACTGCAGAGAAACTAAAGATAACTTGGATATATTAGTAAACATGTCTTATGATATGTTAAGAGACTATTATGAAGAAGCATATGCTTCTAGACATCATGAAACGTATTAATAAATTTGCTAACCTAAAAAAAATACTGGTATGACAGATATTTCACAATTGCTTACTATTTATTTTTCACTAGAAATTAAAGTTTCTAAGGATTAAGAATTCTGATTATTATCTGTAATTACAACTACTAGAAATAATAAGATAAACAACTCAATGCAAGGAAAGTAAGATGTCTTCTTGGTAAGAAGGGGTATAAGATATGAAGATGCATTTTTGTTGAGAGAAAAGGAAGCAAATTTGTCCTAGAGTAAAACTGGTTATTTCAAAATGGGAAAGGGGAGAATAAAGAACATGTTAAACAGAATGTTGGGAAAAGAGAAAGGAAGGAAAATTTTACCTTGTGTGCTGAATTTGGCTAAAACTGAATGAATTTATTATAAAGATTATAAAATTAAGATTTAAAACCGGTAAAGTACTCAGGTAAAACCGAAACTTAATTTTCCTTAATCTTCTAAAAAAGACAATGTTTTCTTAGACTATTGGTCTGCTCCTGATAAGAGATCATGAACATTTTTCTTTACCTTTTAAGTAATCTGTCTAGAGAGCAAAGATTCCATGTTTTACCAAAAAAATTTTCCGGACTTTATCAGGGCTTTGATTGCTCAGGAAAATTAAGTCTTCTTAATATTAAAAGAGTTAATTTTGCATAATTATGTAACTTTGTGTTTGCCTTTGAAGTCTTTTATTGTCACTTGGCTATATGGATAATTAAGTCTTATTTTTTAATGATCTATGATGCTATTTAGTCAATTGTCCATACATTTTGATATTTTTGACAAACTTCCCCAAATCAAATTCTAAGTTCTTTTTTTTTAACTTCAAACTAAGTCTGAGGTATTTCAGAGGGTCCCTGGAATAGCTCAAAAGATTTGCTCTCTCTGCTTATAAGAAGACAGATGTTAAACTAATTAGTCTTATTTGGTATGCTAAATTACATGGAAAGCATTGACAAATAAGTGATGATAAACCTTACTAGATTATATTGTATGGGTAAATGTTATTAATTTAAATAGTCTAGAAGTTGTATGAAATTCCTAAAATTCTGATATACCCTGGTATAACTATTATCATTCATAATTCTAGTTATTATCTTAAAAGATTGTAATGTCATAAAAATAGCCAAATTTCTTTGTCAATTCCATTATAATGAACTCTCATCAGCTGTTTAACAATGAGCATCATAAATCTGTTGCCATTTACAGACAATTATTGTTTTACTCCGATGCTTTGCCAAAGTACTTCATCTTCAAGGAGATTTAAGGAAAGGACTTTTGACAAGTATAGGTTTCTGATAACTTTAAGATCATGCAACTGAGCTGGCTAATAATTTCCAGAACTAATGGAAAGACTGAATTCAAGAACAAGTATTAATTACATGGAACTGAATGAAGTGAGGAGCATGATTATAATTTATATGACTTTTTGTTTGTAACATTGCTGGTTTTTTATGTTTTATTTTTCTAGACTTAAGGAAACCTTTTTCTCTTTTCTCTTAAGTTATCAACAATTTGGAAAGATAAACCTCTGTGACTAGAGATGAAACAATTACTTTTTCTCCTTACCTGATCTCTCCAGAATTTGGAAACTTAGTGTTCTTATTTTCATGGTAATAGATATTTGCATAAATTCAATAAAAATACGTTTTTGTAACAGGACACGGTTGGAAACATTGGTTATATTATCAAGACTTTGATTGGAATGTCATATTTGAAAATGATGTGCATAAATTCAGATATGACCAGACAGCATTAAGAAACTAAGGTTGACTTTACGGAGTGAATAATATCCCTTGGAAAACTCTGTCTGGTATCTGGCTTACATGGTTCCCAGGTTAGTAAGGAAGGTTACTTCCTGGTAGGTGCAGGAATCTCAGGATATTTGGGGGACCTCAAGAAGAGAGGAATTAACCCAAATCTATAGGTATCAGAGGCAAACTCTGATGTCAAGTCCTTGACTTAGCTTTCTAGCCTTGAAAGACTTAAAAAGTCACATCTGAGATTCCTTAAGAAAAGCAGTTACCGGCGCCTGGGTGGCTCAGTTGGTTAAGTGGCTGCCTTCAGCTCAGGTTGTGATCCCTGGGTCCTAGGATCTAGCTCTGCATCAAGCTCCCTAATGTATGGGCCATTTAGAAAGATCACCAGATTGAAACAACAAACTAGGAAAATCTCTCGGACTGCCACTGCCCATCCTCATCTAGTCTAGAGATGCTTCAAGCCAGATACCTAAAAATCTTCTCAACAGGCTGCATTTAGAGCTCAGAAACTGGAATTACAGTCTGTTTCAATCATTAGCATTGTTTTTTTTTTTCTTTTGTTTCCATAGAAACACCTCTTATTAAATACCTGATTGCTTGCACCACAGGTTTAACTTTGGGAGCCCACTTGCACTGATGAGGGAACAGAAGGCTGGCTGAGGACAAAGCAAAAGCTGACACCTTCCAACTTTCCCTACCCCCCACTCCTGGGTGGGACGCATGTGACATTCTTTAGGAATCTCCCACCCATCTTAATGTTAATACCTTGCTAGAGGGCAAAAGGACCTTGGCTATGGCAAGGCCTCTGGTATCTCTTATCTTGTAGGTCCTCTTTAGCATATGAAAGTTCTACTGAAACCTCCCTTTTCCTTACCTCCCCCACCCCCATGGTACAGAACCTGCCATCCCTCACAACCCCAGGCCAACAGCTCTTTCTGCCCAGGGGTCCTGTCCCCGTGATTTAATAAACCACCATTTTGCACCAAAGATATCTCAAGAATTCTTTCTTGGTCATCAGCTCCAGACTCCACCCCAATGAACCTCACCTATATTCTAAAACTTCATCAGTATCACCGAATCTTGAAAGAGGTCACAACTGTTTAACTGAACTGACCTAGTCTCAGTACTAAGAGACTGGTTCATTGAGATGGAACAATCCACCAACTCAACTTCTGGACTCTAAAAGTACTTAGGGAACATTCAAAGGCAGGACTGAGGGGGAGCAAAATACATGACCCCAAAATATGCCACTTTGGCATACAGACAATATTGAGCTGCAGGTAATCCAGACCCAGCAGACTCAAGGAGAACTTTTACCTCTCCCTAATACTTAGAAGAATTTAGACAGGGGGACTGGCCCAGAAGAAGAGTTATTACCAGAGATCACTTTTTTATCTGGAAGACCTATTGGTATGGCACTGCAAACATCTAATTATGAAACATCTCCTCTTATTGTTCTGTGAATTACCCTCCTCCCCTTTGAAGACCCAGGCCCCTGTCCCATTCCTTGAGGCATATAAGTCTCAAGTGACTGACTTGTCCTTGGGTCTCATATTCTTATGGGGCTCCCATAAATATTTAATTAAATTTGTTTTTCTCCTGTTAATCTATCTTTTTTCATTTAATCAACAGACCAGTCTAGAAGGGACTAAGAATCTAGAAAGGTAGGGGAAAATGTTTTCCTCTCCTACACTGTCACCTCTTATCTAACATTTAAAATTGGAAAGAGTAGATCACAAGTTTTAATATATTTCTTTATTTCAAGATGCTCGACTTCAATTTAAAAAGTCTTCCATACCTTATGTAAAAGAGATGCGGTATACTACTAGGTATTTATCAAAAGGATACAAACATAATGATTTGAAGGGGCATATAAACCCCAAAGTTTAAATATGGAAAGAGCCAGAAGTCCATCTACAGACGAATGGATAAAGATGTGGGGTGTGTGTGTGTGTGTGTGTGTGTGTGTGTATTCCATCATATATATGATGGAATATTACTCAGCCATTAAAAAAGAATGAAGTCTTGCCATTAGCAACAACATGGATGGAACTAGAGGGTATTATGCTAAGTGAAATAAATCAGTCAGAGAAAGACAAATATACGATTTCACTCATATGTAGAGTTTAAGAAATGAAACAGATGAACATAGGGAAAAGGAAGGAAAAATAAAATAAGACAAAAATGGAGCAGGAGACAAACCATAAGAGACTCTTAACTCTAGGACACAAATTGAGGGTTGCTGGAGTGGTGGTGGGTGGGGGGATGGGATAACTGGGTGATGGGCATTACAGAGGGCACTTGATAGAATGAGCACTGGGTGTTATATGCAACTGATGAATCACTAAATTCTACCTCCGACACTAATAATACATTATACATTAATTAAATTGAATTTGAGTAAGAAACTTAAAAAAAGATATATTAACACCACTGAATTAAAGATTTGCATTGATTATAATATTGTTTCCAAAGTTAGAAAAGTTAAAATACACAAAAATATGATATATATAGGCCCTACAACATTTCCTATTTTGGGTAAGGTCAAAAGTTAAAATGAAAATACACATAGTTTATCTTTTTTTTTTTTTTTAAGGATTTCATTTATTTATTTGAGAGAGAGAACGCATGCACACATGCAAGTGTAGGCAGAGAGTGGAGCAGAGGTGGAGGGAGAGGAAGGGGAAAGAATCCCAAACAGACTCCATGATGAGCACAGAGCCAGACTTGGGGCTGGATCCCAGGACCCTGAGATCATGACCTGAGCAGAAACCAAGAGCTGGACAAACAGACTGAGTCATGCAGGCACCCCAGTCCCTTAACTTTCTGATGGCTACTTTTGGTTAGTAAGAGTACAATGGGGAAAAATCAGCAATACCTATACCTGCATCATCAGGTATGCAATAATAATAGCTAATAGCTATTGAGCTCCTAATATGTATCAGTCATTTCTCTAAGTGCTTTCTATTTATCCTTCATTTAATCTACAATCATAGGGAGTAGGTACTATTTTTTTTTTTTCTGATATGCAATTGAGAAACCCTGAAGTTCAAATGCTGGTAAGTGGAGTTGCCAGAAGGTAAAAGTAAAAAGATCTAACTCCAGAGATTATTTTTGGCCACTATGCTCTTTCTTACGTATAAGGAAGGTGGTACCTACAAATCATAGGACAAAAAGCACACACTGGCTGAGTCGTCAAGGACCAACATAATATGAGGAAACCTTCACATAAGCATACAACAAGCAAGCATTTGTTTTTTTCCAGCATCTTATTATGAAGTTTAAAGCATAAAGAAGATGGGAAAGAATCAATAAGCCCTCATATATGCACCACCTAGATCCTACAAAAACATTTTGCTGTATTTGCTTTATCACATTTCTCGCTACCCATCAGTCCATCAATCCATCTTATTTTTAATTAATTTTAAAGTATGTTTAGGTCTTTGATTTTGTTACTATAATATCACAGAAAAAATTGGAAGGTCTGTTTAGAGAGGATGTTAGAAAGCTAATTTGTTATTTTCTTTTTTTACTTTTTTTTAAAATGTTTTCTTTCTTTTCAGCATAAGAGTATTCATTGTTTTTTCACCACACCCAGTGCTCCATGCAATCTGTGCCCTCCCTAATACCCACCACCTGGTTCCCCCAACCTCCCACCCCCCACCCCTTCGAAACCCTCAGGTTGTTTTTCAGAGTCCATAGTCTCTCATGGTTCACCTCCCCTTCCAATTTCCCTCAACTCCCTTCTCCTCTCCATCTCCCTATGTCCTCCATGTTATTTGTTATGCTCCACAAATAAGTGAGATTATGCTGAGTGAAATAAGTCAAGCAGAGAAAGTCAAGTATCATATGGTTTCACTTATTTGTGGAGCATAACAAATTTGTTATTTTCTAAGAAGTCATACTACTATAGGGGCCAAGAGTAGTCTGTCCCCAAGATGGACCACTTTGCCATGAAAATTACTTTGAGTTAAAAAGCAACCAAAACCCAGCAGATTTAGGAAACACTCTTTACCTCACTCTCAACTGCCTAAAAAGAATTTAGACAGAGGATGTGCAGTAGGAAGTGAGCTATCACCAGAGATAACTACATTACGCTATGGACTAGTTATGGTAGATGGGGAGGAACCTAGCAAGACCAGTTTGTTCAAAAACCTCTATGTCCCAGCAAACATTTGCCAAACACGTACACAGTATCATCCTTCAGTAAATTGTCTTCCCTCCTTTTGAAGACTCAGGCCCCTACCCCTTTTCTTTAGTTCAGAGGGGCATACACACCTCGGTTTGCCTCACTGTTTTTGGAATTTCCATGTCTGTGTGCATTCCTCATATGTGTGCTATTAAGTTTGATTTTCTTCTCTTAATCTGTCTCATGTAAATTTGGTTTTTAGTTCAGCTAGAAAGGACTTGAGGAGGACAGGAAATTCTTGCTCCCTGGCACCACAAATTGAGTCCCTGTTTATAACTGTCAATTAAATACCACCAATTTAACTTCTCAATCAATATTTTGCCTCTAAATATGGAGTTGTGAGGATTTAATGAGAAAAATATTTTAAAAAATACAACACTTACTACTCTACCATGCATGGAGTAAGCAGGTGTTTAATAAAGTATAGCCAAAATAATGAAGCTAATGAGAAAATGCAAAAGCAACTAAGCTTATATTGAATTGAATCAGTTAGTGTACTGGAGGGCTTAGGATAAAATAGAATAAGATAATCCTCCAACTGGGAAGAGGAGAATATTGACCAGGTATTTTATATCTGTATCTAGAAATGTTTGAAAAATTTTATGCTATTGTAATTAATCAAGTAAAACAAAGATCAGAAGTTCTTTAGAATAGAGAAAAAGGTAGCAGGGAATACAGAAATATAATCAGATGAATATGTTTACTTAGTTTTATAAGAAAACAAAAGCATTTCTTGAAGCAGCTGAGTGAATACAGTGCAAGTGCATTGCTCTTTGGGAATCTAAACTGGGGCACCCGGAATAACCAATTATCTGTTAAATTGTCATTATAATGTGGATTTTGTGAACAGTGTTTTCTCAATTCCTTACAGACATCAAGTAAAAGTTAACTGTGTGCCTAAAATGCAAATAAACAATTATTTACTGCAAATACTTTAACTCTCTAGATAAGTAGACACAATTTTCTCTTGTGAATACTGAGGCACGTAACACATTTCTCATTCCAAAATTTACCACATCCTTATACAGAAAAATGCCACAAATATGATTATAGGCAAGGCCAACAATATCCTTAAAAACGAATTTGTATTTCCATCCATGTAGGTGTTATTAGCCACAATACCACAGCACAAGTCAGAAGGAAAAGACAATAAAAGACAAATCGGCCTGAAAAATGTTAAAAAGAAAGTGAACAAATTTATCTAATCAAGAAAAAAACAAGAGAGAATGAAAAACATCTGATTTCGTGTTGGAGGGTAGAAAAGGAAAAAAATATTGCTCTAATGTGGGCCTATCAGAATGATATGACTGTAAACCACACCCCTAAACACCTGAATGACGGAATTATTTACAACCTTCATTTCGCTGCTTAAGAATGCTGGCCCAATGCACAGATCTTAATATAAGCATAGACATTGACATAGTCTTTTGTTGTTAAGTTTAGTAAAAGTAAATCAAAATCTGCTCCCTAAGTAAGTATTGCTTTGAGATATTAAGGGCCAAACCAAATCAATGGGACATTGAGAATCATTAGCTATCATATTAATAGATCTCAAGTTTGATTATGTAGTCATAGTTTGTTTTCATACTTTTGTCCATGAAAGATAAATGATTAATTATGTGAAAGAAAAGCTAATCATAACTGCATATGTAATATTAATTTGGTATTTTTCTCATGAATAAAATTCCATAAAAAAAGAAAGAAACATCCTTTGAAATGGAATATAATTAAACTTGCCTCTGATAACTTTAAACAAGCATTTATATTAATCCCAATATAAAAAATTCATTACCTAGTCCCACATCTTCCTGTCTTTCAGGACATGTCCTAAGGACATATAGAATGTACCTCTGTCCCAATAAACATTCTAAGATACCAATCCAGATAAACAGCATGAATGCATTTATAAACCTCATAGTTTCAGTTTCAAGTGGTTTTACATTATGAAAAACTTAAAATGTTTAGGTAGATTTTGCTTGTCCACATACATACATTAAAAAGATGGTCTTCAAAAATATTTATTTTGTGAGTCAGTAGAAAAAAAAAAAAACAAACTTTATCTCTAAATACTGATGTTACATGTTTTGACCACCAACAATCCTCTATTATATTGATCTTTTTAACATTTTTTTTTTTTTTATTTGACAGAGATCACAAGTAGGCAGAGAGGCAGACAGAGAGAGAGGAAAGGAAGCAGGCTCTCCGCTGAGCAGAGAGCCCGATGTGGGACTCGATCCCAGGACCCTGAGATCATGACCTGAGCCGAAAGCAGCGGCTTAACCCACTGAGCCACCCAGGCGCCCTATTATATTGATCTTATGAAAGAATAAATTTAATCTAAAACATAATGAGAATGAAATGAAATGAAAATATGTAAGATACGGAGAAAATCTAATCTGTACTTCTGCTGAAATTCAGCTTCTGTTATGTACCTCTTTTCAGAAAGAGGAAGTAAACTCACAGTATTAAAAAACTCTACTGAGAATACCTTTTTGAATAAATTTAGATTTGGATAATGTATCCAGAAATTTCCTGGTGGCTTCAATAATGATGAGTTTCTCTAACTGCCCTGAGAGACAGAGACATAGACAAAGAGAGAATATGTAATACGAGAAACAATCTAATGTATCTAGGCCAAGTATAAAAATAGTAAGGGATTTTAACAATAAAAATGAAAACAAAAGTTACAATTTTACCAATTCATCCATCAGAACCGAGGAGACTTACCAACAGGCCAATGAACCAGAGACCTTATCAAGCTGTAAGAAACATGGTCTGAGAAGTTTTGGGCAATTAATAGTATGGATCCGGACTAGCTATTCCAGTGTTAGGGGAATATGCCAGTATGAAGAAGCAGAAAGATAAGCAAGCAGGCAGTCTGCCCATATAATCAGCAATGTCTACTGGAGGACAGCCAGTGGATGTTCTGGCAGGAAAATGGTGTTAGGAAAATCTGTTGACTCGTGGTCAATAAGATTATTAAAAGGCAATGCTTAGCATGATGGGGGCTTTAGGTAGTACCAAGGTGGTTAAGGGGACTGAGTACTAAGATGTCCGCTCAGAGATGGGGAAATAACAAAGATCTAGTGAATTAACTAGAAAAATATAGAAAAGCCTTCAACAAGAATATAGCCAAGAACTAGTTATTAGAAATATGAGCCAAATCAGCATCAAAGGTGAACTTGAAGTTGATCACTAGAATTATCAAGTGATAGTAAGAAACCCTCCAGTAGAAGGGAGATTATTCTAGAGGGTGATATTGGTTTGAGCCTGAATTTTAAAATTAAGCAGTCCCAAATGAGGGCTTGATAGATGAAAGATCAAGAAACAAGGCAATTTACTACCATCATCTGCAAAATTAAGATTGAGTATGATGATTCTTAGAATATAATTGTAATGTAAGCCAGTGTGTATGGAAATCCATGGTATCATTAGGTATATGGCACACAATAGTATTTTCCTACTGAATTCCCTACTGAAGAGGTTTCCTGCTGCATGATAAGAAAAATTTCCATTATTCAGCACCTAAGAGTCTGTTTCAGCCAGGGCTCTTATTTTTTAAGGCAACGGGAGCTGACTCTAAGTAAGTTCAGCTGAATATAAATTCATCGGAAGAATAGCTGTAGCTTACAGAATCAATAGGAAGGCTTAAGAGTCAAGCTCAGGAGATGAGTATTAAAAGAAAGGAATCCTGGGCATTGGTGGACACAAGCAATGCCGTGCTACAGAATTTGCCAGGATGTGGTATTGATTGGACATCATTTTGCCAGACTTCGATGTTGTCATAGCAGTCATGTCATAGCCAGCATGACTAAATTCTCAACTCCTCCACTGTCACCACACCATTTCTTTAGATTCAGATTCCTGAGGGGGAGTTCATGGTAAGCTAAACCTAAAGCAGGCTTACACTGGAGCTTGCACAGGTTGGTTTTCCTTCCACCCACTCTCAGCCTCAGATAACCACTAGTCTATTCTTGATCATTACAGATTATTTTTGTTCTCTAGAATTTCATATATTTGGAATTGTGTATTCTTTTTCATGTGGATCCTTTTGTACTACATAATGTTTTTGAATTTTTTCCACATTGATGCATGTATTAGTAATTCTCTCCTTTTTACTGCTAAGTAGAATTCCATAGAAATCGCAAAATTTGGTTATCTATTTACCTACTGAAGGGCTTGGAGTTGTTTCCAGGTTTTTGCCAAAATAAAAAAGTTGCTATAATCATTCATATACAAATATCTGTGTGGATATATGTCTTAATTTATCTTGGGTAAACAATTCAGAGTGCAACTGCTAGATTATATGGTAAGTGTAATTTTGACTTTTAAGAAACTGCCAAGCTAATTTACAAAATGGTCATAGTCTTTGAATTCCCGCTGGCAATGTATGAGTGTTGCTCCATATACGAACACTAAGTATAGTTTATCTTTTTAATTAGCCAATCTAGTCAAGTGTATGGTAATAATTTATTGTGGTTTTCATTTGCATTTCCCTGATAACTAATGATGCTGACTGTATTTTCTTCTGTTTACTGGTCCATTTGTATTATCTTCTTTGATAAAGTATCTGTCCAATCTGCCTGCACTTAACCAATAACAGCCACAACAGTATTTCCTGTCCCAAATGCTTTTCTTACAATGTGATTGTTACACGCTGATCATCAAGAGACAGGGTCTCTGTTCCTCTTTTTTGAATTGGGGAAATCCTGTGACTTCTGAAAATATGTCATTAAAGGCCAAAAAAAGTGATACAGTTTCCATTTAGTTTTCTTGGGATGCTTCCTCTTGGAATTGAGTCACCATGCAGTGAGGAAACACAAGGAACCACATGGAGAAGCCACATGTAAGTATTCTGGCCAAGAAACCCTTCTAAGGTCACAGACAAAGGCTAGCATTAATCACTAAACTTGTGATTGAAGAAATTTATTGATGATTCCAGCCTCCAATTGTGGATTCATTTTGTAAGCTGAGGCCTCTGACATTATGGAACAGATGACCCTTGTGTGCCCTTTCCAAATTCCTCTACTACAAAATCCATGAGCATAAAAAAAATAGCTGTCATTTTGCACCATTAAGTTTAGGATGGTTTGCTATGTAGTAGTACGTAAGTAAAACACAGGCTTTGAGATGCAATCAAATATTTAGAAACTTCTTGAACAGAAACACAATTTAGATTGTTTTTTTCTACTTTTAAAGCCAATTTTTTGTTTTATACTATGTGGGTACAATTAAGTTTTTGAGAATCTAAAATTTCCCCTAAAGCTTGACTAACATTAATATATAGATACGTTTATATATATATATATATATATTTTTTTTTTTTTTTTTTTTTTGAGAGAGAGAGAGAGAACATGGGTGGAGGAGGGAGAGGCAGAAGGAGAAGCCAACTCCCTGTTGAGCAGGGAGCCTGATGTGGGGCTTGATCTCAGGACCCTGAGATCATGACCAGAGCCAAAAGCAGATGCTTAACCAACTGAGCCACCAAGGCCCCCCATATATATAATATATATAATGAGATATATATATATATATACACACACACACACACATACATACACACATACACACTCTATTTTTTTTTTTTTTGGCAGGACTTAATGTCAGCTTACCCAAAAAGCAAACTAAATGTTTAGAGCAGCAGAAAAATATAGACACTGATTTTGGTTAGGGTTGTTAAAAATTTTCAATAAAACACCGACTCTTATCATCAAAGCAAATATCAGAACTCTTGTTATACTTGCTTACCACTTGTTCTATGACTTAATGTTTTTAAAAATGTTATTACATATTAAAGGTGTATCATCAACTTTTTAGTATTCAGGCCTTCTCTTTATTTTAATCTCATCAACATGGTCATTTATGAATATCATTTATGAATATGACGGGTATTTATGAATATCACAATTTTGTGACACTATGTAATTTGGATTCATTTTCAGAACTTTTGCAAAAAGAAAGGGGATAAAAATGGTAATATTTTATCATCTAACTCTGAAGATAAGAAGATATTTCCCAATCACATGGTTTTTTCTCTAAAAATCTTATTTCTTCAGGTTTCACTTTGAGTTGAAGATGGGAAATTAGAAGATATTTATTTCAATCTTTCTACTATTTCTACAGTCTTGCCACTGTTGTGGCAATTGATACATCCTAAGATATTCGATCTGTTAAGAATAGCCCTTTAAGCTTTATTATTTGTGTCCCATTTATTTGTTTCTGAATACCTAAATACTGACCACTAAGTCCAGGAATTAGAAGTTTGGGAACTAATCATCAGTCATGTGACTTTGGTGAATGAGGGCCTGGGAGCCCAGATCTAAATTGTCAATGTTTCTTACACTGGCAAAATAAATTTTGTAAAGGAAAACCAATGCTTTGAACTTTATATACAAAAGGCTTCTTTGGGCTTGGCTATAGAAATGCTCCTATTTTAATATGTGATTCAAAATCTTAAATATACAAAGCATCCAGACAGGATTTTCTATTCCTCAAATTTTGAGGGTGTTTATTAATTCACTGGGTAAGGTATAGGTTGTTTGCACCAAAAGGGTATTTTGTCTTATTTTCTAAAAATGTTCATTTATTAATCACAAAGCATAGGCCTACTGGCTTAACAGGTGAGCATGCCATTTAAATACATAATCAAAATTTATTCTAGAAATTCAACATTGATTGTTTTGGGACCATATTCCTTTACTTACTACCTTGTGAAAACAACTTATAAAAATTGTACAATTTCAATTTAATTTTTAAAATGAAGTTTCACGGGCGCCTGGGTGGCTCAGTGGGTTAAAGCCTCTGCCTTCAGCACAGGTCATGATCTCAGGGTCCTGGGATCGAGTCCCGCATTGGGCTCTCTGCTCATCAGGGAGCCTGCTTCCTCCTCTCTCTCTGTCTGCCTCTCTGCCTACTTGTGATCTTTCTCTGTCAAATAAATAAAATCTTTAAAAAAATGAAGTTTCACATGTGTAAATCTCCTAACAATAAGAATATTACATATGAAAAAAATTCCTCTTGATTTCACCAAAATTCCAGTCCTCTCCCAAAAGTAACTACTGCTATCAATTTTATATTTATACCTTTAGATCTCTTTCTAGGGATTTAAATATATTTATCAAAATACCTATAAGAAAAATAGGTTTTTAAAAAATTTTATAGGCAGGGGTGCCCCGGTGGCAAAGTGGGTTAAGCCTCTGCCTTCGGCTCAGGTCATGAACTCAGGGTTCTGGGATTGAGCCCTGCATCAGGCTCTCTGCTCATCAGGGAGCCTGCTTCCCCTTCTCGCTCTGCCTGCCTCTCTGCCTACTTGTGATCTCTCTCTCTCTCTCTCTCTGTCAAACAAATGAATAAAATCTTTATAAAAAATAATAAAAAATAAAAATTTTATAGGCAAATTAAATAATTTGGTGTTATGTCAAACTGTAATTTTTCCCACTTAACAATCTGTATTGAAGCTCTTGTCATTCTATAGTATGAAACATATCTCATTTATGTACAGTGATCCAAGATATGTAAATGCAAATGTCTAGGAACTTCTATGCTGGTTGTCAGTAGCTTATTATTGTTTTAAGCTTATAGAAAAAGTACTGTTAGGAAGATTCTTAGTGCACTTGTACAACGATTTCTTTAAGTTCTATGTGCCAAGCACCGTGTTATGCAAAAAAGGTATCATTATTTCCTCATTGCTCTGAAGGTAAAAAGTGACCTAAGTTTACACAGCTAGTAAGTGCTAGATCTGGGCTTTCCACACATCCCATCATGCATCAATGTTTTTTGTTTTTGTTTTCAAAGATTGTATTTATTTATTTGAAAGAGAGAGAATGAGAGAGAAAGTACAAGATGGGGGAGGTCAGAAGGAGAGGCAGATTACCCACTGAGCAGGAAGCCTGACTCAATTCTGGGACTCCAGGATCATGACCTGAGCTGAAGGTAGTCGCCTAACCAACTGGGCCACCTGGGCACCCAGAATCAATTTTTTTAAAAGATTTTATTTATTTATTTGACAGAGAGAGACAGAGAGAGAGAGAGAGGGAACACAAGAGGGGGAGTGGGAGAGGAAGAAGCAAGGCTCCCACCAGGCAGGGAGCCTGATGGAGGGCTCGATCCCAGGACCCTGGTATCATGACCTGAGCCGAAGGCAGACGCTTAACAACTGAGCCACCCAGGCGCCCCAGAATCAATGTTTTTAACAACTGTTCTCTACTCCCCAGTTTTAAATAAAATTACTACTGAATCAAACTGTAGTCACATTGAAATTTCAATATATGCTGTCCATTTGCCTCCAGAAAGGCAAGCGCAATTTACATCTCCACTAAGACGGACCTTTTTCTTGATATTTCCATGGCATATCCTTCTAAGGGTAGGAATATGCCTGAGTGCTTTAAGTCAAACAGTAATGAAGAACTCAATCTAGATCTTCTGTTACTCATATTAGAACCCATGCCTTAATGCTATTGTGACAGAAGGCTTAGTGGATGTTTCTGGAGGAAGAGAAAATAGTCTTCTTAAAGTGAACAGGGATGCGTTGCCTTCTCTCTCACCTTCTATCTCTTTCATTATGCTTTGGAGATTTTATAACACTTGTGAGTGAACTGTTTACTTCACTATTCTCATTTGGCCTGCTTTTGGTACGGGAAATAGAAGGGTTAGCACTCTCTCATAAATGGAAAAGATGATTCTGTTGTCATATATGTATATATTCTATTGTTATATATATGGAAGTGGCTATCACAGAAAACTGGATCCGCTTTCTAATTACTGTTCAGAATAATGGCTTCTGAAGACCAAAATCATTATACCTGTTAGATGCCCTGTATCACTTAACTAGCTCATAGAAAATCAGTCTATAAAAAACTGAGAAAACCGGTGTAATATACCTAGTAATATATTGCTCATAGTTAAACTATATTTCAGTGTTAGACATATATTTAATGGTTGAGTTTGCATTTTGTTATTTGGAAAGAAATTACCCATACTTCTGCTGTAAATGAAATTTCAGCTAAAATCTTAAGATCAGATTTTAACCTAATGGTAATGATGCTTTTCTTCTATTTCTATTTTCTGAATCACTTTGTATAAGACAGAGGCTATGTTTCCTTGAATAAAACATCCCAGTACTTTATTTTTGTAAAGATTTTATTTATTTATTTATTTACTTGAGAGGGAGAGAACAAGTGCAGGGGGTGGGGGGAGGGAGGAGCAGAGGGAGAGAAACAAGCAGACTCTGGGCTTAGTGCTGACCAGGGGCTCATGAGATCAAGATCTAAGCCAAAACCAAGAATTGGATACTTAAACAATTGAGCCACTTTTATATACAATTATATACATTATATATATTATATATATGTAATATATATAATATATATATTATTATATACAATACATACTTTTATATATAATTTTTCATTTTTAACATTTTTGTCAAATGTATTTGCCTAGTTTTTCATGGTAGTCTTAATTTTTTTTTTTGTCTTAATATTTTAAATGGCCATTATATATTAGGTTATGAACTCTTCCCTGGATCAAGCCATTCGTTTGGCTCTTTTGTAGATCTTCTATTTCTTTGCTGATATTTTCTGTTTCATTTGTTTCAAGCACTGTTCATTGAAACATTTTTATGATAGCTGCTTTTTCAATTTCAGCATCTGAGTCATCTTGGCACTGACATCTCTTGATTATCTTTCTCAATTCTGGTTGTAATTTTACTGGTTCTTAGTGTGTCTAGAGATTTCTAATTGTATACTAAATATTTTGACTTTATGAAATTCTAGATATTATTTAAATCTTTGATTTTAGCAGTCAGTCAGTCACCCTGTTTAGGTTAGCAAGTAGGTCCTGACCTACTTTTGAGGATTGTGGATCCAATGAGAATTTTCAGAGCCTTTGCAGTGCTATTCTAGTCTACTCTGTTTATGAAGTATACGACTCAGAAACCGCTCTGAAAATCTGGGTGCTAATCCAGGGTTTCATCCTTAAACCCTTTGGTGTAATAAGCCTCCATGTGGGTTGCTCAAGGGTCTTCTCAGGATTTTATATGCAAATTTAGAGACTCCCTTTCTCCGGCTTCTTCCTTTCTCAGATTTTCCAACTTATTAGTTGAGAAGATGAGAGGCTTCAACCTGTCCCTACCAGAGGCTGAATGTGAAGCCTGGACTCCTCACTCAGTCTCCACTGACCCACAGGTGTTGTGGAGGGCAGCTGGAGGGCATCTATGGTATTTGATTGGGGTTTGATAATTATTTGTCAAGAAAGTTTCTATTATCCTGGGCACCCCTTTTCCTCATCTTTTGGTGGGGAAGTCAGGTTTCTTTGGCCTTTTTGGGTATGTACCCGTTTAGTGTTCCAAGATTAATATAGATTAATTCAGTGCCCAGTCAGGATGGATGGATATATATATATATATATATATATATATATATTTTTTTTTTTTTTTTAAGAAGAAAGATAAAAAAACAGAGAACTTATCATCATGCTATTGCTCAAGACAAGAGATTCCCCAGCCAGTCTGTTCTCTTCTTGCCACCTCTCAGAGTCCTCTTCTGGTTATCTGTTATAATTTCTACAGTTATTTAATTGTACTTTATCAGGGAGAAGCTGGGGAAAATAAATCTATTCCATTCTATCTACAACCAGGAGCCCAGGACATAACCTCGTGAATCATGTTTTTTTCACAAAGCATGATTCTTGGGTTTCATTCATGTTGTAATATGTGTCTAAGACCTTGCTGTTTTGAAGAGATTTATTTTACAGTTCTATCTTCAGGTACAAAGATGAATTATTTAAACACCCATGGCACCAGATCACCCCTTGTTGTATTTATGTTCCTTATTCTTTGCTGATTCTTTGGGAGTAGACCCCCTCGTTTTTATTTTGAGATTGCCTTATATTGTAAAAATACTTGCAATTATAAAATTTATTTCATTCGACATTTCTGTGTGCTTGCATTTGCTATATGTGGACATAGATGGGGATCAAAGGGGATTTGCAATAGTTTAATCTGCTAATAAAGCAAAATCTGTGATAAAGCAAGATATAATTAATAAATAATTACTTTTTATAGAGAAATGTATAATATGGAAGTGTGTCACTTACTTTATTTCATTTGACCCATACCACAAGGATGGGAAGTAAAAGTAGTAAAGGGTAGATTTTTTATCGACAGTTTTCTGGGAAAGTAGACATTAAATATGTTTGGGTAATTTTGATTAGGCATTTGATTAGAATGTAAAAAGGCAGAATGTAACCCAAGTCTTATGCTTCTTACTCCATATTCTCTTGCTTCAGTATACTGCTAAATAAAATAGAGCTTTGCCAAATTAAACTTTGAATACCGTGCATAAAAGCAGATACATAAAATTTAATATAAAAAGAACAAAGGAAGTTTAATTTAGCTGGAATACAATAGCTTGTTGAAATCTCTATTAAAACACTGCTGAAGATGTATATTATTACATTTTACTTTATAATTTTACTAATTAAAATTTCTCTAACTGTACTGTACAATCAGCTTCACATTAAAGTTATTTTTACAAGGATGCATATTCCTCTTAGAGCAGCTTTAGCCTTTATCTTTTGTGGCTTTTTGTTACATAAATAGCCTTGAAAAGATAACTGGTAAAAGAGGGCAAAACATGTAGAAATATGAGACCCAGACAGAGAATTATCACCCAACAGTGAACCAATGTGTTTGGAAAATGTAGTTTCCAGTATACATCCCCTGCAGTACACACTGTAGTACAGAATGTCACTAAGACAACTCAAAGACAACAGACATTACCTGTCACAGCTTGAAGGATGAAGACAATTTGCTAATGCTAACATTTGTTCAGTGGCTTAGATAAAATAGACTAGCAATCATAATTTTGGATTAAAACATGTATAATGCTGTAAACTAATTGAGCTATTTTAGATAGAAAGCTGATTCTTGTTAATATGCTTCCATCCAGATGCTTGCATTTGGCTATCCCAATGAAATTAAGAGTTGGCTTACACTCAATGTCTACGTTTGGAAGAACTCAGTTTCTCAAGCTAAACAGGTTTGCTATTTTCCAGTTACTTATTTGTAAAGACGATATAATAAAGTGTCTATTTTCAAAGCAGCTTCTTTGTTTTAGTTTAGGTACGTGTGTGTGTGTGTGTGTGTGTCTGTGTGTGTGTGTCTGTGTCGGTTTTACATGTCTATATTTTTTGTGTTAAATAATTTATTTAAATTGCATAGACGAGTGCTTATTCTTCCAAATTATTTTGGAATTATTTTCTCATAATCTTATGAGAACAGTAATTGTTCTATTTAGTTCAAACTAGTTCTTCATAAGAGCTATTTTAGATTTGGATAAGAAACTACTAAGTTATGTTTCCAGAATGATATCCTTTGATTCTACAATCACTGGTCACCAAAATGCCTCTCAATACAAGCCATCTCCAAGGGGTTGATTTGGGGGTGCAGGACAAGTACATGAGTTAGAGTGCTAGCTAACTACGTGATATCTAATTCTCAGGAGAAAAAAAAAAGAAGGAAGACAAGGAGGGGGAGAATGACATGGTAAGACACAGTCTATAATCACATTATTTGGAACAGTTGTCCCTATGCAGCCATAATGCCTAAAGTCCTAGGATATAACCTCCAAAAATCCCACATTCGAGAAAGTTTTAATTACTTTCCTACCATCTTCTTAGCCACAAGCAGCTACCGCATGTCACGACCTAATTCTAACAAGGTAGGTGAGCAATTCTCACTTTTATATCAAGACCTAGGAAAGGGGTTTTGTTAAAATAGTTTCCCAATGGCACTCACCATATAGGCTTTGTTCTTTTTTGGGGGGAGAAAAATAACTTTAAAAGTTATATTGTATTCTTTAAAAAATATTGTATTATTTACGAAAGCCTGATATGATCACAAAAGTTTTACATGTTTTCCTCACTCCTACACACACATTACTTCAACACTCCACCCCATACACACACAACCAAAGTACAAAGAGATGCCAAATCTTGTTTTAAAAATATTCTATTAGAAAGTGTTAGTTTTTCCCAGGTTTGTGCCCTTCATTTTTCACATATTACCAATTCAATATTTTGTAAAACCACTAAAATAATTTTGCTAAATCAAAGTCAACATTGTGTGAAACTAAAAAGTTTTAGCAATTGGAATATTTCTGCATATTCTCATAAAATAGGTACAAGTATGCATTATGAATAAATAGGTATTATGAACACTTTAATTGTCTAAAATATAATTTATGTTACTACCTAGATTCTCTGATCTTTTTTTTCTTCCCCTCTGCTATTATTCACGATCACACTACTATGTACCTACCCCCTCCGATTGAGAATGTGTTAAGTTCAGGTAAAATACAATTTCATCTATTAAGCTTTTCATAATCATGTCTGTAAGAATATGGCACTCATTCTTCATGTTTCCTATAGTAATTTCTTCTTGTTGCTCTTGAAGTTACTGATTTTCTGCCTGGTTGTCTCCCACTAGATTGTCATTTCCCTGCTGGTAAGGACCATTTCTCCTTTGTATCTTCAGAAACTAACATAATGCTACAAAAAGAGTCGGTATTCAGTAAATGTTTTCTCAATCAATTCAAATTAATATTTCAATATTAATGCAAATTCAAAAATGCTAACATGTATATACAGACATTATATATGATTAGAAAAAATACAGTCCTCTATTTCATCTTCCCTGGTTCTTTATAAGCAGCTTATATCTGAAAGGGAATATTTTCCTAGACTTCTAAAGCCCAAATGAGTTTTTAATTATACATGATAGCAGACTATTATGTGAAGGGATTTTCATTTCAGTGATTTTATTCTTTCCTTATCTTAATGGGATATTTTTGAGAAATTTATTTTCCCTTTACCTATGACTAAAATGTTATTTTAAAGTCATATTAGCTCTACCTCACAAACTTGGATGTATGAAAGAGGTTTATGAGCATACTTTGAGGCAGTGCAAATTATATGTATAATTTTAGAATACTCAAACTAAAAACGTCAAAGTACTCTAAACCTGACACTAAGATCATTATTCTAAGTTTTAAATTTTACATGAAATTAGATTTAGTGAAGTGAATGGAGGTATGACTATTTCACATTCCTCTAATAGCCAAACAATAATGTTTCACTTGCTTATAGTGGTCATTATGTTTAGAATATAACTTTCATTTGAGTTATAATTTCATATATATATATGTATATATATATAATTAACATATAATGTATTACTTGTTTCAGGGGTACAGGTCTGTGATTCATTAGTCTTACACAATTCACAGCACTCACCACAGCAAATTACTTCCCCAATGTCCATCACCCAGCCATCCCATCCCTCCCTCCCCCATCCCCTCCAGCAACCCTCAGTTTGTTTCCTGAGATTAAGAGTCTCTTATGGTTTGTCTCCCTCTCTGGTTTCATCTTGTTTCATTTTTCCCTCCCTTCCCCTATGATCCTCTGTCTTATTTCTCAAATTCATCAAATCAGTGAGATCATACGATAATCGTTCCTCTTTGATTGACTTATTTCGCTTAGCATAATACCCTCTAGTTCCATCCACGTCGTTGCAAATGGTAAGATTTTGGGTTTTTTGATGGCTGCATAATATTCCCCTGTATATCATACATATTTTTAAATGAAGTATCTAAAATTTGAGAAATTAGTTTGCAAATAATATATTAGATGTTCTGTGAACAACAACTCTGACTCACATAACTATTCAGTAACGGAGACACCATTTTATTGATGAGGAAACTGAGGTCAGAAAAATTAAATAGCTGGATATTTTTGTCACAAGACATCTTTATTGTGAATTCTCTTAATAGTTCTACTTCCTTTATGGATTTTTCATTTTGAAAGCAGTTTAAATAACTTCTGCTTTTCCAATAGTAGTTAATTTAAAAATTAGTATTACTTAACATTCCATGTATTATGGTTAATATCACTGTAATATTATTAGAAATAAGAACCTACTACACTACAAACTGGAGCAACAAAGGTACTATGTTAGATACTTCTAATACAAGGCTAGCAATATCATAGTTATAAATATTTTTAAATATCACGATAATCTCACTAGCTAAATTCTAAAAACTATGGACTAGATTAAGTAGAAAAAGGCAGTGATGGTGAACAGAGATGCTGGAGCCAGACTACCTGGATAAAAATGTCTGCTCTTTAAAGAAAAAAAAAAAATATCCCTGTTTTAACACTTCAAAGCTTGGCAAGTTACTTAACCTTTCTCTGTTGCAATTTATCCCAAAGAATAAGTGAGGATATAATTTAATTTAATTTAATTTAGAATAGTACCTGTTACATAATTTAATTTATTTTAGAATAGTACCTGTTACATAGTGATCACTACAAACAAACTGTTGGCTATCATTTCCTTTTTATTTGACAAGCTTGAATAGCTCACACTGTGTTCTCCTTATCCCCACCATTTTGGCTTTTATAGCACACTGTACTTCTCCTTACTAGTCATTTTCAGAATGGCAGTCAACAGATGCCACCGTGGAAAGTAAGCTTTTCCTTGTAACTAGTACAAATTGAAAATAATTATATATTCAAAAATTTTGGTTTCATCACTTGACCCCTGCTTTATACTCTCTGCAATAAATTTCCCAGGGTAAATTTTCTACTCTTCACTAATCACCACCATCTATATGCTGATCATATTTAAGCCTATTTCACCAGCAAAAAGCTATCCCCATAGCCTCAACTGAAATATCCAATTGTATAATGGCTATATTCAACCAGATACACAGAATATATCCAAAACATGTTCTTCTTATTGTAATCTTATTTATGGGATAATACCCCAAATTCTTAGCATAACATAAGACATATCATGATCTAGTTCTTGTCTGTCCTGGCCTTCCCTTATACTGAACTGTTTGTGGTGCTTTGGCATAAGACATGCTGGTTCCTGCTCCTATTTTTCTAGAATACCCTTCAAGCCCAAGTTCTATTTTCAGACCCAACTGGATCATTTTATTTTCCTGAAACCTTCATACCCTCACTGGACATTTCTGGTAGGCATTTCCATTTTCCCAGAACTTATACATATGTATAAAAAAAATATATATGTATCTGTATCTGAAAAGGCTAAATATAACAAGGCATCATGATGAATTTGATGGATTCATCTTGTACTTTATGGTGATGGAAGAAGGCACAAGCACAAGAAGGAAGGAAAGCCTATGGTTTTTGATGTATAATGATACCACAAATTCGATATTATTGCTCAATTAATGGGATGGGCCATTAGATTCGGAATCCTCCCTTAGCTAGTAAGTATATGGAAAGCTAAGGTACTGTGAATGATGGAAGTTACTTGCTATAATGAAGAGTTAAAAAAACAAAAAACAAAAAACTACCTCACTCCAAAATTTAAGTGCATTGCTGCTTTCAGTGGTGATGAAAAGTCCTCTAACTACAAATGCAAAAGCAGGAAAAAGAAAAAAAAAAAAAAAAAAGCCCAGGCTTTCAAAAAAAACCAGTAGATCTTCAATTGCAAGAATAATAAAGTGATCATTAAGCCTTTTAAAAAAATATTTGAATTGTTTAATTGGATATATATGTGTTCAATTATAAATGATGCTAAAATTATTTCATGAAAATCTGTACTTTGGATCATTTCTTTAGGAAACACTGTGAGAAATAGATGTGCCAAGTCAAACAATATTAATGGCTATTAATATTAATAGCTTTGGCATACTTACAGAAAGTATAAATTGCAATTATACATGTATATTATATTTAGATTATATTTTTACATGCTTATATTATAGATTATATTTATTGAAAGTGTGTAATCTAAATATAATATAGGTGTGTAAATACAATTTATAATCTCTGTAATTATGTTCAAGCATTAGATATTTGCTGCTTGATAACTACAGTTAACCCTTGAACAATGCCTGGGTTAAGGGTGGCAATCCCCCACATAGTCGAAAATTCACATAGAACTTTTTGTTGTTGTTGTGGTTGCTGTATTTTTAATTTCTATAATTCCCACTTAATTCTTTTTATTTATTTATTTTTATTATGTTAAGTTGGCCACCATAGAGTACATCATTAGTTTTTGATGTAGTGTTCAATGATTCATTAGTTGCTTATATACCCAGGGCTCATATAACTTTTGACTTCCTAAAAACTTAACTACTAATAGCCTACTCTTGACTAGAAACCTTACCAATAACATAAACAACTGATTAACACATATTTGGTATATGTCTTAAATACTGTATTCTTATAACAAAGTAAGTTAAGGAGAAAAAATGTTAAGAAAAATCATGAGAAAATATATTTATAGTACTGTATTGTGCTTATTGAAAAAAATCTACATAGAAATGGACCCACGCAGTTCAAACCCATGCTGCTCAAGGGTAAACTGTACATACAAAAACAGCACCTCATTGTTTATTTTTTAAGTAAAGTTTTCAAATTTTTTTTTGAGTATAGTTTACATACAATGTCACATTAGTTTCAGGTGTACAACTTAGTGATCTGATGAATTTATATGTTGTGCTATATTCACCATAAGTGTAGCTACAGTCTGTCCCACTATATCCCTATCACAATATTATTGACTATTCCTTATGTTTCATTAGGCTATGTGCATGCTGCTCCTCTTTTCAGACACATGGTAGGTTGGGATGTCCATATACCTTTGAAAGGTAATTGTAGCATGTGACTTACTTTAGTCAATTAAAATTCAATGTAAGAAAAGCATCCTTACTCTAATGAATCTTTACAAGCCTGTGCATGATCTCCCACAATCCCTCACTTTGAGAGGGCACAGAAATATTTGTTCGGAGCTTCCATCAACCTGTGTTCCTGAATGACTATGATGTGCATATCCTCTGCTAACCTGAATTTGACTCAAGTATAAGTTAGAAATAAACTCCTGTGCTGAGCCTCTGAAACTCTAACTTATCCTTCCTAATTTAATGTAAATACTGTCTTTGGATGCTATGATATCAAGTTCGTCTCACGAACTCTTTTTGTGTGAGTCTTACTTATGTGTTGTACATTTACTACTCCTATATGTATCTCTCAAAATTGGGCAGTTTTATTGTTGGTACAATAGAAGAAAATTTCTGAGAAAAAAGAAAGATATCTGAAGACCTGTTTCTAATCTTTTCTTGATTTCTTAAATAAAATTAACTGAAATTGATAGTATGAGGAAAAAAATGTGTCCTTCCCTATTTTATTCTTAACTTTGTGTGACTATAGCACATAAGGTATAATAGAAAAAATTTTCAAAATAGGTGAAAGGAAAATAAATAATTATGCATATGTGATAAACTTTCAAAATATTAGATTGATATTAGTTTCTATATATAACCAATTCATCATGGTCTCTAAAAATCCTTTTTTATCTTAGAAAGAAATAGCACAATTATATATTCTAAAAAGCAATCTACAGCATTTCAAGTATGTGGGATGCTTCCTAATTTTCTTTAATTTGTAAGGAAGAATTTGCATGTAAATAGGTAATTAAGAAAAGGCATAAAAGGCTATGATAGAAACTAATATATTTAGAATAAGAATAAAAGTTTATTTTCCTATTTCTTGCACAGAGAAGTAACTAGGATTAGCATTTGTATATCTTAGGAATAAATCCTAAGGCTGTGAATCCTGTAAGTTGTGTTTCCCTATAGTTTACAATTTCTTTTTTAAAACAGAGTGAAATTAAGTGATCCCTTCAAAATCCTGGCGAGGGTAACTGTATATTGGAAGGAAAACAAATGTCATTACATTGAAAGGCAGATGCATGGGGATGCCTGAGCTCATTTACTTACTGTAGGACTTTCTTCCACTCATCAGTTTTGTAAAACTTGTGATTCATATCTGTCATTCAGCTGCACTTAAATTTACTACATGTTATGGATGCTCAGATAGCTAAAACCATGACTATTACATCTATTAAATGATATTGTGTGACCCACAATAATAGTATAATACTAATGGCTTATTCAAGGAATAAAAGGTTGTCCATCACGATTACAGAATTGGTGGCAATTTTGGGGAATGCCATAGGCAATACTAGAAAAGAAGTTTGGGACCAAACTTTAATAGATGTGGAATGTCACGTTGTTTAATGCTATTTAAGGTAAGAGGGGTCAATTATTTTTAATTTATATTACTTTGTTTATGTATTTGATTTCACTATAGAAGTGGTATCATGTCTAGCACAGTATGAAAAATGGACTTCTGGGATGGCCAACAGACACATAAAAGGTGCTCAGTATCACTCATCATCAGGGAAATGCAAATCAAATCTTACACCTGTCAGAATCACTAGTTATCAAAAAGACAAATAACAAGTGTTAGTGAGGATTGATGAAAAAAGGAAACCTAGTGTACTGTTGGTGGGAATGCAAATTGGTGCAACCATTATGGAAAACAGTATGGAAGTTCCTCAAAAATAAAAAATATAAACACTATATAATACAGTAATGCCATTACTATTTACCCAAAGAAAGTGAAAACACTAATTCAAAAAGATATATGCACCTCTGTTACTGCAGCATTAGTTACAATAGCCAAGATATGGAAGCAACTTAAGTGCTCATTGATAGATAAGTGGATAAAAAAAGATGTGGTGTATACATATGATAGAATATTACTCATCAATAAAAAGGAGTGAGATCTTGCCTTTTGTGACAACATGGATGGACCTAGAGGGTATTATGCTAATAGAAATAAATCAGACAGAGAAGGATAAATGCCATATGATTTCACTTACATGTAGAATCTAAATCAAACAAGTTGAAGCAGAAAGAGACCCACAAATACAGAGAATGAACAGGTGGTTGCCAGAGGGGAGGGGAGTAGAGGGGCAGGCAAAATAGGTGAAGAGAAGTGGAAGATAGGTTTCCAGTAATGGAATGAGTAAGTCATGAGGTTGAAAGGTACAGCAATGGAATACAGTCAATGATAATGCAATAGCATTGTATGGTGAAAGATGGTAGCTACCCTTGTGATAAGCATAGCATGATGACTGGTCAAATCACAATGGTGAACATCTGAAACTAATGTAACGTTGTATAGTAGCTATAATTGAATAAATGTAATTTTAAAAAAGAAAAATGAACTACTTGGGTGTAGAGAAACTAGAAGCAAAGAAAATAGTCTTAGCCCAAAACTAAACTATGGGGAAAATCAGAACAGGGGTTACTTCTAAGGAGTTGACTTGGAAGAGATATGTAGGAATTCTCTGGGGTGATAGAAATATTTCACATCTTGATAGGATTTGCATCTGTTTCATATCTTGAGAGGTTACAGAGTGTACGCTTTGGTCAAAACACATGGTGTAATATACTTAAGATCCCATTTCACTGTGAATTTTGTCTCTAGAAATTTAAGGTCTAAAAACAAATATTGAGCTCTAAATAAAGATATCCATACTGATGTGCTTAAGAGTAAAATACATCAAAGAATAAGATGGATTAACAGATGGATGGGTATGGGAATGGATAGATATGTGGTATGAGATAAAGCAAATATACCAAGATGATAGCAATTGTAGAATTTAAATGGTAAGTGTCTTCTGGATAGTCACTAAACAAGTATTTCAAATTTTCTATATGCTTGGAAATTTTCATACTCAGATGTTGAGAATAGATAAGCCAGATCAAACTGTGCAAAATACTTTGCAAATGTTAATAAGATCCATACTCTGCCCTGAAAATCATTAAAAAAATTAAAGAGGACAGAAGTCTGAAAAAGGTCATACTATTGTAATAATAGGTTCCATTACAATCTTAGAAATTTCTGTAATGGTAAATATATACTTTCTCAAAAAGACGGCTAATATAACACAATGAATAATATATCCATTTTTTCTGTGTAAGATATATACTTCATACACAAAGTAGAACTATTTTCTAGTTGAGCTAGCCTAAATATTAATTCATTTACATTCTTGGTAGAGTAGGGATGGGGGACAGAACACAGCAGCTTCTTATTTTTCTAGAACAAAATTATTTCAGTGGAAAAATCAAAAGGTATAGACAGGTAACATAAGGGAAATAAGATCACTCTTATCAGAAACAAAAGGAAAAAAATTTTGAGGTGACTTCAGAGTGGTCCTAATTTCTCTGTTTTAAGCAATTCCTTTGGAATATTCTATCATTTTTTAAAACCTGGCTAGGTAAGTAGAATGTTTTTATTTTATTTATTTATTTATATTTATTTATTTGACTGACAGAGATCACAAGTAGGCAGAGAGGCAGGCAGAGAGAGAGGGGGAAGCAGGCTCCCTGCTGAGCAGAGAGCCCGATGTGGGACTTGATTCCAGGACCCTGGGATCATGACCTGAGCCGAAGGCAGAGGCTTTAACCCACTGAGCCCCCAGGCGCCCCAAGTAGACTGTTTTTAAAAAGCTTTCCATGACTTATGAAATATAATGTTTTGATTACCTGGCTGCTCATCAGAATATTCTTAAATTTTTTTTCTAAAAAACATGCACATATGTTATTGCTTTTATTAAAAGAATGTTGTTTGAAACCAAATCAGTTTCAAACATTTAGAAACTAGTCTTCTTTAGGTTTAATGCTTATTTTGTAAACATTATAAAGACTAAATTGTAAGCAAATTCTAACCACAGACTATCAACCAAAATGAATCTATTTGGCAAGTATTAGGATTACAGCAGAGATTATTGAAAGGTAATTATTGAAAAATATTACTCATTAATTGAGTTTCATCATGCTCTGGGCTTATTTAGATTGAAACATTTATGTTTTAAAGTACTGGTATTAGGCTGATGTGTGAAGAACTAATAGTGGATCTGTTTCTAATACTAACCATATGGATTATGTATGAATTATACTATAGTTTACATATTTTATACCATTTTATTATAGTCCTAGTAAGTATTACTGTACCACTCTACTTGGGTTTATTTGGAATAGATTGAGAACTTCAGGTAGAATTTCAAAAAACAGTGGCTTTGACCTTCCTCACTCTCGTCTGTGAAAAGCTGAAATGTTTCATCTGGTGATTTTAAGCCGTTGATCCCCTTTCAAAAATCCCAAAAGAAACATATGGCAAAATTACATCGTACAAGCTTTCCACTTCATCACCTCATCAGAAATTGAAACAGAACATTAGGAATTCAGCCAAGAGCTGCCATCCAAAGGCCACACTTTCTGTATGCTGACTCAACTCCGGCATTAATTATGGGTGCATATGATGGTTACTGATATATCTTTAGAACATCCAGAAATTGCTTGAGAAAATATAGTAAATTATCCTTGTCAAATTTAGAACAGGTATGCAAATCTTTTTGAAAGGAAAAATGAAAGTGAATTAAGGAAAAGCATTCTCTAATCAACCTCAGATTTAACTTTCAAATATGTAGTATAGCTAGATACATTAAAATATTAACTTTGGGGGCACCTGGGTGGCTCAGTCGTTGGGCGTCTGCCTTCGGCTCGGGTCATGATCCCAGGGTCCTGGGATCAAGCCCCACATTGGGCTCCCTGCTCAGCGTGAAGCCCCCCTCGCCCTCTCCCACTCCTCTGCTTGTGTTCCTGCTCTCTCTGTCAAGTAAATAAATATTTAAAAAAAAAAAAATATTAACTTTGAATAATATTTGATGATTTTGTTCCATTAGAATTTTATATTGCAATTGATTTAAGAAATGTATTTAATAGTCAAATTAGTTCAATTCTTTTAAATAATCTCAGCAGTTAATTGTACTAGATACAAGTTTTATAGAGTAGAACAATCTCCAGTAAAAGTGAATATAAATATATACTATAAATAATATTTCATTTATATATGCCAAATGAGGCAAAATTAGCAGCAGAGCATTAGCTGTAACTATTTCCTTATTACTGACAAGTGAAGGACAAGTGAGCTAAGAGAATGAATGCAGCCACAGCATAATTTCCAAGTCCAACTTGTAAAACTTCCAACTTGAAGTTTCTTTTTTTGTTGGTTTGTGTGTTTTTTAGTTTCAATTTTTCTCTTCATGACATTCACGTTTCCCTTATTTCCTTAATCATGTTTATAATAACTGTTTAATTTTTTGTCAATTCTATCCTATCAATTCTAGGTCATTTTAACCGATCTTTTCTGGTTATGAGTCACTGTTCTCTACTACATGGAAGTTTACTAATTGTTGACTGGATGCCAGACATTATGAATGTTAATGTTGTCTAGACATCATTAGTTTCCTTGAAAGAACACTGAGTTTCACTTTGGACTTTTATGTACTTGCACATCAGCATTTTTTTCTTGAGACTTTTTTCTAAGCTTCGTTAGGATGGGTCGAGGTTAGTTTTCATTCTAGGGGTAGTATAACCTTCTTCCTATGATGTGGCTTTCTGAGGCCTCTACTGAATTCTCATGGTGACCAATAAGGCTCTATTTTGGTTATGTCCCAGTCCCATATGAACTTTGAGAACTGTTCAGTTTATAGCTTTCTGATAGTTATTCTCTGGCTGACCTTGTCAAGTCTCACTTTATGCATGTGACGCTTATTTAGCCAAACATTCAAGAGGATCCTTGTCTCAGGGATCCAGCACTGCCAGACAGTCATGTGTGAGAAGATATGTTTCACATATTCTGTCCATTTTTCAAGTTATTCATGGCAGCAGGAGGGGAGTAGTGTGGCACACTGTATTATCAGTCATTCTGCCATGATCATAAATGAAATGCTTCATCTGTGATTATTATAACCCCTAAGGGAATTCAGATGTGCATTCAAAGTTGAGTCCTACGTTCTAGTTGACATTTGTTAACTTAATAGGATACACAGGCATGAATTCAGCATCACAGAATACATAATCATCTTATAAAAATGTATCCATAGCATTCAAATTATCTATACTTTCAGAAAGATATCTATTATATATATATATATATATAGTTTTTTCCACTTGAATTTCACTGTTCTTTAGTCCATTATGTCCTCTATTCAATTAATGTATTACTTAATAAACAGGTAACCAGGTAACCCAGTTTCTTTCTGAATATCAATTTTTATAAACATTGAATTTTTGTGCATCACTGAATAGCTTGGAAAATATTATATAAAATGTTCTGATTTTATGTCAACTGGAATTTGCCTTGGGAAATATGGGCAAGAGAACCTATCCTTTTAACTAGCTGACTGACAATCAAAAGGCCAAATCTGGCCCACTACCTGATTTTGTTAATAAAAGGGTTTTTCCGGAGCAGAGCTATGCTCATCTATTTATGTATGATCTATGGCCATTTGCATGATACTACAATAGAGTGAGTAGCTGAGACAGAGCCAGATGGCCCTCAAAGTGTAAAATATTTATTTTTACAGAGAAAATTTGCCAGTCTCTGCTCTGAATTCATATTTGAACACTGGTCCTAACGATCCTACAAATATCATACTTTCATTTAGTATTTAAAACACAACATCATAGTAAGTGTCCAGCTTCCCTTGCCTCCCTTAGTTTCATGGAAGCACTATGAAAGGGGAATAAAAGTGTGAAAAAGACTGAAAGTAACAATGAAAACCCTCATTGGGTGTTTGAAGCAGTCATTCAACTTTTCTCTATAAACTATTTTCCCACTCTATGAACACACTACTTATCAAGTTAATACGGCTTATTTGTACAGATTTAAGAGAATACATATACACATATTTATAAATGATCCTTGTAAAATACCTCAAAATTAAGTACAAATATGACAAAGATGAAATACACTACCAAAAAAAGGCAATTATCAAAGCTGAACTGGTGATGTACAGTCTAATTATATCTATTGGCTGCAAGCAGGGTTTGACTTAGAGGTAGAAGAGCTTCTGCAATTTGTCAGTCCCACAAAGTTCTGAACAAGAACTAGATTTAAGTACTCTATTCTAAAGAAATTAAGAACTCAACTGTAAAGAAAGTACTCTACTCTTGGGGCACCTGGGTGGTTCAGTCAGTGAAGTGTCTGCCTGCGGCTCAGGTCATGATCCCAGGGTCCTGGGATCAAGTTCTACATCGGGCTCCTTGCTCAGTGGGGAGCCTGCTTCTCCCTCTGCCTGATGCTCTCCCTGCTTGTATTCTCACCTCCTCTATCTCTGACAAACAAGTAAGTCTTTAGAAAAATAAAATAAAAAAAAAGAAAGTACTCTACTCTAAATATGAACTAGATTTAAGTACTCTAAAGAAATGTCCAAAATACTGAATCACTAGTTGCTTATAATGCCTGTACTATATTACCAAATTTTTTTTCATTTGTACCTATGTTGTTCTGTAAGAAATACCAAACTACTTAAAAAAAAAAAAAAAGAACCCGGGGCGCCTGGGTGACTCAGTGGGTTAAGCCTCTGCCTTCGGCTCAGGTCATGATCTCAGGGTCCTGGGATCGAGCCCGCATTGGGCTCTTTGCTCAGCAGGGAGCCTGCTTCCCTTCCTCTCTCTCTGCCTGCCTCTCTGCCTACTTGTGATCTCTCTCTGTCAAATAAGTAAATTAAATCTTTAAAAAAAAAACCCAAAAGAACAAAATATATTTTAATTTAAGGGAGTTTTAAAATAAATCACAGTTCTGTAGAGCATTTAAAACCTTCTAATAAATGCTGTTTTCTTTCTCCTCTTTCTGCTGATGTTTTTAAAAAAACAAAATTTCTACCTTCAGTAGTATTAAAATGAAAACATATCTGATTGACAGCAAATTAAATCTTATGTTAACAGGCTTTCGAATATCCTTGTGATAATAAACCTAATGAAGTAATCAGGTCACTGCTATGAATCTAAAATTACAATTTATATTAAGAAACTGCCAATATATGTTCATTGTATCTTTGCATTTTAATACAGTTAATTATTATTTTATTCCTTTTATTTCACTTGAGTGATTTAATGTGCCAGGTACTTCCACCATGCTTTTTGTAGGCATGGTCTTTTAATAATTATTATCCATCACTGATATGTAGCTTATTTCAGATCTCAGAGCAATTGCTTATAAACATACCCAACTGAATGACTGATATAATCTTCTGTGCTTGGCAATGGGGTCAGTGATGGAGAGATATCATTTAGCAAGACACTTGTGTTGGCTAACTTCATGGAGCGTAGAGTTTATATGCTTATTGATCTCAAGGCAGTAGAGACCTCCAGTCTCCCTCTTTACCCCTCTTGCCAAGGGTTGTGTTAGGAAGGGATGTGGAAGTGATAATAGTGAGCTCTTCTCTGCTCTGCCATCATATTTCATTGTCAGTGTCCCCTTGACACTGGCCCCAAGGTGTTGGAAATTGAAAAATAGTCCTCTTTTTAATAAAACTTAGCACATGGTACACAATAAACTTGCACAATGCTATATGTCAATTATATCTCAATAAAGTTAAAAAAAAAGAGAGAGAGAGACTCAGGAGTCCTCTGAGCAGTAAAAAGGAATTTATCACTCAGTTTGACATCTCTAAGACTTAATTATAAACTCTAAACTATGAAGTGCAATGTGGAAAGACTGTGAAATGTTAATTTTTGTGATAATGTTAAATATTTGAGAAAATGAAAACTAGTTAACAATTTATGTCCTACTAACCTCTATCTTTCAGTGAACTTATATAACAAAAGTGAACGAATAACATACCAGGTTTTTTTGGTCCAAGTATACTATTTCTCACAAACATGTATCTTCATTACAAATTATTTCTGGGGGCACCTGGGTGGCTCAGTGGGTTAAGCCTCTGCCTTTGGCTCAGGTCATGATCTCAGGGGCCTGGGATCGAGCCCCGCATCGGGCTCTCTGCTCAGCAGGGAGTCTGCTTCCCTCTCTCTCTGCCTGCCTCTCTGCCTACTTGTGATCTCTGTCAAATAAATAAATAAAATCTTAAAATAAATAAATAAAAGAAATAAAAATTAAAAAACACAAATTATTTCTGAAACTTTTCTACATTTAAATAAAGGACAGTTTGGTTCCAAAAATCTTCATCTCTCTATGACTCCCTCAATTTTAAGATAACAGAAGTTTCAGCATCTATTATCAGCTATCTTCATAAGTTTTTCTCTGAATTTCTTTCCACTGTATGCTTTTCCAAGGCAAAGATGCTTGAGAAAAAAGATGACTTTGTAAAACATATTTAAAGATCTAATGTAGACCCAGACTTTCATCCTACTTTAACAGTGAAATGCAAGTGATCAGTCATATATACAAGTGATTGGATTTTTTTCTAATGAAATATAATGTTGTTATTGCAAATAATGTAGCTTAAGGGGTTATATTGTCCTTAGGCATGAATAGCAAAGAAAACTGCTTTCCAATATCATATATTGCCTACTGTCTTATATAAATGTATGAATTTAATTAATAATGGAGTTAGGGTTATATATGTTGAATTCAAACAGCAGGGAAAAGGAAATAGAATTACTGTGCCATCTTTAAAATGTTTTCTGATTCATGATAAGAGTTTTTATATGACTAAATGAGAGGTTAAAAATTTCAACATAATTTATAAAATGAAATTTCTCATGAAGCTTACATTCCTTAAAATAATCTGAGTTTTCAACTCTTCTGATGGGGTCAATTCAGTTTTACAAGCACTCATCCACCACATCTCCTGACAGAGTAATTATTTAAACTGACATTTATTCAAGACAGTTTACTGCTATATTTGTACATACTATTTTTTTATTTTTTTTTAAATTTTATTTATCCATTTCACACACACACACACACACACACACACACACATACAGACACACGCACACAGAGAAAGGGAGAGAGAGATCAAGCACAAGCATGGGGAGTGGCAGGCATGGAAGAAGCAGGCTCCCCGCTAAGCAAGGAGCCCAATATGGGGCCCGATCCCAGGACCCTGGGATCATGACCTGAGCCAAAGGCAGACACTTAACTGACTGAGCCACCCAGGCACCCCTGTACATACTATTTTAAAAACTACTTGATTTTAGAGTTTAGAGTGATAGCGTTTTGTGCTTTCAAAATTTATTATCATACTGAACTGGCTTCAAAGACGTTTTTGAGGAACAATGAGAGACCATTTCTAGTTCATGCTACTTGAATTTTTCATATTTGGAACAAGGCAAGTTCACACATTTAATAAATGATAAATAATATGCTTTAATGATAGGATATATTTGCAGATCCCATTTCCCAGAAAACTTTCAAAACTATTTTTTATAAAAAGGAAAAAAAGGTAGTCTGAATAAAATGACTACCAAAATGGAGAGATAAACAAGTTATATAAAGTATAAATAAAATCCTTGAAACAAAGTCACCCATGCTAAAACTCTTGATGAACACTAATTTCTGATAAGTTCAAATGAAATTAACTTTCTAAACCTTCAAAAGGTATTACTTCTGTAACTTCAAGAACTGATGTTTAATATTTTAACCCTACATCTGCCACTGACTTAACTTCAGCAAATGCCTTTACAGAGTTAAAATGTACTACTAAATGATTCTTTCTACCAACTTACTGAATAGAAAATTAATAAATATTTATATATTGTTTGTGTGAAGATGAACATGTAAAATATTTTTTATTTGAAGAATGAAGAAGAGTACCCATTTAGTTTTAAACAGAAAGACCAGTTAGTTTCTGAAGATAAAATACCGTTTGGTTTGTTCCGACGTAAGTTTAGGAGAGAAATGCCAGTTTTACAAATGCAGTGTACTACAACAACTCAGAGAGAAAAAGAGAGAGGGTGGTGGGGGGATATTCTTTTCATTTAAACCATTTCTGGACAAAGACTTTCTCTTTGGAGATCTCTTCTATTTATATTTATATGCATACAGAAAACAAAAGATCATTTATTTCTTGCCACTCTTATGTAATAGGAAATTGCTGGCATTTTTCATTAGTTGAATAAACTCTCCTTTATTTAGAAACCAAGCAATTTATAAAGATAGAAAGATAACAAATGATATTTTATCTATTTCTATATTCTCTATGCTTTTATTCACTCCAGTATATCAAACTAAGGAACAAACCAATAAAACAGATGTAATAAAATCAAACAAAAGCTTTCTAAGATATATGACTGGGAAAAAATATTCTCCCAATCCAATATCCTTTATTATATTTATAAACATATATGCATATTATCCACTGAATATAATTAAAATCATGAGCCCTAGATATTACCAGAATCATAAGTGAATATATATTCAGATATGGGTATTTAAAATAGATTCTAATTAAATGAAAACTTACACTCTTCAGACATTCATTCAATTCTCTATTCATTCACTGATTCAACCAACCTATTACCACGTGTGAGTATATTCCATTTGCCAAAAACAGTACATGGTGCAAGGAAAACATGGATAGATCAGACATTCTATTGTCTGTTTATATGCTGAGTGTAACAGGTCTTAATATGGTTAGGGGCTCCATAAATGGCAACAAATACAAAAAAGGGTAGTTAGGTGCTTAACTCTATATAAAGGTTAAGACAGTCTTCAGATAAATGCCATTCTGGGGTTGACTGGGACTTCTCAAGGCAATGGGAGCCAAAAATGAATTTTAAGGTAAAATCACCATAAACAAATATCCTTTTTTTTTTCTTTAAGATCAGGATAGTGTGATTATGGATGATGAACCCTAAGGATTTGAGTTTGGAGGCATAGTGACAAGTCAGAAAACCATTAAAACATTCTAGATGAAAGTAGAGAGTTGAACAGCAAGAATCAGCTAACAGTGGTAGAAGTGGTGAGAAGCATTTATGTAAAGGCAATAATTAGGGATACAAATAAAAGGAATTGTTCACTCACTGAATGTGAAAAGGAGAAACTGAAGATATCTCAGATTTTGAATTTTCTAAACTAGTACTTCACTTAACTGTCCCTGATAAACTGTTTTTTTTTTTTTTTTAAATTGTGCTGGGTCAGTAGTTCACCGTACACAAACTTCTGCAAAAGTAATTACTGTTGTAGCATAGTACTTTTTGCAAAAATACTCTCATCCCAAGCCCATACATAACTCCTTAGCATATATGAAATGTGATATGTTCTAAAAAGACTCCTATAAACCAAAGATCCTCTTGTTGCTCTACCTGCCTTTCTTCTTGTCTCTACGAATGGGGTTCTAGGGATTGCAGGGTTGATCAAGGAAAAAGATAAGATCACAGTAAGGTAGCCAACACAAGCTTTATTTGGAATTTGATTTGACAGGTTTGCATGTGGGAGAAATCCCTCATAGTATGAGACTATGCAGAGGCTCTGTGCAGGGGACATCCTCCAGCAGGTGAAGAAGGAAAGAAGACTCCTGGGGAAAGGGGGAGTGAAGAGGGAGCTTATGTGTTTAGGTGATGTGACTCAGTCCCAAGGCAGAGTGACACTGGGTCGGAAATCTCAAAGGGCAATATCATGGTCCTCACAGCCCTGGGGTTTATCTTATCTATGGCACAGTTTCACGGGATATACAAAGAAAGCAAGTTCTAATTGGCTAAAAATGTGCTTATTTGGTTTATGCTTAAAAGATCTGGATGTGCAAAATTTAGAGTCCCGTGTTGGCAGGCTCTTGAGCTAGTAAGTTTCAGCCTGTCGTCAAAGAGTAAAAAACCTAGGGACCAAAATACAGAATCACCTTTGGCTAATTTATTTAATATGCTAAATAACTGTTAATAGGCGTCTCTCTCTGTAAGGTTATAGTAGGTAGGTGTGTGAGTAGTTAGTTATTTTATTCGTAATTCCTTTGTACTCTACTGAGTACTTTTTGTGGCTTAACCCTATATTCCACAGAAATCTATGTGGACATAACAATTTAGTTTATGCATGCATTCATTCAGCAGAAATGTATAGTTATAGGTGTATGTGCATAGGTATGTATGCATGCATATCATGCACTTTTATAGATAATGTGATAAAAGAAGGGAATACAAAAACAGGGTCCTTGCTCTCATTGAATCTGCATGTTGACCAAAATTTACATCAACAAATATATATACAAATTAGATGTTGATAAATGATGTAAAGATAAAACAGGAAGACTCACAGAGATTCAGAGAATGACCTATAGTGAAACCTTAGACAGATGATCAGAGATGTACTTCAAAGTGGTGTTGCTTAGGTGGAGAGAAAAATGATAAAAAGCAAGAGGAAATATTTTGTATACGGAATCAATTCTCTTCCATGAATTGTAATAAAGCATATACCAAAAATGGAGTAATTGAATTAACACTAAAGACATAAATCAAAAATTTTCTTTTAAAAAAGGACTGACTCAGCAAAAACAACCCATCAGTAATCATAGACCTTTTCTACTTAAATACTTATTCTTCAGTTTTCTCATTCTCCCCCTATTACCTTGTTCACACTCCAGAGACTTTGTAAAAAACATAAAGAAACAATAATTTTAAAGGTACTTTAAAAATGGTAAACTGGGTTCTGGAACCTCCGCCACTCCAGCCTTCCATCAGCTTAACCAACCATGGCAAACATTCAGCCTACTCTCATTGCCATCCAGCAGAATGACATACAGCAAAGCCTTATGGTAATGGTCAAGTGTTTTAGCAGAAAGGATTAAGCATCATTACCCCAAAATTCATGAAAGCTTCTGAAGCATACATGAAACAAAACGCTGATCTGGTATATCACCCTTTCTGCAAAGCCTGGGCAAATATATGAATTTAGGGTCAACTGGGGCCAAGTTCACTAGAAGCTGAAGGTGGTGAACAAAGGGCAAGCAATCCCGAGGAAAACCAATCCACTGTGTTCTAAGACTAGCACATTTATAGCCATTAAGCCATTTTTCATCCCCCGGAGTAGATGTTCAAAGTTGGCAGCATCTACTTAAAAGTAGCTACAATAGGCCTTGACAGAAGTGGATATAGGATGATTAATTCTGGGGATTGTAATCCAGGCAATTCTAAGCCAGCTACCTCCACTGCCATCCAGCCCAGGAGCATGCGATCGGGACTTACACAAGAGGTCATCAAACACTATGAGAAGAAGATAATTAACCTCGGGGATGTGACATACCCTAAAGTTGTAGCTATTGTTCAACAAGCATTGAAGGGTGTAAACACAAAAAGAGGTATGCACTGGGAGATCAATCCAGTGCTGCCAAGACCTTTCCTTTTCTTACCAAACCATGTGGTATTAGGCTGGGTATCACAGAACAGAGAGCAGTCACTCTCAGCAGAAGGGATTCGGATTCATGAACACAATTATCCTTTGGGATTTGCAGGAACTCCTTAAAAACTCTACATCGAAGTGATTACCCATTCTTTCTAGTGTTGGTGCATGACATGAATTCAGGGCCAGTGGGAGTGACTGAGCAGTAGTTGTTGAAGGATGTGAACACAACAATGGGATACTTGAGGGAAAAAATCCATTGGGTTCTAAGTCTGTCACCTTCACTGCTTTCAAACTTGGCTGCTTATGGTAGGAACTTACTGGAAAGGTCCTCACACACTTTGAGAAAAAAGGATTCAGCCTCATGGCCACAACATAATTTCAGGCCTGTGAAATACAGAGGAAGAAGTATTTCAGTGACCTGACAGACAGTCATTTTTTCAGGGCTAGATATGTGCACGAACAAATGTTTGATTGTGGTGATGGTCCAGCATGTGCTTCAAGAGGTGATAACAGTAGAAGCATGGTTTATGGTACTCAGTCAAGAGTTTCTCAGGCACCTTCATGACCAACAATCTGAGGAGCCACACAGCAAGGCATTATAGAAAAGGTACTGAGTGCTTGTGAAGAAATGCATTCCCAAGGGCTCAGGAAAATTAGCATTTCTTTAGAATGTTAGGAAAATGTGAAACATCCTTATAGCGAGATGATAACACTAGTTACTCTTCTCAGGACTGGTGAAATCCATTATCTCAAGGGTGTTGTGATCATTGTCTAGCCAATGCTGAAACCCTTTTACCAAGGGGCGAGTGACTAAGCAGATAACAAATCCAGTGCATTTTAGTGAAAGCAACTTAACTGCCATCAAGTTGGGGAAAAAAGGAGAGAGTTAAAGGAGAGGATGTGACACATTTTAAGCAGAACGGTTTTAGCCCAATGGTCTTGATATTCTTTTGGACCTCAGGGAACATCTGAATCTGCACCACAATGAATTGAGAGGTGCCTGTTCTTCCCAGGTCTGAACAGGAATTTACAGTGACCAAGTTCGGGATTATTCAGCAGGTGCTATGCAATGTAAACTTAGAGAGAGATACTTGAGAAACTCAAAGCAATAGATTAAAACAGGGTTTTAACTAGACAGATGTCAAACATCTGAACAGAAGACATTTAGATTCCATGGGCATAACATTCTTTTTGACCTGTGAAGAACAACAGAAATATCACAATAATGACTTGATTTTGCTGCCCAATCTTCCTAATTATGGTCAAGCTCAGGAGAAAATGTGAATGTGTTCAACTCAGGAGAAGCAGTTCTGGGGAAATCACTGGTAGGCCTACACAGAATATCACCTTCATTTTCCTTGCACAAGGAATATCCTGTTGGGTGTATGTTTACCCTATGCATCACATGTTGCATAATGAGTATAAACAGCCCTGAGTGGAGTGAACACAGGGTGTGAACACATCAAGATAGAAATGTAACCTATCCTGGCAAAATAAATGCTGTCTAGCAAAGGAGCAGGCAATGGCACAGAGGAGAGGCCAGTGAGCCCCTTGGGGAGAAGACTATGAGTCTCATGAGCATAATATTCTCTTTCAAGCACCTAGAAAACCCCTGAAGAAGCAGTTCACTGACTACACACCATTGAGTATTTCAACCTTGAAAGCAAGGTTCATGACCTGAGCTGAAATCAAGAGTGAGAGACTTAACCCACTGAGCCACACAGGTGCCCTGCGACTTCATTTTTCTTACATAGGAGTGTCTTGCAGGGTGTATATTTACATCCAACATGAGATGATAGCAACTATAAAAGGCTATGTGGGGGATAAATCAAGGGCAGTCCTTAAGTAGAATCAATTCTAATGTATTTTACGTCCAAGAAACTGCCCTACCTGCAAATGGCATACAATAGGGACCTAGAGGACAGGTCATCAAGTACCATGAGGAGGAGCCCATGATATTCTTTCAGGAACATTACAAACCTCTAAGATACTAATTCATGACTCAAAGACAATCCATTATTCCTGACTTAAAAAGTAACTGTAGTAAGTGACTTGCGCTGCAAAGCCCAGGACAAAATGAAGGTGGTGAGCAGGGGTGCATGAGTCTGCGGCTAACTATTCCCCTGTATTCAAAGGCTGACACATTCATAATGCTCACACACAAGGTATCGAATATGTTGTTTATCCTTCTTCTGAGGCACATATGATTTGATAACTGAAGAAGGAGTGTATGCTTCCAAGAGAGACAAATGAGTAAGAACATTCCAGAAATAAGAAAAGTATATGTTGAACAGGGGAAGGGAAAGCAAACTTGTTTCACTCCAAGAATTTCTAGTACTGAGATCATTTATGAAGGCATGACAGAGGCAATGAATGCGTGAAAGGGGAGAGTTTATGAGGTAAAAACCTGAGATTGTAGTAGTAAGTGTGGAGAAAAAAGAATAACAGTGTAAGACATCTAGAGGGTGGAATCTTGAGGATTTCATACCTATTGAGATTAGAGAGAAAAAAAGTATGGTAGAGAGAGAAATCTAGGAATATTCACAGATTGTTTAATATGATGCTTTGTAAATACTGGGTCTTGCCAGAGAAAGCATGAGGAAAATCTAGACTTTAGATATGTATGTGTGCGCATGTGTGTGCACACATGCACACATGCAGAGTTTGGATAAGGGAGTCTAATATGGACAGGTTAAAAATGTCTACAGGGGGACGCCTGGGTGGCTCAGTGGGTTAAGCCTCTGCCTTCGGCTCAGGTCATGATCTCAGGGTCCTGGGATCGAGCCCCGCATCGGGCTCTCTGCTCAGCAGGGAGCCTGCTTCCTCCTCTCTCTCTCTGCCTGCCTCTCTGCCTACTTGTGATCTCTCTCTGTCAAATAAATAAATAAAATCTTAAAAAAAAAAAGTCTACTGGTAATGGTGAAGTGGATTATATACACCGTTCTTTATCATGAAGTAACTTTAAAAATCTTCAAATACCAAAGATGTAACCATACAGAGAAGAATTCCCAGGCTCAGATTTATGAATTGAGAGATACCCCCAAAATAAGCCCACTACACTGGGATACTTATGCTCTGGAGTAATTTACTCATTCTCAAATGATGATCTGATTGGCAAACTGTATTTCTGATGATTAAAGGAAGATAAGGGGGCAGTGTAGGCCAAGAGACTGTTAAAGGCCCCAGTTAATGGTTAATTTTTTTCTCTTTTTGTAATCATTTCTTGGGCTTTAGAGACTAAGGGGAAAAGCTAGTGGAGAATAAATGGGAGAAGATAGAGGAAATGGGCTAAAGAATGCCTTTGAAGAATTTGTTTCAATCCCTCATGTAAGTTTAACTTTTGGAAAGACTTTTGTTTAGGGATAAAAAATAATTTATACTAAAGCTTTCCTTAGCAAAATGTGTATCACCTTGGGTTCCAGAGGTCTATTAGGCTTAGCCCCCAAATAGGAAATATTAGCATCAACATTTAAGCAATTAAAAATGAAAGAATTCAATTGTGACTTTATCTAAAAATGTACATAGATTAGATTTGTATTACATAATACTACAGACTGAACTTAGTACACTTTAAAAAATTTTTTTAAATTTTTTTAGAGAGAGAGAGAGAGAGCACACGTGGGCAGGGGGGTAGGGAGGGAAAGGGAGAGCACCCCTTAACATAATACTTTAATATAGACACTTTAGAAACATTTTATACTAGAAAGATATATAATATCAACAAATTTTACTATATTAAATGTTGGAGAGGTAGAACTTTCACAAAGTTAACTTGGGTGGCACCGAGAATTTTTTTATTTTTTTTTATTTTTTTTTATTTTATTTTTTTTAAAGATTTTATTTATTTATTTGACAGACAGAGATCACAAGTAGGCAGAGAGGCAGGCAGAGAGAGAGGAGGAAGCAGGCTCCCCATTGAGCAGAGAGCCCGATGCGGAACTTGATCCCAGGACCCTGGGATCATGACCTGAGCTGAAAGCAGAGGCTTTAACCCACTGAGCCACCCAGGTTCCCGAGAATTTTTATCTTACATAATTTTAACCTCAAACTATTCAGCTGCTCAGTTTAATGATCTCATCATTTTAAAAGAACATTTTCTATTGGTTTTCTCTTGGCACCTAAGGGATCATGCTGCATTTCCCTCAGTGGCACTTACTTGCCCGTAGTGCCATTATTATGGATTAAGAACATAACTTAGACCTTCAGACATCCTTGCCTGGTGCACTTGTTCTCTGTGCTCCCAAGATATCATTTGTACCCTTTTTTTATTACTTAGTATCATTTCTTATTCTACAGACACCATTTGTTTACTTTTCCATTCTCTCAATAAATTGTGAATTTAAGAGACAAAGATATGCCTTATTTCACCTTATAAAACAATACCTGGAAGAGTCAATGTTCTATAAATGAAATTTGAGGTAAAATGCAAATAAGGACATAGGAAATTAGATATGCTTAATAGACATTTTTACCCAACAGCGATAAAATATTTTAAATAATAAGGAATTATAATATTTTGCCTAGAGTGAGAGTTTTCTTCTGCAATAATATAATCTAGTTCATACATAAAATGAGAAAATTTTTATCTAGTATGTTCTTTAGTACTTACAGATTGTGATTTGGGTATTTCTTCACCATTATCACTTTCTCACATACACTTCCAAGATCACTACTATATAACTACATACATACACACATTTTATATGTATGTTATCACACAATTCAGTATACATGATTTAACACATATTACTAGAATAATAAATTAATATTCCTATGTGTATATTATACATGTTATGCATGTATAAACACACTTTGTATATATATAGAATTTACATATTAAATATATAAAGGTTACCTTGATTTTCATAGCTCTGCAATTTTTTTTTATTTTTTTAAAGATTTTATTTATTTATTTGACAGACAGAGATCACAAGTAGGCAGAGAGGCAGGCAGAGAGAGAGGAGGAAGCAGGCTCTCCAGTGAGCAGAGAGCCCGATGCGGGGCTTGATCCCAGAACCCTGGGATCATGACCTGAGCCGAAGGCAGAGGCTTTAACCCACTGAGCCACCCAGGCGCCCCAGCTCTGCATTTTTAAATAGGAATAATTATAAAGGGAAAATTTTCTGCTTCTCTTCATACATTTTTCATGGTTTCTTTTCTTCAAACTTACAGAGAAATGTTGACTCTTTTTCCACATGGAATTCTGCATTGCTTTTAAGTTAGAAATCCCTCTCTTAGACTATATCTCTCATCACGTAGCAGAAAGAATCAAGCTACAGTTGACATAGCAGATAGTCAATTTTATTTGAGTTTTTAGTTATTGCCATTTTTAAAATGATTATGTAGGCAAACCTCATTTTGTAGAGAAAAATCATGCTTCACCATTATATATAAGGATTATGATGATGTTGATGAAGTAAGAGGAGGAGGAAGAGACAAGACAGAGGAGGAGTAAAGGACAAAGGAAAAAGAAAAGGGAGAACAAAATTTTACCAATTACCAGGATTTCTTAGCCACAGTACCTCTACTAAAACTGCTGTTCACAAGAAAAAAATATCCATCTGTGAGTTGTGTCTACAGTGAAGGCATAAGAAGAAACTTAAGAGTTTTAAGTGTCTAGCAAAACTCAGTTTCATCGGTTTCCATGGCCAGATTGTGTACTTCTGAAATCCCAGTGGCATCATTAGAATATTTATTAATCTCTATATGTTAGTGTTTGGGAAATTAAATATAATAATTTATTCCAAGTTCTTTACACAGCACATAACACACAGTTAGCATTCAAAAATTAGTACCTGTTATTATTGGTTCCATTTCCCTTTTAATATTACTGTTTTTTTAGGTGCAACTCTCAATATTGCCAATTCTTACGCATTTTTATTCCATCTCTTCATTTGCATATCCATTTAAGCAAAGCTAAAACACAGTGAACATTTCTTTAAGCCTCAACTATGCGGACTTTGATCACATAATTGTTTCTTGATGAATATAAGTGCCCTCTGATGCTGAGAGAAGGATATGTTTATTTCCTAATGAAACAAAATACAGTATTCTTTTGATAACCCTGCTTTCCATGATTGCCACTCTTTTCATTGTATTGCTTCTATAAATGGTGGAATTTGGCACCAATAAAAAAATGGCAAGTGGCAGTAACACCACCCTTTTATAAATCTAAGGCCAATGCAGAAAATATGGTGCCACAGAAAGAGTACATTCCTTAACATGCTTGCAAAAGTGAGTAATTAAGAGCACCAATTCTTACTCTGTTATTACACTATATGAGGTAAATTAATCCCAAAACACCATTCTCTAATGAGTGGAAACATAACCATTTTATTTAACAACTAACACTCAATCTGGAACCAAAAAAATTCCCTGGGTCTTTCACTGCCCTTTTCAATTTGTTCACCATCTATTCTCTGTATTCCGTGGATAAAACCCTAAGTATGTTCCACAACTTCTCACTCACTTAGAGGAAAAAATATTCTCTGGCCACTTTAGTCCCCAAAATAAAGACCCATCTTAGTCACTAAAATATCCAGGCCCTTAACAATGCTAAAATTTGCATAGATGTTTTATCCAAAGTAGCCCCAAATAGAATTCAACTCAAATGGCAGGCAACGGTAGAATGGATGAATGTCAATACAATGAAATACATATGCAATAGAATATTAGGTACAGAAAGCAAAATGTGAATGTGTCCTACAAACAATCACACAGATATTACACTTAGCAAAACAAGGTGAACCCAAAAGAGTACACAGCATAGAAGTCAAGTTAAATAAAGCTACCTATTTTTTGGAATGTCAGGGTGGCTCAGTCAGTTAAGCCTCTGCCTTTGGCTCAGGTCATGATTCCAGGGTCCTGGGATCAAGTCTCACTTCAGGCTGCCTTCTCCACAGGGAGTCTGCTACTCCCTATGCCCCCACCCCCAACTTGTTCTCTCACTCTTTGTTTCTCAAATAAAGAAATAAAAACTTTTAAAAAAATAAAGCTACCTTTTTTTTGGAACTATTAGTAAACTATACATTTGACATTTTATGTAACATAAAGACTATTAATGAAGTGAATAAATGTATGTCCATCTGAAAGAAAATATTACTTATACCTTTTGGCATCCCATATACACACATCAAAATAATGGATAAAGAAGACATGGTGTGCACATGTATATACACACTAGAATATTATTCAGCCATAAAAATGAATGATATTTTGCCATCTGTGACAACATGGGTCATCCTAAAGGGTATTATGCTAAGTGAAGTAATCAGACAGAGAAAGACAAATACCATATGATTTCACTGACGTACAGAATCCAAAACCCAAACCCAATGAACAAATAAAAACCAAACAGACTCTTAAATACAGAGAACAAACTGATGGCTGCCAGATGGAAGATGGATGGAATTATAGGTAAAAGAGATGAGGAAAGTTAAGAGGTACTTCCAGCTACAACTTATATAAGTCATGGAGATGAAAAGTACAGCATAGGGAATACAGCCAATAATACTGTAATAATATTATACAGCTGTAGATGGTGACTACACTTATAATGGTGAGCAATGAGTAATGTACAGAATTTTTGAATCACTACATTGTATACCTGAAACAAATATAACATTGTATGTGAACTACAATCAAAACGAACAAACAAAAAAGGCCTTAAACAAATGAACCTTGGCCAAAAAAAGAGAAAAAAATCAACAACTTAGAAATTATTTTATTTATTTCTTAAAAAGAAGCAAACTAAAATTCTAGAGTAGAAAACTATGGTAAACAAAATGAAGAATTCTCTAGGGGGGCTTAAAACTAGACTCATTACAACAGAAGAATGAATCAGCAAACTTGAAGATAAGTCAATAGGAATTAAACTGAAGCATACAAAAAAAAAAATAGTGACGTTTTCAGAGAAAGTGAGACATTATCAAGAGTACCAACATATACATAATGAAAATGCCAGATAGAGAAGCGAGAAAGCATGGATCAGAAAATGTATTTCAAGAAATAACAGCTAAAAAGTTCCCAGATTTGATGAAAATCACTAATCTATACATCAAGAAACTCATCTAATTCCAAAGAGGGTAAATGTAAGAAGATCCACATCAAGAGACATCACAGTCAAAACCCTAAAAGCAAAAAATAAAGACAAAATACTGAAAGCAAAAAAAGAGTGAATCATCACGTGGAAATTAACACCAATGAGACCAACAGCTGACATTTCATGAGAAACATTGTCAGAATGTCATGGGACAACATATTCAAAATGCTGAAACAAATCAATGAATGAACTGACAACCAAGGTTCCTATATCCAGCACAGCTATCTTTCAAAATGAAGGCAAAATGAAGGCATTCCCAGATGAGCCAAAACTGAAAGATTCTGTTATGAATCCTGCAGTAAGAAATTCTAAAGGAAATTCTTCAGCATAAAAGGAGTGGCACCAGACTTAAAAATACAAACCATTACAGAAAAAAAATAGATATTCAGTAAAGACAATTATGTAAATAATCAAGCAAGTATAATTACATATTGATGTTCCTATCTTATCATAACTGATGTAAAAGACAATTACACAAAACTACCTACAAAGTTGTATTTTGGACATGTAACATAAACAAATATATATTTCACAATAAACACAAAGGAAAGGGTTGTGAATGAAGCTATATTATAGCAAGTAAACAAAACCAAGTGGTACCATGAATTCACAGGAAGAAATCGGACGTAAGAAGTTTAATATAAAATAAAATCAACTCTGTAAATGTATTCATACTTCCCTTTCTACTAGATTTTTCAACAGGCACACACTTACATAAAGGAATAATTTTGACAACGTATTATTGGCTATAGAACAGATATACAGAGAGTATGCATAAAAACGATAGCACAGTGAAGGTGAGTGGGAATGGAGTTATAGTGCAGTAAAGGTTCCATATCACACCATTATCCTAGAATTCTGCCTGTGAAATTATCCTTCAAAAGTGAAGGAAAAATAAAATCTCCTCAGGCAAACAATTGAAGGAATTTGTTTTCAGTAGACCTGCCTTGCAAGAAATATTAAAAGAAGTTCTTTAGAGAAAAGGAAAATGACATAGGTCAGAAATTCCTGTCTGCAAAAACAAAGGAAGAATCCTGAAAAATGAATAAATAAAGTTAAAACACAACTTTTATTTTTCCTTTTCTAAATTGACATAATCGAAAAAAGCTTGTTAAAAATAAGTCTAGGAATGTGTTTGATAATATATATGTATATACATACATATGTATTTGTGTCATGTATGCTTATATAAAAGTGAAATAAATGACAGCAATGATACAATGGATGGGAAGAATGAATTAGGAATAACTTGTTATTGTAAGGTACCTGTACTACCAACCCATGAAGCAGTATAGTTGCATTTGAAAATGGGCTTAGATTATATGTAAATGTATACTGCATACACTAGGTCAGGCAACAACTAAAAAAAAAAAAATAAAAAAGGAAGCATTATAATACCCTAAGAGAGAAAATGGAACATATACAATGTTCAATTAAAACCACACTTAAATATAGAATATAAAAAATTCAAACTCATAAAGGTAGAGAGAAAAATGGTGGTTGCCAGGGGGTGGAAGGTAGGGAAATGGGGAGATACTGGTTAAAGTTTATAAAATTCAGGTATGCAGGATGAATAATTTCTGGAGAGCTGATGTACAGGATGGTGATCCAGTTACTAATACTGTACTGTATACTTTAAACTTGCTAAGAGAGTAAATCTTAAGTGTTCTCACCAAGGGAAAAAAAGAAGGTAACTATGTAAGATGATACACGTTAATTAATTCACATTGTATACATATATCAAAACATCAAGTTGTATACCTTAAATATATGCAATTTTTATTTGTCAATTTTACCTCAATAAAACTGGCAGTACATTAAAAAAAATGGCAGAAGAAGTGTGGAAGTCAAAAATAAGAACAAATTACAAGGACACCAAATAGAAAACAATATTAAATATGGTAAATATTAATCAACTATACCAAAAATCACTTTCAACATCAATAGTCTAAATACACCAGTTAAAAGACAGTGATTGTCAGAAAAAAAAAATACATATATATATATATATATAAATATATATATATATATAAAAAAGACCTTGCCATATGCTGTCCACAAGAAAACCACTTAAATATACAGGAACATACAGATTAAAAGTAGAGGGATAGAAACAGTTATACTCCCCTAACACTAATCAAAAGGAAGTGGAATTCGCTTTATTAATTTTGCACACAATAGACTTTAGATCAAGTAAAATTATTAGAGATAAAGAGGGGCATTACATAACGATAAAGGAGTCAATAACCCAGTAAAATATAGGACTCTTTAATGTGTATGTGTCTAATAATAGAGTATCAAAATATGTGAGTAAAATGCTGATATAACTGCAAAGAGAAATAGATGAATCCATTATTATAGTTGGAGATTGTAACACTACTCTACCAGAAACAGACAAACCCAGGAGGCAGAAAATCAGTAAGAACACAGCTGAACTCCTCAACACCATCAACTAGCTATAACTGACATCTATACTCTTACTTCCAATAACATCAGAATACACAACTTCTCAAGCTCAAAAAGGACCACCAAATTAATCCCCATTCTGAACCCCAAAACACATCAACAAATTGAAAAGAATAGATATCACACAGTGTCTGCTCTCAGATTGCAAAAAAATTAAATTAGCAATCAATAAAAGGAAGAGCTGGAAATCATAGAGTGTTATTTGACTGTAATGGTGATCAGTAACACAAAACAAGAGGAAAATCTCCAAACACTTGGAAATCAAACACATACTTCTAGAAACCCCATGGTCTACAAGGAAGTCTGAAGGTAAATATTTAAAAATACATAAAACTGAGTGAAAATGAAAATTAACAGATCAGAATGTGTGGGACACAGCTATACAGTGTTGAGAAAGAAATTTTTAATAAGGAGTGCTTACATTAAAAAAGAGAAATGCCTTAAGTCAATCATATAAGTTAACACTGCTATAAACTAGAAAAAAAGAACAAAATAATCAAAAAGCAAGCAGAAGAAAGCAAATAATAAAAGAGCAGGAAACAATGAAATTGAAAATATAGAAAACAACATATAAACCAATGAGAAATCTTTAAAAGAAATCAATAAAATTGGTAAAGCTATACCGCAAGACTTGACCAAAAAACAACAACAACAAAAAACCAAATCACCAATATGAGGAATGAAAGAGAAGCAAGCTATCATTGCACACATTATAGCCATTAAAGGGATAACAAGGGAATACTACAATCAACTTAACATGAATAAATTAGACAATTTGAAAAAATGGATCAATGCCTTGAAAACCACAAACACCTAAACTCAATCAAGATGAAAGAAACTTAATCAGGGCGCCTGGGTAGCTCAGTGGGTTAAAGCCTCTGCCTTCGGCTCAGGTCATGATCTCAGGGTCCTGGGATCGAGCCCCACATCGGGCTCTCTGCTCAGCAGGGAGCCTGCTTCCCTTCCTCTCTCTACCTGCCTCTCTGCCTACTTGTGATCTCTGTCAAATAAATAAAATCTTTAAAAAAAAAAAAAAGATGAAAGAAACAATCTGAATAGCTTATATCCACTGAAAGAATTGGATTCAAAATTTAAAAAACCTGCCAAAGAAATTTCCAGGTCCAGATGGTTTCACTAGTAGTCTATCAATTATTCAAGAATTAACACCAATTTTATACAACATCTTTCAGAAAATAGAAAAAAAAAAAAGGAATGTTTCCTATCTCATTTTGTAAGGTCAGTAATGTCCTGATATCAAAAGCAGACAAAGACAGTATAAAAGAAAATTACAGACCAATCTCTTAGATGAATGTAAATGTAAAAATCTTCAAGAATTAGTAAATTAAAAATAAGAATTAGTAAATTTAATGCAATGGTGTATGATATTGATTAGGTATCATGACAAAATGGGATTCATTCCAGCTATGAGAAGCTGCATCATCATTTAAAAATCGATTACTGTAAGCCACCATATCACCATGATAAAGAAAAACATATATATACATGATCATAACAACTGACATGGAAAAAGTATTTTAAAAAATTCAACAACCTTTCATAATTAAAGAAAAAACATTTCAGCAAGTTATTAACAGGGGCTATCTACCATAATTTACTAAAGAGTATCTTAAAAAACAACTACAGTAAACATTATATTTAATGATGAAAGACTGAATGTTTTCACTCTAATTCCTTTCTTCTTTTTTTAGAGATTTGTTTGTTTATTTTAGAGAGCAACAGAGAGAGCATGTGTGCATCCAAGCAAGGGGCAGGGCAGAGGGAAAGGGAGAGAATCTGAAGCAGACTCCCCACTGAGCACAGAGCTTGATTCCAGAACCCAAGACAAGGGAGTCTGATAACACCACTCTTATTGAAGATAATACCAGAAAGTCTTGCCATTAAAACGTCAAGAAATAAATAATAGACATACATATTGGAAAGAATTAAAATCATCCCATTTTGCAGAACGCATTGTCTCTGTTAAAAATCCCAATCAATCTACTGAAAATTCTCATAGAATGAGTGACTTCAACAGAGTTGCAGGATGCAAGATCAAACATACAATATAATCATATTTCTATATATTAAATATGAACATGTGGAAATCAAAATTAAAAATTCCCAAGTTTTTAGAAGTATGTCAAATTATTGATCCAAGATCAGTAAACCAAGGCTGGTTAAATCAAAATAAATATTCATGTGGGTGCATCATACTTGAACTGGTAAGAGCCAAGGAATAATTAACAATTATTTAATAAAATTTAATTATTTAATAAAAACAATTTTTTATTTAATAAAAACAAGTGAAAGTGTCAGAGAGGGGCACCTGGGAGGCTCAGTGGGTTAAGCCTCTGCCTTCGGCTCAAGTCATGATCTCAGTAGTCCTGTGATTCAGCCCTGCATTGGGCATTCTGCTCAGCAGGGAGCCTACTTCCCCCCCTCTCTCTGCCTGTCTACTTGTGATCTCTCTTTCTCTGTCAAATAAATAAAATCTTTTAAAAAAAAGTGTCAGAGAAATAAAGATAAATTGCCTATCTGGAAATGATGATTTAAATAATGCCTGTCTTCTCAAGAGTATCCATGGAGAACTGTACAAAATGGGGCAGCATTTTTGCAATGCCGAAGGAAAAAAGCACAGCTGTCAACCCAGAATTCTATATCCATCAAAATTCTTTCCAAACTGAGGATGAAACAAGACATACTCACACAATCAACCCCGAGACCACTGTTGCTGTACAACCTATAACACAAGTAATACTAAAGGAAGGTCTTCTGGCTGAAGGGAAAGAACCCCTCATAGAAATTAAAAACTATGGGAAGGAGTGAAGAGTACAAGAGAGGGAAAATATGTGGATAAATATGACAAATTTTCTCTATGTTTGATATACATCTCCATGAAGCAAAAATGGGAAATAGTATTGCATATGAGATACATTTGTCATATAGGAAACGTGACAAAAGAGAGGAAAAGGATTAAAGGAAATATAGTGTTAGGAGGATACATTCACATCAAGTGGTGCTTTCATAACTCTACACACCAGGATAAGATAGTAATTAGTATGTCAGTTCCTAAAGCACTAATTAAACATGTTATAGGTAGTAATATGGTTAGTATGGCTATATGATGAGTTCCTCTAAAATTTATTTACTCATTATTTACTGTTTTTATTTCCCACAAGGTTGTACCTCAGTAAGTACAACCATCAAATGGTTTTTACATGGCACATGTTGGAAAGTGAAGAAAAATTTACTGAATCAGTGACATATTTAAAACAAATTAAATTATGTGAAATGATAAGAAAAAAGATGCACTCCTTGAGAAGATCATTTGCCTTAACCAAAACTATTGATCTTATGGACGTATGGATTATATTAATTTTATATTAAAAAACACTACAGATCCAAAAGTATTTCTATAACTAGTTTCTGTAGAGATTAAGCATTTGTATTAATGGTAGCCCAACCATCCTGCTGAGAAAATTTAAGAAAGATGGAACATACCAATCCAAGGAAGCAAGCTTTTGAAGAGACAGAATCTCGGACGAGAGGCCTATGTGGTGTGATTCACCCAAATTTACTACTGCTTTTCTCTTGAAGGCTTTTACTGATTCCAAAGATGTGACTGAGTATCCATAATATTAAACAGGAAGTTGTAGCTAAGAAGGTGAAAAGGACTTGCAGCAATCTCAACCAACTCAGGGACACAGAATGGATCTGACAGTGCACCAGGAAGGAGAGGCTCTGAAAAACAAACCAGGGTTCATTTGGCATCCCCTTGGGGCTATGCCCTAACGTCAGTTTGAACCTCAAATAAATAACTCCACACAAACCCTGAGATCCAGCTTCAAAATGATTCAATCTCTGTGATGAGATGAACTACCCCCACCATAACTCATTCTCAAAAGCAAAAGCTCACTGAAGATAAAATCCCAGAAACTTCAATTACATCTATAGTACTTCATACAAAAAATTCAGCCTGCATTAAAAAATAACCATATATACAAAAAGCGAATGAGCAAGAAAAGAACACCTGTTCATCGCATGTGAGATTCATTTTCTCCATTCAGTGAGGATGTTTGGACAGAGAAAACTAAGACTTGGTTACACCAAGCTATTTAGAACAACAGTGAGATAGCGCTACACACCTATTAGACAGGCAACAATGAAAAATGTCAACCATAGCAAATGATGACAAGAAAAGAGAACAAATGCAATTCTCATATTTTTCTGGTAAGGAGTACAACTGTATATTCACACCACATAACACTTTGACATACTAAAAAAAAACACAACACTTTGACATACTCTAAAATAACTGAAATACACAACTGTCATGTGATCTAGCCATTCTGTTTCTTGACATTTATTCCTAGTAAAAATGAATTTATACCTCCATATAAAAACTCCAAAAACGGAGTGCTTGGGTGGCTCAGTCGGTTAAGCATCTGCCTTTGGCTCAGGGCATGGTCCCAGGGCCCTGGGATCGAGCCCTGCATCAAGCTCCCTGCTCAGCAAGGAGCCTGCTTCTTCCTCTCCCACTCTCCCTGCTTATGCTCATGTGTTCTCTGTCAAATAAATAGAAAAATCTTTAAAAAAAAAAAACCCAACTCCAGAAATGTAAAAACATGGGAAATTGAAGAGGGCTTGGGGCAGGGTCAGAAAGGAGAAATAACAAGTTCTCAAGGAAACTTGATGGGGGAGGAGTAGATATTTACATGATCTTAATTGTGGTAATGGTTTCATAATACACACATTTCTTGAAACTTAGTTAATTTTAATGTTGTGTAATTTATTTTAAATCAATTATATCTCAATGAACCCGTTCAAAATGTGCAGCATGCACCAAATATGTGTCTTAAGTGGAAAGAACCAAGATGCCCTTCAACAGACGAATGGATAAAGATATGGTCCATATATACAATGGAGTATTATGCCTCCATCAGAAAGGATGAATATCCAACTTTTGTATCAACATGGACGGGACTGGGAGAGATTTTGCTGAGTAAATAAGTCAAGCAGAGAGAGTCAATTATCATATGGTTTCACTTACTTGTGGAGCATCAGGAATAACGTGGAGGACACTGGGAGATAGAGAGAAGTAAGTTGGGGGAAACAGGAGGGGGAGACAAACCATGAGAGACTGTGGACTCTGAGAAACAAACTGAACGTTTTGGGGTGGGGGGCGGTGGGGAGTTGGGTGAGCCCAGTGGTGGGTATTAAGCAGGGCACGTATTGCATGGACCACTGGGTGTGGTGCAAAAACAATGAATTATGGATCACTGAAGAAAAAAATAAAATTAAATTAAATTTAAAAAAAAGTTTAGATAAAGCATTAAATCCCAAAAGAGGAAGTACTGAAAGTTTTAAATGATCATCCACCTCAAGAAACTGCAAAATGAAGTAATTTTTAACTAAAACATAATAGAAATAAAATGATAAAATTAAGATAAGTGAATGAAATTAATAAATTACAAAGAGAAAATTTAAAAATCTAAAAGTTGCTTTTTGATGTTGCTGCTGTTGTTCTTTTTTGGAATAAGGCAAAAAATTATAAACTCCTGACAACACTTATTCCCCCTTCCCCTGCAAAAAGAAAAATATATTGAAACATTACTACCAAGAATATAGAGTGGATTATTGCTATAGATCCTTGAGACACATGCATAATAGCATAAGTTATGAGCATATTTTGAAGTTATCTGAGATCAGTAAATTCCAAGAAATAATAAGCTCAAAAAAAAGAAAAAAATTTTAGAAAATATCAACAATTCTATATCTACTTAATAAACTGCGTCTGTAATTAAATCCTTCTTACCAATGATGCTACACCCTTGTGCCTGAGGGCCTGATGCTCTCCATATAGTTAAAAAGAAACAACACTAATCTTGCATAATCTTTTCCAGAGAACAGAAACATTAAAAACACTCAATTACGTTGAGACTACTATAAACTTTACATCAAAACAACAAGAATATTATCAGAAAATCAATGGTTTATAGTAGAGAACTGGACAAATGAAGCGCCTCCTTTCCATGCTGAAAGAAAAATAAAAATGTCAACCTAGAATTCCATATGCAGAAAAACTACACTTCTACTATATATATAAAATTATGTGATTAAAATAAGATTATTTTCTATTATTTCTTTAAATGATAACTAACTAGAATAACAGCTCTACTCCACCCAAATACCACAAAAAACCTGAGACTCCATCCTCACTCATACCATATGACTTAGGCAGACTGAAAGCAAATTATGGGAAAAGATACATCATGCCAACAAAAATCAAATGAAAGCAAGAAAGGGAATACTGAATATTAATATCAGGTAAGCAAAATTTGGAGCAAAGAAAATTACCAGAGACAGAAATGGACACCACACAAAGATGTATGCTCAATCCATTAAGATACAGTAATCCTAAATGTATCTGTATCCAACAACCAGAGCTACAACATGAGAAGCAAAACTGATACAACTAAAAGGAGAAACAGATGAATCCATAATTAGAGCTGGAAATGTCAAGCCTATCTCTCTATAATTGATAGAATAAATGTAGAGACAGCAAGGATGCTGAAGTAATCAGCACCATTCACTGACAGTACCCAATTGATATTTATATAACCCTATGCCAAATAACAACAAAATACAAATCTTTTCAAGTGTCCATGGAATATATACCAAGATAGAACATATCCCGGGGCAAAAAAGAAAGCTCAATAAATTGAAGATAACTGAAATCCTAAGAGTATGTTCTTTGACCATATTGGAATCAAACAGTAAATCAATAATAGAAATGTAACAGGAAATCTTCAAAAATTTACACACAAAACAACACACTTGTAAAAAAATCCCTAAGTCAAATAAGTATCAAGGGAAAAAAATTAATCACTGGAAAAAACAAACAAAAAAAATACAACACATCAATCATTTTATGAAGCTAGTGTTACTAAGATATAAAAAGTAGATAAAGATATAAAGCCAGGACAGATTGATTAATATCTCTCAAACACAGACACAAAATCCTTAACATAATATTAGCAAATAGAACTCAGAAGCATATAAAAAGATTAAGCACCACAAACAAGTAAGTTTAAATCCAGCATCCAATGTTGGTGCAGTATTTGAAAACCCACCAATGTAATCTACCATATTAACATGCTAAAGAATGAATATGACATAAACTTATCAGTTGATGAAATAAAATCCATTAACCAAATTCAACATCTAGTTACTCATGATAAAAAGTCTCAGAGACGGGGCCCCTGGGTGGCTCAGTGGGTTAAAGCCTCTGCCTTCGGCTCAGGTCATGATCCCAGGGTCCTGGGATCGAGCCCCGCATCGGGCTCTCTGCTCAGCAGGGAGCCTGCTTCCTCCTCTCTCTCTGCCTGCCTCTCTGCCTACTTGTGACCTCTGTCTGTCAAATAAATAAATAAAATCTTTAAAAAAAAAAAAAAAAAAAAAAAAGTCTCAGAGAAATAGGAATACGGAGAAACTTCTAATGTTGATAAAGAGGATATACAAAAGATCTAAAATATACCTTATGTATAATGGTTAAAAACTGAGTGCTTGGGGCGCCTGGGTGGCTCAGTGGGTTAAAGCCTCTGCCTTCGGCTCAGGTCATGATCCCAGGGTCCTGGGATCGAGCCCCACATTGGGCTCTCTGCTCAGTGGGGAGCCTGCTCCACACCCCCTCCCCGCCTGCCTCTGTGCATGCTCATGATCTCTGTCAAATAAGTGAATAAAATCTTAAAAAAAAAAAAACAAAAACAAACAAAAACTGAGTGCTTTCCTGCTAAGTTCAAGAATAAAAGGCAAGTATGCTCACTCTCCCATTTATTCAAAATAGTGCTGGAAGGTGAGCCAGGATAATAAGGCAAGAAAAGGAAACAAAAGGCATATAAACCTAAAAGGAAGAAATAAAATTATTGCTATCTACAAATAACATGATGTCCACATGGAAAAATCCCAAGCAATCTATTAAAATTTCTTAAATAAGTGACATCAGCAAGGCTACATGACACAAGATGAACATACAAGTTCAATTGTATTTCTATATACTAGCAATGATCTTGTATACACTGAAATTTAAAAAAAAGAATTTACAAGTATTCAAAAATTAAATACTTAGAGGCAAATCTAACAAAATATGCATAGGCCTTGTATACAAAAACTGATGAAAGAAACCAAATAATATTTAAACGAATAGAGAGACATACCATGCTCATGGAGTAGAAGATTTAAGATTTAGTAAAGATTTAAATACTCTCCACAATGATATACAGGTTTAATGTAATTCCTAAGTAAATACTAACAATATATTTTGTAGTTATTAAGAAGAGCATTCTAAAATTAAAATGAACACAAAATGGAACTAGAAAGCCTAATAAAATTTTGAAATAGTAGAATAAAGTTGGAGGACTCATTCTACCCAATTTCAAGATGTATTATACAGGTACAATGTTCAAGATATTGTGGTATTACTAAAGAACTAGACACATAGATCAATGAAACAGAATGGGAACCTAGTAATAACCACATGCAGTGTGGCCAGTTTATTTTTTATAAAGCTGCAGAAACAATTCCATTGAGAAATAATGGTCTTTTCAAAAACTGTGCTATAGTAATTGGATACACACAGGCTCAAAATAGAGTTGCAATTTAAACTGCACACCTCATACAAAAGTCAACTTAAAATGTATCATAGATCAAAATGTAAAACAAAATCTATAAAACATATAGAAAAGAAATAGGATAGAAACATTCAGGTCCTATGGCTAACCAAAGAGTTGAGATATCTGACACTAAATGTACAATCCATACAAGGGAAATTTAATAAATTAGACTTCATCAAAATTTAAAACTTTGGCTTTGCTAACAGTTTTATCTTCTAGTAAGTAACTGGGAACAAGGTACATACTAGAAGAAATCATTTACAAGCCATATATCTGACCAAGGATGAATATCTAAAATATACAACATAAATATTTATTTATTTATTCATTCATTCATTTTAAGTATCTCATTTATTTACTTGACAGATAGAGACACAGCAAGAGAGGGAACACAAGCAGGGGGAGTGGGAAAGGGAGAAGCAGGCTTCCCGCTGAGCAGGGAGACTGATGTGGGGCTCGATCCCAGGACCCTGGGATCATGACCTGAGCCGAAGGCAGACGCTTAATGACTGAGCCACCCAGGTGCCCCATACATTTTTAAAACCCCAACTGGAAAAAGGTCAAAAGAAATGAACAGAAATTTCACCAAAGAGGATATACATATAGCAAATAATCACACAAAATATGTTTAACATTATAATCATTAGGCAAATACAAATTAAAATTACAATGAGATACCATTACACACCTATTAGAATGGCTAGAATAAAAAAAGAGTTACACTGCAAAATGCTGGCAAGGATGCAGACAAACTCATACACGGTTTGTTACAATGTAAAACAGAGCCAATCTGAAAAAGTTAGGCAGTTTTCATAAAAACAGAACATGCAAATACCATATGACACAGAAATAGTACTTTTAAGTATTTATCCTAGAGAAATGAAGAATCATGTTCACAAGGAAACATGTACTGAAATGTTTATCACAGCTTTTCCGTAAGAGCCAGAAATTGGAAGCACCCAGATGTCTTTAAGAGTGAATGATTAAATAAAATGTGGTACATCCATACCATAGAATTCTCAGTAAAAACAACAACAACAAAAAACCCCTATTTATACACTCAACAACCTTGATGAATCTCCAGATAATTACACGGACTGAAAAAAAGCCAATCCCAAAGGTCAAATAAAGAATGATTTCACTTATAAAATATTCATAAATGAAAAATTATAGAAATGAAGAACACATCAGTTGTCTAGAGCCAGAGATGGGCAAACGGGCAGGGAGGGAAGGGCTTGCTTATAAAATGTAAACACCAGGGATTCCTTTTTTTTTTTTTTTTAAAGATTTTATTTATTTATTTGACAGAGAGAGAGATCACAAGTAGGCAGAGAGGGGTGGGGAGGAAACAGGCTCCCTGCCGAGCAAAGAGCCCGATGCGGGGCTCGATCCCATGACCCTGGGATCATGACCTGAGCTGAAGGCAGAGGCTCAACCCACTGAGCCACCCAGGCGCCCCGACACCAGGGATTCTTGTGGTAATTAAAATATGCCATATCTTGCCTGTAAGTGTTAATATCTTGGTTGAGATACTGTATATAGTTTTTTAAGATGTTAAAAGTAGAACCGGGGCAAACGGTACAAGAATGTCACTGTATTATTTCTTACAATTGCAAATGAATGTACAATCACCTCAAAAGAGAAAGCTAAATTATTATCTATAGTCTTGATGTGAAGTTGGAATTAATTTGCTATGGGAGGAAAAAAATACCTGTTAACTGAAACTTATTTCAAAAAGCAGTTTGAAGGAATATACCTCTTTCTTGTAACAGTCAACTAGCCTGAATATCCTGAGAAAAACTGGGAAAGCTGGAAATGTATTAAAGATACCTCCTCAAGATACCACAAACTCAAGGAAACAAGCATGGGAGGCCCAGGACATCAGGAAGAAGAAAAGCCCAGGTAGAGGGGCGCCTGGGTGGCTCAGTGGGTTAAAGCCTCTGCCTTTGGCTCAGGTCATGATCCCAGGGTCCGGGGATCCAGCCCCGCATCGGGCTCTCTGCTCAGCGGGAAGCCTGCTTCCCTTCCTCTCTCTCTGCCTGCTTCTCTGCCTACTTGTCATCTCTGTCTGTCAAATAAACAAATAAAATCTTAAAAAAAAAAAGAAAATAAAAAGAAAAGGTCTCAAGGAAGAAAAGAACTTCCCATAGGTAACTGCCCCTAAAAAGCAAAAAAATTGTCCCTAGAGGAAGAAAAATATCACCTAGAGCCTACAGTTATTTCTGTAGTATTTCATAGAGAAAAATCTATCAAGCCATAAAAGTAACCACACATGCAAAAGTAACAAATGGAAAGGATTAACATCAGGCCTTTAATCTGTTTTCTCCTTTTACCCGGGATGCCTGGAAGAGAAAGGAGTAAGACTTGGCTCTACCCATGCAATTCAGAGTGATAGTGAGATACCACTGCATACTCACCAGAAGGGCTACAGCTAAAAATACTAACCACAGCAAGCGCTTACTATGATGCAGAATGACAGACATTCACACTGTTGATAGGGTACAAAGTGATATGATCATGTTGAAAAATATTTGTCACATTGTAAAATAACTAACTTTTAAAGAGACCCCAATCACATGATCTAGCAATCTATTCTGTCAAGTTTATCCAAAGTGAAAGTAAATCCAAGTGAAAGTATATCGTTGTATAAAGACCTGTACAAGAATGTACACAGCATGCGCAAATCTGGGCAGCATCAGCAGGAAGGGAATATGAATGTGCCACCAGAAAACGTGCAAAGGTGGGTCACATGGATATTTACGTCATCCTGATTATACTGCTTGCTTCAAAAATATGTACATATTTCATAACATATGCTGCTTATTTTAAAGTTGTGCAGTTTATTTTAGATTATACTTCCATAAAGCTATTAAAATATGAGATGAACCAAAATACATGTCTTAAGGAAAATTTATAGCATTAACTGCACAAATGGAACTGGTAAAAACTTAGAACCTGATAATCTACCTCAAAAAATTTTTAAAAGTATGATTTTCTACTAATAACTAAAAAATGTGAAACAAGATTAAGAACAGTTAATGGATTTTGAATAAGTGCAAAGAGAAGACTGACAAATCCAGAAGTTTTTTTTTTTTTTTTTAGTAGAATAAAATAACTAAATTGATTGTGGTAATCATTTCACAATATTCACATATATTAAATCGTGACATTGTACGCCTTAAATTACAGAGACTTGGGGTGCCTGGGTGGCTCAGTGGGATAAGCCTCTGGCTTTGGCTCAGGTCATGATCTCAGGGTCCTGGGATCCAGCTCCCAACAATGAACGAACGGGCTCTCTGCTCAGCAGGGAGCCTGCTTCCCCCCACCCCCCGCCTCCCTCTCTGCCTACTTGTGATCTCTCTGTCTCTGTCAAATAAATAAAGTCTTTTAAAAAAAGAAAAAAAATTACAGAGACTTGTGTCAATTATATCTGAAAAATATAGAATAAAAATTAAAAACTCCTTGCAAGATTTATCAAGAAAACTAGAGATACATATTATCAATAAAATAAATGTAGAAGGGATCATCATTACAGATCCTGGAGACAAATACATAATATTATTTTTAAAAGCATACTAATAAATTTGAAATGATATAAAAGGCTGAATTTTTTTTTAATCTTAAGAAATCTCAGCAGTCCTATAATTATTAAATAAATTGTCTATAATGAAAATCTTTCTTACAAATGAACACCATGGCCTAGTGTCTGTATTCCTGATCTTTTATACATAATACGAAAGAAGTAACAACAATCGTGTATAAACTCTGTCACAAAATGTAAAAACACTCCCCCAAATGTTCTAGGAGACCCTTATAAACTTTATACCAAGTTGATGAAGAAAACGTAAGGTTTATGTCTCATGTCACCAAATGCAAAAAACAACTTGTTTGACAAATGGAATCAAGAATGTAACAACTATAAAACACAATGTACAAATTGAGGTTCATTCAAGAATGAATTCTTGTGGGTTTAACATTTTGAAATCAAACCACTTTAAGAAAACAAAGGAAGAAAATCATGCACTATTGCAGTAGACATAGAGAAACCATAATTTACCACCCACTTAAAACTAAAAACAAACAAAAAACAAAAACAAACAAACAAAAACATCCCAAAACGGAAAACTGAGAACAATGCAGCAAACACAATACTTAGTGATGAAATACTGAAAAACTGGACTCCTATGATCAGAAAAGACAGAAGGATTTCTACTGTCATTAGTTCTATTAACCTTTTATGGTGGTTCCTAGCCAGAGAAAAACAAGAAAATAAAAACAAGAAAAACAAGAAAAACAAGAAAAAGATCAACTAAATTAGAAAGGAAGAAATGAAACTGCTGTTTTTCACAGATTATATGTTTGTTTCCAGACTATCTAAAAATAACTTGCAGGCAATATATTGAAACTAATAAGCTAAAAGATTTATTACCAAGATTGATGAATACCATATAATGAAACATAAACAAACGCATTACTGAGAAACACAATCCTTAATAAACTTTTCAGGTTTGTCATTAGAAATGGCACTAAAACTCCACAGGACAAGGTTTTATTTTTGAGATTTATTCTATAAGCTGATCAGATACATTTTGAGAGTCACTATAACCCTAATCATTGTTATTATTTTCTCTGGTAGCACAGTAACAGAAGCCACCGAACATAAGACAGACTTTATAACACACTTGACAATTAATGCCAGTATAACTCTTTTCTAGCTCTCTTGTTTTTAAGCATAACTTCTTATTCTATTGTGTGCTAACTCAAAAATGGGGAAAAAGCAAAACGCAAGCCATCTTGTTTCTATTTCTTTGATTTATCATTTATTAGTTACACATATATTGTGTGCTCAGTGAGAAATCTTCAAAAATGCAGACATACATTCCCTTTCAGAGGTAACCAGGATTAGCAACAAAGTATATATATTAGCAGATATACACTTAAATATGTATTCACATAATGTATTTATAAATTTTCACATATCTGAAAGTAACATAATTTGCATTCTTTGTTTAGCAACTGATCTCAAAATTTTCTTCCACAAATATATATAATTCTTCTTGATCGGTTGCAAGAGCTGCACAGTATTCATGGTACAAACAAAGCATGATTTATTCAGAAACAGTGGTTTTGCCACTTTTGTACCCATCCTTTCACACACATGTATGAGTCGGTGTGTCAGATGCAGCTAGAAGGCAAATTACTGTGGAGTATAAAGTGTAGGTAAATTTTAAAACTGGTAAAAAGAAAAAAAAAAAAAGGCCAAGTTACTCCCAAGAAGACAGGGTAATTTTATACCCCTCCAATAAGCCGATTATCAAGATGAAGAGGTGCCTTCACATGAATTTAACTTGCTCTAAGTATGAAGCATATTTAATAGAGTAATTGCCCATTTATGTTTATGTTTATACCTATACCTAGATGCAATTGCTAGGTTATTTGTCAACCAATTATTACATAATTACTTGAATACCAAAAATACTATTTATTAAACTTAAATCTTCTCATTTTTAAAATTTTCTATATATTGCTTGTTCGTGACTAGTTCTGATTTTTACTATATTTATGTAAATCACTCCTTTAAAAAGATTTTCTTTATTTATTTGAGAGAGAGAGAGAGAGCGAGCATGTGCAAAAGCAGCGGGGAGCAGCAGCAGGAGAGAGAGAAGCAGACTCCCCACTGAGCAGAGAGCCTGAAGTTGGGCTTGACCCCAGGACCCTGGGATGGTGATCTGAGCTGAAGGCAGATGTTTAACCTGCTGAGCCACTCAAGAACCCCCATAAATCACTTCTAATATAGATTATGTTTTGCCAAAGCAGGATGGTATTATATGTTATGTAATAGTTGTAGATACAAAATGTTTTTCAATCGGCAATACAAGAATCATTTTATTGAGACTTTGGCTGTTATTCAACTTCTCATCCAAGTCCCAAGTAATATCAGATTAGCAATAACAGTAATAAAACATTTTGATATTTTTGGGAGGAATGTGCTTTATTTTAATTTGTGTTTGTGTGCAGATATCTTTATGAATTAAATATAAAATGTGTTTATTTATGGCTTTTGTTATTTTTTATATGAGCTATATTTTTTGCTACTGCTTTGCTGTATTTCTAGGGTCAGTTAAATGAATTACCCTTTTATTTACACAAATGGAGTAATTTGGATTGACATAAAAGCTACGAAAGTTTTTGAAGATTTTTATTAGTAAACACTGTATTTGATATCTATAGCAAATATAAATAATATTAATGAGGTGAACAAATGTATGCACACTAAAACCTTCTGAGAAATAAATACACATTACTAATCCATGAAAAATGACTTGAACTATGGCTACCTTCTCAAAAGGATTCAAAGAGAACTAGAAAAATCGAGCAGACTCATCAGTGCTCAAGGAAAAGATGTGATTGTAAGCCCCCAACTACAAAAGCAGTATTCCAAGCCACAGGTCTTTTGGTTCAGGGACCTAAGTCTACCATATTTGACCAATAAGTGTCTTATACTGACTAGAGGAGAACACCTAAGAAGCCTGGTTAACAGATTTTTTTTAAAAAATGGGGAAAAATCCAAGCAATCATATCAGAAACTACACAGTGCAGTAGAAACAGAATACATAATTAGTCCAGTCTTGTCATCAGACAACAAAACAGTAACAACAAGCCAGTTGGGGGAATCAGTCTCTAGATTTCCTCCATTATATTATCTAACACAACCAGTTTTTAACAACAAAAACTCTGAGATGTGCAAAGAAAATGTGTTATTACAAATCCTGCAATGTAAGAAATCCTAAAGGAAGTTCTTCAGCAGGACAGAAGTGATACCAGACAGCAATTAAAATCATATGGAAGGGTTGGAAGGGTGCCTGGGTGGCTTAGTTGTTAAGTGTCTACGTTAGACTCAGGTCATGATCCCAGGGTCCTGGGATTGAGCCCCACCCACATCGGGCTCCCTGCTCAGTGGGAAGCCTGCTTCTCCCTCTCCCACTTCTCTTGCTTATGTTCCCTCTCTGGCTGTCTTTCTCTGTCAAATAAATAAATAAAATCTTTTTAAAAAGTAAAATAAAATCCATATGGAAGAAAGAAAGATCTCTAGTAAAATAATTATGTAGGTAATGATAATATCAAATATAATTAAATATTGATGTTTCTTTCATAGGATAACTGATTTAAAAGACAATTTCACAAAAAAGTATCTGTAAAATTCTAATTTTATAATTATGAAATTATATTGTGGTATAAACATATACAAATATAATATATTTAACAACAGGAACACAGAAGAGGGAGTTGTAAATGAATCTATATTGGAGTAAAGAAGTAAAACCATATGGTACCACCAATTCACAGGAAGAGATGAACAGATTCAGAAACAGTACATAAAAATTTAATATAAAAAAATCTATAAACACAATTTATTCTCCTTTCCTCTAGCTTCTTCAACAGACATCAAACTATATAAAACAATTATTATACTATATAACAATGAAATGATGGGTATATAACATACTTCAACATAATATATATAACAATAATAGAAAAATGTGGGACCAAATAGGAACTAATGTTCTGTATTTTACTGGAATTAATTCAATGTAAATCTGAAGTATATTCTAATAAATTTAGGTTTATATTTTAAGCCATAGAGAAACCACTAAGGTAATAACACAAAAATATAACACTAGGCCATAGAACGAACCTCAATAGCTTCAAAAGGACTAAAACAAAACAAAGTATGTTTTCTGACACAATGGACTGAAATTAAATGATTATGTTTATTGCCTTGATTGTGGTAATGGTCTTATAGGTATATGGATATGTTCAAACCCATCAAATTGTATACATTAAATATGTGCAGGGTTTTGGTTATCAATTATACCTCAAGAAAACTGTTAAAGCAAACCACCTGAGAGAAATCTGGAAAATTTAAAAATAAGGGGAAATTAAACCACTGTGGACCACATAAACAACATGTCAAAGAACTCAAATAGGAAATCAGAAAGTGAAAAAGTTCATTTTTTAAGAAAAATGTTAATTAAATACCATTCTGTATGTAAAATATATGACTTGCAAAATTCACTGAAATGTAAGCTCAAGAGTCATGTATTTTAAATGGACATAAAGTTTACTACATTTAATTAAAGGAAAATTATAATAATCACCAATAACCACTTTTAATAAAACTATAAATAAAATACGAGATAAGAAAGACCACAAAGTAAAGGGTGACAAGAGACATTTTCTTGTTGTGAGATTGCATGTACATAATTTGGTATTTTGCTAATTCTAAGTAGACCAAGTTAAGTAAAGGTTTTATATGCCAGCCTGTAGAAGGACTGGTAAACATAACACAATAACATTTTAGACTACTGTAGCTTAAAAAATTGCTACAAATTTGCCTTTTATAATATAATCCATGTTTATTTGTGTTTCACTGGGCTCTGCCTACTAAAATTATGTACCTCTACTACATAATTAATATATGGTACCTGTTGGGAACTAGGGAAACATTTAGGCAATCAACGACAAAATTTAACCGGAGTATACTTTTTTTTTTCTAACTGGAGTACATTAACCAAATAAGGACAAAAGACATCTGCTGTTTGGGAGATCATTTGTCTTAAGAGAAATTTTTAAAAATCTTATTGATATAAAGGTTGAATTAATAAGATCTAGGAGGAAAAACAAACAGAAAAACTTATTCTAAAAAAAATATATTATATAATATTATATATTTTATATATATATATATATATATATATATATATATATATATGTATCTGCTTTCAGTAACAACTAAGAAACTCTAACAGCCCAACTATTCTGCTGGAAAAACCAAAAAACAAAACAAATAGGAAAGTTGGAAGATATTAAAGATATTTGAAGGCACCACAAATCCAAGGAGGCAAGCATTTAAAAGAAGCCCAAGTAATGAGACTCAAATGTGGTACCTCTCTTCCCCTCAAATACATGCTTTTCTAAAGGGGGTGATCAAGAAGACAAGATGCTAAGCAGAAAGTCAGAGTTGAGGTAAAGCAGCTAAGTAGGGCTTCTAGCTGTCTCACCAACTCAGGGAACAGACTGGAACTGAAGGTGAACCCAGGAGAAAGGCTCTGAAGGACAACCCCGGGGTCCATTTGGCATCCCTGGGAAGCTATACCCTAAATATCCAAATGAACCCAACATAGAAAACCTCTCACAAAACCTGAAATCCAGCTTCAAAAGTATGAATTCTCTCACTGCCATGACACAAGCTACCCACATACTTGATGCCTCTCAGAAGCAAAAACAAATGCTCACTAGAGCAAGGAAAATTCATTCAGAACCTCCAGTTACTTTAGCAGTATTTCAAACAGAAAATCCAGCACTCAATAAAGAAGAGCTATCATGCAAGAGCACAAATGGGAAGGAAATTGCCATCAGTGTTTTGATCCATTTTCTCCATTTATGGAGAATGATGCCTTTTGCATACCCATACAATGTGAAGCTACGGTGAGATACCACTGCGCATCGATTAGAAGGGCTATGATTACAAGAACTGACCATAACAAGAGCTGGCAAGAATGTAAAGCAACTATGACCCTCACACTGTGGTCAAAATGTAAATGGCACAATCAGGTTGCACGATATTTTGACGTATTCTAAAACAACCTTAAAATACCCCTCTCATATGATTCAGTCATTCCATTCTTGTAAGAGAATGTCTACTGCATGGAAAGTGCAGAGTGCTCAGGAAAGATGTGGAGGGGGCTGTCCAAATGTGCACAAATAAATCTAGACAGAAGAATGAATATAAGCTCACTATCTTGATTGTGGTAATGGTTTCACAAACATACATCAAAATATGCAGTGTTTACTTTTAAATTGTGCAGTTTATTTTACATTAAGCCTCAATTGTTCAAAATCGTGGAGGATGCATCAAAATATAGGACTAAAAAATGTTCAGAGCACTAGTGCAAAAGATAAAATCCTGAAACTTAAAGACTTGAAAATGTACTTTATAAAATTAGAGAACAAAGCAGGAATTTAAACTAAAGTTCTTGATCTGAAAAATTAATATCAGTTATGAAAAAAATGAACAAATGACACATCCCAAATCAAGTGAACAAAAAGACGTATTATCAATAGCAAGATTGTAGAAGGGATCATCTTTGGGATCCTAAAGACACACGCATTATGTTATAAGGAAATATATGTCAACAAATTTGAAATGCATAAAATAATGAAATTTTTAAAATAAAAAAATAGGAAATCTCAAGGATTCTATACCTATTTACTAAATTCCATCTGTATAGAAAACTTTCCTACAAATGAATTCCATGTCCTGATGTCTCAATTCCTGATGTTTCCCTTATACTTGAGAAATCAACAACCGGTCTTGAACAACCTCTTGGACAAGAGAGAAACTAAAAACTCTAGCCAAAATGTTTTATAAGACCCCTATAAACTTGACACCAAGCCAAAAGGATCACCATAGAAAAAGAAAATAAAAGTTCTATGCCTCACGAGAATCATTAAAAAATAAGTTAAAACCTTATGTTTGAAAAACAGAATCCAAAGAGAATTCAAATACAGTACACAAGGAAAAAATTGGGTTTAATATAAGAATGGATTCTTGGTTTAACATTTTCAAATCAAACAACCTTGACAAATAAAAGAGCGAAACCATGTCACTACATCAGAAGATACAGAAAAACTATTTGATATAATTAACCACCTACTAATGATGTTTAAAACAGCTTAGAAAACTGCAGCACATATAATTAGTGGTAAAATATTGAAAAACTCCTTGAGATAAAAATGAACACAAGGATGTCTATTATCACCATTTCTGTTCACCAATTTAGGGAAAATTTAGTCAGGGCAATAACACACCCAAAAAAGAAGAAGAAAAGGCATCAAGTTTAGAAACAACAAAATGAGCTTGCTTTTATTCACAGATCACATAATTATGTTTCCAGACTACCTAAAAGCAACCTGTAGGTCATGTATTAGAATTAATAAGTTAATTTACCAAGATCGATGGGTACCGAAGAGTTAAACATGAATACATTTTTCTGAGAACAGCAATTAATAGACTTTTCATATACTTAATAAGAAATGGCAAAAAAAAACTAAACCCTCCACAGGATAAGGACACATTTTTTTTTTTTAAAGATCTTATTTATCTGACACAGAAAGAAACAGAGCATGCACAAGCAGGAGGAGCAGAAGGCAGAGGGAAATGCAGGCTCCTCACTGAGCAGGGACACAGATGCGGGGCTCAATCCCAGGACCCTGGGAACATGACCTGAACGGAAAGCAGACACTTAACTGAGCACCTCAAGGATACATTTTTGAAGTTTTTTTCTATTTACTTTTTCAGAAAAAATTTCAGTCATTATAATTCAGAATACTGTTGTCATTTATTTTCTGATATCATGGTATTAGAGACTCCAAAATACAAGATAAATTTTACTACACACTTGACATTTAATCCAAGAGAAATGATAAAAAGAGCACTGTTTGTTACAAATTTACCCATGGTCCCTAGTTCAAGGATCTCATTGACTAGAGATCAGCTTCTTCAAATTGGACCATAATTAAACTATTTTCTCCACAAAATGCTTTATATTTTTATTTCTCTTGTTTTTAACATGTTTTCTGCATGACTTCTTACCTATTCTATACTAACATAAAGGAAAAAAATGGAAAGAGCAGACATTAAAAAATAATCACTAGTGACATACTACCATGTGACTATTTTAAAAATATTCTTACTGGTAAAATTCAGTTTACACTCAGTGCAAACTTAAAAAAATGCAAATGCATATTTTCTCTCAGAATTAACAATGATCATCAATAAAGTATATAAACAGATATTCAATAAATATGTATTTACATAAAGAGTGTATTTGTATACACGTGCACATATGAAATTATAATTTGCTTTCTTTTTTGTTAGCAATAGGCCATGGAGTTATCATCTGTAATAAATAAGACCTACCTGATTTTTTGTAAAGTTTCATAATATCCAAGGAATGAACACAACATAATTTATTTAAAAATAGTTCCTTTGCCAATTTCATAAATATATGTTTATGCTCAATTGTGAGTAGCTGTGTTGGACACAGTCTTCAAAGGCAAATTAGTATTTTAAATATTAAAAAAAAAGAAGTTGCTAAAAATGCTAGATGGATTTTCAAAATCCTGATACCATTTCATAATGCCTTGATAATCTGCCATTAAGATAAAGACTATCTTCTTATCTATTTAATTTGCACTAATTATTAAGCATATTTAATGACAATGTATACTTATGTTTGTACAAACTTTTTGTTTTATTTTGCTATTCTTTTTGTTAGTTTATCATTTTATAATTCTTTGAAATAACAAAAATTTTATATATTAAAGTTATATATATTTATATATGAACTGTTGTTGCTTTCCCTTATGTTCTATATATTGCCTTTACTGAATTAATATGACTATATTAATAGTACTACATATACTGTATTTACATAGATAGTTTAGAAATAGGATATGATTTGCCAAAACAAGTACTTTGCTGTCAGTAATACAAGTGTTATTCTATTACTCCTTATAAAGGATTTTAATTTCTTCTATATTTTCTCATACATGTCAACATTAGCCACAGATGAGCAATTATAAAAACAATTTTGATACTTTACTTAGAATGTGCTTAGATTATTTTACTTTGTGTATGATTTATAGATATGATACATATTCAGTAAGAAATAAAAATTAAGTATTTTTTTCCTTTGGGAGATTTTCCTTTGTTTTGCTACATTTTGTTGCTATTGTCAATCAAATTTTTATTTTTATTTAGAAAAGCAGAGTATTTGCATTGACCATGTATGTATAGAAATTCTAAAATATTTCATTATTAAATTATATACTAGAATAGCATCTATCTAAAGACTATCGCTGAAGTAAACAATTAAAAACATCTGAGAAATAAATATATTACCTGTCCCACAAAGATGACTTGAAAGATGGCTGCCTTCTCAGTAGAATCCATCGAGAATAGGAGAAAAGCAAGAATCTTTCTAATGTTGAAAGATAAATTAAGACTGTCAACCTGGAATTCTATACCTATCAAAATTACCCTTCCAAACTAAGAGTTAAATAAGACACAGCCACATAAACAAACCTGAGACAATTTACTGCTTGAAAACTGTAACCCATGTTCCTCAGCACGTGGTGAAAACAGAACCACAATATGAAGGAAGAGCCAGGACTAGAGAGCCAATATAGTACCCTTCACTGTTGACAGTTGGTAATGGCAGTTGATTGGAATTTAAGTTAGCAATTTATGTAACAGCAAACCACTGCATTTTATTGGTTACAAGAGAATCACTCCCAGAGTCCTGGGAGGGGCCATAAACTCCATTTTTGGAAGCAAGAGTGTGTCAAAAAATATGTAAGCATGTTTTTAAATTACCATAGGTAAAAATCCAAAAGAAGTGTTTAAATTGAATAACAAAAATTATTCAATAAACAAAAGGCACAGAAAGAAGAAAGAAATAAGAAGAGACAGGGAAAACAGAAAATGAAGGACAAGATGGACAGTTGAAAATCAATCTATACTAACAAAAACAATTTTTTTTCAAGTTAAACATTTCAATTAAAATATAAAATTTTTCAGGCTAGAAAAAAAAAAGTTTCCAAGTATATGCTGTTTATATGAAAGGGAATTTAAACTGAAAAATACTATAATGTTGAAAGTCATAGCATAGAAAATGATACACCATGCAGAATTAAGTATAAGAAAAGTGAGATGGGTAAATTAATGCTAAGCAAACTAGACTCCCAGGAAAAAAGGATAACTAGAGATAAAGGGGGACATTTCATTATGATTAAAGGATTCATTCTTCATGAATGGAAGGAACACATTACTTAAATGAGGAATGTCAACATCACAGAATCTGGAAATAGATAAAAATTTATTTAGCATAAAATCACTTATAGTTTATGTTATTAAATATGAAATGTGAAGCCCAACTTGAGACTCAGGAAATCTACATTGTCCTGTGTTTATTAAATAAATTAGACCTATAGTGAAAAATCTTCTATAAGTGAGTCCCATGCTCTGGTAATTGAATTCGTGAATTTTCTTCTACAATTGAGAAAGAAATGACACCAGTGTCACACAAGACATTGCAGAGAACATAAATAGTAGGCAATCCCTCTTAATATTTCAAGAATGCCATAAAAACTTTATACTGGACTGACAAGAATATTGCCTAAAAAGGAAAATCAAAGGTTTTGTCTCTGATGACTAAATGTTAAAAAAAAAACAACAGTACGTTTAGCAAAGTGAATCAAGTCTGATAAAGTCTCAACAAATTGGGTTTTATCCAAGAATAAATTCATGTTGAATTAACACTTTGAAATCAAATCATTTCAGTAAAACAAAGGAACAAAATAGTGTAATCATTTTAATAGATACAAAAAAGATACAACTTATCACCCACTTAGGATTTTTATTTAGTTTTTATTTTTTAAAAAGATTTTATTTATTTATTTGACAGATAGAGATCACAAGTAGGCAGAAAGGCAGGCAGAGAGAGGGGGAAGCAGGCTCCCCGCTGAGCAGAGAGCCCAATGTGGGGCTTGATCCCAGGACCCCGAGATCATGACCTGAGCCGAAGGTAGAGGCTTTAACCCACTGAGCCACCCAGGCGCCCCCACTTAGGATTTTTAAAAATTCATAATCTGTAGCTGATATCATAATAAGTGTTGAAATATTTAAGTCTTCCCCTGAGATCAGGAATGAGAGAAGGATTCCTAACACCATTTCAATTTATTATTTATGTAGGGTAATATATGAAAAAGGAAAAAAAAGGTTGAATCACTTATATTGTACACCTGAAAATAATACAATGGTTGTATGTCAATTATACTGCAATAAAGCATTAAAAAAAAACAGACAAAAGACACAAGTATGGGAAAGGAAGAAATAGAACTGCCATTATTCATAATGGATGACTATATTTCTAGACTACCTAACATCAATCTACATATGATATATTAGAATTACTAAGTGAACCTGGCGAGATTGCTAAACACATATTAACAAAAAAATCAATTATAATTGTCATTCCAAGTGCCAGGAACTAATAATTAGAAGACTAAATCAATTATAAATACCATTTACAACAACCCCAAAGATTATCAGACTCCCAAGTAAAATTTCAATGAAATTTGTGCAATCTCCTTACATAGCAAACTATCAAAAATTACTCATAGGAATTAATGAAGTTATGAAAAAATGGAATAGTATCCAAAGTTTATTAATAGAAGATTCATTTTTTTCAGGTGACCAATTTTTCCACTTTGAAGCACATGCAATCCCCATTTAGTGTGAACCCAAGTCAAGTCCCAGCATTTCCAATAATTCAGCATGTTCTATAAAGGCGTAAATTTTAAAAAATGGGCTAAAAGGAAGAATGAATACAAAGTTAGATTCCAGTTAAACAGAAAGAAGGAAAAACCTACTGTTGAGTGTTAAGAACAGTTCTGAAAATTGTGGATTCCTGCCCCCAAAGTTCAAGTAGAAGCTGTAAAGTACCCTGGTGAAGATATTCTACTGGGAAATTAAAGATAGGTTGATGGCCTATGATAGCAACACTTTATATGTTAAAATCTAAGTTCATATGATTCTATCATTTGTGAGAATTTGGGTACCTGATAACCCAACTGTTTAATTTTCTGTAGCCTAGAATTCTGTGTGAATCTTTCAAACCATGGGGAGATTCTGCCCTTTAATTATTACTTTAAAATGGCATTGTCATATAGAAGGTAAGACATGTAATTTGCAGAACATTTAAATGTGACCATCACTGTGAAATACTGTAGGTTATGTTCACATTTATACTATGTATTTGGGTATATAGATCCTATAGATTTTAAGTACTAAAGAAATTTTGCTTCCCTTGTTTAAGAAAAAAAGACACCAAGGTCATAGCGATTTTCTCAAATTCACGGAGAGACAATGGCACCGCTGAATCTAGGCATCCCCTCTTGTAACCTTGTCCTGAGTGTTACACTCTGCTATTCTTTTAAGATGAGTTTCCATACAAGTGGCCATGTTTTAACAAGTGTGCCTACCTTTAAATGAGAAGCAGGCAAATTCAAAATCATCAGAATCATTTCCTCAAACTTGAATATATGCAAAAACTGGACTCTATTTTGATTTGAGTCAGAACTAATTATTTTTTCAATTCCTATGATATGTAATCACAAACAAACCAAGTACTGTGCTTTAAGAAATTATTTCTGGGAACTGGTTGTTCTTATACATTATATTCTTCCCTTTCAAAACATGTTAAATTATCCAGTGATTTTGATAGCACCTAAGTGGTCCTCTGCACTTGGCCAAGATCCTATCATACAGTTAGAACATAAATTCAGTTTTCTGAGAATAACAATGCTAAATAAGGTTTTTATACACATTGCAAGAAATGGCACAACTCAACAGGACATTATACTTTTAATACTTTCTTCTATATACTTACCGTATAACATCTAAGAGTCACTAGAACCCTGACCATTATTGTCATTTTTTTTCCCTGCTGTCGTGGAAACAGAAACTGTTAACGTAAGATAAACCTAATACACATGGCATTTAATCCTCTCCTAGTGGAGTAAAAAATATTCCAAGTGACACTTTTATTTATGATGCCTCATTTAATGATCTCACTGACTAAATAGAGATCAGCTTCTTTGAAGTGGTTCACAGATAAATTATTTTCTCCACATAGCTTATTTGTGTCTTTTTTTTAATCATTTCTTTCCTTTGTATCCCTTTTCTAATTGTACTTTCTTCAAGTAAAACATCTTACTCTGCTCTGTACTACTTAAAAAAAAGAAGAAAAAGCAGGAAGTAGATCTAAAATAATCATTAGTGATATTACAGTCTATGTTGTTTTAAATAAGCTCTATGCCCAATGTGAAGCTTGAACTCGTGACCCCAACTTCAAGAATCACATGCTCTACTGACTAAGCCAGCCAGACACCCCTATGTTTTTTCTTTTATTAGTCAGAAATACAGAGCGTGCTCAGCATAAAATACTGAAAAACTGCACATACTTATTCCTTCTCAGAAATAACCATGATTAGCAAAGTCTGTATATGAAGAGGTATACAGATAACCATACATTAACATATTTATTTATGTATTGGTGCACACAAGTGAAATTAAAGTACAATGCACATTTTTTTTCCTTACCAATATGTCTTGGAGATGTTCTATGTAAACATATACAGACATACCTGATTAACTGCAAAAGTTGAGCTCTAGTCATAGTATGGATACATCATAATTTATTTAAAAATGGGTCTGTTCCCTTTTTTGGTACCTATACTTTTGTGCACTTCCCTCAGGAGCTATATAGTCCTAGAAGTAGAATTATGGTGTAAAGGATACATAACTCAAAATTTTGCTACAAAATGCTAAATAACTTTACAAACATCCAGTACCATTTTATATTCTTTATAAAATCTAGTACTGGAAATCTGTAAAAAGTACTATATTTTAAATTTAATGTTCTTTAATAAGCTATATAAATTATTATAGATATAAAATGTTTTCCCAGAATTAAATGTTACTGTGTATTACTGTAAAAATTAAATATTTTGATATAACACAGGTATTAATTTACTTTATCAAAAGCACTTGACAGTTCTCATAATTTTTCATCTTTATCAATATTAGAGTCAGGTCATCAATTATCAGACACTTCATTTAGAATCTTCCTTAGGAAAATGCTTATATTATTTTAGTTTGTGTACAGTTTATTCAGATCTTTTTGTTTTTTTAAAGATTTTATTTATTTATTTGACATAGAGAGAGAGATCACAAGTAGGCAGAGAGGCAGGCAGAGAGAGAGAGAGAAGGAAGCAGGCTCCCGCTGAGCAGAGAGCCTGATGTGGGACTCCATCCCAGGACCCTGAGATCATGACCTGAGCCGAAGGCAGAGGCTTTAACCCACTGAGCCACCCAGGCACCCTCTTTTTAGTTTTTTAATATAAATTTTCTATGATTTTTTGGCTTTTGTGATATTTAGTCTACCTTTTATTTCTTTTATTTCATTTTGCTTCTATTGTCAGCCAAATTAAGGTATGCTTTATTTCCCATATAGGAAATAATTTTAATTGAAAAAAGTCTTCAGAAATTTTTGAAAAATTATCAAACTATATATTTGACATATATATGAAGCATAGAGATTATTAATGAAGGAAACAAATTATAACCACCTGAAAGAAAATACATCCAATGCCTTGGGGACCCCATATATGCACTTCCCCAATTCTATCACTCTGTCCCCTCCTAGGAAACATAGGTGTGCGCACACTTCCATATGCACACAACCCTCAAAAACTTGGCGTTGATCATTTGCCTTGAGTCTATATTTATTGTATTTGCAGGTCACTTAAAGCATGGTACAAATGAAGAAGAGTGCCATAAAACCAAGTGAACAGCGACATGAAATTAGCCAAAGAGAACACAGCTGTGTAAACCACTACTCAGGTGTAGAATAAAACACTGTCAGATTTCCAGAAGAATGAAGTAGGCAAATTCTTTTTTCCACCTCCCATCCTTATGCCTTCCCTTCCCCCAAGTAACCAGTTCCCTGACTCCTAACATCTTAGGCTCATGTTGCCTGTTGTGAAGGAAAGGAGTAAGAGCTGGTCTGTAACTATTCCCTACATATAATATCTGATAATAGTAAATCAATTCCTAGTAAATGTGTAATGACATTGATAGTAACTCCTTCTAAACATGCTAATAGATGCTATTGTTTTATGAGGGTATACCTTAACTGTATAGGTTATTTACTGTAAATTACCTTGGAGGTTAGGAATCTGGAAAATGGCAAGTAGTGTTATTAACAGACGTTGTGTAATTAACTGTATAAAATGGAATAAGCCAAAAAACTAAAAAATTCCCTTTGGTAAATAATATTTTCACCAACATTATTCAACATCACAACTCATCTTTAATTGTGAAACCAAAACATATCCTAATGTGGAAGAAAAGAAGCACTACTAGGGGCTCTGTTTGATGCTTTCTTGCTCCCTCAAATACTGTGCATTTTGGCTGACTGCTTGCCTTTATCCTTTGAATAATTAAAATTTGGTATAAAGTCTACCATTCACATATCTGATTTTGCAATTCAACTCATGAAAAAAGACCCATTTTAGAAATTCACAAATACTTCTAAAAATATGATTTTCGGGGGGTCTGGATTCCTTTGCTCAACAATATGTTCATGGGACTTACCCATGAGATATGCAGAAGTTTGTTCATATTCATTGGTGTGTATTATATTGTATGATGCAGAACTTTTAACCCATTTTTAGAGATGGTGGACTTTCAGACTGTTTCCAGTTGAGGACAATTAGGAATCAGGGTTTCTATATCCCTTTAGGCACACATGTACATAAGACAGAATAAAATTACTGCACCATACTGCATAGATATGTTCAGCTTAAAAGAACCTGCCAAAATTTTGCCAGAGTTGTTGCTTCAATTTCCTCTCCCACAAGCAATATATGAGAATTGCTCATCAACAGAAGGTATTGTCAGGGAGAGAGCCTCATCTGCCCAAGCCCTCTGCATGGGGCAAACTCCCCTGTTGCAGAGAGTTTGAGACCAGGCCAATGAGGAAGTGTTGCTGAGCTGACAAGGCAGAGACTGGAATCAGTGTTGCGAATGCAGTTGCGTATAGATAGCACTGCAGATAAAGAGTTGCATACAGGCCCAGGGTGAAGTCTGCGTGGGAGTTCACAACAGGTCTTTAGCCAAGGGTTGGGCTGCACATGTATAAAAAGACACCTTAAGGTTTAGTAGACAGTGGAAGTGAGGCTAAGAGAAGAATTGTGATACCAGGTATCTTGCAGTGCCCAAAGACTGGTGTTGGGGTGAGGGGTAGGGTTCTGGCCTATTCAGAGTAGAGTGACCTACAGCAACCTGTGAGATAGTATTCAGTCATCAAACAAATGTTTAACTGACATCTAATGTGAAGAGGAACCAAATGGATCCGAAAAAAAAGTTTTATAAAAAAATGGGCAAAACTTCCCAAGTTTTAAGAAGTATGTCAAATCACAGATCCAAGATTAATGGAACGAAAGCAGGTTAAATAGGAACAGTTATTCACGGGCATATATCATACTTAAACTGCTGTGATACAAAGATTTTTTTAAAAAATTAACATTTCCAGAAGAATATAGATGAATTTTCTACTTGAGATTGATGACTTAAAAGATGCCTGCCTTCTCAAAAGAATCCACAGAGACTGGAGAATATGGAGCAGTATCTTTCCAAAGTTGAAAGAAAAACTAAAGCTATCAACCCAGAATCATACATCCATCAAAATTGTCCCTCCTAACTGACAATGAAGTAAGACACATCCACACGAATTTGAGGCCATTTGTTTCTGGACTGCCTGTAATACAAGTAATACTACAAATTCTTTAGACTAAGGGAAAAGATACCTCATGGAAACTAAGAACTCTAGGAGAAATAAAGACCACAGGGGGAAAATATGCACATAAATATAAAAGACAACTTTTCTTTATTTTTGAAATACATCTGAGTCCATGAACAAAAAGTGGTAAATACTGAATATGTAGAAATATGACAACAAAACACAAAGTAAATAGTATTAAATGGAAATGCAATGTTATGAGATTATATTTAAATGGGGTGGTGCTATCATAATTCATAGCAGACTAAGGTAAGATAAATATTCATATGTTAATCCATAGAGTGATAATTAAATATGATATAAGAAGACATAGATAGGGGCACCTGGGTGGCTCAGTAGGCTTAGCATCTGTCTTTGACTCAGGTCATGATCTCAGGGTCCTGGGATAGAGTCCTGCATCCTGCTCCCTGCTCTGCAGGGAACCTGTTCCTTCCTCTCCCTCTGCGTGCTGCTCCCCCTGTTTGTGCTCTCTCTCTCCCTGTCTGTCAAGTGAATAGGTAAAATCTTTTAAAAATAAAATAAAACAAAACAGTAGCCCTGTCACACTGGTCCTTCCGTTAAAAAAAAAAATCTGGTAATAATAAATTAAATAAATAATAAAATTATTTTATTTAAAATTAAAATTAAGTAAATAACAAAATAAATAAATCTGGTAATAATCTGGTATTATGGTTGGATCATCAATTACCACTGAGTTTATCTATAATAATATATGGCTATTTACTCAAATTTTCCCCACTTTCTATCAATAAACTATCTCCACCACCTGGACCAGTACTTGGCACATTCTGTGAACTGAAGAAAGATTTATTGTAATCTGTGAATATGCAATTAAAATAAATCCAGTAAAATGTAAAGAAAAAAAGATATACTTCTTAGGAAGCTTCTTTGTCTTAAATACATTGATATATAGATTAGATTAATTGCCTATAGCAAAACAAACAAAAAAAAAACAACAAAAAAAACCCACCAGCTACAAACTGAAAATATTTTTAAAAGTAGTGTTTATAGAAAAAAATTTTTTTAGTAATAATAGTCCAGACTTTACAGCCCAACCATGCTGTTGCCAAAAACTAGGAAGGCTGGATGCATATTAAAAATATGTGTTTGAAAGCATCACAAACCCAATGAAACAAGTATTTGAAGAGACAGGACCTCAATTAGAAGAGAATTCCAGGTGGTAAGACCCAAATTTGGTACTCTTTTCCCCTCCAGGCTTTCACTGATTCATGGCAGGTGACTGAGAAGCAGAGATGCTAAGCAGAAAGCTTAAGCTGAGAAGCTAAGCAACTGACTGAGGTTTCTAGCAGTCTCAGCAAACCAGGAGAAACAAACTGGACCTTAGGGTGCACCAAGGAGGAAAGGATCTATGAAACACACTAGTGCTTCATTCGACATTCCTGAAGCCCTATATCTAAATGTCAGTATGAGCTGTACAGACCAAATTAACAAAACCTGTGACCCAGCTTCTCAATCCTTGATAGTTATGAGATGAACTACTCCCATACTAACAGTCCCATGCTAATGACAAAAAATTTTTTTAATGCTCCCTGACCTCCAATTATCTCTATACTTAATACAGAAAATCTAGCTTGTAATACAAAAGAACCATGTAAGCAAAATAAGAATGGAAATGTGATCAATTATCACCATTTGCTAGGATGTTTGGGAAAAAAAGAACAATGACTTGGTTACACCTAATGCAATCTAGAGTGACACTGAGATATCACTGCATACCTATTAGAAGAGCTACAATCAAAACATAGCAACTACTTGGAAGAATCAATATTGTTAAATGTCCATACTACTCAAAGCAACCTACAGAAGCAATGCAATCTTTATCAAAATACCAACAACATTTTTCACAGAACTAGAACAAATAATCCTAAAATTTATATGGCCACAAAAGACCCCAAATAGCTAAAGCAAGCTTGAAAAAGAAGAACAAAACTGGAGGCATCCCAATCCCAGATACTACAAAGCTTTCGTAATAAAAACAACAACAACAACAACAACAACAACAAAAAACATGGTATGGCACAAAAGCAGACACATAGATTAAGGAACAGAATAGAGAGCCCAGAAATAAGCCCATGCTTTTATAGTCAATAAATCCATGACAAAGAAGGCAAGAATATAAAATGGGGAAAGACAATCTCTTCAACAAATGGTGCTGGGAAAACTGGACAGCTACATACAAAAGAATGAAACTGAATCACTTTTTTACACACACCATACACAAAAATAAACTAAAAATGGATTACAGACCTAAATATGAGACTTGAAACCATAAAACTAGAAGAAATCATAAGCATCAATTTCTATAACATCAGTGCTAACTGTCAGCAACAGTTTTATAGACATGTGTCCTCAGGTAGAGGGGAAAAAAGCAAAATTAAACTACTGAAACTGTGTCAAAATAAAAAGTGCTGCACAATGAAGAAAACCGTCAACAAAACGAAAAGGCAACCTATTGAATGGGAGAAGATATTTGTAAATGATGTATCTGATCAGTGGTTAACGTCTAAAATATATAAAGAACTTCTACTACTCAACATTTAAAAAAAACCCACAAATAATGAATTTAAAAGTGGGCAGAAGACCGGAATAGACATTTTTCCAAAGAAGCCATATAGATGGCCAACCTACACATGCAAGGATTCTAAACATCACTAATAATAAGGGATATGCAAACCAAAACCACAATGATATGTCACTTAATACCTGTCAGAATGGCTAAAATAAAAAAATATAGGGAATAAAAAGTGTTGGTGTGGATCTACAGAAACAGGTATCCACATGCACTGTTAGTGGGAATGCAAACTGGTGCAGCCACTATGGGAAACAGTGTGGAAATTCCCCCCAAAATTAAAAAGAATTATATGATCCGTAATTTCACTACTGAGTATTTAAAGAATACAAAAACGCTAATTCAAAAAGATATATGTACCCCTATGTTTCTTGCAGCCTTATTTATAATAGCCAAGATATGGAAGCAACCCAAATGTTTGTCCATAGATGGATGGATAAACACACACACACACACACACACACACACACACACACAGAGGAATACAACTCAGCAATAAAAAACAAAATCTTGTCATTTGCAACAACACGGTTCAACCTAGAAGGCATACCACTAAGTGAAATCAGTCAAGGAAAATCAAATACCATGTGATTTTACTCATGTACAATTTAAGAAAAGAAAGAAAGAAAGAAAGAAAACAGACAAACAACAACAACAAAAGAGACTCTCAGATACAGAGAACAAACTGGTAACTGCCAGATAGAAGGTGGTTGAAATAAAAGGGATTAGGAGTGTATCTATCTTGATCAACACTTAATGTATATAAGTTTTGAATCATTATAATTATACTTGAAACCAACATAACACTATTTATTAATATACCTTAAAAGATTAAATAAAATTACTATATATCAAGAGCAGAAAGGGGTCATTAAAAAAATAGTAACTACTGCATGTGTTGGCAAGGGTATAGAGCAACTGCAAGTCTTACACACTTCTGGGTGGTTGTATAACGTAATAAACAAGTTGCAAACCACTTTGATGTTCTCTAAAGTAAGTTAAAGACACATCAATCATATGTTCCAGTTATTCCATTCTTTGAAGCTTATCCAAGAAAAATGAAATTATTTTCTACACAGACATTTATAAGAATGTTTATTTTATGGCAAATAGGAGAGGTCTTGAGCAGGACTAAGTGGGAGGAAATACAAAGAAGTAGAAGGAAACCTGAACATATTGGATGGACATTTACATTTTATTGATTGTAGTGATGATTTCACAAATGTATACATATTTCCAAACTTACATTGTTAATTTTAATGTTGTACAGGTTATTTTAAGTCAATTCAATCTTAGTGAAGCTGTTATAAAACGTGTAGGATGTATGAAAAGATGTGTCTAAAAGAAACTATAGAGCATTAAATTCAAGAGTGGAAATCTGGAAAATTTAAGAGCTGGTAATTTAGCTCAAGTAAATGAAAAAAGAAACAGTAATTTAGCAGTAAAAAGAATAGAAATGAAATGATATATTAAGATCAGGGAAATAAACAGACAAAATTACAGAGAATATCAATAAATTCAAAAGTTGGTTTTCATTTTTTTATAAAATGGTTTAAAAAATGATAAATTCATGGGAAGACAGATCAAGAAAAAAAGTAGGTTCACATTATCAATACCAAGAATGTAGAGAGTATAATACTACAGATCCTGAAAACATGTGCATAATGTTGTAAGGAAATTCATTCTAATACACTTGAAATTACACAAACTGGCAAAAGTCAAAGAGAAATAAATATACATCTAAAAATCTTAGGAAATATCAATAATCCAATATCCATTATGTAAATTTTGTGTAACAAAACTATCTACAAATGATTGGCATGCCTGGTGTCCTGAGCCATGAACTTTCCCATATAATTGAGAACTAAAATTTTGTATGAACTCTTCCACAGCATGGAAAGAGTAAAGACACTCTCTAAAGATTTTTTGTGGGCGGGACACCGGTGTGGCTCAGTCAGTTAAGCGTCTGCCTTTGGCTCAGGTCATGATCCCAGGGTCCTGGGATCAAATCTCACTTTGGGCCCCTTGCTCAATAGAGAGCTTGCTTCTCCTTCTGCCTACTCCTCCTCCTGCTTGTGCTCTCTCTCTCTCTCTCTGATAAGTAAATAAATAAAATCTTAAAAAAAAAAAACTTTTCTGTGGGATCTGTAGAAACTGTACATGAAACTATTAAGGATATTATGAGGAAGGAGGATCATAGGCTTATATTCCCTACAACAAACAACAACGAATCTTTTTTCTGACAGAGTGCTAAAATACATCAAATACCTAATATAGCATCACAAATTTGGGTTTAAGCCAATATTTTGGAGTAATTATTATTCAACATTTGGAAATCAAATAACTTAACAAAACAAAGGAACAAAATCATATCACAATAGAGAAATGATTTGACAAAATTTACCATTCAGTTATGATTAAAAATAATAACTTAGAGAGCTAAAGAATACCATGATTAGTGTTGAAATATTGAGAATTTTCCTGTAGAGATGAAGACTGAGGAAAGGATGCCTTCTATCACTAGTTCTAGTTAACATTCTACAGAGGTCTTAGCCAGGGCAATAATACAGGGTTAAAAAAAAAAACAACAAAAAAAAACAAAAACCAAAAAACCAACAACCAGAAAACCAAAAAAACTGTTTTTGTATAAACATATAAAAGAAAAAAAACTATATAAAAGGGAGAAATGAAAACAACTTCATTTAGGAGCATAATTGTGTTTACAGACTAAAAGCAATCTGAAGATAATATATTAGGATTGCTTAGAGAATATATTAGATTTGTTAGATTCCATTCTGCTAAACATAAATATATTTTCCTAATAATATCAAAGATTTTTAATTTATCTATTTGTCAGAGAGAGAGCACAAGCAGAAGGAAGTGGCAGGCAGACAGAGAGGGAGAAACAGGCTCCCTGCTGAGCAAGGAGCCCTTCAAGGCACTGGATTCCATGATCTGGGATCATGACCTGAGCCAAGGGCAGATGCTTAACTGACTGAGCCAGCCAGGTATACCCCTAATAATATCAATTCTTAATACATTTTTTATACATAGGAAATGGCACAAATACCCTGCATGCTAGTGTTATATTTTTAGGCTTTTACTATACATTTATTAGATAAAACTAGTTATAATCCTGAACATTTTTGTCATGTTTTTCTGATATCATGGTGACAGAGACTCCAGTAAATAAGATAAAATTTGCAATACATTTGACATCTAATCCAAGTGAAACAATAAAAAAAGCATTCTTTGTGATAATTTTACTTATGACCCACAGTTTAAAAACCTCATTAACCAGCGCTCATCTTCTTTTAAGTGGTTCAGTTAAATTATTTTCTTCATATATCTTGTTGTTTACATTTTCATAGTATTTTTCCTTCTTCTAAATCTGTCTATAAGCCTAACTTCTTTTTTTTTTTAAAGATTTATTTATTTATTTGACAGATAGAGATCACAAGTAGGCAGAGAGGCAGGCAGAGAGAGAGGAGGAAGCAGGCTCCCTGCTGAGCAGAGAGCCCGATGTGGGGCTCCATCCCAGGACCCCGAGATCATAACCTGAGCCGAAGGCAGAGGCTTTAACCCACTGAGCCAACCAGGCACTCTATAAGCCTAACTTCTTATGCTATGCTATACTACTTAGAAAAAGAGTGTATAGCTTTCAAAAATTATTAGTAACAGGTTATCATGGGACTATTTGTTTTTGTTCATATCTTATATTGAATACACATATGGCATGTACTCACTGCAAAATCTGCACAAAATGCCAATACGTATCCCTATAAGAAATGATAAGGGGGTCCCGGGGTGGCTCAGTCTGTTGGGCATCCAACTCTTGATTTTGGTTCAGGTCACGATCTCAGGGTCATGAGATCCAGCCCTTCTCCCTCTGTCCCTCCCCCATGCCCCTGCTGGTGCTCTCTTTCTAAAAAAAAAAATGATAGTGAAACGATGATGACTGGCACAGACCTGTGTATATAAGTATATACATGCAGTGAAGTTAATAACATATTTACATATTTCTATGCATGTCTTAAGTAAATTACAATTTGCTTTCTTTTTATTAGCAATAAATCTTGGAGATAAATACTGTAAATATTTAATATTTAAATGAGTGACTGTAAAAGCTGTGAAGTAATAAAAGTATAGGAAAAGCACAATTTTTTGTTCTGCCTTTCATTCCCTTTTCTTAGTTTCATAAAATTGAGGTAAAAATCATATAACATAAAATAAGCCACTTGAAAATAATTCATTGGCATTTGTTTTGTCTTTGTTTCATATTTTAATGAAAATGTGTAAGTAGTTTTGTGATATACAGTCCTAGAAGGAAAATTACTATGCAAATGTTATTAAATAATTTTATTCTATATTAGTGCTTTTCATGCAGCTTTTGAGCTTTTGAGATTTTTTTGCTCTTGTCAATTAAAGATGTTATTTTCTTACATAAGTGGAATAATTTTCACTGATAAAGTGGCTAGTTAAATTTTTGAAATATATTAATAAACTATTTATTAGATATCTCTATGAAATATAGATTATATTAAGGAATTAAACAAATGTACATCTACCAAAAAATTCAAAGAACTAAAGATACATTACCTACCAGGGAATGATGATTTAAACGACTGCCTCCTCAACAGAATTCAAGAAGAACCAAAGAAAATGGGGCAGCATCCCTCCAATGACAGAAGAAAAGACAGAACTTTCAACCCATATTTTCTATCCAGCAAAATCATCCTTTCAAACTGAGAAGAAAAGCAGACACACCCATAACCGAACCTGAGACAATTTGTGGCTGGTCAGCCTCTAACAGAAATGATGCTGAAGGAAGTTCTTCAGGCTGAAGGGAAAGGACACCTGATAGAAACTAAAATGTACAGCTATGAATGAAGAGCATTGGATAGGGCAAATATGTTGTTAATTATAAAAGGTTAACGTTTTCCAGTATTTTGTAAAAAAAAATTAACTCTTTATAGCAAAGTAATAAACTTATTATAGATGCAAACAATGCAAAAAGAACACAAAGGAAATGGGAATAAATGGAATTGTCCTGTTGTAAGATTATATTTAGAAGAAATGATAGTGTATAAAACTAAGTAGACCATGAGAAGTAAAGGATTCAAACACCAAGCCCCTGACCAAGCACCAAACATAACATAAAAATATATGGATAAGGGGCACCTGGGTGGCTCAGTCGGTTGTATCTGCCTTCAGCTCAGGTCATGTTCTCAGAGTCCTGGGATCAAACCCCACAATGGGCTCCCTGCTCAACAGGGAGTCTGCTTCTCCCTCTTCCTTTGCCTCTCCTCCCCCCAGTTCATGTACTCTCTCTCTCTCTTTTTCAAGTAAATAAATAAAATCTTGAAGAAAAAAAATGTGGATAATATTCTACTTACTGTAACTATAATACATTTACATTAAAATTATAGCATACTTAAGAGGCAATCACTCATTTATATTTATCCTTTGATGGGTGTTACTAATTCCATTAAGTACTCTTCTAGTATTTCACAATTATTTGATTATCAAAATTACAATACATTAAGAATACACACACACACACACACATAAATACTGACAGATAGCTAGGTGCATAAACACTTGTTGCATATATGGTCTATATATTATTTGGTACTTCATTGCTTCTGATATGTATTGTATTTACATAAATAATTTTGCATTTAAAATATATTTTGCCAAAGCACAATAGTATTGCATATTACAGGAGGTGACAGAACTCTAGGTAGAACATGAAGAGTAAAGAATTATACCATTAACCCTCTATGACACAACATTTACTTTTCTGATTTCTCACTAGGCTCTCCATCAATAATGTAACTCTAGTCCATGGTCCATGTGGACACATGCTGAGAACTGAAGAAACATTTATGGGATGAATGAAATAATTTATCTGAAAGAAATAAAGCACATGATAAAAAAAAATCCACTATTTGTGAAGATCATTTGGAGAAAAAAAATTGTTGGACCTTGGCTTCCAAGAAAAAGGAATAGACATAGTTTTCTTTATTTCTACCCCTAAAAACAACTAAAAGTCCTGGATATTATATATAAAACAAACATAACAAGACTCAGTTGTGGAGAGAAGCAAGACTTATTAGGGACATCAGAACCAAGGAAATAACATGATGATGAATTCCCTGTTTTTGTCTCTTTTTTAGGGGTTTGGGGGTCACTGTTTTGTTTTTGCTCATACATACCAGGCATGAGGCTGAAGAATCCAGCAACCTGTAAAGAGCAATGCTTTTATTTTATTTTTAAAGATTTATTTATTTAGTTGACGGTGGGGGGGACAAGCAGGGTGAGCAGCAGAGGGAGAGGGAGAAGCTGACTCCCCAAGGAGCAGAGAGCTGGATGCAGGGCTTGATCTCAGGGCCCTGGGATCATGACCTGAGCTGAAGGCAGAAGCTTAACTGACTGAGGCTCTCAAGCACCCCAGAGCAAAGGTTTTAGACAAAACAAAACAAAACAAAACAAAACAAAACAAAAAAAAAAAACCCACCCTTCAAAAAAAGAGCTTCAGGAAAGGAGTAGGTAAAGAACAGCTTAACAAGACAGAAATCTTTAAGACAATAAGCATCTTACTCCAGCCAGCATGACAGAAAAAATGGATAGCCCGTCTTCACCCTTACCGGCAAAGGCCCTGTGGGGAGCCTAGCCTCCCATACTTGCCAGGATGTAACAATCACCTCAAACTGCCCACGCCATGATGTCAGAAAAACATGACCCATAAAGGTAAATTTGATAATTTGGACTCCACAATATTTAAAGATTGTGCTATTAAAAAAGATTTATCCTCAGTTAAGAATATGAGCAGACAAGCTAGAGATTTAGAGAAAATATAATCAAGGCATATATTCACAAAGAAGTAGTGTCTAGAATATATAAAGAACTTTCTAAACCCAAGAATATAAACAACTCAATTTGAAAATGAACAAAAGATATGAACAAAAATTTTACCAAAGATCACATGGCAGATGTCAAGTAAGCACATAAGAGGAATTTCCATATCATAGCCATGAGGTAAATGCAAATTAAAACCACAATGAGATATCTTTACACTTACCAGAATGCCTAAAATAAAAAACAGTCACATAAACAAATGCTGGCAAGATAGAAGTAAGCTGGATCACTCATATATTGCTTATAGGAATGTAAAATGTTACAGCTATTCTGGAAAACAGGTAGGTTCTTAAAAAACTAAACTGGGAAATAGTATATGATATAGCAATAGCACTCTTGGATATTAATACCAGAAAAATGAAGACTATGTTAATATGGAAATGTAAAAATAAATGTTTATGGCAAATTTATCAGTAGCAGTCAAAACCTGCAAACAAACAAAAAAAACAAAAACAAAAACAAACCTGCAAACAACCAGAGAGTCTTCAAAGAAAGAATGGCTGAACCAAATGTGGTACATCCACACAATAAAATACTACTCAAAAAGAAAAAGCAATGAACTGCTGATACATGCAATAACTTTGATGAGTTTCTAGAGAATTACACATTCTGAAATAAGCTAATCCATGTCACATACAGTATGATTTTATCTACATATGACAATCTTGAAATAAAAAATTTTGGAAGAGAAGAACAGATTAGTGGTTGCCAGAATTCAGGGACAGGAAAGGATGAGGAAGTGGGTGTGCCTCTAAGTGCAACACTAAGGTCTTTGTGGTGATCAAAATGTTACCTATGCCTTGACTGTATCAATGTGAATAGTCTGGGACATTTTACTATAACTTTGCAACATGTTAAATTGGTTGGAAATGGGTAAAAGGTACACAGGGTATTTCTGTATAATTTTTTGCAGCTGTAAATCATTGCCCAATTATCCCAAAGAAGAAAGTTTAATTAAAATGGTTTATATTATTAATATACAGATTGAGTTAGGTGGATAGAAGTGGAAAATATACATACAAATTATTTTTTAAAGATTTTATTTAAAAAGAGGGAGCACAAGCAGGAGGGAGGGGCAGAGGGAGAGGGAGAAGCAGACTTCCCACTGAGCAGGGAGCCCGCTGCAGGGCTCCATCCCAGGACCCTGGGATCATGACCAGGGCCAAAGGCAGACGCTAACTGACTGAGCCACCCAGACTTCCCTATATGTACAAATTAAAATGTATTTCAAAAATAGTGCTTTTGAAGATCCTTCTTCTAGTGAAGGCAGACCAGACACTTCAGGCCAAACATTCTGATGAGAAAAACTGAAAGATGCAAAGATACAAGACATCTGTTTGAAAACACCATAAACCCAAATAATCAAGCACTGAAAAGACTATAGATCTCAAGAAAAAAACTAGCAAAGAGGATGAGAACCAAATTTGGTTCTTTTCCCCACATGATATTCTTCCTCAAATGAGAATAAAAACCCAAGATGCTAAGCAGATGGGTGTAGCTAAAAGTGAGGAAACTGAGTAATGTTTCCAATAGACTCACCAGCCCATGGGACACAAAGGATTTCAGTAAAAATGCTCCCTGAAAATGTTTTATGAGACCCCTATTTATCTGATACCAAATGATACAAAGATGATAACAATGGAAAAGCCATTGCTATCAGAAAAGAGATGAGGAATCATCTGCTATCACCAGTTCTATTAAACATTTTAAAGAGAGCCAGGGCAATAAAAAAAGAAAAAAAATTAGTTTTTTAAAAAGCATTAACAATTGGACAGGAAGATACTAAATCACCTCTAATCGTAGATTTCCTGTTTTTATTTCCAGATTACATAAAAAAGATAATATACAGAATTAAATAGAAAATTTAGGAAAATTGCTGGATTCTATACAGTTAAACATCAGCATTTCCTAATACTAAACACTTCAAATTGTTACTAAGTTTTTATACTTAGTAACATAATAACTGGCAAAAAAAAAAACAAAAAACAAACCCTACGTGACAAGGTTATGTTTTTAGGCTTTTTCCATATATGAATCAGACAAAATCTGAAAGAGTTTTAACCCTGATTACTGTTTTCAATGTTTCTGCTATCATGGCAACAGAGCCCTTTACCATACAGTTGACATTTAATTCTAATGGAACAATAAAAAGAGCATTCTCTGTGATAATTTTACCTATGGTCTCTAGTTTAATGATCTCACTAATTAGAGGTTAGCTTCTTATAAAGGGCTCACAATTTAATTATTTCTCCTCATATCTTGTTTATATTTTTTCCCTTCTGTTTTCTAAACATTCCATCTGTAAGATTAACTTCTTATTCCATTCTGAACTTTAAAATAAAAAAGCAAAGAGTATATCTAACTTCTGATTCATTCTTTACTTGAAAATAAAAAAGCAAAGAATTTCTTTTAAAAATTATTAGAAAGATGCCATTATCATATGATTAATTTTTGATTTATACATTCTATGACATAGACATACTGCATGCACATGGTGTAAAATTTCCAAAAAAGCTGATAAGGATCCCTCTTCAAAAGTAATTGCGATGAGCAGTAAAGTGTGTATATAAATAGATGTAAACAAAATTTATCTACATGAACAACATATTTATATAATTATACACATATCTGTAAGTAAATTATACTTAGTTTCTTTTTAATTAACAATATATCTTAGAGATGTCCTCTTTAAATATTTAACATCTACATGATTAGTTGTAAAAATTGCATGGCATCATATTATGGACACAGGATAATTTACCAAAACAGAGTTATTCTATTTTGTGTCCATACTTTAACACACATGTGTGAGTAGCTATGTCAGATACAGTTCTAAAAGGCAAACTAGTGTGTAAAACTGTAGGAAAATTCACGACCCTGTCAAAAAAATACTACTTTCCTAAAATCATTACTATTTTGTACTCTCTCAATAACCTGGTATCAAGATTTTAAAAAGGTACTCTGTTACTTATTTATACCAAATATTAAGCATACTTAAGACAGTAATTACCCACATATATTTATTATTCACATATTCTTTGATACGCATTATTAATCCCATTTGGCACAGTTTATCATTTCATAATCATTAACAAAATTATATGCCAAAATTTTTATACACACATATGCATAATTACACATAAATTCTTATTGCTCTCAATTACATTCTATACACTGCTTGGTACCAAATTGATTATGATGTATATTATCTTTATTATATAAATAATTTTACCTGTAAAATATATTGTATATAAGCATGGTAGACATAAGATAAAGTATTTCTGCATTTAATACAAGTATCATTCTATTTGTTATCAAGACATTTTGTCTGGTCTCATACACTGTCACATCTAGGTCAACATTAGCATCAGATCAGAAATAATAATTAAAACATTTTTTATATTGTACTTGCAAATGTACTGAAATGATTTATATTTGTATACAAATAGTATAGACGTATTTACATGTTATAATAAGAAGGAATTGATTCTTTTTTGGTTATAGTACTTTCCTGCAGCTTTTTTTGTGATTGTTGATCAAAACTGAACTTTTTTACATAAATGCAATTTTATAATAACTACTGAAGTTTCAGAAATATTTCATCAGTAAACTATGTATTGGAAATCTATACAAGATATAAAGCATTTTAATGAACTGAACAAATATACCTCTACCAAAAGCTTAAAAAATATATATTACCTCTCCAGAAATTATTTAAATGTTTGACTCTTCTTCATAGAATCCATGGATAATCAGTGAAAAATGATTTTTCCAGTGATGAGTACAAAGGTACAACTTTCAACACTGAATTCTATATTCAACAAAATCACCCTTCTAAACTTGAAGTGAAATAAGACACATCCAGATAAGCACACTTGAGACAATTTTCTGCTGGCGAAACTAATACAAGTCATGATTAAGGAACAGATTAGTTTCCTAGGATTGTCATAACAAAATACCATAAACTGGATTGCTTAAAAAAATAGAAATTTATTGTCTTACAGCTCTTACTGAGGCCAGAAATCTGAAATCAAGCAGTAGGCAGGACCATGCACCTCTCTAAAACCTGTAGGAACATCCCTCCTGGCCTCTTCCCAGCAATCTCTAGCTTTACTCCAAATCCTCCATCTTCATGGGGCATTGTCCCTGGGCATGTCTTCACAGACTTCCCTCCATATATATCTGTATGTATGTCCAAATTCCCTCCCCTCTTTTAAGGACACCAGTCATATTGAATTAGGTCATATCCTAATGACCTTAAGTTGATTACATCTGCAAAGACCCTATTTCTAAAAAAGTACATTCTGAGGTGCTAGAAATTACAACTTGTTAGAACGACACAATACAACTATAAGGAATTTCTTCAGGCTGAACAGAAAGGACATCTGATGGAAACTAAGAACTACAGGGCTTCCAGAAGGCATGAAGAACACTGGGTAGGGAAAATTAATAGATAAACATAAAAGAATAATGTTTTCTACTATTGACTACTAATAGTAATCAATATTAGTTACTATTAATTACTATTAATTATTAGTTACAATTAGTAACTATTAATAGTTACTAATTGTAACTAATAGTTTTCTACTATTCTTAAAGACATCTGACATTTTTTATTGACATCTGACTCTTTAAAGCAAAAAGTGATAAATGATATTACTGATATAAACTAGAGAACAAACACAAAGGAAAGGTAGCACACAAAGTATTTGAGGGTAGTGAGGCTACATTTACAGGAAGTGATACTTACAGGAAGTTACTTCTATGGAGATGATAAAAAGAATTTAAATATAAATCCCTCAAGCAACCACTAAACATAACACAAAAATGTATAGACACTATTCTAGTTACTACTACTAGATAACCAATAATACTGGATAATTACCATAAAACTTATTTTCCCCAATATACTCCCTACTTAATTGCTTGTTTTCCCACTAGGCTTTCCCCCAACATTTAACTCGAGTATTTCACCTGTACTTAGCACATGCTTGAAATTGAAGAAATATTAAGGAGAAGAATGAAATAATAACATTAAAAGAAATGAAACAAATGACGGCAAAAATTAAATAAAAAAGAATCCACTACTTGTAAAGATGACTTGGATAAAAAAGAAATTGGCTATCTATTTCCCAGAAGATGTAGATATACTCTCATTTATCTCTCCAAGTACAACTAAAATTCCTTGGCAATACATAGAGAAACAAACATAAAAATACTCTGAAAGGTAGAGAGACTAATGAAAACTGAGTAGGAACCTCAGAAGCCAAGGAACAATACTACTGTGGTTTCCATATATTCTTTTGTATGTTTTATTTTCTTTTGACCTCATATATCCCAGACCCAGACCATAAAAATCAGGCAAACTGAAAATGCTAAAGGGTGCAGACAAAACAAACAAACAAACAGACAAACCTCAAAACAAAAACAACTGATCTCTCCAGACAAAGGACTAGGAAAGATGCAGATAAACAAGACAGGATATTTGCAGACCATAAAAGTTCTATGCCAAACACCAAGCTCATCTACCACAGCTGAGGACCAGTGGTGAAGATCGATGCTTACAATTACCAGGTTGGAAAGATTCAACCAAACCTTCTTTCCCCATAGTGCTCTATTTTTTCCATTTACTAGGTATGCAAAAGAAAGAAAATAGAACTTGGTTACACCTATACAATTTAGACAAATACTGAGATGCCACCACACATTAGAAGGGTTACAACATAAAATAATGACCCTAAAAAATGCAGTATAGCTGAGACTCTCACATTTCAGCTGGCAGGAAAGACAAAAGCACTGTCACACTGGAAACCCTCCAACATATTCTAAATAACTTAAAGCATACCTATCATGTGATCTAGCCATACCACTCTTTCATGTTCATGCAAGAAAAATAAAAATACATGTCCACACTAAGACTTGTACAATAATGTATACATACCATGGGAAAGAAGGAAGGTTTGGGCAGAAACAGAAGGGGAAAATACAAAGTTGTACAAGGAAACTTGAGTGAAGGGATGAATATGTACAGTATTTTGTTGCTGGTGATAGTTTTGCAAATATATATACAAATGTCAAAATTTATATTGTTCACATTATATTTGCAAGGTTTATTTAAACTCTATTATGTATACTTCCATGAAGCTGTTACAAAGTGTGAGATACAAGAATATGTGTGGCTAAAGGAATATTTATACCAGTAAATGCAAAAATCTTGCAATTTGTGATTGAGAAATCCATCTCAAAATATTTAGGAAAAATCCATAATTTAGTAACAAACCAATGGAAATGAAACAATAAAATAGAAGTTTGTGGGTGATACTAAAAGAAAAAGAGAGAAGGTTTTTTTAAAAAAAAGTTTTACAGTTTTCAAAGAGTTACATAAACTCTGGATGGAATGAATAAGGAAAAAATGATGAAGCATAAGCATACATTCAATATCAGCAATGCAAAAAGGAAATTTTCATGTCAGATCCTGGTGACATATGCATAATTATATAAACAACTTTATTCTAAAAAGTTCAATATATGAAAAAATACAGAGAAAAATATAACCTAATGAACAATAAAACTTAATAAAATCTCAACTGTCTTATACACTGTGTAAATAAACTGTCTATAAACTTCTTCCTATAAATGAAACCCACATGCTGCAGCCTGGAGTAATGAACTTTTCTGCATAATGGAAAAAGAATTCTTGCACAAGCCTTTCCAAATAATAAAAATAGTGAATACGCTTACTAAAATGCTTCTCAAGACCCCTATAAATTTTACACCAAACAGATAAGAAAATAAAAGTTAGGAAAAATCAATGGTATATTTCCCTGATCAAATCACCAAAATTCCAGCTTCCCCCCAAAACCGAACTTTTAATTGAACAACAACAAAAAAACCCACAAAGGCACTTCGACTATAATACCCCATGTACATATTGGGTTTAAACCAAGAATCAATTCTACTGAGAGAAAAATACTGGTATCAAACAACTATCATCCCAAAAAAAGGGAAAATCGTATTACACAATAAAAACAATATGACCAAATTTGTCATCACATCATGATTTTTAAAAACCTCAAAAACTGTAGCAAATACCATACCTACTGATAAAACACTAAAAACCTCCCTCTGAAATTAAACAGTAAATTTAGCAAGAGTTTTGGATTCCATACAGTTAAGTATTAATACATTCTTCTAAGAAAAGGTTCTACAAGTAGTGACTGAGTTCATCAAAGACACAGGCTATTAGATGAAGATACAAAATTAATTATATTTTTATATACTCACAATGAATATGTATGACATCATACTAAAATACAGTAAAACATAATTGATAAACAAAGTGAAATACTTGAATGTAAATCAGATGAAACATCTAATGGCCTTGTACGCTGAAAGGTTCATGGCAATGATGAAAAAAAAAAAAATCAAAGCCAATCTAAACCAATGTAGAGAAATGCCATGTTCATGGATGAGAAGACTGAACATAGCAAGATTTCGTTTCTCAAATAAATACACTAGTTTAATATAATTCCTAACAAAATTATCAAATTTTTTTAAGATATAGAGAGGATGGTTCTAATATTTATATGGAAAGACAAAGGAAATTAGAACAGATGAAACAACTTTGAAAATTAAAAATAAAGTTGGCAGAATCCCAATACACAATTTCGAAATGTATTACATAGCTACAGTAATCAAGAAAATGTGGTACTGGCAAATGGACAGACACAAAGGTCTATATAACAGAAGGAGAACTACTGGTTTACAAACAGAACCACACTGAGACACTACCACATACCCATTACAAGGGCCGCAATGAAAAAAATGACCATTACAAGTTCTGGCAAGGATACAGAGCACATGTGGCTCTCATATGCTGCTAATAGGGAATAGAACAGTGCAATCAAGATGCAAAACACTTTGACATTTTCTAAGACAATTGAAAGATACATGCCAGGTAATGCACATATACTATGAATGTTTATGTAAGAAAATAAAAATATACATCCAAGATTTTATAATAATATAAACATCATGGGGCAGAATCAGGAAAGGGAAATCCAAAACTTCACAACAAACCTTGAGTGTAGCCATGGATATGTACATTATCTTGTTTTTGGTAATGGTTTCACAAATACATGTAAATTTATTTATATGTACATAAATATACATACATGAAAAAACACATTGTTTAAAATTATAAAATCTATTTAAATTCAATATATGCCAATGAATCTGTTGTCAAGTGTCAGATATACCAATATGTATCTTAAAAGGACATTTATAACCAGTAAATGCAAAATGTACTCCTGAAAATTTATGATCTGATAATATATCTTAAGATTTTGTTTAAAAAGCAGTAACTTAATACCAAAAATATGTAGAAATTATTTATATATATATGTGTGTGTGTGTATATATATGTATATGTATATATATTTATTTATTTATAATATATATATTTATTTATAATATATAATATATATAATATATATTATATATATATTTATATATGTGTGTGTGTGTATATACATATATATACACACACACACACACATATATATATATATAAAATATGGAAGACTTCCAGCTTCTACTTAATATGTTAAGAGGCTTGAAGGTCCTCATTCTCATTCTCACAATAAGAAAGCTGAACTAAGTGAAAATCAATAATTCTTAATCATCACAGAATTGATTTTGCCAGACCAAATGCCACCTCCCCCCCCCCCCCCCCGCCAAATATTGGAAAGACAGGCAAACACTGAGAATCACAGTTTACTGGAGCAGAAATCTAGAAGCAGAAGCCCACCATTGGAGCCAGTAGCAACGGTATTTTACAGTGGGAAGACCTGCACATCCCAGACCTTATTAAAGAAATCTCTAGGGGAAACTCAAAGACAACAAGGAAAACAAAGCAAGGACACCAGAGGAAATTTTAGCCTATGACACCTACAGCTACAGCTAACAGTTAACAGTCTACCTCTTTATCAAAGAAACATAAAAACTTACACTAGAGGTTTATTTACCTCCATTTTTTTTTAAAACCCAATCCAATGTGTCTGCTTTTCAACAGAAAAGTAAAAGACCCTGAGGGCAAAAAAAAAAAAAAATCATTTGAAGAGACAGAGCATCAAAAAGCATCAAACCTGGATTCAGGTATAACAGGTACTTTAGAATTATCAGACCAGGAATTTTTAAGAACTATGATTAATAAGCCAAGACTTTTAATGGAAAAAGGTGAGAACAAGAAACAATAAAATTAAGGACAGTGAGAATTATATTTTAAAAACTGTAAACAGAAATGCACAAACCTGAAGATGTTTATTTTCATAAAGGTTTAAAAAATAATTGATAACCCCCTGGCCAGATTGATTAAAGAAAACAAAAGATATAATCAATATCAGTACAGTAAAGGAAATCCTCACTCCATATCCTGGAGATACATACATAATTATATAAGAAAATTTATGCTAATGTTTGATATTATACAAAATGAAAATATTCTAGGAAAACACAGCTTAACAAATTAAAAAAAAACAAAACAAAACTTAGGGGGCACCTGGGTGTCTCAGTGGTTAAAGCCTCTGCCTTTGGCTCAGGTTATGATCTCAGGGTCCTGGCATCCAGCCCCGCATCAGGCTTTCTGCTCAGCAGGGAGCCTGCTTCCCCCTCTCTTTCTCTGCCTGCCTCTCTGCCTACTTGTGATCTTTGCCTGTCAAATAAATAAATAAATAAATCTTAAAAAAAAAAAACAAAACTTAGAAAATCTCAGTTGTCCTGCATGTCATAAATAAGCTGTGTTTATACCAAAAAAATATTTTTTACAAATGAATTCCAAGCACTGGTGCCTGAAGTCATGCATCTTGCATATAATTAAAAAAAAAAAAAAAGACACCAGTCTTTCACAAGCTTTTCCAAATAACAGTACAAATGTTTCATGTGAACTTTACAAACTTCACACCGTGATGATAAAGATACTACAAGAAAGTAAAAACAAATATTTATATTCCTCAGGAAACCACACTGCTCACTGGCTGAAAAAAAAACAACAACAACAACAACAAAACCCCAGCAACTTACAATTGAAAAGCAGTACCCAAAGGTACTGCCTCTATAAGCCCATGAACAAATTGGTAGAATCCAAGCATGAATTATTTTTTGGGCTAACATTTTGGAATGAAACTACACACTTCAACAAATCCACGGACAGAATTATGTTGCCATCACCACTGATGCTGAGAAACCATATGACAAAATTTACCATTAAGTTATGTTAAAAAAAAAAAAAAGCTCTAAAACTGCAGCAAATATAATTAATGGTCAAATTTGAAAACCTTCCCCCTGAGATGATAACAACACGTAAGAATGGCTACTACTATCACCATTCAATATTTTAGAACACTCACAACCAAGAAGAAAATGCAAGAAAGATGGAAAATGCATAAAAATTGTAAAGAATGAAAAGAAAAGAAGCCACCTTAATAGCCACCTATTTGAGATCAGACAATCATGTTTCCAGGCTATGGAAAAGCAATCTATAAGTAATTTGTTAGAATTGATAAGTGAATTTAGCAAGCTTGCATAATTCCATAGAGTTACACCTAAACATATTTCTCTGAGAATAATGATTCTTAATAAACTTTATTATACATCTTATAAGAAATAGCACAAAACCCTACAAGATAAGGTCATATTTTAAGGATTTTTTTCCTATAGTTATCAGAGAAAATTCAAGAGTCATTATAACTCTCATCATCGTTTCATTTTTTCTACTAGCATTGTAATAGAGGCCCCCAAATAAATGACACACTTCCCAATATACTTGCTATTTAAATCCTCGTGGAACAATTTTTTTTTTTTTGGAGGAGTAGTAACCATTTTGTTTCACAAATAGTATTATTGTAGAATAATTTAAATAAAACATCATGAAGTTTATACATACACAGTCCTACCCATCTTAACACTTATTTTCATTTTTTTATTTGACTGCATGTCTATAAATATGAATTCTAAGTGTTTTAAAATTTAAATATAAGATTTCTTATACATCTAATGCTTATATCATACTGTCACATGACCTATCAATATTGACCATAATGTTCCTACTTACTAAAAAATCAGGTTGCCATTTTTTTTTAATTTGTCCTAAAATACACATAACATTACATTTACCATCTTAACCATTTTTAAGTGTACAGTTCAAGAGTGGTAAATACATTCATATTCTTATGTAACCAACATCCAGACCCTTTTCTTTCTATAACAAGACCAAAAATCTATACACATTAAGCAATAACTCCCCGTTCCCTACTCTCCTAACCTCTTGGAACAACTTAAAGAGCATTCATTATGCCAATTTTATTTATGGTGCCTAGGTTAATGATCTCATCAACTAATTAGAGGTGAGCTACTTCTAAATGTTCTACTCAATTATATTATTTTTCTTTACATAAATTATTTATGTATTTTCTTCTTTCTTCTCTAATGCTGTTCTATTTCTGGTTTTAAAAACAACTTCTTATCTGTTCTGTACTACCTAACAAAAGAAAAAGAAGAATGAATCTCAAAAAATCATTAGTGGTATGGTTTCACATGAATATTTCTTTGATTTTCTTCTACTAAGTATCAATTTGGCATATGCTCAGGGCAAAACTTCCCAAAACTAGAAATGTATATTGCTTCACAGAAGTTACCATGATTATCAGTAAAGTGTGTATAAATATATATATAGAAATATTTACATAACTACTACATTCATATACTTGTACCTACAAAGTACAACTTGCTTTCTTTATTAGCAATATGTCTTTGATACATCTTTTTCAGTAATATAAGATCTGCCCAATTAAGTGTAAAAATTATACACTATTAACACAGTGTATGTTATTTTCAAAAGAGGTTTTTCTGCCTTTTTGTATACTTTTATGCACATGTTTAATAAGCTTTGTCAGATATAATCATAGAAAGACAATTACTAAATAATTTCTAAGCATTAAACATATTTAATATTAATTGCCAGCTCATTCTTATTTTTGTGTAGATCCTTGATGAATTTTACTAATTCCACTTTTAATTTTAAAAAGGCTATCATGTCATTATTATTTGAATACCAAAATCATTATTTATTAGGCCTATGTATATACATAAATTCTTGTTACTGTCATTTATGTCTACACATTTCCTGTTAGTGAATCTGAAAGGTACCATCTATAAATCATTTCACCTATAAAACGTTCTTCCAAAAAAGAATTATATTATATACAATTATAGTATATATAAAATATTTTACTATGGGGCGCCTGGGTGGCTCAGTCAGTTAAGTGACTCTTGATTTTGGCTCAGGTCATGATCTCAGGGTTGTGACATCAAGCCCCTGTCTGACTCCACACTCAGCTCGGAGTTTGCCTGGGATTCTCTCCCATTCCCTCTCCCTCCCCTTCTGCTCCTCTTCCTGCTCACAAGTACACACTCTCTTTCTCTCTCTAAAATAAATAAATTTAAATTTTTTTTTTAAAATTTCACTATAAAAATAAATTTTCACTATAGGTATTACCAATGCCACTTCATTATTTTCTATCAAGAGTTTTAATGTGTTCTTGGACATTATTTTTTGCATCTCAACATTAGCAATATATTGTGATTATAACAATTTTTTTGATATTTTGCTCACAATTTTACTGTAACTATTTTAATTTGTATATAAACTATGCCAATGCTACACTATCCTAACTGAAAAAAATTGGACTTCGGGGCTTTTATTTATTATTATTCTCTTTTTATTTTTGAGGGCTTTTTTTTTTAAGATTTTATTTATTTGACAGAGAGAGAGAGATCACAAGTAGGCAGAGAGGCAGGCAGAGAGAGTGAGGGGAGCAAGCTCCCTGCTGAGCAGAGAGCCCCATGCAGAGCTCGATCCCAGGACCCATGGGCTGAAGGCAGAGGCTTAACCCACTGAGACACCCAGGCGCCCCAGGACTTTTATATTTTTAATGTTCTCTATTTTCTATTTAGGCTTTATTTTCTTGCTCTTAACCATCCAATCAGTTACCTTTTTATTTACTTAAATAGAAAATTTTGGAATGACAAAATACATATTGAAGTTTTGAATGATATTAGTAAGCTATATATTTGATATTGATATGAAGTATAAAGAATAGCAGTTAGGTGAACAAATGTATACCAATCAGCTTCCAAGAACTTCCAAGAAATATACATTGCATACATGTTGAGACATGATTTAAATGATGGCTTCTTTCTCAACAGAACCCAAGGAGAATCAGACAAAATGCACCAGCATTTTTCCAGTGCTGAAAGAAGAAATACTCAAGCTAGAATTCTACATCTAGAAAAATGATCCCTCCAAACTCCAAACTAGATGACACAGCCACATAAACAAATGTGAGACAATTGGTCCCTGGCCAGCCTGCAATATAACTAATGCTACACCAAGTTCCTCAGGCACAGGGACAATAAAGAGGAGAGAGGTCTTGGGAGGAAAAATATTTAGAGAAATATTAAAGGCAGTATGTTCAATTATTTCAAAGAAAGTGATTCTCGAAACAAAAATATTAAATAGACCTGTAGATGAAATCATATGCAAAATTAATCAAACTAGAAGTTTAAGATTTGTTTATTTAACTGAATGGGTTTTAATCCCTTAACCAAAATTATAAGGCAAGTATAAATTATAATAGTTTCAATAAAATATTTAATTAAAATATATGACAAAAAGAGAGCAAAGGGAAGGGGGAATAAATAGATTGTACTGTTATGAAATTACATTTACACCATGTGGCAGACTCCTACCTGGAAGTAGGCCAAAATAAGTGAAGAATTCACACACCAGTCCCTAGAGTAATCACTGAATATAATAAAAAGTGGCTAAGAGTTACCATTGCTGCGTAACAAATTACCAACAGCATGTTTATAATATACAATATACTTTTTTAAAAAAGATTTATTTATTTATTTGAAAGAGAGAATATGAGTGGGAGGGGCAGAGGGACAGCAAGAGAGACGGTGAAGCTGACTGTGCTAAGCACGGACCCCAGCATGGGGGGCTCTATCTTACAACTCCGACGTCATGACCTGAGCTGAAAACAAGAGTCAGAGGCATAACTGACTCTGCCACCAAGGTGTCCCTGTAATATACGATCTACTCTTATTTACTTGTTTGTTTTCTACTAGGCTATATATCCCAGTGGGTATCTCCACCACATAATGCATACCTGGCACATGATTAAGAACTAGGGAAATATTTAGGCATTCAATGAAAAAAATGTAATTGGAATACGTTAACCAAGTAAGGATAGAGAAGCTCCACCGCTTGGGCAGACGAATATCATAAAATTTGTTTTATTTTATTGATAAAAATTGGATTAATTGGCTATAGAAGGAAAAACAGATGAAAACAAAAACCTATTTCAAAAATTGCACATATGAATATGTCCGCTTCCATAAATGGCAAATCAGCCATTTCTGTCCAATTATCCTTCCTGAGAAAAACAAGGAAAGCTGGAAGATACTAATTGTTTTGTTTGAAGGCATCACAAACCCAAGGAAGAGAGCATTTGAAGAAACTGGATCTGAATTAGAAGAGAAGACCAAATGGTAAGACCCAAATTTGGTACATCTTTTCCCTAAGGTTTTTTCACTGATTCAAAGGAACTGAGAACCCCAAGTGCTAAGTAGTTAAGTTTTAACTCAGAAGTTAAGCAGCTGACCAGAGCGTCCAGTAATCTCAGACTCAGGGACATAAATTGGGTTCATGGCTCAATGACCATGAATAACCCAACAGCCGATGGCAGAAAGGATCTGGAAAATCATCCAAGGATTGATTTGGCAGTCCTGATGGACTATATTCTTGGTGCCAATATGAACCAGAAATAGAAAATTCCTTACAAAATATTATGTATAGCTTCTAAGGGACTCACTTACTGAGATAAACTACCCGACCCTGGCTTTCAAAACAAAAAGAAAACACTCCCGGAACAAAAATAGAATCATCCAGAGCCTCCAATGAACTCTATAGTATTTCATATTGAAAATCTAGCACCCAATAAAAAATAACTATACATGCAAAATATAATAGGAAGGAAAGTGTTAGGTTCAGAGTTGTGACCCATTTTCTCCATTCACTAGATACTTGGGACAAAAAGAGCTAAGACTTGGTCACAGCCATGCAAGTCAGAGTGCCCATGAAATTCTACTGCACACTGATTAGAAGGATTCCAACTGAAAATACTATCCATAACAAGTGTTGGCAGATGTAGAACAAATGCAACACATCCTGTTGGTAGGATGTAAAATAGTATAATCACCTTGTAAGACGCTCTGATATATTCTAGAAAAAATTAAATATACACTTCTTAGGAGTTCCAGCCATTCCTTTCTTTCATTTTTTTTCCCAACAAACAAACAAACAAAAAAAAGCACATGTTCACACAAAGACTTCTGTGAGAGTGTTCACAGCATATGGATGGGGAGACAGCTTGGGCAGGAACAGGGAGGGAAAATACAACAGTGAACAAGGAAGCTGGGTAAGAGGGGATAGATATTTACATTATCTTAACTGTGGTGATGATTTCATAAATACATACATATCTCAGAATATACTATTCTAAAATCGTGCAGTTTATTTTAAATCCACTATACCTCACTGACACTATTAAAAATTGTGTAGATGCATCAAAACATATGCCTTAGGGAAAATTTACACCGTTAATGCAAAAGGCTAAATCTTCAAAATTTAGGGGCGCCTGGGTGGCTCAGTCGGTTAAAGCCTCTGCCTTTGGCTCAGGTCATGATCCCAGAGTCCTGGGATCGAGCCCCGCATCTGGCTCTCTGCTCTGCTCAGCGGGGAGCCTGCTTCCTCCTCTCTCTCTGCCTCTCTACCTACTTATGTCTGTCGAATAAACAAATAAAATCTTAAATCTTCAAAATTTAAAATTTGATAATATACTTCACAAAATTAGAAAATAAAGCAGAAATATAGACCAAAGCCTGAAACATTAAAAAACATTAAATTAAGATCAATTAATCAAACTGAAAAAGTTAAATGGTCAACAGTACTAAAGAGTTGTTACTTTTTTTTTAAAGGTTAAAAAAAAATTGAGAAACCCTGGCAAGACTGATCAAAAAGGACAACAAATGGGGGAGAGGGAGGAAGAGGCAGAGGGAGAGAAAGAAGAGGCAGAGGGCAAAAACTAGAGGAGGAAAAGGAGGAGGAGGAGGATAATGACCATGACAATGATAACAAGACACACATTATCAAAAGCATGAATGTAGAAGAGATTATCACTATAGGTCCTGGAGATACGTACATTATATTATAATCAAACTTATGCCAATAAATTTCAAATTACATGAAATCATGAAATTACAAAAAAGAAAACACTTAACAAATGGGTAAATTAGGAGATCTCAAAAATTCTATATTCACTGCATAAAATGCATCTGTATTGAGAACCTCCCTACAAATGAATTCAAAGCCCCGATGTCTCAATTCCTGATTTTTTCCATGTATTCAAGAAAGATAAATGGCTAACTTGCACAATCTCTCCCACAGGTTTCTAACAGTCATAACACTTTCAAATGTTTTAGGAGACCCTTATAAAGTTTACACTAAACCAATACGGACATTATATATAAAGACTATTAAGTTTGCATACCTCATGACAAAATACAAAAGCCAAATAAAGAAATGTAAAGCTTTTGCCTTGCAAACAGAAACCAAAGCTATTTCAATTAGAGTAACCTATGAACAAATGGAGTTTCACCCAAGAAAAGATTATTGTGTAACCATTTTGAAATCAAACCAGTGTGGCAAACGGAGGAATTAAATTATATTACTATCACAACAGATAACAGAGAAGTCATTTGACATAAACTACCATTCATTTATTAATGAGAAAAGGATGCTTGTTATCACCAGTTCTATTCAACATTTTAGGGAGGTCCTAGCTAGGATCATAATGCAAGAAAAAGAGAAAAGAAAGGAATAATACCGAAAAGGAAGAAATTAATTTGACTTTTTTCACAAATTGCATTTTATGTTTACAAACTAATTATCATAAAACTTATCGTCAATAACATATTCTGACCCATAGGTGGCCACTGTTAAAATATGACCATTAATAAGCAGATTTCTCAAGATTGATGGATACCATACAGTTAAACATAAACATATTTTTCTGAGAATAGCAATTCTTAATAAATTTTCTATACATATTTTAAGAAATGGCATGAAACCCTTTAGGACAAATTCTATTTTTTTAAGGTTTTCTTAATATATTTACCAGATAATCTTTAAGAGTCAATATAACCTTGATTACTGTTGTCATTTTTTTCCCTGATATCATGACCAATAGACACTCAAAGATACAAAATAAAATTGGTAATACACTTGACATTTAATCCAAAGGAAAAGTGAAAAGAGTATTTTTGGTGAAGTTTACTTATGGCCTCTAGTTTATTGATCTCATTGACAAATTAGAGATCAGTTTTCAGCTTTTGTTTTTAAGTGGATCACAAACTACTCTTTCTACAAAGCTTCTTTATATTTTTATTGTATTTTCCTTTTCTCATTTTACCAACATCTTTAGTTTTTGTCCCTGCTTCCAATTTAGGATGAACAAGAAGAAGCCAAATATGATCCCCTAACCAAACGTATACAATATACCACTTCTAGTTAGCCTGCCTCTATCCTCCTTAACCCAATAACCTTCAATCAGTACACACCCAAGGTCTTCCCTTTTTTCCACTATAAGCTTTTACACTCCACTGCCTGCCTTTGAGTCTCTGCCAAATATAAGTGATGCTTGCTGACCCCCTTGCTATAGCAAGGTCTGAATAAGTAGCATTTTCTTGTCCTCCTTTGGATGGTCTTCATTTATTTCCAGAATTGCTTGATTATTTTATTAATCCATTCATTAAATAGTCAATCATCTCATAAACACTTGACATACAAAAATTATCCTATATTAATCATATATATACACAGATATCCTTCTCACTTTCATTATATATATATTAACTGTTAGGAATTTATTCTGATATGTATTTATATAAATAATTTCAGATAAAGACTATGCAAAACTGAATATTATTGTATATTATACAGTTACTATAAATACAAAATATTTTGCCTTAAGTAGTATATATTATTCCATTATTATTTATCTAGAGTTTAATTTGCTCTCATACAATTTCTCATACATGTTAATATTAGCATCAAATTAGAAATGAAAATGATGGTTTTTAATATTTCACATGGGTATTTGCAGAACTCATTTTAATTTACATATGATATATGAAACTATTTTTATGTATCTTAATGAGAAATAAAAATTGGATATTTGGCTTTTGTAAAATATTTTTTCACATAAGCTTTTTCTTTTTTTTGTTTTATTGCTAGTGTCAATCTAATAAGCTATCATTATTTGCTTGGATGGCAAAATTTGGATGGATAAAATAGTTATTAAATTTTTAAAATATTTTATTAGTAAAATATATATTAGACATCTAACCAAAATATACAGGTACTGGTGAAGTATATGAATGTATACCAGCAAAAACTGAAAAATAAAGCACCTTACCTACCAAGAATGATGATTTAAATGATGGCTGTGTTCTCCAAAGAATCCTTGGAGAAATGGTGAAAATGGAGCAGCATGTTTCCAATGCTGAAAGAAAAAAAAATAAAACTATCAACCCAAAATTCTTTATCCACCAAACTATCCTTCCAAAATGAGAGTGAAATAAGACAAAGACACATAAACAGACTCGAGACAATTTGTCCCTGTCCAAAAAAAATAACACATAATGGTATAGAAAGCTCTTCAGGCCAAATGGAAAAAAAATACCTGATGGAAACTACACAAAGGAGAGAAGAACAGTGGATAGGAGAGCTATGTGGATAAATAGAAAAGACTACTTCTTTCTACTACTTCCTTTTAAAAAGCTGATTCCTTGAAGTAAAAATGACAATAGTATTTCTGATGTAAAAGACATAATTTACAAAATTAAGCGGTAAGGTTAAGATTTCTGCTTTTAGCTGAATATAATATACTTGAAGAGAATTAAAGGGCAAAACTAAATTACATATAGTCAATTTAACTTTTAAATTAGAATATTTAAACAAAATATGTGACAAAAGGGCATAAAAGGAGAATAAATGGATTCATACTCTTGTGATGTTACATATACATAAATGGGTATTATCCTAACTCTAAGATCGAGATAATTTAAAGATTCATATGCCAGTCCTTTCAGTAACCAGTAAATATAATAGAAACCAGGTATAGGTAACATTCTGGCTATTATTACATGTAAAAAGTTGAGCACTGAACTTATCTTCTATAATATTCTCCATACTGTCTTCCATTAGATTATACTTCAGTAATGTATCTGCAAATACTTACAGGAACCTGGTACAGGTAGGAAACTAAAGAAACATTTTGGTCAAAGACTGGGTAATTAGCTATAGGAGGAAGAATAACTAAAACTAAAATATATTTCAAAAAATAGTACCTGCAGAGCTGTCTTCTTCCAGTAATGGTAGACTAACCATTTCTGTCCAGCCATCCGGCTGAGAAAAACTAAGAAAGCTAGAAGATAGTAAACATTTTTTTCAAAGCCACCACAAACCCAAAGAAGCAAGCATTTGGAAAAAATGGACCCAGAGGAGAAGCCCAGGTGATGAAACACTAATCTGCTACCTGCCCCCAACCCTTTTCAAAGATTTTTATTTACTTATTTGAGAGAGAGCACAAAAGAGAGTGGGGGTGGGCAAGGGAGAAGCAGGCTCCCCGCTGAGCAGGGAGCCCTATGCAGGTTGATGGGGGCTGATCTCAGGACCCCCGTATCATGATCTGAGTCTAAGGCAGACAACCAGCTGAGCCACCCAGGCACGCCTCTGTTACCCCTTTCACCCACAAGCCTTTTTGCTGATTTAAAGGAGGTGACTGAGAACACCTGATGCTAAGAGAACAATTAAAGCCAACAAGGTAAGCAGCTGATCAGTGCTTCCTGTAGTCTCACCAACCCCGGGATCATAGATTGGGTACAAGGCCCACCGTGGCACACAGATCTGGAAAACAACCCGGTGTTAATTTAACCTCCACAAGGGTCTAGGCTCTAAATATCAATATGTACCTAAAAAAGAAAACTACTCACAAAATCTGAGACCTAAATTCAAAGTTGTTAATTTTGAGGAAAGGGTTTCAAAGATAATAAATCCTGGCAAAACTGATCACACACACACTCACACTCACTCTCAATACCAGGAATATAGAGTAAGTAGATCGTCACCATACATGCTTCATGCTTGAGATCCTTACATAATATTTTAAGTTACACAACATGACAAAATTCCAGAAAAACATAGATTCACAAAACAAATTTAGAAAATCCTGTATGTTTTAATTAACTGTATCCATAATTTAAATCCTTCCTACAAGTGATTTCTATGGTTTGATGATGAATTTTGTGAACTTTTCCATAAAATTCATAAACAAATAACAAATATGTTATTTGCACAATCTTTTGCAACCTTTTCCTTGGAACAGAAATAGTGAAAACACAACAAAATGTTGAATGGGATCCCTATAAATTTTACAATAAACTGATAAGGATATAATAAGAAAGGAAAAAATCAGAGGTTGGGCACCTGGGTGGCTCAGTCAGTTAAGTGTCTGCCTTCAGCTCAGGTCACCATCCCAGGACCTTGTGATAGAGCCCCAGGCAGGGCTCCTAGCTGAGCAAGAAGTGTGCTTCTCCCTCTGCCCCTCCCCCTGCCTCTCTCCCAGCTCATTCAAAAAAAAAAAAAAAAAAAAAATCAGTGGTTGTTATGCACCATAACAAATTAAGGAAAAAACCTTTATTTTTGAAAAATGGAATTGAATCACCCTTCAATTATAAAACCCCATGAATAAATTGGGTTTAATCCAAGAATAAATTCTTACTGGCCTAACATTTTAAAATCAAATATCTTTAACAAAGACAAAACCATGGCACTATCACAACAGATTCAGAGAAACCATTTGGTAAATTTTCCTTCCAGTTAACCAGTTCTCAAAAATCTCAGGAAACTATAGCAGATACCATTATTAATGATGCAGTACTGAAAAACACAACCTGTGATCAGGATGGAGGCAAGGATGCCTGCTATTACCAGTTCTATTCAACTCTCTTTGGAAGTCAAAAGCCAATAATTTAGCGAAAAGTTTAAAAATCCATAAATGATTGGAAAGAAATAAATGAACCTGTCCTTATTCACAGACTGTATGTTTATGTTTATGTATGTTTATGTTTCCAGAATGCCTAAAAACAATCTATATGTAACAAATTAGAATTAATAACTGCATTTAGCAATATTGCTGGATTCTAGACAGTTAAATCCAAACATTTTTCTGAGAACAGCAATTCTCACTAAACATTTTGTACACATGATATTAATGTGAAAACTCTATACAACAAGATTATAGTGTTAAGTCTTTTTCCATACACTGATTATATAAAAATTGAGAGGATTTTAACCCTATTATTATTGTGACTTTTTCTGATATCATGGCAACACAGTCCCCTGAATATTAAATAAACTCTACATTGTACTTGACATTTAATCCTAATAGGATAGTAAAAAGAACATTCTTCACGACAATTTCACTTATGGCTCCCCGTTTAATGATTTTAATGACTAATCACAGGTCACCTTCATATAAATGGTTCACAACTAAGTTAAATTATTTCTTAATGTAAATTTTCTATATTTCTTATTTTGTCTTTCTTATCTAGTAGCTCTGTTCTAATTCTGGCTCTAAGCATAAATGAATATTGTCTTGTACTACTATTAAAAACTAAAAAAGTAGATGGTTCAAAAGAATCATTAGTAATATGCAATCATTTGACAATTTATTTTATTCTATTGATTACACGTAAGGTGTGCATTCAGTGTAAAAATTCCAAAAAATGCAGATAAATATATTTTCACAGAAGTAACTATGATAAGCAGTGAAGAGTGTAATTTAACAAATATGCATACAACTATACGTTTACATAATTAATACTTGTGAACACATGTGAAATAAATTATAATTTGTTTGCTTTTTTATTAAAAATAAGTCCTGGAGATATCTTCTGCAATTATTTACAACCTGTCTGATTGGATGTAAAAATCTGCAGAGCACTTATAGTATGACCACAAATAGTCTATTGAAAATAGCTGTTTTGCCTTTTTATATCTATATTTTTGCATACGCTTGACAAGTTCTGTCACAGAAAGACAATTACTGTAGAAAAGGGAAGGCAAATTTAAAATAGCAGTAAAAAATAGCAAATTAATTTCCAAAAACTAAGTACTATTTTATAATCCCTCCAAACTCTGGTATCAATGTATAGGAAAGTTTGTATCTTGGTATTTAATTTCCACTAAGTATTAAGCTTATTGCACACTAATTGCCAAATAATACTTATTTTTGTACATATCACATATGCATTTTATTAACACAGTTTCTTAGGGTATATACTTTCATAACTATTTGAATACAAAAATTATTACATATTAAGTACATGCATATATGTGTTACTTTCATTCACATTCTATATATTCCATTACTGAATTGGTTCTGGTATGCCCTTTATTTATATAAATCATTTCACCAACAGAGTATGTTTTCCAAAACAGGATTTTATTATTCAATACGTAACTATAGTAAATATAAATATCTTGCTCTAGGTTAAAATGTGTCACTTCCTCATTTTTTATTAGGAGTCTTATCTTACAGTTTCTCATCCAGTTCAGTATTAGTATCAGAACAATTAGAGCAACAAACCATTTTGATAGTTTGCTTATGAAAGTGCTTAAATTGTTTTAATCTGTGTATAATCTATGCAGATACTTGAATGTATTTTAATAAAAAGATGTTTTGGCTTTTGCTATATTTCATACGAGGTTTTTTCTTTTTTGCTTTCGCTTTATTTTGCTATTGTCAATCCAATAAATTACCCTTTTATTTATACAAATGAAAAATTTTGGATTGACAAAAATGAAAATTTAAGTACTAAAATATTTTAGTAGCAAACGATATATTAGGCACTTATATGAACTACAAGGAATATTAATAAACTGTACAAAGTCAAGACCTCTGAAAAGATACGTTACCTCCACAGGAACCGTGATTTAAAAGATGGCTGCCTTCTCTAAAGAATTCATAGAGAACCGGAGATAACGGAGCCGAATTTTTCCAATTCCTAAACAAACAATGAAATTGTCAGTAACATTCTGTATCCTGCAAAATTATCTCAGAAAACCGAGAGTGAATTAAGACACGAGAATGAATTAAGACACAATCACATAAACAGACCTACGACAATTTGTTAGTGGACAACCTGTAATTTACGTTGCTACCGGAAGTTCTACTGGTTGACGGGAAAGGGCACTTAACGGAAAAAGAGAACCACGGAAATACGTGAAGAGCGGCCGGTGGAGGGCCAAGATGTCTCCCTCTGCTGGTGGCAATTGGTAATGTCAGTTGGCTGCAATTTCAGCCTAGGAATTTATGCAGCATTACAAGGGCTGTGTTGTATTGGTTACAAAGCTTTGCTAAGCTTGGTCCAGAATCCTGGAAGGAGCCATAAAACCCATCTCTTGAGGGAAAAGGTGTTAAAGAATGTGCGGACATGCATTTAAACTGCTACAGGTAAAAATCACAAGAGGAATTTAAATTGAAAATTTAAAAAACCCAATAAACAGAAAAGTTGGCACAGAGAGAGGAACAGAGAAATAAAGAAAGGGCAAAATAGAAAATGAAGGGCAAGTTGGTCAGCTTTAATGCAAACTGTATTAATAATAATATTATTAAATTTAAGAAGACCTATTCATTCCAATTAAAATGAAGTTTTTCCGATTAGAAAAAAACCAAGTCCCAATTATGTGTTTACATGTGAAGTAAATTTGAATTGAAACACACAGCATGAAAGTAATAATATGAATACGTCATGTAAAATTAAGCATAAGAAAGCTTGATTTAGTCCATTAATGCCAACAAAGCTGACTTCAAGAAACACTGTAACTGGAGATATATATACGGACATTTTATTTCAAAGTACATAAAACAAGATCCTATTTTTTAAATAATTTTTCACTTCTCTGCTAAAATTCTTAAGTTTTTCAACTATTTGTTTGAACATGTTAGGCATCTTAATGCATATCTGACAGATCTTTTACGTGGATAACCTTTGTTTCTATTACCGTTACCTATTGTTTCAATTGCCTTTTGGCCACATGTTCCTTTCTCTTACTTATCTTCATCATTTTTAACTGTATGCCAGAACTATGTATGAAAATCTTAGAGATGATTCAAATATAATTTCACTCCATCTGAGCAACTACCAGCACTATCATTTTCAGACCTAATTAATCCAGAGATTCAAATGACTCAAAGTTGAGCCTGGTAAGAGTTGGTCAATTTTAGATTCACTGTTGCTCTCAAGCTGTAGTCTTCGGTATCCTGTGCAAACCTAGCAGAATTTACATCTTTCTGTTCTGTGGTCTACCACACATAGACTCTGATTAGCAAATCCTGAAATCTTGTTTACCCTGTGGTGTGATGAGTTTATTGGAAGTTCTGTTCATTGTTCTGCCTTTAAGTAAGGTAGCTGAAGCTATAGATTCCTTGAGGGGAAAGAGCTGAATTCTATGGATGTTCAGTTTGTAAAATTTCTGACAGACAATTGTCCTTTGTTAGTTCTTCAATCTCTCTCTCTTTTCTCTCTCTTCCAGCATTTCAAGTTTACAAGTGGTCTGATTTACCTAGTTGGCCTTGATAGTCAAGCATCTTGAATATATAAATAAGTATATATTATGCCACCGACTTTGTTTATTTTGGCTCAATATTATGTATCTGAGATTCATCCATGTTGACATATGTACTTCTGGTTCATTTACTTTCAGATGATGGACATTTGGGTAGTTTTTATCAGATAGATGAATAGATAGGCTGAGTGACTTGGTCAGAGATTGTAATTTGTTTGGTAAAACTGTTGAAATCCTTAATACATATTTTGAGACTTAATATGTGATAAAGTGTCATTAATTTATGCAAGTGTAAAGCAGGTACATACTTGTTCTCTTAGCCCTTATCTTCTCTAATATATGTCCTTATCTACTTGACTGTTTCCAGTCATTAGGGAGTAACCCAATAATGTTCCTCCAACAGATCAGTCATACTTGGCACATGTTGGTAACTGAGAAAACATTTATGGATTCAGCAAAAAATTTAGATAGAGGGAAATTAAGCAAATAATAACAAAAAGGACTGAGTCCTCAAGAAGAACATTTGCCTTGAAGGAATTTGTTCACCTTAATATCTAGCTTGGATTACTTGGCTTTAGAAAGCAAAGCTATTACAAATTAATACATATTTTAAAAAATAGTATTTGTAGCAATGTCTGCTTCCAGTACTGGCAGAACAGCCATTACACCCCAGCCACTGTGCTGAAGAAAACTAGAAGAGCAAGAAGATCTTAAAGATATTATTCAAAGGCTCCAAAATGCCAAGAAGAGACAGAATTTCTAAGAAAGGAGAAGATCAAATGGTGAAACCCAACTATGGTACCACTTCCCCCACTTAAGTCCTTTACTAATTCAAAAGAGATAATTGAGGATGCAAAATGCAAAGCAGAAAGTTGTAGCTGAAAAGCTATGTAACTGATCAAGGTTTCCAGCAATCTCACCAGCGCAGGGAATATAGATTGGACCTGATAACACATGAGAGAGGAAAGGCTCTGGAAAACAATCCAACAAATCATTTGACATCTCTGAGAAGATATGCCCTAAATGTAACATGAACCAGAAATACAAAACTCACAAAACCTGACACGCAGCTTCAAAAGGACTCAATCTTTCATTGTTAGGAGATGAATTACTCCCACAGGAACTGCTCCTCAAAAGCAAAATAAAATGCTCCCTGGCCTTCAATTATTTCCACAGTATTTCATACAGAAAACCTAGTTTGCAATCAAAAATAACTTATACATGCAAAAATGAATGGGAAAAAAAGAGGATTAAGATCAGCCTATATTACACTTTCTCCATTTACTGAGGACACCTGGGACAGAAAGATCAATGACTTGGTTACACCCATACAATTTAGAGTGACGGTGAGATATCACTGTACATTTACTAGAAAGACTACAAGTAAAAATACTAACCATTCCAAGGGCTGGCAAGGATGTGGAGCTACTGTGACTTTCATACACTACTGGGAGAGCATTAAGTGATTCAATTATTTGGAGAAATTTATTTACTTTATCTTATTTAGGGTGCAATTAGAGCGTATATCTATACACATATTTGTATAAAAGTATTTATTGCCTAGACAGGGGGCCATTGGGAGAGTCAGGAGAGGTGATTGTGCAGCTCCATATGGAAATTCTGGCAGGTAACAGATAGGATTATTATCTTGTTTCACGATATATGCATATATACAAATCAGATCGCAACGTACATTTTAAAGTTGTATGTCTTACTGTATATTAATTATGCCTCAATAAATATTTTCTCATGTATAGGATGGATCAAGACAAGTGTCTAAAGAAAATTTCTTATATTAAATGGAAAAGAGAACATGCTGGAAAATTCAGGGTCTGGTTATCCCTCACAAGACTTTAGAAAAAAAAATGGTAATGTAAAGTGAAGTAATAGAGAAAGCAATAAAATTAAAAACAAAATTTAATGAATTTTAAAAATTACAAAGAGAATATCAACAAAATCAAAAGTTTTTTTTGTAAAGGTTAATGAAATTGGTAAACAACTAGTAAGACTGATATAAGAAAAAGAGAAGGCACACATACTCTGTATTTAGAATATAAGGGCAGTCATCTCGCCAATAAATTTGACGACATGAAATGATAAAACTCCAAGGAAAACACGCTTAAAAAAAGAAAAAAAAGAAAATCTTATTAATTACATATTTATTAAATAAATTGAGTCTGTAAAGAGAAATTTTCCTGTAAATGAACTCCATACCCTGGTTCTGGTCCCTGAAGTTGTGAACTTTTCCATATAAATGAGAAAGAAATAACACCGATCTTGCACTACCTCTTCCAGAAAATAAAAGTAGTAAAAAAACTTCCAGTAAGGTTAAATTTGACCCATTTGAAATGTTACACCAAGCTGACAAGGATTTTATAAGAGAATAAAATCAAAGGTTTCTCTATCATGGCCAAATGCAAAAGAAACAGGATGCTTAATAAACTGAGTCTAAGACGTATCAGCTGTAATACACATGAACAAATAATGTTTAATCCAAGAATAAAGCCATAGTTTGTATCATTTGGAAATCAAACAAAGTTAACAGAACAAAGGAATAAAATCCCAGGATTATCCCAAACTGCGCAGAAATGCCATTGAACGAAATTTACCACATACGATAAAAAACAAACAACCCTCAGAAAACTGAAGCAAATGTGATAACTACTGATGAAATATTGAAAACTTACCCTCTTGAGATGAGGAACAAGTCTGCTTATTATCACCAGTTTTACTTAACATTTTAGGGAGGCCCTAGCCAGGACAATAAAGCATGAAAAAGATAAAAACAAAGGCATAAGGATTGGAAAGGAAGGAATGCAATCGCCATATTCAGAGGTTGCATGCTTATGTGGTTATCTGATTTAAAAGTGATCTATAGCTATTGTGCTAGAATAAATTAGTCAGTTTAGTAAGATTACTTGGTACAACCTCAAGAAAAAACTCGGGTGTAATCCTAGATGCCACAAACAAGTAATTAAAAAAACGACATTACTGTAAAAAATACCACTTAAAATGTCATCAAAGGGGCTCCTGGCTGCCTTAGTCAGAAAAGCATGTGACTCTTGATTTCGGGGTCATGCGTTTGAACCCCACATTGGATGTAGAGACTACTTAAATTAAAAAAACAAAAACAAAAAAGCAAACAAAACAAAATGGCACCAAATAACATGAAACTCCAAAGTGTAAGTTTAATGAAAGATGTGCAAGATCTATATACTGTAAATTGTGGGAAACTGTTGAGAAATATAATGACACTGAGTCACAAATCCAATATAATCCCAATTAAAATCTCATCATTTCTAATGATGTTAAATTTCTTCCTCTGCATGCTAGTCACATGGGTGTTATTTGTGAAAATTAATCAATCTGTAACTTATGACTTGTGTACTTCCTTGTATGCTTGCTAAACTTTAATGAAAACTTTGATTTATTAAAGCAAAATGTTGCAGTTGTCATTTTTCTTTTTAAAAAATACTGATTTGGGGGCGCCTGAGTGGCTCAGTGGGTTAAAGCCTCTGTCTTTAGCTCGGGTCATGATCTCAGGGTCCTAGGATCGAGCCCCACATCGGGCTCTCTGCTCAGCGGGGAGCCTGCTTCCTCTCTCTCTGCCTGCCTCTCTGCCTACTTGTGATCTCTGTCTGTCGAATAAATAAATTTTTAAAAAATTTAAAAATAAAAAAATGCTGGTTTTTTTCCTCATAACCAAATTAAAACTAGTTTAAGAAACTTAAGAAACAATTCAGGCTTAACAGATTTAATAAAAGAAATAGGTGCACAATTTATATTTCAGATAGCATCCAGAAATTAAGTAGATCTCAATTAAAAGTCATAGTAGGATGTATAGTAGAAGAAGAGGAATGCGAGGAAAACTGTGATGATGACTAATAGGGAAAACTGGAAGGGGAAGAAGAAAGAAAATAAGAAGATTTAACATTATCGAGTCCCAAAATATGAAAAAATAAGTTTAAAAAAAAGTGTGAACATTAAGAAATAATATCCAGAGGGGGAAAATAAGCTTCCAAATGATTTATTTTAATATATGGAGAGGCTTAGAGAGGGAAAGGGCAAGACATCTATCTCATTTGGGTCTACATTACTCATCTATAGGGCTATAGATATGGAATTAAGTAACGTGGAAATCCCTTCCAGCACTTTGAAGTTAGTTCTGTGATAGAAAGAGCTTTGGGCCTATGGTTCAGAAATTTGGTTTTCATTTTTCGTATTTCCGTGCCTGTTCTATAACCTTAGGCAACATACCTAACCTTTCAGAACTTCAGTCAGTTCACATTTAAAACTTTGATAATATTTGCTTACCTACCCATAAGCATTGTAATGAAATCAGATATGACAGTGGGGAGCAAGACAATCTCTAAATGAGTCTTAAACCCTGTAAGTCATTATAAAAAATGTATTCATATCATATTATAGACCATGTAGAGGTTTTCATTATAACAGCTAAATGTGCTTTAAGTTTGCATTCTTATAAAATGATATTTGCTATATAAATATCACCGAAAGAGTTCAATTTAGAAATGAGGCACAGTTATTAGCTATTTGAATTTTAACTGGAGACTACAAAGCCATGGAATATGAAATTCCAAACAAGACTCAAACTTATTCAGAATGTAATTTTTATAATTAGAAAGCAAATGTCATCAATATGTGAATGTTTAACATTGTTTAGTTGACAATTTTTTTAAGAAATAAAGAAATAATTTTTAACAATAAAAAAACTCTAACAGTATATGACGTAAAAAGCCTTCTAGTATCATGTATACTGCATTGTCTTGGGAAATATCTAATAATAATTTCAATAATTCCAAGAAAGCTATTATTTATAGTTAATTCAAGTATTAATATTGTCTGGTGGGAAGACTGTAGTATCAGTAAGTAAAGGGACTTTGTTCTACAATCCTTAAGACCTGTATTTTCAGGGCACCTGGGTGGCTCAGTGGGTTAAGCCTCTGCCTTCAGCTCAGGTCATGATCTCAGGGTCCTGGGATCAAGCCCCACATCCAGCTCTCTGCTCAGCAGCAAGCCTGGCGCCCCCCCCCCCCCCGCCCTTCTCTGCCTGCTGTTCTGCCTACTTGTGATCTCTCTCTCTCTCTGTCAAATAAATAAATAAAATCTTAAAAAAAAAACCCTGCATTTTCTTGTCCTAAAAAAGGAAATGATACCAATCCTATCTACTTACCATAACTCTAGATCCTACTAATAGCATAAATACTGTGAGTTATTATTATTACTAGAATAGAAAAAAAAATTCTCGGCATCTAGGGGAATTAACATAATTTTGCCCTTTTACTACTTTTAAAGCAAATAGACATTAAATAGTTGTGTGACTAACATAACACAATGAACTTTTCAAAAAAAGTAAAAAAAATTAAAAATTAAAACAAAACAAAACAACAACAAAAAATAGTAGTAAAGCTTATGAATTGCTTAAAGAAAGATAGGTATCTTATTGTTGCTTCCTATAAGTTAGTGGAAGGTTTCATGGACCAAGCTGGATTTAACATAAGCTTAAGTAAATGATAAGGGAATGCTGAATATGAGATGACTTTGGGCAACCTGAATGGTTTGGCAGAAATGAGGGGCTTGGAGTGAGGAACTGGAATATATAGAGAAGAAACTAGAAATAAATAAGGGAACTGACAATTTGGAAAAAGAAATAGAAAAAAAAAACCCTAATGGGTGATATGTGGTATTTTAAGGTAATCATAGAAAAGCAAATGACAATGTTCCATTAAAAAGAACTATTAAAGCCAGTAATCAGTCAGAACAGCATCTAATCAAGAAGATGAAAATGAGTGCCTTTAGCAGCTGATTGAGAAAAATGAAAATTATGAGACAAATTTTGTCAAGACTTGATATGAAATGCATGGCTTTCTTGCTTTTTGGTTTTCTTCAAATCATAGCTAGAAAAGTTGGCAGACTTCCAAATGCTGGTTGACTTCAAATTATGAACATTCCATATAAGTTAACACTTCATTCTTTTTGCTAAGTTTTTAAAAATGCATACTTGCTGAAGAGATATTTTGGAAGACAGGCAAATGAATCTATGCTGCTACTCCTTGAATCTTATAAAAATCAGCCACTAAAACAATTCAAACACTAAATCTAAATACAGTTTAAAATAAACATATGATTTGCTTCATTTCTTTTGTAGAAATACTTCTAATAGGTCTCTTGTGATTGGGCTTTCTATATTGGCCTTCGCTTCAGGTTATTCCTTCCAGCCTCATCAACTTAAAATGATGGTAATGATGATAATGATTTGAGTAATATGCTCTCCTTTATCATGTTTAACTTTTCTGTTAAAATCCATTAGCAGTCACATTAATGTCTCCCACATGAGGACCACCAAGTCTTTACTTGAAATTCCTTAAAATGGCTTTTCCTTTTAGAATTTCCAATTATTAAAAATCTCTGATGTTTTGTTGAATATTTAAGAAAATTCGGTTTGCTTAGAGATTAAGGAAGCAGCACTTTCCTACATCTGCTTTTACTATCTTAAATGACAAGGTGGCTTTTTCTTCATCACCAAGTAACCAAAGTTAGCATTCTTGTAGCTTTCTGTACCATCTGTTTAGCAATTTATTCAGGAACGTTACCAGGCTCTGTCCTAAGCACTAGGGATTAAATAGTAAACTAAAAAAGTACATAGTTCTTGCCCTCGTGGAGCCTACCTTCTGTGGGAGAACAGAAATCAAATAAATATATACCAACAAAATGTCAAGTATTACGAAGAGCTATGAAGAAAATGATTAAATGTCAGAAGCTATTAAAGGTTTGGAAGGGATGAGGACTTAAAATTCTGCTTTGACTTTGGTAATGTGTAAGTCATTGGGTACTTTAAAGTGATCTCAGTAGCACAGTGGGAATCCATATCTGATAGGAGTGTCTTCTAGAATAAATGGAAATGAGAAAATAAAGAGGGGCAAGCACAGATAACTGTTTAGAGATGTTTTCTCTAAAGGCGGACAGAGGAAATGTACACAGCTGAGGAGGATGCAAGGTCAAGGAAGGTTTGCTTTTTCCCCACTAGATGAAAACTATCGCAGATGCTTTAATAGTAAAGAATATAGATAATTGCAAATCATGGTCCATAAAGAATAAGAGGGAATTCCAAGAGCAAAGTCCTTAAACGAACAATGGAAAATGAGTTTCAGTGGTTAAACGGAGAGCTGGCACCAGACAGAAGAGAGATTCCATCCCGTGTAATGGAAAAAAGACAGAGTGTGTGGTTTAAAATCAAGTTAGTTGGTGTACATGTCTAGTACCGGCCATATTACCCTGGTAACTTTACTTTTTGCTGTGAAATTGAATGAGATCATCAGTAGGTTCTTGGCCAGAGAGGATGTTTGAGATATGAAGAACGACAAGATAGCACCTGTGGGTTTCCTCCAAATCAGATTCTGAGACAAGGACTTGGTTGTGGGTAGTTTATTTGGGAGTTTCTCCCAAGAAGTGCAAGCAGGAAAGTGAGACAAAATAGATGAGAGACAAATATACGTCACTATATCCTGAATCTTACAGAACTCAGAGCTATCTACACCTTCATACCCCTTTGCCTTATTTAAGCCATCTTAATTTCCCAGACTTTTAGTAATGCTCTTCCTAACTTCCCTGTCACCAGTTTTGCCACTTACCCATCATCATCAACATAATAATAAAAGAAGGCAGCTTTTCCTCTCAAAATCCTTCATGAGAAATCTCTTGGTTTTGTTACACAGGTCTCTCATGATCTGCCCCTTACATTTGCATGCTTATCTTCTACCATGTGACCAAAACACTCTTCTATCTAGCCAACATACTGAAGTTCTCTGGCTTTTTACACTCTACAAAAACGACCCTTATTCAGAATTCCCTCAACCATATTTTCTAACCAGATAAATGCTGCGCATTCAAACCGAATTTTTTTTTGTCCCTGACACCTTTCCTTAAACCCCTGATTTGATTTAATGGCTAAATCAGTGGATTGCTAACCCACTGCTAACACATTTTTATCATAGGACAATTCACCGTATACATACATGAACGAAAATGTGTATATATATATGATATATATGTTATATATCATATATACATATAAAATATTTTGGATACTTTTACACTTTGTGAACTTTTGTGAAATCTTGTGACAAGTTTCTCTTCTCTGTATTGCTATAGTACAGAGCATTAGCAAGATCTTGTTAATTTTAGTTTTATATTAAATGAATATAAAACTAAACTAAGTCTAAACTGTGATCCAAATATTCATCAAAGAAAATAGCCAACATTAAAGTTTGCGGATCTCTGTGCAAACACAAGCCTCATTATGGGTAAGATAATGAATTTTTTTTAAGAGTTAGGTAACAGTGAGGGGCGCAAGGGTGGCTCAGTTGGTTAAGTTTCTGCCTTAGTCTGGGGTTGTGTCCCAGGGTCCTAGGATCAAGCTCCATGTCAGACTCCCTGCTCAGCGAGGGGGTCTGCTTCTCCCTCTCCCTCTGCCTGCTGCTGCTACCCTTGCTTGTACTCTCTCTCTCTCTCTGTCAAATAAATAAACAAAATATTAAAAAAAAATAACCAAAAACAGTGCTAAAAAAAATAAAAGAATTAGGTTACAATGATACCATACCCAGAGCTCACAGACAGCAGAATCTTTAGCCTCCATCTTTAAAAAAATTGAGGCCTTTTTATATTATGCAAATGTTAAGTATCTAGTGAATAAATAGATGAATGAATGAACTCTTAATTGTCTGTCATGAGGTTGACTAACGGTATTGACCAAGTTGTTAAGGAAAATCTTATCTTCTTTGACATGGGACTGAGATTTTGGAAATAGAGTAGAATAGAGAAAAGAAATTCCACTGGCTCTGTGAATATGAAGAGTTGTCAGCCTATTACTTAGTGAGCAGGATTAAGCCATACCAGTGTACAGGATAATTTATGAAAGTTATAGCAAGGAAATGCAGAGCAGCAAGGGCTGTTTCTTTGTATTCAATGGTGTCATCAGAAACTCTTCTGGCTTGCTTCTTGAAATATCTTTTTGGTGAATAGTGGAAACTTCCTAACCAGTATCCAAAATGAAAGATAAAATTACATGTTATCATTGTCAAACATTTTTGGGTGAAAAGAAGATGGTCTGCTTCAAGAGAGAGAAGAGTTAATTTTCACAGTGCTTGACCGTGGACAAACCTCCCAGCAACTGTTGTAAGAGGTAGGAGAGGGGAGTTACAGGGTGATATATGTTTTGAAGCTTTGCTTGGATCATTGAACTAGTACAATAGTTAAGAGGGGCTAGAAACCAGAGTCAGTAATATTTGATTATCATGTAAAATTAACCTAATGAGAAAAAATTTAAAGACCTTTTTGACTGAGATCTTAACTCTCAGAAATTTGAACCTTTCATTCACTGACTTAAAATAGTACATAGCTCTAGAGATCTGAATGGAAAAAGTAATGGTTTTTGATTATTGGTCAAAAATACCATCAAAAATTTTGAATTAAAATAGCTTTTTAAGGTTATTTCCACAACTATTGATATGTGTTATATTTAGATCAAATAATGAAGATACAAAAATTTTTATTTAATGTTATTTATTACAAGAATGACAATTTGAAGTTATAAAACAGGATGAAAAAGATATCCCATGTATGTGTACCATCACAACCAAAAACTAAAATCCTATCCCATCAATTCACATGCTAAGACAATGGAACCATACTTGGCCCTACCTTGTAAAAAAAAAAAAAAATGATCACCACCACATGTTGAGAGAGGATGGTGTGAGAACTCTGCTGGTAAGAGAACCATCTCTAGCTACAACAAGCAAGCAAAGGCTGGGACAAACACTCTTTTATTAAAATCACTGTAGTCTTCTGAAAAGGTTCTGATGGGTGTATTAAAAATATATTTTAAAATCATATGAAGTGTAAACACATACAATAGTTTCCATAAAAACAGTGCATGTATGATTGACTAGATAAAGGCATGAAATAATTTGGATTTTGCATAAATTATTAATATACAATCCACTACTGCAGTAGAACACTGTTCTGTTTGAGAAAAGCTTTAGCTTTCAACATGAAAGAAATCAGCAAACCCTGTTTATGCATTGACTAATAAAAGGCAGTATGTTATCTATCTTGTTCAGCTATATTATTCTACACTGTGTCATTGCCTTAGTGCATCTATCTAATTTTTATCATCTGAAAAATACTCGGCCACATTTTAATATTTTTTATTTAATGCTACCATATATAAAGAAGGGATGAGCATTCCTTTGGCGGGGGGGAAGGAGCGAAAGAAGGAAGTTAAATCTGTTTGCTTGTACATTGCTGCTTCAGACTTAGCCAAGATATTTATTAAAAGTAAGAAATGATGGATTCATATTTTATAAACCTCTAGAACATCTGTACTACAAGATTTCTTTTAAGCTGTTTCTCAAGTATTTGTAATAATTTCTGGGGAGCAAAAAAGGCCCAAAATATCTGTAGATATTAATTACAACTTTTTTGGGAAACACTTGAGCCATATATTCTGGTCATAAGAGAAAAATCATGCATTTTATTAAAGAAGAATATGGCCAAAGGGGTAAAAAATTCTAGTTGTTCAATCTTGAGATTTTAACTTGATTAATATTTCCATATACACATGTGTATATGTGTATATATCTATCTTTTGCATCATTGAATAGACAATGATTTCATCTATTAATACAAATGCAAAAGCATATTTTTTATTGTATTACCAAATAGCATACAGTAAATGATGGCAATTCTCTACCAGGAGAGAAATAGTGTATACAGACAATATATAAATATAAAAATAGGATATAGTTTTCTTGTGCTTTTCTTAAATCCAATATCCCATCTTCATATGTGAGTAAAAATTTTATAAATACTTGAATGCACCATGATCCCTTTTCTTACTCTTCAAATATGATTTTTCTCTCTCTTGAACACTATTCTATTCACATGTCAGCTTCAGTATTAATGTGACTTTCCTCTGAAGAGATTTCCCTGCCATCACCACCGCCCCCACCCCGCGCCAAGTTAAGTGTCCTTCTTAGGTATTCCTGGAACATCCATACTTCTCTGCTATAATGTTTCTCAAATGTTGATATTTTAAATTGTTTCTCTTCTGCCACTGGAAATTTTCTCTGTTAAAGCAATAACTGAGCTTATGCTTATTCACCATTGTAACCTCCCATCCTACAGGAATGTCTGGCACCTAATGTAGTTCAAATAAAATATTTTGATTGAAAGTGTATTAAAATCAGTATCTAAGAAAATATCTAGAACATAGTATTTGCTCAATAAATATTTGTTTAAATATGCTCTGTTATCTTTAGAAGAACTACCACCTCTTGCTATAATTAAAAGTTCCATTATTAAGTGGTAAATCAAATATTTTCCTTTATTTTAATTCCCAGAAATTTTTATTTTTAAGTCATAATATGGATAAAAAAATAGAAGAACATATATTAAATTGAATTTCATAATTGAATCATGATTCTAAGCATGATACTAACTAAGGCCCATTTCTTGCAATAGGAAATGTGTAAAAGCATCCTGGAGAAACAGCAGTGAAATTCTCATGTGGCAGGATAATGTAAATGCCCTCATTTGAGCTCATACAAAGATTTCAGGAATGGTTTTCCAAAGTGGTTTGCAGGCTCAGGCTCAGTGACAATATAGATTATTTTTACCTGGAGTTATTCTAGTTTATGAATTGTGCTTCTGAATATATCCCAGAGCTGAGAGCCATAAGTAAACTTGTAATAGGATTGAAGTCTCAGTTGAATTGCCAGAAGCTGACCCATTGCCAACACCCTATTCAGTTTGGAATGATTGCTTAGTCAAGCAACCTTCCAGATTTAATCCATTATACCTTCTGCAAGTTATACTTTAGCTGATATATTTCACTCTTCAAAATTCTTATGAACTTTTTAGTCTGAGGTTATGGCATGTGTTCTTATGTGGTCTTGAATGTCAAATTGTTGAGATTTACATTTTAAATCTGTTTTATAGCCAATTACTTAAAGAAAGTGTAAAAGGATTAGTAGCTTTTTAAGAAAGATATTTTAATGTGAAAATAGGACACTAATTCTTCACTGTTTATAAACTGTTCACAGAATTTCAGTTTTCTTTATTTTTCATTTTTTAAGGATTTTATTTATTTATTTGAGGGAAAGAGAATAAGAGAGAGAGGGCATGAGAAGGGGGAGGGTCAAAGGGAGAAGCAGACTCCTTGCTGAGCAGGGAGCCTGATTAGAGACTCAATCCTGGGACTCCAGGATCAGGACCTGAGTTGAAGACATTTGCTTAACCAACTGAGCCACCCAGGTGCCCCTAGAATTTCAATTTTATGTACTAAGTTATCCATATCTATGGATATGTATTTGGTAGCTATACATTATTTTAATTATTCTATCATGTGAAAAATAATTTTTATCAAAATGTAATGGGCATAATTGATACAATGATTAGTGTGTTACCTTGTACAATTGGCTCAAACAATGGATATTTACTCAGTATCTACTGTGTTACAATAACTTCTTAACAGCAGCATTTATGGTTTTCAATCTTAAATTTGCTTTCTCACTCTGCAACTTCAATTAATTCTGTATGATCAAGGACTTTAGCAAAAAGTGAATTCTTAATTGTAAATTAAACATACTATGATTCTCAATTTGAGTGTCATTCCGGGCGTATCCAATAGTTCAAAATAAAATTCAAAATCTTGTAAAGTCATCAACTATATAATGATACAGTTAAACAAAAACAAGTAAAATATAGAGTATTTAGGAACACATAGTTTATAGATGTCCCACACAGTGTGACTCTATATATGAGTACCCACTCTATAAAATTTGTTCATATTAATCTATACCAGAATCTAAAACTAAGAATAAAGCAAAACTCTGTGGCATCTTGATACACAACAAATCAAACTTGATATTTCAAAATAAGTTACATTTGAACCTTAATCCTGAAGAACATGTATCTATGTTGATACACTAACAAAAATTAAGTTGATTAATTAAATCACAAATTATTGGCTGATTCAGCATACTTACCCAAGTCCTTAAGAGAGTTGCTTTACACTTTCTATTGTGGACATCTACTAAAATATCATGTTTTCTTAATTTTATATTTCACATCCTAGAATAACTTCACATGAAAGTTTCTGAAAGGATTCTATTCTTTCTTAAAAAAAAAAAAAGACTTATTTTAGAGAGAAAGAGAGAGGGGGAGAGAGGGAGACAATGTGCATGAGTGGGGATGGGCAGAGGGACAAAATCTTGAAGCCAACTCCTCACTGAGCACACAGTCCCACGGGGCCGGGTGGGAGTGGCTGGGTCCCATGACCCATGAGGTCACAACCTGAGCTGAAATCAAGAGTAAGATGCTCAATGGACTGAGCCACCCGGGCACCCCTGAAGGGATTCTATTCTTCTGATTGTGACATGATTCCAAAATCAAGCCGTTTCCCCAAACTAACTAACCATGAATAATTTCAAAAGTATATATTTGCATACTAATTTCATGTTGTAATTTTAATAGAAATAGACTTAATTTCCTATTCCTTATCAGTTTTTTTTTTTTTTTTTTTGCCACCAGAGAGGACTACATAAGCCAAATTCCATAACACAATCAGAGACCTAAGAAGTCAAATACTTATAATCCAGCCTCTATCCCTTCACCCCACCCTCACCCCTGGTGTTTATTGACTAGGTTAAAGTCAATCTTTCTATTATATGAATAGTTTCCTTGTTGAAACTACTGTATAATCTTCATTTTCATTAACAATTAACATTATATCAATGACGATATAATTCACCATTATAACAATTTCATTGTCAGAACCTGTGGGATTAATACTAGCAGGTACTTGAAGAGCTCACTATGTTGATCATTGGTTATACTTTTCATGTTAGTCCCTTATTAGCCACAACTATTTCCTCAGATAACTAAGAAAACTATTTTTATGTTGATTATTAAGTTTTACTACTTAAACTGCAATGGCTTAAAAACAGGACAAACAATCCTGCCAGGTCTTACAATAGGAATCCTGGTGATACATTTCTTAATTATTAGGTTATTTTATTTTTTCCTATTTCTTATATAAAGAGTATCCAAAACAAAAATGACTTGGGGAACTGTTATTATTAGTGGGCTCAATACTTTGTTGGCTGAACTTGACTAGGGAATTGAAAGTAAATTGAAGTTAATATTTCGATACATTTGTATTGCCCTGGCATTACAGAATAAGTATACAATCGTTAACACCGTAGCATAAAAAAAGTCTTCAACAGTAAATCTGAGTTTAAAAAAAAAATCAGACTGGAATGAATAAGGGATACAAAAGAGCATAAACTGTTTTCCATTTTCTTTGAAGTGTTTCAAATTATCTTTCCATGGGCTATTACAAGGTAATGGAGTAGATTTCCAAAGCCATGCTATAGAATAGACTGACAGTGAAGCAACTCTTCAAGAAAAATTGAGTTACCCCAACCTTTTTAGATGAGCTAGGAGAATAAGAAGAGAATGTCTTCTGCTTACAGAAAAGTATTATTTTCTACAAGTGGAAATTTTTGTACTATATAGATATAACTATGGTGTGCATATAATTCGGTATATAAGAAGAAAGAAGAGAGGGAAGAAAAAATTTTTTTGTAATTTATCATAAATATAAGTTTTTTTAACTAAAAATTTTTAATTATGTTATATTAGTCACCATACAGTACATCATTAGTTTTTGATGTAGTGTTCCATGATTCATTGTTTGTGTTGTTTTTTTTAAACTGGAAAATCACTTACTTTCCATAGATGTAGTGACTTCAAATATGAGATAGTACCAAAACCAATAAGGTCGTCTAAAAACTATAAAGAGATTTCAGAACGGAGAGGCCTGGCCTTCATGTCTTGATCCTAGCATTGCCCTGCAAGCCAAAATATATAGGTTACTAACTTCTTTGGGCATACATGGGATGGGGGAAAATGTTCCTTTATAGCTTTTTAAGGTAGCTATTCTCGATTTCTTCATGAGATAGTCTTACATTTTTAAAGAATTTTGGGAGCTCTCAGAGCTCAATTACAAATGAACAATGCAATTTTTTAAATGGGCAAAACTGGGGGCCCCTGGGTGGCTCAGAGGATTAAAGCCTCTGCCTTCGGCTCAGGTCATGATCCCAGGGTCCTGGGATGGAGCCCCACATCAGGCTCTCTCCTTGGCAGGGAGCCTGCTTCCTCCTCTCTCTCTGCCTGCCTCTCTGCCTACTTGTGATCTCTCTCTGTCGAAAAAATAAATAAAATATTTAAAAAAAAAATAAATGGGCAAAACTGTTTGAAAATACACTTCTCTAAAGATGATACACTGATGACAAATAAGCCCAGGACATGATGCTAACATCATTTTTCATTAGGGAAATGAAAACTAAAACCACAATTAGATACCATTATCTTTCCATTAGAATGGCTAAAAGTACAAAGACTGATTATACCAAGGACGTGAAGCTACTAAAACTTCCAAACAATACTCGTGGAAAGTAAAATGATTACAACCACTATAGAAAATGGTTTGGTATTTTCTTAAAAAGTTAAACAAACACTTGCCAGAGAAATAAATGCATATATCCATAGAAAGACATGCACAAGAATACAAATAGTGGTTGCATTTATGATAGTTAAAAACTGAAAGAAAAAAACCCAAAATATGTCCATCAACAGGTAAATGGATAACCAAATTGTGGTGAATTGATACAACAATTACTCAGCAATAGAAAAGAATGAATTATTGATATGTGCAACAACATGGCTGAATCTAAAAATAATTATGCTGAGTGAAAGAAGCCAAAAAAAAAAAAAAGCACATAGTGTGTGATTCCATTTATATAAAAAAATTTTAAGTTCACTCTGATGTATAATAGCAGAAAATGGGTCAGTGGAAGCCTAGGGATGGGGAAGCCAGAGTGAAGCAGAAAGAAGATATTACAAAAGGGTTTGAGGAAACTTTCGGGGTATATAGATGTGTTCATTATTTTTATTGTGGTGATGATTTTCATGCATATATATAAATGTTTAAATTGATTACATTTTATGCTTTAAATATGTGCAGTTTTTTCTATGTCAATTAAACAAAACCATTAAATTTTTTGTTTTATAAAAAAAAAGAAATTTCTGTTTATAAGACAGTCTAGGGTATTCTGTTATTGTTTATAGGCACCCAGTCTGTAGTATTCTATTATAGCAGCCCAAGTGGACTAAGACAGAGTTGTTCATATTATCATTTCATTATCTCTTTTAATATCTACTGAATTTGTACAGATGCTTCCATCCTCATGGTGTAAGTTATTTTGTCTATTTTTTTTCATTTTTCTGGTTAGCTTTATTTTATTTTCTTTCTCTTTTTCTTAAGAGGGAAGAGGGGGTTATGGGGGGAATAGGGAGAGAGAGAATCTTAAGCAGGTTCCACACCCAGCACTGAGCCCGACTGGGGGCTCCATATCAGGACCCTGAGATCATGACCTGGATTGAAACCAAGAGTCGGATGCTTAGCCAACTGAGACACTCAGGTGCCCCTGATTAGCTTTCTGAGATAGTCAACCAATTCTGGTTTAAATTAGTATTTCCCATTATATATTATTATTTTCTTCTGCTTTTGGGTTTACTGTTCTTGGCAATGATCTATTTTCATTATCATCATTATAATCAGTATAATTCATTATCATTGAAATGCTAATATCCATTGGAATCTTGCTTTTGACCTAATGGGTAATTTTAAATTTCCTTTTATAATTTATAATTAAATTTTATTTCAAATATGGTAGGGATTACTTATCTTTTTATATTGACTTCTAAGGCAGCTACATAGAAAAAAAGGGAAGGAAAAAAACCTCTGAATGCTTTCATTTCTTGACACCATATGGCCACATGTTATAAGTTTTGAATGCATGCTTGATAAGATTGTGCATTCTACAATTCCTCCTCAAATCAATAAGTAAATGCAAGAAAACCTATTTTTAAAGGTGGGCAAAAGACGTGAAGAGGAACTGCACAAAAGAAGAGGCCCCCAAAACCATTAAGTTTATAAAGTTACTGAATAAGATTATTCTTTGGAGAAAAACAAATCAAAACCATAGTGGGATACTTCTATACATCTATCTAAATGTATCATTTCACTGTGTTCAAGTTTCCATTGTTTCTGTTAAAATACTGTTTTCTGTCTTACCAATATTCCTTTCTATGTATATATGCTACTTGGACTTTGTAGGAATTTCTTATCTGTTTTTAATATTGTCTGCCATTATCTCTTCTTTTTTTTTTTTTTTTGTCTAACATTTATTTTTCTCTTTCTGGAACTCCAATTAAAATAATACTGGAAGTTCTTACCATATCCTATTTATCTTAACCTTACCCTCTCTTCAGTACTTTTTTTTCTCTCCAAAGTTCTTGAAGTTTTGTTTGGTTTTAGAATTCCTATTTGGTTTATTTGAAAATCCCCTGTTCTTTTCCTGTGGTTTCTAGTTCTTTGCCAGAGAATAGAATCAATTCTACCTATTTTAAAAGACAACAGATTAATTACACAGTATTAAACGTATGACTGAATAATTGGCCAGGCTGAAAAATACAAAACAACTGAACCTAAAGCTATGAACAGAAATGGACCAACAAGGAGGCTTCTGAACCTGCCAAGATCCAGAATTAGGATTTTGCCTGTCAAAAATAGAACCTATAACTTCAGATGTCTGTCAGTTCTCAAACCACATTGACTCTGCCATAATCTGAAAAACACTGCCCCAGTTGTTGGTTCCAGAACTCTTCTGTCTCTGCCATAATCCAAACCAACTGTTCTTAATCACTTTGTTCTCAATACCTCTTTATATTCAAAATTACAAGATACTTACAAGATATTTTGTTTATATGGATTATATCTATCACTATTAATATAAAAATAAAAAACTTAGAAATCACATAACTATTTAATAAAAATAGCAATAATAAATTCACTACATGTTAACATAAGTAAAATATGTTTTCTAAAAGTAACTATATTTTCCAATAAAGATGCCAAGATGATACAATGGAGAAATAACAGCTTTTCAACAAATGTTGCTGGGACAGCTGGATAACAAAATAGAAAAGAATAAAGTTACACTCTTTCCTCAAATAATATACAAAAAATAATTCAAAATAAATCAATGACCTAAAGGTGAAAGCCCAAACTATAAAACTCAAAGAAGAAAACATATAGGTAAATCTTTATCACCATGGATTTGACAATAGAGTGTTAGATATGATACCAAAAACAAAAGCATCAAAACAAAAAAAATAGATTAATTGGACTTCATAAAAATTTAAAAATATTAAAGGACAACATAAAGAGCATAAAAAGATAACCTACAAAATGGGAGTAAATATTTAGATATCATGTATCTGATGAGGGACTTGTACCTAGGATCTACACTGTCATTTGTGACAGCATGGATTTACCTCAATATTTTGGGTTCCTGGACCCAGGTTCAACGTGTGTGTGTGTGAAGTCTTCCCCACACCAACAAGCATTTCTTGGATAGCAGCAGGGGGTCTGAGAATTCAACTTAATTCTAACACTATCTACACAGAAGTAGCATCAAATTCTACAGGTAAAGGGCTCTGTCCCACAAGACTAAACACACACAGGTCAGATGCCAGTCATATGCCTCAGGTTGTTACCTATGCTCCTAACCAACTGGCTATAAATCAGAGTTTCCCATGACCCTCTCCTTCCTTGGGTTTGATTAATTTGCTAGAGTGGCTCACAGAGCTCAGAAACATTTTATTTACTAGATGACCATTATGTTATAAAAGCATAACTCAGGAACAGCCAAATGGAAGATATTCAGAGGGCAAGGCATGGGGAAAGGGTGCGGAGTTGCTATGCCCTTTCCAGGCACAGCACTCTCCCAGCACTTCCGTGTATGTTTACCAGCCCAGAAACTTCTCAAACCCTGCCTTTTTGGGTTTTTATGGAGACTTCATTATATATGCTTGATTGATTAAATGATTGACTATTGCTGTTTAAACTCAATCTCTAGGCCCTCTGCCCTCCCAAGGAGGCTAAGAGATAGGACTGCTAAATTCCAACCCCCTAACCACAAGTTTGGCTCCACTGGCAAACAACCCCCATCCTAGATGCTTTCCAGTAATCACCTCGTTAACAGAACAAAAGCCACCTCTATTGCTCTCTTCACTTAGGAAGTTCCAAGAGTTTTAGGAATTTTGTGCCACAAATAAGGAAGAAGACCAAAGATATATATTTCTTATTATAAATCACAATATCATACAAGAGGACATTATGCTAAGTGAAATAAGCCAGACAAAGAATGTCAAATACTACATGATCTCATTTATATGTGGAATTGAAAAAACTCTAACAGAAGCAGAGATTAGAATGAATGTTACCAAGACTGAGGGTGGAGGAATGGGGAAATGCCGGTAAAGGGTACAAACTTTTAGTTATAAGATAAATATATGCTGGGAATCTGAATGTACAGCATGGTGATTATAGTTAATACTGTATTATATACTTGAAACTTGCTAGAAGAGTAAGTCTTAAGTGCTCTCATCACACACCCACAAAAGGTTAACTATGAGGTGATAGATGTGTTAATCAACTTGATTGTGGTAATCATTTTACAATATATACGTATTTAAAGCCTGAAGAAGCCATCATGCTAAATTTAAATTAATGAAGTTGATACATACCCCTTCTTTTGGACTCTCAGCTTTTTAAGGGTTATTTTTTTCTAATCGTTCTATTGAAATATAATTCACATATCAAACAACTCACCGGTTGAATGGGTGTGTACATGTGTATGTATATGTATATATATATATGTACATATATTTATGTTAAATCATTGCATTGTAGACCAAAATAACATTCTACAATCCATATACAATTTTTATTTGTCAATCATATCTTAACAAAGCTGGAAAAAATAAAGATAAGTTTTGTCAGGCAAAAAAATAAAGTTTTTTTTTTTGTTTTTGTTTTTAAGGCTTTTTTAAAATTTTTTTTAATTTTTTTTTAAGATTTTATTTTTTTTAAATTTATTTGACAGACAGAAATCACAATTAGGCAGAGAGGCAGGCAGAGAGAGAGGAGGAAGCAGGCCCCCTGCTGAGCAGAGAGGCCGATGCGGGGCTCGATCCCAGGACCCTGGGATCATGACCTGAGCCGAAGGCAGAGGCTTTAACCCGCTGAGCCACCCAGGCGCCCCCCAAAAAATAAAGTTTAAGTGAAAATTTTAAAATGATTCTTAGGGCCCCAAATTAAAAAGACAAATAACCCAAATCAAAAATGTATAAAGAATCTGAATAGACATTTCTTCAAAGAAGATATACAAATGACCAATAAGCCATGAAAAGATGCTCTATATCATTAGTCCTCAGAAAATGCAAATCAAAATACCAGTGAGATACATCACACTCAGTAGGATGACTATAATCAAAAGTCAGATAATAACAAGGATTGGTCAGGATGTAGAGAAACTGAAATCCTCCTTCACTGCTAGTGTTGATGCAAAATCATGCAGTGACTTTGGAAAACAGTTTCCTCAAAAAGTTAGACATACTATACTACCCAAAGCAATCTACACATTTAAGGCAATCCCTATCAAGATACGAACAGCATTTTTCACAGAGTTAGAACAAACAATCCTCGAATTTATGTGGAAGCACTAAAGACCCCAAATAGCCAAAGCAATCCTGAAAAAGAAAAACAAAACTGGAGGCACCACAATTCCAGACTTCAAGCTCTATTACAAAGCTATAATCATCAAGGCAGTATGGTACTGGAACAAAAACAGACACATAGATTAATGGAACAGAAGAGATAACTCAGAAATGGACTATCAACTCTTGGGCCAACTAAACAGGAAAGACTATCCAATGAAAAAAGACAGTCTCTTCAACATATGGTGTTGTGAAAATTGGACAACCACATATAGAAGAATGCAAATTGACCATTTTATCACACCATACATGAAAATAGACTCAAAATGGATGAAGGACCTCAATGTGAGACAGGAAACCATTAAATTCTAGAGAAGAACATAAGCAACAACCTCTTTGACCTTGGCCATAGCAACTTCTTGCCAGACATGTTGCCAGAGGCAAGGGAAACTAAAGCAAAAATGAACTATTGGGACTTCATCAAGACAAGCTTCTGCACGGTGAAGGAAACAATCAACAAAACTAAACGGCAGCCCAAGGAATGGAAGAAGATATCTATCTGTAAAGGACATATTTGATAAAGGCTTAGTATCCAAAATCTATAAAAAACTCACTAAAATCAACACCCCCAAAATAAATAATCTAGTTCAGAAATGAGCAGAAGACACGAATAGACATTTTTCCAAAGAAGACATCCAGAGGGCTAACAGACATGTGAAAAGATGCTCAACATCACTCATCATCACGGAGATGAAAATCATAAAACTACAATGAGATGTCACCTCACAACTGTCAGAATGGCTATAATTAACAGCACAGGAAACAACAGATGTTGGCAAGGATGTGGAGAAAGGGGAACCCTCTTACACTGTTGGTGGGAATGCAAAGTGGTGTGGCTACTCTGGAGAACAGCTTGGAGGTTCCTCAAAAAGTTAAAAATAGAGCTACCTTATGACCCAGAAATTGCACCATTACTAGGTATTTACCCAAGGGATACAAATACGCTGATTCAAAGGGGTTTGTGCACCCCAGTGTTTATAGCAGCATTATCAACAATAGCTAAACTATGGAGAGAGCCCAAGTGTCCATCTACTGATGATTGGATAAAGAAGATGTGATATATACTTGATATATAGACTTGATATATCTTGGCATATTATGATCTTGGCCAAGATTATGCAGCCATCAAAAAGAATGAAATCTTGCCTTTTGCCATGACATGGTTGGAGCTAGAGTGTTCTATGCTAAGCGAAACAAGTCAGTCATAGAAAGACAAATACTCTATGATTTCATTTATATGTAGAATTTAAGAAACAAAACAGATGAACATATGGGAGGAGGAAAAGAAGAAAAAGAAAAAAAGAGAGAAGGAAACAAACCATAAGAGACTTTTAAAGCTAGAGAACAAACTAAGGGTTGATGGAGGGAGGTTGGCAAGGGATGGGCTAGATGAGTGATGGGTATTAAGGAGGGACTTGTTCTGATGAGCACTGGGTATTGTATGTAAGTGATGAATCACTGAATTCTACTCCTGAAACTAATATTGCACTGTATGTTAACTAACTAGAATTTAAATAAAAATTTGAAAGGAAAAAAAGAAGTTGGGCATAGAGTGGCCAGCAGTTTTACTCCTAGGTGTATATTGTAGAAAAATGAAAATATGTGTCTACACAAAAACTTGCACATAATTGCTCATAGCATCATTATTCATGATAGCCAAAAGTTAAAAAAAAGAAAACAACAACAACAACAAAACCCAATATTCATTAGTTGATGAATAAGCAAAAAAAAAAAATGTGGTATAGTCATACAATGGGATAATATTTGGATGTGAAAAGGATTGAAGTACTGATAGATGATACAACATGGATAAATCTTGCAATATTAGGCTAAGTGATAAAAGCCAGTCCCTAAAGGCCACATGTTGTATGATTCCTTTTATGCGAAAAATCTGGACTAGGCAAATATATAGAGATAGAAGTGGAATGATGGCTTCTTATGGCTGGGGGACTAAAAGATGATACCTAACTAGTATAAGGTTTTCTTTTGAAGTGATGAAAATGTGATGAGGTTTACTGTGATGAATAAACAATTCTGTGAATATACTAAAAACCACTGAATTATACACATTAAGTGGATGAGTCTTTTGATAGGTGAATTGTATTTCAATAAGACTATTAGGAAAAAATTATCCTTAAAAATTCTTGGGAGCCCAAAAGGAGGGATATACATTAACTTCATTAACTTGAATTTAATATGCTGGTTTTTCACGGCTTTATGTTAACTTGCACTCTGATTAGTAAACACTTTGTGATATTTAACCCAAAAAGCAAATGAAGCATACACTATAGATATAGAGGCTGACTGGCTTGTCTCTTATAGACAGGTCCATCTCAATTTATGTAAACTCAGACCATAAAGCATTAAATAGTTTCACAGTGATGGTGCTTCATGTTCTCCTTCTGTTTAAGTATTTGGTACTTGCAGTAACTGGCAATTGATCTTGCATCGTATAACCATTATCTTTAAACACTGTGACCATGTTTTTCAAAAAAGCGAACCATAGAAAATACCAATAAACTTGTTAAATTTACATATAACTTAATTTCTATAAACAGATAGTTCTACAAAAACTTCATTTAACTTTTCTTTTTTTTTTTTAAAGATTTTATTTATTTACTTGACAGAGAGAGATCACAAGTAGCAGAGAGGCAGGCAGAGAGAGAGAGGGAAGCAGGCTCCCTGCTGAGCAGAGAGCCTGATGTGGGACTTGATCCCAGGACCCTGAGATCATGACCTGAGCCAAAGGCAGCAGCTTAACCCACTGAGCCACCCAGGTGCCCTCATTTAACTTTTCTTTAAGAAGAAGTACTTCTAGGGGAGCTTGGATAGCTCAGATGGTTAACCGTCTGGCTTTGGTTTAGGTCTTAATCCCAGGGTTCTGGGATCAAGCTGCACATCGAGCTCCCTGCTTGGTGGGGAGCCTGCTTCTCCCTCTCCTTCTGCTTGTACTCTCTTGCTTTCTCTGTCGAATAAATAAATAAAATCTTAAAAAAAAAAGAACTACTTCTTGACTTACAATTGTATAACATACCAATATGGAGAGGCACTAAGATAATCAAATTTTGGGACTCAATAAAGCCAAGATCAATTTAGTAAGCACCAACATGGAAACAAAAAGGCCCTTTACAGCTGTTATTAAAGAGAGATAATTGCTGGCTTTGATCACAGCATTTAAATTTGTGAAAAAAGTAGTAGAATAGTTTGTGTTCCTCAAGGTGATGCTTTCTGTAAGGTATTTTCAAGCTCTACAGCTCATGTACTATAAACAGGCAATCTTTGTGTGGTTCAAAAATAAAATAAAACATTGAACTTGTTCTTGTGTTATGACACACTATATACATACAAAGCGCTGGAATAAAACCCTCTATCAGTTTAAATATAGAACACAATGATAGTAAAACTTCGCAAAAATGTTTTAAGGGAATGAGTAGTGTACATGAGAGAGAGAGAGACAGAGGGACAGAATTACCTGCTCCAAACTTGCCGGTACTTGAAAATAATCTTAAACATACTAAAAGTTGTATCAAAATAAAATAATAGCTGATGACTCAATCAGAAAGGTATACAAATTTCTGAAGATAACATTGAAGAGATTAAATTTTCTTTTCTTTCTTTCTTTTTAAAGATTGTATTATTCCTTCATTTGAGAGAGAGAGAGGACGAGCAGGGAGGAGGGGCAGAGGGAGAGGGAGAGGGAGATACAGACTCCCTGTCTAGCAGCTATTCCCACCACAGGGCTCCATCTCAGCACCCTGGGATCACAATGGGAGCTGAAGGCAGAAGGTTAACTGACTTTCAGGGGCAAATGCATCTCTGAGCAGATCTATTGCCATCTGAGTCCAAAATGTGCCTTAACTGTTCCGTTCCACAAGCCTTCTCTTTCTCCTTTCTTTGCACAAAGGACAAAGGGAGAGTTTGGCCATCAGTCAGGATCAGGGGAATCTCAGCCTAGTACTAACTAGGAGGGGCGAGGCAGGGGTAAAGAGACTCCTGGAGCACCTCAAAGGAGAAGCGGCAGTTCACATGCCAGAGCTATTTATTTCTATGGAAATGTTTCACAAATTAGTCTACAGATCTTCCCACGCATCACCTCTAAGGCACACATCATGTTTCATATTACATGACCGTTGAATGTCATTTCCCTTTCCACAGATAAATTAACATGGCAATTTAATAATCCTTTAACAACAGAATAATTGGTTACGATGCTGATCATTCTTTTTTTTTTTTTTTAAAGATTTTATTTATTTGACAGAGATCACAAGTAGGCAGAGAGAGAGAGGAAGGGAAGCAGGCTCCCTGCTGAGCAGAGAGCCCGATGCGGGGCTCGATCCCAGGACCCTGAGATCATGACCTGAGCCGAAGGCAGAGGCTTTAACCCACTGAGCCACCCAGGCACCCCACGATACTGATCATTCTTTTGGCACAGCTGTTAGTTGGCATTGGGCTGCAGACCAACTTAGAAACCTTTGTTTTTTCTTCCACTTGCTGCAGAACTGATATGTACTAGATCCAGCCTCTACAGGCATTTCAAATCAAGGTCCCCACATACAAGTATGATCTGGCTTCTAAGACTTAAAAATAAAATGTTAAAAAAGAATAAATAGAGTCGCCTGGGTGGCTCAGTCGGTTAAGGGTCTGCCTTCGGCTCAGGCTCATGATCCCAGGGTCCTGGTATCGAGTCCTGCACTGGGCTCCTTGCTGGGTGGGGAGACTGTTTCTCCCTCCCCCTCTTCTAGCCGCTCTGTCTACTTGTGCTCTCTTTCTGTCAAACAAAGAAATAAAATCTAAAACAAGAGAGAGAGATAGAGAATAAATAAAAGAATGAAAATAAGGCAACCAGTCTAAAGTAAAATCTAAACCTCCCTATCTTTAATTTTATCCAGGATAAGGGACTGGGAAAGGGATTGTGGAGTGAATCACAACTAACTCCTTCTATCCTGGAGTGGGGATTGGCACAAGAGAGTACAAATGACCACTGTGTTTTCTGAAAAAATCCAAAGGAATTCTTTTCACTATCTAAACTACAGTGGGTGAGAAGGAAGTTAGCGTGGAAAAAGAGATTGTGGAAAGGTAGTATACGATACATGAATGTGTAAAATGAGAACTTATTATACTTACCTTCTCAGAGCGGATAAGAAGAAAAGTGATTGTATATGGCTATATTCACATTCTTTATTCAAGCACATGGTAAGGAAACAGTGAGTGGGTAATTCAAAATTACACTACACTTGCCATAACACAGTATGATTAACTTCTTTAATTCAGTGAGTCATGGGAAAATTGCAAATCCCATGATTTATATGCATAGGTACAACTATATGCATATATGCATATATACACACACATGCATATGCAAGCATACATTACTTTCATTACATTATGTGTATGGTAAATTAGTTCTGTTTCTGCAAACATGTATACTATGTATTTCCTTCTCTGAGATGACATATCCAAATTAGTAATAATTAAATGTAGAGTATCTAAGAAGCCATTTGTCATATTTACCTATAGTTTCTCTGGAAACATATTCCTCTTCCCTTTCCAGACATTTCAGATAAAAATCTGGAAGAAAAAAATCTTATTTTCAAGCCTCTCATTTTGTTACCATATTTCGTAAAATTATGTTCGCTGTCAGAGCACATTTATCTCCCCAACTCCAGTCTAGCACTCTATGAAATGAGAGGAAATATATGCATTTTAAAACAACATATTTATAACAACCCATAAAAACTAAAAATGTGTTATTAATGGATATGTATAAAGGGAGACCATGGGGGTATTTCTGCATTAATTTAATAAACATTTATTAAGGTTCTCCTATATGCTAGACATGTAAATATTGGTAAAATCGAGACCTAGACCATTAGAAGCTTATTATCTACAGGAGGAGTTCTACATCCACATATATAAAACTAAATTTAAAAAATGAAAGACATTATACCTATAATAAGAACAAACTAAGTTCAGGGGAGGACATGAGTAAATCTGCCTGGCATATGAAGCAGGATGCTAGAACAAGGCTTCTCGGACAAAGTGACATTTACTACATTCATACATTGATCTTTCACCATTTTAACTGCAATATGTCTCTATGATAGATGTATACTATATATATTTTTATGAGGGTAAAATGCCCATGAAAAAAATTGACAGCAAATAACCAATGGGGAAATGAGGCAAGATTAGTAAAGAAGGAAACATAACTGGAATGAGATACAGCTAGGAAGAAATAGGAAAAATAATTAGCTCAGTAATGGCTCTTTGATGCCCTAGAAAAAGCAGAGAAAACTGGAAGACTTCTGAAGTAAAATAGGACCTGCTGCATGTGAAACCAAACTATTTGACGCTGAATAAAAAAAATCAATTACACTTAAAAAAAATTCTAACACCTATTCAAGGGATTCTTAGAGGGAAAATTGGATTATTTATGTAAGAAATACTAAATACGAGAGATATTTAAAGATACATTTGGCAAAGATAACTATAAGCCCACTAGAAATCATATTTTTGGATTTTTTAGTTATTTTGACATTCTATTTTAGTTTTGATTCATGAAGAATAAAAGGTTATACTGTATTACTAAGTAAAAAGTTAAGAAAAGCCTAAGGTTGAATGAATAGTAGTTTTTTCCCCCTTCTTCCACATATCTAGAATATTATAGAAATTGTTAGATATCTTAGATATCAGAAAATGATTATTTTTCACATAAATTATTTAAGGCCTAATCTAACTTACCATTAAGGTTGTTTTGTTTGTAAAATATGTCACTAAATAAACGGTATTCATTAGATGTGGTCTAAAACCTTTATTCTCAGTTCTTTTCTTTAAATTTATTTACAGAGTTCATCCGTAAAAAGCACCTTGTATAAGCCTAAACACTAAAAGCTGAAATCAGAATAAACAATTGTATCTGGATCATGGAAAGGGAACAACGACAGGTATTGTGAAAAGATGTTGATGTAACCATTTTAGACCATCTTGCCATTTAATTTTTTAAAAGAGTACAAAACCCCCAAAGTTTTCTTGGTATTTCATTTTCTTGTTATTTTACTAGGTCAGGGGAAATAAATATATATATTTTTTTAATGAGGAAGGAGATTCAGTAGAATAGAAGAGGGAAAAAATAAGGAGGGGAATAATAATCAGGGAGAAATGGGAAAGAGAAAGGATAAAAAGAGCCTGGGAGAGATCTGGAGAAATTCCTTTCTTCCCTTTTGTCCTGAATCTTAAAGGTAAAGGGAAGGAAGTATGAAGAACAAACTCATTGCAAAATAGCACTCTGTTAAAACAACAGGATTTAATGTTCTCAGAGTTTGTGTAATAAATGGATTCTTTTCCTGCCACTATGGTTAAACAGTTCACACAATAGATGGCCTGTTACCTGACTGTTGCATTAATGTCGTGATGCAATATTCATACACGCAATGAAGAGTGCAAAAAGAATTAGTTTCTAGACCAGGACCACCATTAATATTCACACAATAAAATCTGTTCCATTCTTTGAGAGGCAAAAACAATTAAAGTGTCTGGCTGCTGGCATTCATTTGAATTTAATGAGAATAGAGTTGATTTAAGCTTTTCCTGGGGACATGCATTAGTGGTATCTTTGGTCCAGGCATATGCATTTTGACCATTACAATATGGCTAAAAACAGCATCACATACTACTTAGAGTTATGGATAAAATTTACTCCCCCTCCAATAGCAAATGTGTCCTCCTGAAACAAAATGTAAAGTAAATTGTGAGTCAAGATATCATGATGCTTCTTTTCTTTATATCACAGTTTCAAACCCTACATAAAATTGAGAATCCTGAAATGCATAATACTTCATACTTTTTTAGGAATATGAAAATTTGCACCTATTTTAACATAAATATTTAGATGTAACTGTCATTTAACAAATTGCACATATTCAAAGTATATAATTTGATAAATTCTGACATACGTGTACACCCATGAAACCATCAAGAAAATGAGCATATGCATCATCCCCAAAAGTTTCCTCATGGCCCTTTATAATCTCTCCTTTTAACCCTTAACATTGTCCCTGCTACCAGTCCATAGACAACCTTTCTATGCTATTAAACATTCATTTGAATTTCCTGGAATTTTATTTAAATAGGGTCATGCAGTGTATACTCTGTCTTTGCAGTCTTCTTTCACTCTGAGTAATGTTTTGCGATTCATCCACATTATAGCTTGTATTAGGGGTGGATTTTGTCTCCCAGAAAGATATGTTGAAGTCCTAACACTCAGTACCTCAGACTGTGACTTTATTTGGGCATAGCGTCATTGCAGATGTAATTACTTAAGTTAAGATGAGGTCATAGTGGGGTAGAGTAAACTCTTATTCCACTATGATTGGTGTCCTTATAAGAAAAGGACACGGGAGAGACAGACATACGGGAGGAAGATGTCATCTGATGACAGAGGCAGAAATTTAAGTGCTGTAGCTGCAAGGTGGGACCTAACGCAGTGCAACTGGTACCCTTATAAAAAGGGGCAATTTGGACACAGAGACATCGCAGAGTGAAGACTATCTGAAGATATACACAGGAAGAATGCCGTGTGATGAGGGAGCATTAGAGCAATGCATCCACAAGCCAAGGAACACCCAAGATGGGCTGGAAACCACCAGAAGCTGAGAAGAGGCAAGGAAGGAGTGTCTCTACATGCTTCAGAGGGTGCTTGGCCCTGCCAACACCTTGATTTCAGACTTCTGGTTTCCAGAAAAGTGAGACAATTTGTTTTTTAAGTCACCCAGTTTGTGGTACATTTTTACAGCAACCTTAGGAAACTAATACAGCATATATCCAAATATCCTTCCATTTTGTGAATATACCACATTTGTTTATCCATTCACTTGTTGAAGACATTTAGATTGTGTCCAGGTATCCGCTCGGTGGTATCACTATATCATAGAGTACATTCAAATTTAATTTGATTAAGTACTGACAAATCGATATCCAGATTTGCAACTGTCAACAACAGGACGCAAGGGTTTCTATGTCCCACATCTTCACCAATACTTACAATGTGCACCTTTTTCTTATTTGTCAATGTAAAGTGGTATCTCCTTGTTATTTTAACTTCAGTTTTTGATTATGAATGTGTTTATCTTTTCACATATTCATTCACCTGTTGAGTGTCCTCTTTGCTGAATTGTCTGTTTATATCATCTGATTATGTTTTTATTGGTTTTAGATGTTGTAAGTATAATTTCCTCATGTTTTCTGCCTCTTAGATTCATTCTTGGTGTTTCCCATCGAGAACCCCCCCCACCAAAAAACCGTCTATTTTGATGTAATCAAATCACTCCTTTTCTGGACCTCATCACTGATGCTTTTTGAGCCTTATTTAAGTTCTCACCCAAACTTGGTTGACAATTATATTCTCCTAAATTGTTCTATACTGACTTTATAATTTTGTCTTCCATATGTAGCTTTCAAAACCATCTGGAATTCATCTTTTTATATTTGATAAAGCAGGAATCAGGTTTTATTTTTTATTTTTCTATAAATACTAAACAGATTTTCCTGACATCATGTATCAGATAGTGTAAGACTGACCATGTTACAGTCAAAAGCTATCTATTGATTTCTGGGTCCTTGTTTATCTTTCTCTGTGTGGTCACATATTATCCAACTTTAGGAAACCTAAAGTTATAGCATTTAGCTTTTCACAAGGTTTCTTTTCAAACTCTTGTGACTAGTGAACACTTTTCATCATATTTGAGAGAATGAAAGCAATCTACAGTTTTCTCTAATTGATATAAAAGCTAACTTTTCATATATTCATAAAGCCCAGTGATTTGTCTATTCCTAAGCCAATTATACATTTCATTGTAAACATTACAAATAATTAAATATCTGGAGAGGAATTCCCTCTTTATTCTTGTTTGTAATTTTTCCCCTAGAAATTCTTCTGCCTTAATTTTTGTATGACTGTTTCAATGGTTTTAACTGGTAGTAGTATACTCATTTTGAATTGTATTGGAGTTATAGATTGATGTAGGAGAAAATGATAGTATTGAGTTTCCCCATATAAGTAAACAGTTTCCATTTGTGCAAGACTTCTATTGTGTGCTTACTATTTAACCAAATTCCTGTCCTTTGGACAATGGAATTTTATTCATATATAAGTGTGTCATAAGCAAAATTGCATTCCTAAACACTATAGTAGTTGCCCCTTATCTGCAGGGGATACATTCCAAGACCTCCAGCGGATGCCCAAGACTGCAAACAGTACCAAACCCTATACAAACTTTGTCTTTTCTTATACATACATACCTACGATAAACTTTAATTTGTAAATAGGCACAGTAAGAGATTAATAATAACTAATAATAGAATTATAACCAAATAGCATAATAAAAGTTATGTGGATATGGTCTCTCTCGCTCTCTCTTGCTCTCTCTCAAAACATCTTATTGTACCGTACTCACCCTTCCAGTGATGGTGAGAGGCTGAAATGCCTGTTCAATGAGACGCAGTGAAGTGAATGACGCAGGCATTGTGATGTAGCGCTAAGTACTGTTGACTTTTTGGTGATTCGTCAGGAGAAAGACAGTTTGTTGCCACACTGCATTAACCGTTAACCAGGCTAACTGAAACTGTGGAAGTCAAACTGTGGAAAGAGAAACCAGAAATATGAGGAGACTACGGTACCTCAGAAACAAGTATCTGTCTGTATTTTAAAGTATGGAGTTACCTCAGATCTTGTGTCATTTCCCTCAGATCCCACTAGGACCCCTTTCCAGGAAAATCATTCACTTCTTAAAGAAGTACAATATTGAAGGCAAAGCCGAAAGCTATCGGCCACATTTCTCTGAATTGGGGTACAAGTCATCAGTTACCCCAGGTCTTTCTAGAGTAATTCTTAAAAACACATGATGATTGCTCTAAATATGAGGCAGTGGTAGCAAATATTTTCTACAAGGGGCCAGATAGTAAATATTTCAGGTTTTACAGGCCATATGGTCTCTGTCACAACTACTCAACCGTGCCATTGTAGCATGAAAGCAGCCACAGACAATACGTAAACAAATTGGAGTGGCTATGTTCCAATAAAACTACATTTACAAAATCAGGCAGTGGGCCAGATTTGGCTCATGTGAAGTAGTTTGCTAGCCTCCTCCATTCCAGAGTTTGCACTGAAATATCTGAGTTCCTTTAAAAAGTGATGTCTCTACAGATGGCAAATAAGCATATGAAAAGAGGGTCCACATCATATGTCATCAGGGAGATGCAAATTAAAACAACAATGAGATACCACCATACAGCTACTAGAATGGCCCAAATCCAGAATACTGACAGCACCACATGTGGGGCAAGAGGAAATTTCATTCACTGCTGTTGATAATGCAAGATCATATAGCCAATTTGGAAGACAGGGAGTTTCTCAGAAAACTAAACGTACCTTTAACATAAGATCCAGCAGTCACGCTCTTGGGTATTTACCCAAAGGAGGTGAAAACATGAAAACTTATGTCTGCGCCAAAATCTGCACATGAGTGTTATTGCAACTTTATTCGTAATTGCCAAAACTTGGAAGTGCCCAAGATGTCTGTCAGCAAATGAATGGATAAATAAACTGTGACACAACCAGACAATGGAATAATATTCAGTGCTAAAAAGAAATGGACTATTCAAGCCATGAACCCTAAATGCATAGTACTAAGTGAAAGACTCAGTCTAAAAGGCTACGTACTTTATTATTTCAACAATATGGTATCTTGGAAAGGGCAAAACTCTGGAGACAGTAAAATGATCTGTGTATGCCAAGGTCTGGGGAGTAGAGGGCGGGGGTGGGGGCAGCAAATAGATGGAGAACAGAGGACTTTTAGGACCATGAAACCACTCCGTATGATACCATAATGATGGGTATATGTCATTATACATCTGTCTAAACCCACAGAAAGTACAAGATCCAGAGTGAACCCTAAGTAAAGTATGAGCTTCGGGTGATTATGATGGTCATTGCAGGTTTATCAGTTGTGACAACTGTGCCACTCTGGGCCAGGATGCTGATACTGGGAAAGTTATGCATGTGTGGGGGCCAGGGGGTTGTGGGAAATCTCTGTACTTTCCCCTCAGTTCTAAAACTACACTAAACAATAAAGTCTTAATAAAAAGTTTTCTATGCTCTACAACCCATAAAGTCTGATCTAATTGAAGTAAGCCAGGTAACTGTTTTTTTGCTTATTTTTTTTTTAATAGCAGTCCTAAATCAATAATTGAGAAGTCAGATTTGAAAACCACATCCTTGAGGCATTTTTCTCAAAGTGTAACTAGTTTTAGATGTTGCAAATATCACCTCATCATGTGTTAAAACTACAGATTGCAGGGTCCCACTCCAGACCTACCGAATCAGAATTTCCAGGGAAGGGCAGTGGATTTGCAAAGTTTAGTTATAACATTAGGGAATTCTTATCATTAGAAAAATTTAGGAAACACTGCCCTGTAAGCACACATTTCTGCGTTCTGTATTTCTCTGCTCTGCAGCACACTGAATGCTTTGGACAAATAGCCTTCTATCTGGAGATCAGCCATCCTTGGAGGTTAGCCAAACCTTTTCTGGGTGTAGGGAATTATGAATAGATCATTGTAAAGGCATAAAATCCCAAGTAGTCAAGTTCCATTGGTATGTATCTCTGAAACTGATTTGACTGAGGAAGCTGAGTTCAAAGAATTCCTCTGTCTTTACATAGGAATGACATATTGAGCCATCTTTGCAATTCTCACCCAACCCTAGGCCTACTATGGGGCATTGCCTCAGGGTATGAAAATCTGCAGTGCAGGAACCAAGGGAAAGCATGTTTTAAACTTGAATCAAGAAAGCATAACCATGTAAATTTTCCTCTATTTTTCTGTTTTCTACATATTTCAGTTATGAGCCATCTGTTAGAAAGTTGGTATTTTGCCCCAAGATGAGATATTCTGAATTCAGGTATGTGGTACAGTGGGATGGTAACAGTAACAATAATTTTTATTTAATGACTCTCTCCTCCAACAGACTATTGTTAAGGAACACATCTTTGAAGGAGAGTCTCATGAGAGAAGAGTAAGGAAAGATTTAGTAAGACATACTGAATGCTCAAAATGATGTTTTTCCACATTATACAGAAATATAAGAAACTCTTTTCAGCTTCTTCTCAATACTCATCCTAAGGGCAAGTCATCAGCCTGAAAGAATACCACCTTCCAGTAGCCAAAGTAGTACTGTTTAGTGACCTTAATACTGTCAATGGAAGCCAAAGGTTCATATGCAGCATTTGCAAGACACACCAGATAAAATTCAAGGATAAAACTTCTGTGTGATTTCTTTCAGATTTAGTATAGGCTTTTGATAATGAGGTTAAACCTATTTAGTCATACTATGAAATATTTATTCTTTTTACATTCAATTCTCATTTTATCTAGTAAAATGTTTAACATTTCCTACCACCCATTAACAAAAAATAAAATGTTAGCTGCCAGATACTAAATGATGAGGCTAATTTCGATCCTATTTTATTTTATGAGGAAGTACAGTTTCTATAAACTTTACTTTGTAATAATTATAAAAATGTACAATGTACTTATACTGTTTTGACCAGTTATATACCAACCATCATCATAACGAAAATAAAACCCCAAGACCTATTTTGATCTTTAAATTCTTATGCCTGGGGGCATAAAATACATTAAAATTTCAATCCATGTATGTACAGTATTTTCATTTTCTCTCTTAGGGTAGGATATTATATAAGAATAACTTTCAACAGTTAAAGTTATAAAGTCAACACATGTGAAATATTTATTTAACTCAATAATGAGAGAACTAATGAAGAAAACAGCATGTGGGAAAGCTATTTCAAAGGAGAATTCAAACAGTGGTTATGTTGTCACTTTAAGAAAGGCATGCTGAAATACATTCACTAAGTTTGAGATAAAGCTGTTTAATATCTTGCTGGAAAAATAAATTATTAGAATAATTTTCTCTGAGAGAAACAGTGCATCTCTACTGCATATCATCTCTATAAGTTAACATGTAACTTTATAGAGCCCAAACCTTAATAAATAATAAATAATAAACCAGACAAAGGTACAATCTCTTAAAGAATCAAATAATCTCAAGTGAACTTTTCGGACAAGTGTTCAGTATGAAAAAGGAAAACATGATCTCTTTACCTACCTTCAATTTGAACTTCTCTAGAGTCTCAAGTGTCTTATTTCTGAGTTTTGTTAATTTTTTTGTTAATTTTCCATTAACAGTGATCAACAAAATATGTGCAAACATAAAACAGATTATGACAATTTTTAAGAAATAAAGCAAAAATGTAGAATCTCTACATAAAATCTTTTCATGTATTTTTTTGATGGATGGTAATGATGAGTAAAAACTCAAGATATTTAAGTTCCATTGGTTATAATTTTAAAAATGATCTCATGACTTATTTTAAATTATAATTTTTATAGTATATCAGAAATTACATCCTTCACAATGATTTCAAATTATGCTGAAACTTTAAATGCCACTTAAATATGTGTGTGGGAGGGTACATAGTTTTTCAAAATTCTTATAAGGATGTTAGCAGATATATTTGATAGCCTAATCTTAGAAAATATTTTCCTTTGCTCAAATTTCTGCCAGTGTGATTCCATCTATATTCATCTTCCTGGAATACCTCAAATTATGTAGGAGACGCAGTTGCTTGTTCTCTAGCACTGTAACAAATAGCCACTGGGGAGAGAGTAGTGAGTAAAAAAGGCCTAGGCACCTATCCTTGCAGGGCCTGCAGTCTAGAAAGGGAAATGGAGATTAACCAAATGATTGCTTACATAGAAATAAAATTGTAACCAAGGCATATACTATGAATTTGGGGCATCTAGAGCCTCAAAAGTGAGAGATAAGGTGGGTATCTGGGTGGCTTAGTCGGTTGAGCAACTGACTTTTGGTTTTGGCTTGGGCCATGGTTTCAGCATGGTGAGATTGAGCTCGGAGTTGGGCTCCCCATTTAGTGGGGAGTCTGCTTAAAGATTCTCTCCCTCTGCCCCTCCCCTGCTCATGCTCTCTCCCTCTCTCTATCAGACAAATAAATCTTTTTTTTAAAATTTGTTTATTTGACACACAGAGAGAGAGAGAGAGCACAAGCAGGTGGAACTGTAAGCAGAGGGAGAGGGAGAAGCAGGCTTCCCGCTGAGCTGAGAGCATGACATGGGACTCTTATCTCAGGACCCTGGGATCATGACCTGAGCCAAAGGCAGACGCTTAACCAACTGAGTCACCCAGGTGCCTCTCAAATAAACAAACAAATGTTTAAGGATAAAAGAAGAAAGAAAGAAAGAAAGAAAGAAAGAAAGAAAGAAAGAAAGAAAGAAAGAAAGAAAAGGGAAATGAATCTTGAGTGAGCTGAGATCTGAAGGAAGAGTTAACTGGGTAAAGACAAGGAATTTGGATATTTTTTTAAGATTTTATTTATTTATTTAACAGAGAGAGACACAGAGAAAGGGAACACAAGCAGGGGGAATGGGAGAGGAAGAAGCAGGCCTCCCACCAAGCGGGGAGCCCAATGCAGGCCTCGATCCCAGGACCCTGGGATCATGACCTGAGCCGAAGGCAGAGGCTTAATGACTGAGCCACCCAGGCACCCCTGTTTCCTAACTACTAGTTTCTGACCATTTGAGGAGGGGGCTGTTTAGAGTTACAGGTGTATTCAGCCAGCAATCTCTTGGCTTCGCAGTTGTTTAAAGATAGCTTATTTTAAGGTTTCTGAGGAATTCGTCCATATAATGTGTGGGATGGCCTTTCAGTTCCTTCGTGTCTGGTAGTTTCCAGACTGGAGCCCCAGTTCTCTTTCAGGTAGCTGTTTTGAGCCAACTCCCTGCTAAGATGGCTTCAAGCCATTTTCTTTCTATCTCTCTGTTCACATATCAACCTATGTGATATGTGATCATCCTATGATCTCCTCTGATCATACCAGTGTGTGGAAAACACACTCATAGCCTTGTTCACTCTGTGGGTGGAAGTGCAATTTGTCCCCAGTACGACTCTTTCTCTCTCTGGATAATGCCACAGCCTCTTCTAAGGTATGAGTCAAAGGCCAGAACTCTGTGTTCCCCAAACTTCAGTGGACACTTCAAAATCTTCAGCTGCTTTCCTTAAATAAAGCCCCTTTCACTGGACTAGCAATGAGAAGTACCTTCATCTTCTCCCTCCAAGTAATAAGTGTAATGGTGAAATAAGAGAAATTATGAGTCTTACTGTAAACATTGCCAAAAGAAGTTCTCTCCTTACCCAACTTCAATTTAAATTCGTTTATAGTCTCAGGTATGGGTTATGGATCATAAGACTTTTTTTCATATAACTTCTTCATATAAACTGGATAAATGGGTTAGTGCCTCACTTTGGCCACTATTGTTTGGTTGTGCAACGTTAGGACCTCAGCCGAAACTTAGACACAAAGAATCTCATTTAAAATAATCTTACATTAGTGCATACTATGCTTAATGGGTAATTTGAGTTACTCAATGGACACATCAGCTACTTACAGAATTTGCTACTCTAAACAATGCTGTAATATATACCAAGGTACATTTGTCTCTTTGCAATTTTTGAATATGCTACCAGGAAAAATTCCAAGAAGTTAATGTATGAATCAGGGTTGTGCTTATTTCTATGTATATTTGAAATTGCAGTGGAACAGAATAAAAGTAACCCACTTTTCATCTATCTCCATATTTCATTAAGGTCTTAAATCTCTGCTTATGAGATTAGCACAGAATAACATGTCACTGTTATTTTTAATTTTTTTAAAGATTTTATTTATTTATTTGTTTAGTCAACAGAGAAAGAGATCACAAGTAGGCAGAGAGGCAGGCAGAGAAAGAGGAGGAAGCAGGCACCCCACTGAGCAGAGAGCCCGAAACAGGGCTCGATCCCAGGACCCCATGATCATGACCTGAGCCGAAGACAGAGGCTTAACCCACTGAGCCACCCAGGCATCTCTATTTTTAATTTTTAAAACATGGATTAGTTTACTTATAAACTGTTACTTACCACAAACTTGATATCTTAAAACAACAACAAAAATTTTTCTTACACTTCCAGAGGCCAAAGTTCAAAAATTATTATCAGCAAGGCCACATTCCCTCCAGAGGCTCTACAAGAGAATCTGTTTCTTGTCTCTTCCATCTTCTGGTGATGGCTGGCATTCCTTGGTTTATGGTCACAGTATTCCAGTGTTTGAGGTTAAGATATCAAATGTCTTTCTGCTCAGTCTTTCCATTGTCTTTTGCTGTGTGTGTGTGTGTGTGTGTGTGTGTGAAACCTCCCTCTGCCTTCCTCTTACAAGGGCACGTGATTGCATTTACTGCCAACCTGGATAATCCAGGTTATTCTTGCCATCCCCAAATCATTAATGTAGTCACATCTGTAAAGACTCTGCTATATGAAGTAACATTCGTAGGTTCCAGGATGTGAATATCTTTTGAGGGGTTATCATTTTCAGCTTGCCACAGAATACATGATACGTTTACTGATTCACGGTATTTCCTTTTCTGCAAACTGCTAATTTCTGTTTTCTCCTATGATCAAATTTAGTCATTTGCATTTTTCTATTTTCATTGTAAAAATGAAGGCATGACCCATAGAAAAGGAGATACATTTGGCTTTTTCCTTACTAATACGGAATATTTTTTAGTAATTCAATGTATCTTTCTTCCCTGTTGTCACCACTTAGATTTCTTGTCACTATAAAAATAACAGGCCTTTACTATCTACCATTAGTAAAATTTTTACCAAATATACTTTTACCAAATGTAATTTTTTTTCTTGAAGTATTTGATTTTGGTAAAATTTATTTTAATAAGAAATGAAGCTGCATTTTTGTCCTAGTTTCTAGAGTGCCGAAGCAACACCAATTTTATATAACACAGCCTACCCCACATTTAGCATCTGAGAAACCCCTTACACATAGCTCTGCATTTTCTCTCCACTGAATGGCTCTCTCCTGCTGCACCCATGCAGTCATGTTTCCATCACACAGGACTTACAGATGTTGATATCTGGTAGAGCTTGTCCTCTAACATTATGTTTCTTAAAAGTCCAGTTACTCCTGACTAGTAGTATTTCCAGATGAATTTCACGATCATTTTGTATTTTCAAAAAGAAAAGAAAAGAAAATCCTCATAGTACTTTTCCTCAGATTGAATTAAAAATTAACAAATTTATGTTAGGAAAAATGGAATGCCTCATAATAATGATTTCCTTTCCAAAATCAAGGCATTTTATTATTATTTTTTAATTTTTTTATTTTAATAAACATATAATGTATTTTTATCCCCAGGGGTACAGGTCTGTGAATCGCCAGGTTTACACATTTCACAGCACTCATCATAGCACACACCCTCCCCAATGTCCATTTCCCCACCACCCTCTCCCATCCCCCCTCCCCCGAGCAACCCTCAGTCTGTTTCTTGAGATTGAGTCTTTTACGGTTTGTCTCCCTCGGAATCCCATCTTTTCATTTTTTCTTTTCCTACCTCCCCCCAACCCCACCCCCCACCTTGCATCTCCACTTCCTCATATCAAAGAGATCATATGATAGTTGTCTTTCTCTGATTGACTTATTTCGCTAAGCATGATACCCTCTAGTTCCATCCACGTCGTCGCAAATGGCAGCCAACAAAAGGCATTTTATTATTAAAGGATCTTTATTAAAAATCTTATTAAAGGATTTTATTTAGCTTAAAAACTTTAATTCTTCCTCCGTATAGATTCGTATCATATTTATTACTAGTCATTTAATTTTAAGTAGCTACTATGCTTATTCCTGGATAAGGAAAAGTTATTGGTTGTCATGTACTAATTTATGTCATCAATACCTTTACTGAATATCCTTTTTGTTTTCACATTCTTTTGGATTTTCACAGTATATTATAATGATTTCTGAAAAACATAATATGCCCTCCTTCCTCTCAATATTTATAGCTCTCATTTCTTATTCTTTCTTATCTAATTGCATAGGCTAGGAGCAACAGTTCAATGTAAAGTAATGGCTGCTAAATGACATCACCATCTTGTTCTCAACTATAGCAGAGCGTCTTCTAGATTCATCATTAAATACGATGCTGATTTTCATATGTACATATGGAACATATTTTATTAAAATAGATACACACACATATACACACACACCAGTATGCACAGTGGAATGATATTCAAAACATACTACAGTACCCACCCAGCAGACTCTGACCTCTATCTATGAGCACTGAGCAACCAGCCCACTTGTACACCACCTAATGTACTGTACCAGTATGTACTGACCACATATCAGCTCTATGAATACATGCTACACACAGTTAAGGGAATATTCTATAATTCTTTCTTTGCTTTCTGTGAGATGAATATTTTTTTCTTATTATAGTTTTAATATGGAAACTTTTCTTACTCTCTGGATAAAATGATGATCATGATGCACTCACTGATAAGCTACAATTGGTGATATTCTATGTAGGCATTTATTTCAATATGAATTAAGTTTTTTTGGAGGAGGGTTCTCCTTGTCTGCTTTCTTTCTAGTAAAATTCTAATCCAATTTTTCAAGTGTTTGGAAGCTTCTTTTCTCTATGTCCTGAAACATGTAAAATTGCATTGGTGTTAATTTTTTTCCCATGAAGATTAAACAATTCACCTGTTATAGTCTCAGAATATTTCAAATAACAGAAAACCCAAAGTAGATTAGCTTAAATTACAAAGGAAACAGTTTCTCTTGTTATCCAATAATCCAAAAGCAAAGCATCAGGTGCCACTTAATCTAGGGATTAAATGTTATAGATGCATTTCTCAAGATGTTATCTGCCTTGCTTATTTGATATTTTTTTTCTTCTGCAGAAAGCTTCTTCCCTTGTTCTCAAAGTGTGGCTGCCGCCAGCTCCAAAAGGGACACAATCCTTATTTGCATCCAGCAGCAAAGAGAATCTCTTCAAGTAGTTCTCATGGCAAAATAAACTATAATTCCCAGAAACTAATGCATTTCATTTGCTTTGCCTTTGTTGTAATCTACCCATGTATCAGTGACAGATGTCAAAGAATACACTAATACATTCCTGAGTCTGCTGATGGGGTAGGGTCAATCTCACTCTAAACGCTTGGCTAAGAATTAGGAATTGAATATCCTATTGGAAATTTAGAATACTTTTTAAGGAAAGGGAGGGAGAATGGAGAAGACAAAGAGTAAATATCTATTAATGTATCATGGTAAATTATATATTTTATGTACATATGTGCACAGCTGTAATATGAATTTGCTATGAGTATATTTATATAAAGCCCATGGAACACCAAATTCATGTACTTCAAACTGGTAAGGATGAACTCCTGAGCAAAATGTAAGAAAAATAGATCTTAGATTTCAGATAATGGTAAAAGGAGCTTTTAATTTTATTAGATGGTATTTTTATAGGAATGCTGTATTCATGTATTAAGTATCATTTTATAAATTTCAAACAGAGATGCGGAGAAAAAAAGAAAAGAATGTGCCAATTTTCTCACAGCTAAGTTGAATACCCTAAAAAGAACAACTTAGAAATTACTGTAACTTCGGGGGGCGCCTGGGTGGCTCAGAGGGTTAGGCCTCCGCCTTCGGCTCGGGTCATGATCTCAGGGTCCTGGGATGGAGCCCCACATCGGGCTCTCTGCTCAGCAGGGAGCCTGCTTCCCCCACCTCTCTCTGCCTGCCTCTCTGCCTACTTGTGATCTCTCTCTCTGTGTCAAATAAATAAATAAAATCTTAAAAAAAAAAAAAAAAGAAATTACTGTAACTTCTAGAACAACTATCACTGCTAATAGTTCACTTTCAGGGTATCAGTATGGAATGATATATCTGCATACCCTGCTGGAATATTTTATTTGAGAAATAATAATGAAATCACAATAGTTGTTAGGTATAAAAGAAAAATATTATAATATCATATTAACTAAGTAGGAAATATTCATTGGAAGCCCTGTGTTACTTTAAAATTTTATAATTTTACATTTACCTTTTACATTGTTATTTATAGCATAAGCATCATTTTATAGGTAAGTACTTAGAGACTTAGAGACATTATAGGAATGCACTGAAGCCAGATAGGTAGGAAGTACTTCAATAATGACACAAACCTAGACATTCTAAACACATATCCCATACTGTACACTTTTCATCTCTGTCTGAAATATTAGTGAAGATAAAGGCATCATGCATAATACTATTATTAGAAACATATTTATCTAAAGGAATTTGTAACTATGTGAGCCTAAACTCATGGTGATCATTTTGCAACATGCACATACATCGAATCATTATGTTGTACACTTTGAACTAATTCAATGTTATATGTCAGTTATATTTTAATAAATCTGGAAAAATTAACTAGAGGGTATTATGCTAAGTGAAATAAGTCAGAAAAAGAGAAATACCATGTGATCTCACTTATACATGGAATTTAAGAAATGAACCAGATGAACATAGGGGAAGGGAAATAAAAATAAGATTAAAACAGAGAGCGAGGCAAACCATAAGAGACTCTTAACTCTAGGAAACAAACTGAGGGTTGCTAGAGGGGAGGTGGGTAGGGGGATGGGGTAATTGGGTGATGGTCATTGAGGAGGTCACATGATGTAATGAGCACTGTAATATATGCAATTGATCAATCACTAAAATTCTACCCCTGAAACTACTAATATACTATATGTTAACTAAGATTGAATTTAAATAAAAAAATTTTAAAAATGTATTCATCTATAGGATGCTGATATATTTTTCAACTGAGTGCTATTTCCTCCATAATATGTAATCTATTCTACATTGAAAAGGATCTTCATATTTAAGAGCAATAGAAATCAGACAAAATATTATTACAGTTAAAGAATGATACTCAAATCTGAGAAAAATATAAATAGCTTGCCACAGACATACATCAAAAATACTGTATCTTCTCCCCTGCCAAATGTGATAGAGTAAAGCACTCTTCAGATTTTTTAGGGTATCTTTGAAAATGTGTACAGCAGAAATACCCCAATATTATTGGGTAGCTTATCAGGCTCCTCAGTCCATTCATATGTCCTTTTCTAAAGGGTTGCCTTAGTAACTCTCCAATAAAAGTAGTTTTCTGCAGTTTTTCTCTAAATACTACCCACGTAATTCCTCAATTTAGTCATTGCAGTGGGGGCAGGAAATAATGTATCTCAAATTTGGTTTGCTTCTGATTCCAACAGTTTGGAGACCAAAAACCTAGTAAAAACAGATAAAAGTGTCACTGGTATTAAAATAGCAATCATATGTAATAGTATAGAGGGATGATGGATATAAAACAATTTCCTCTATTATTCCAGGGAAGGATAGACTGATTAAATTTAGTCTTTCCAAAATGAAGTGTGCATGTTACAACTTAAAGGTAACTGACTCTTGGATTAGAATCAAAAGAATATCTTTCAAAGTAATAAAGGGGAAAAGGGAAGGAAGCAAACAAACAAATAAACAAACAAATCCGGAAGAAAGGTAGAAAAGGACCAGGAGTTGATGCAAGTCTAGTAGTGGCTAGGAAGCTCAGTCTCAGATGTGAAGGTATTTAATTTCAAGTTGCATATAATTGGATTTTCTATTTCAGGCCCCCATTCTTCAATGGGACTGAAACTTAATCTCAGCAAATTAAGTAGGCCTCTATTCCCAACATTTTCCTCACATTAGCAACGAAGTTACAGCATGGGGAAATGCGTGAGGAGAATTGGTGATATGGTCCTTCATATTTCATGTCAAAGTATCCCATGACACATATAAAGTACTTCAGCAGGGTGCTTGGCATGTAGTGAAAGTTAGTTATTTTTTTGTGTCTTGACTTCTGAAGCAAAAGTAAAAATTTCACTAGCTACGTCTTTAGCAACTCCTGTGGTGAGTGTAATGACAGTGGTTTGCAGCGTATTGTGTTTTTATGGAGAAGAATTCAAGCAGTGTTAGCTTTACATGACCTTTGGAAGCATGTGGGTAAAGCAGAAAGAGGGACACTGTGCATAGGTTGTTCATAGACCTCATATACTGATATCAGATTTCTACTTTATTATTAATAAATATATATGGTAGGTGCATATAATAGTTCTAATGTTTAAAGTACTTGCATGATACATCTCAAGACACATTATATGTAGGAGAAAGAACTCAGTCTATGGAGTCAGACAAACATACCTGAACACACTCTCACAAGTACTAGTTACATATTTCTGGGTGCCTCTGTTTCTTCTGTAAAAGAGTCAAAATCCATACTGTGTTAGTTTGTGTTCTAGAAGGAGCCATCATGAGAGAAATTAGCATGCAAGGATTTCATTAGGGAAAATGCTGATGAGGGGCAATGGAGAGCAAGCCAGAGGAGGGTGGAAAAAACATCAGATTATGACACATTCTGACCTCAAATGAAGAAGAGAGGGAATGATGGAAGCATCCTAGATCACCCTGTAGTCTAAAGATTGTCAGAGAGCCTTCAGAAAGTCCTCAGGACAGCTCTCCAGTCAGAGGAGTCTCTCATCTCCCAAGAACAAGCCTGCTTTAGTATCCCTGCTGTGCAAATCACTAGCTGGGAGCAGCCCCCGAGAAGCATCGCTTGGGAGAAAGTGGGGCAATGACTACAGAGCAGTGGCTGGGGCCTTTCTTATATTTTATTAAAGTCCCTCTCTACAGGGTATGTTCCCATGGCCACTACATCTACCTTTTGCAGATCTATTGTGAAATTAGAAATGATATAGGTAAAATGCCTGGGAAAGTGTGATTGACATATAATATGTGCTCAATAAAAGAATAGTTATTGTCATATGTTATTTGTGAACTATTTATCATAATAATGGGGATATTCATGTTACATATTGTTTAATCCTCAGAAAACTTCTTCACATTAGGTGTTTGTATTAGTTTTCTGAGGTTGCCATAATAAAGTACCACAGACTGGGGGTCTTAAACAACAAGCATTTGTTTTCTCACAGTTCTGGAGGCTAGAATTCAAGATCAAGGTGTCAGCAGAGTTGGTTTCCTCAGAAGCCTATCTCTTTGGCTTGTAGGTGGCCATCTTGTCCCTGTGTCTTTATGTGGTCTTTCCTCTGTGTGATTCTGTATCTAAATTTCTTCTCTAAAGATAACCAGTTATATTGGAGTCAGGTCCATCCTAATGACTTCATTTTAACTTAATTATCTCTTTTAAGACCCCATCTCCAAATACAGTCCTATTCTGAGGACCTGGGTGTTAGAACTATAACATATGAACTTTGGGGGGCACAATTCACCTATAACAGTGTTGTCAGCCATACACTAAAAATAAGAACTCTTGAGAATTAGAGGTGTCACATAAAATGCCTTGGTTACTTATGTAATGAAAAGGAGAAACAGGATCTCTGTAACTTAAGCAAAGTCCATTGTCTTTTCATTAAATTGCATCATACACCTGACCCATGTATGTACTTGGCCCTTACAGGTGGAGGATAAGAAAAAAAGGCAACTCAGCCTAGAGGATGTGAACCCAATATCCATAAAGTAAGAGAAGCTCTTGAATCAAATTCTATATATCTTTAGACATGGTTCACAATTAAAGGTGAGTTTGCCTCTTGAGGGCTATTTCGCGTATCTTCTGGATACCTTTCTGGTTATCACAACTGGGGGTGTGCTGCTGGCATTTGGGGGATAGATGTTACGGATGCTGCAAAATTTCTTACAATGCACAGGAATGCCTTCCAAAACAATGAAATATCTGGCTCAAAATGTCAACCGTGATGGGACTGAGAAGACCTACATTAGAGTAAGGTAATTTGGTCATTGAGTCAGGACTAAAGGGATAGGAAATTGTCTAGACCTATCTTGAAAATTTAGAAGTCCTGACCATTCCTGAGTATGATGTGTATTTCTTTTCCCAGGCCAGCTGGTTGGTATAGGCTCTGGGTGGCAGCCTGGCAAAAAATGAAACCTATGTGATTCAAACTTAATTCTGGTTTTATAAAATGTCTTTGTCCCCCCTCACACCTGATCCTCCTAGATGAAAAGTTTGGGTGAGAGTAAAGAATAACTGAAGGAAAGGGAGAAAGTATTCCACTCAGGTATTATGGAAATGGAAGAAGAGCAACAACTTAGAATCTAGGGTTACACAGGGGAGGAAGGGGCTTTAATGACCTTTGTCTCTCAAAACCGCTTCTGAAGTCTTCCTCCCCAGGGAAAACATTCTGGAGCAACTATTCCAAAGTGTTAGAAACATCTTCAATTTAACTGACTGTTGGGTCTGCCATCCCCAGCCTGAGAGAAAGCCCTGACCACGTTTCCCCTTAACCCCACTGAGAGATCTACCAGAGATGCAAAGCATGTTCCCTGTTTCTGCAGCATACATGCACGCGCGCGCGCGCACACACACACACACACACACACCCTGGCTGTCATTCTCACCCCCAACCTCAGTCATCACGGGGTGAGTTAATAACACACCACTATGCTGTTGGCATGGACAAATAAGAAAGATTGGATTGACTGAATTTAACAGACCCTCCAAAACAAGGAGCCAACTTACTTCTTTGACTGAACTGGGAACCTTAACACTTACCTGCTAGCATTTTCCACCTGTGCTCCCTGACTGATGTAGGTATTACCTGACAGAACTACCAATTGTAAAGACCTTTCCTTCCAGGGACATCATCTGTACTCTTGAGACTGTCCTCGTTGGGTGAGAGCTGGGCATTAACACTTCTCACTACTGAAAACACCATGACTTGCACCTTAGGATGGGAAACTTGCAGCATCTGGGATCCTTCAACACCCTAAAGGGAAGAGCTTAACTCTGAGGCAACAACATCCATACCAGCGTCCTCAGATTTGTCTGTTATTTCAATTGCTTTAAGGAAAAGGACACTTGGACCGTTAACCTATGGATACATTCTAGCTGACTGCTCTGCTTGGTGGGGGTGGGCATGGAAGGGAAGGGAGTAATGCTTACTTACTCTGGTCACTTTCACAAATCTTGGATGCCCTCCCCACCTCTCCTGCTACTCTTCTGGTTTCAGTTTCACTCTATGCTCTGTGGTTAATACCCCAGACACCACTCCACCCAAGTGTCTTTATTGCTATACAAGCTTATTTTTCTTTCTACTTTAATGCTTTTTTTTTTTTAAGACTTAAGGGAGAACAATCTTTTTAAGACTTTTTTTTAAGATTTTATTTATCCATTTGACAGAGAGAGAGAGATCACAAGCAGGCAGCGAGGCAGGCAGAGAGAGAGAGGGGGAAGCAGGCTCCCTGCCAAGCAGAGAGCCTGATGTGGGGCTCGATCCCAGGACCCTGAGATCATGACCTGAGATGAAGGCAGACTTAACCCACTGAGCCACCCAGGTGCCCCTACTTTAATGCTTTTTATTTCAGTTGTATCTCAGCAGGGCACGATGCATACGTATAGACTTGTCTGCTAATCAGAACTGACCTCATTTTTAATTTATCATGTTGCTACTAATTTGATTGAGAATATAGGATTATTGATTTATGAGTATACCTTGTGATGTAAATGTTTTTACATGACTTTATCCCCAGTCTTGTGGGAAATGATTATGCTACTATTGTTGACAATAAAGAATTTTGAAAGCTATTTATTAAGTGCTGAATATTATCTGGGTAGTTTACATAGAGTTTCTGAATTTTTTTTTTAATTTATTTATTTGACAGACAGAGATCACAAGTAGGCAGAGAGGCAGGTAGAGAGAGAGGAAGGGAAGCAGGCTCCCCGATGAGCAGAGAGTCCAATGTGGGGCTCTATTCCAGGACCCTGGGATCATGACCTGAGCTGAAGGCAGAGGCTTTAACCCACTGAGCCACTCAGGTGCGCCGAGTTTCTGAGTTTTAAGACAAGATGGAGAAAGTGTGGTTAGAGGAGAAAAGAAGTAAATTGTCTAAGGTCATGGGACTGGTAAGCATCAGAGCCTGCACTGTTGGCAAGGGCTGTCTGAATATGAAGCTTTTGCTTTATCTGTTATATCACCTTTTCTTTGTTGGTGTATTTAGAAAGTTCCTCTGCCATAAAAATTACTGGAATTCATGTATTTAAAGCCCTGATCTTGATGAGCCCAGGGTGCCTCCCCAAAAATGCTCACCTCTATTTTATTGTACAGACGAAGCCATTCCAAGCTGTTCCTTCTTTTCATAAATAACCCACTTAAGGGTCCTTTTAAAATTACTTCTAAAAGTCTTGAAGATGAAATTAAACATTTTTGACATGGTACCTCCTTGCACACAGTATCCAGAGAGGCTGAACATTTTGGTCAATTTTTCACTCAGTGTGCAGACAGTTAAGGATTGCTCTTCTGTGTTTTGTTGCCCTCTTAAATGTTCCTGTAATAGTAGGTTATGCCATCTGATGGGCAATTTGCCTTTGCACCATTTTGCCTGTCATGTTGTTTCCCTAACATTAAGTAGCTGAGACTAGGAAAGGGCTCACAGAGGTTACGCAGCTCAATAGAAAGCCTGTCCTTTTTTCTTTGGTTTTTTTTTCTTCTTTTTTAACTTTCCATTACACTTATGCCCTCCTCCACCCTTACTTACAAATTCACTGGAAACAGTACAGCAAGAAATGCAAATATCCATTTTTTTTCTCCTGCAGTGTCCACTAAAAATTTTTTTAGTGTCCATTTTTTAACGGCTGATTAAAACTAGCTGAAGAGAAGAGAATAAGCAGGAAGAGCATAGAAAAATTGTTCATCTCTGTCTAGTTGTCAATAGCTGCTCTGTTAAGGAATTGGGGATACTCCCACCAAAACAAGGGGTTAAGCATATTTTTTTTTCAAAACAACACTCTGAGGATGCACGTAAATGTGTGTGCTCTGGATAACATTCCCCATGACACTCTAGCCAGAAGGAAAACATGACATGCTTTTGGAAAAAACTGCCCTTTTTAACATATACTCACAACATGAATAGTCCCATTACAGCATTTAATTTAACCAGCATGGCTTGAGAGATGTAAAAATGCAGTTTCCCTGCTGTGCCATGTGCTCAGCAATATGTGATTATATCTCCTGAGGTCATGTCCACACTTTAGCAGACTGTATGTCTGATGAAATGATTATTTCTTATTTTAAGAATATACTCTCTTTGTGGCACTTACACAACTCTCTCTTACTTTTGCATGAGATGTGTCTCCTATTGGCACAAAAGTACATTTAAAATGGTCTCTTTTATTTTTGGAATTACAAGGTGACTTTTCATAGTTCAGCATGGATATCATCAAATGGTGCAAAACAACTACGATGGTATTTTGAATGAAAACCAAAATCTGTCTGTGGAAAACTATACTTCATGTCCACACAGACAGCCCATCTGGTTCAAACAATGACCAAAATTGAAATTAAATTCTTCAAAACAGGAGAAACTGCTTCAGTTTTAGCCATTTCAGGAAAAATGGATCCAGTCAACTTGTTCCTCTAAAAATAAACCCTCTTAACTCTTTGCTACAACTTATTTTTAGAAATGCATTGCATTCACTCCTTTCATAAAGCACATTTCATATTACACCTGTTTGTTTATAGAAAAAAACACTTCAGGTACTGTAAGTGGAATTTGACATTTAAGTAGCTTCTTCATCCAAAATTGTTCCTAGATATTAAATGCCATCTCATCTAGCACTATTTTTTGTATGTTAGTCTTTGTAAATTATACTTTAAAAAAAAGATTTTATTTATTTATTTGACAGAGAGAGAGAGATCACAAGTAGGCAGAGAGGCAGGCAGAGAGAGGGGGAAGCAGGCTCCTTGCTGAGCAGAAAGCCTGATGCGGGGCTTGATCCCAGGACCCTGAGACCATGACCTGAGCAGAAGGCAGAGGCTTTAACCCACTGGCCACCCAGATGCCCCTGTAAATTGTACTTTATAACTTAACCTGCTGCTCTGAAGATGGACACAACTTTATTAAGGAGTCAGCAAATACCTTCAGAATTACTTTTCACCATCTGGCAATTGAAAGTGTTCTGTTCTACCCATCACCAGGGTAATAGAGGATACCTTTTCAGAATACTAGTGGGCTGATTCTTGGCATCTCTTATCTAAAAAAAAAAAGTTAAATTGACAACTGCACATTTTGAATCCAGCTTCCTTTTTTATTCATGAAAATACACACTGCAAGTTACTTCCCCCCCAATTACCCAGAGTCTGAATTTGTGTTAAATCTTCACAGATATGTGAATAGCTTCAGTTTGTTTTTTTGATTACAGTTGACTTTGTTTTCCATGTAAACATGAATTTTTATGACAAAAAAGGGCAATCGAAGCAAAGAAAACCATAGTCAGAGTCACTGGGCAAGTAATGTTACAGGCTTTGTAACTGCAGTGTTTACAGCTGTTTTTAAAATACAGCCCTAGAACAAAACTACATTCATTTATATTATCAACCAGTTTCCTTCCCCCAAACTAAGATTTTTTTCTTGCAAAGTAGTTATCATTCAGGTTCTGGTTAGTTTTTTAGTTTAGTTCTTTTTTTTTTTTTTTATGAATTCTGTGAACTTTGGTTTTTACAGAACTAAACCATCCGAGGTGATGACACTGACATCTTTGCTACTTATTGTATACTTAGAAGTTCAAATGAGAAAGCTTTTGGATTCAGACTTTTCAGCTAATTGATGTTTACTGAATATAGAATTTAGTATTAGAATATAGAATTTACTATTGTTGAGGGTCTCGTGTAAAGATTTTACAGGCTAAGATGTGGTCTCTTCCTAGGGGATGTTTCATCTTCCTTATCTTTTTCTTCATCATCGGGATGATTCATTAAGCCAACAGTGCTGCTACCCTGCAGGCTACGTGTTCCATTAGCAGCAGCAGCAGAATGGGATGAGGTGAATTTGTAGCCCCCTGAAGATGATCTTTTAGGAGGAGCCACCTTGTCTTCATTTTCCTTTGTTTTTTTAGTCTCCATAAATTTGAAACAATCTTGAAAATCATCTTCCAGTGGTGGCATAGTTGCTTCTCCTTCCTCTGAATTTCCTTTAAAACACTTTTCTTCCTTAGTGTCCACGACTCTGGTACCCCTGAGAAGTATTTTACTATACAGGATAGAATGTAAATTCTTCCGTATTTGATCCTGCCGGTCTTTTTCTTGTTCATATTTAATCTTCAATCCTTTGAATGTCTGGACATAGTCAATCGATTCAAGTGTCTTATAAAACTTTTCAACTATATGTGTAATGAGAGATTTGATATTTTCCGCTCTTATGTATTCAAACAGCTCAATAACAGCTGAATTCAACATATTGTACCGAGTTCCATTACCCAGAAAAGCTTTGACAACTGGCTCAAAAAGATTTCCCTTGATGATGTAACAATTATAAAGTTCATCTTTAAGGCCAATCATCCTTCTCATAAAGCGGAGCGCACTCAAGACCAGGAAAGTGTGCTTTGAATTCATCAAGATCAAAACTCTTCTTAGCAAATCTTTGCCCAAAATACAGTTTTTAATGTAGTATGTGTGATGTTGTACACAAAATGTGAGCAGCTCTAAAATTAAAGAAAGCAGCTGTGCTGTTTGATAATTATTGAGGCAATGTGTGTTGTTTTTGTCGGATCCAACTACACTATCCTTTTCACATATATCTTCCGAAGTGGTGGCAAAAAGTGGTGCTATGCAGTTGTGTATACAATGCTTGTAGAAAAAATTTAGAAATTCACTTCTTTCACATTTAGGAGATGTTTCATGCATGTTTTCTGGATCAAGAAGAGTATGAAGAAGTCCCATTAAATGAACAGCACCTCCTAGCTCAGGATCAGTATCGCAGATCATTTGCTCAATGACTAAATTAATGAAAAGTTTACCATCTTCACTCTCCTGATCTTCTTCCATGATAAATTCTCGAATCATGGATGGACTATACTCCACTAGATAAGTAAATATATCAGTAGCAGCTGACTTTATTTGCGAATCCTCCATGCTCATTACGATTTTAAGAACAGGAAGAATTCCCAATTCTGTCAGTGTTTTGAACAGAGCATCCTTGTTTGGAGGCTGTAATGTCTGAGAAAATGCACAGAATTCCTTGAAGAAAAGTAGCAATTCACGTCGTCTATCATCATCTGTAGCCGCATTCTTTAACTGTGCAAAGACTTCAGACAAAAAGTTATCATCATCCTGCAGCATGCTGACTATCTCAACCTTGTTGAGGAAAATAAAACTTTTAAGACTAGAAAGAAAGTTCTCTTCATACATGGATGGTGCCGGCAAAAGTATGTCATAGATGTACTGTATCCTATATGTCTGATGTATTTTTTGCCTAAGTTCACCATTTGTTATTGGTACAACTTCCTTGAACCTTGCATTTTGGGTCAAGAATTCCCTATGCCTTTTTGGCTGAGCCAAAGTAGGGTCATATTCAAGACATCCCACCACATCCATGATACACTCAGCAGAAAACATGATCTCAAACAGAGCTGTCTTGTTAAGGAATAAGATGCCTTTAATAATTACATGCAAATGATGTAAGCCTGCAGTGTCCCCTAGGTCCTCACAAGTGTGGAACAGCTGCAGCAAATTTTTAATATAGTTATCATTTTCTAAGATCAGAGCCAGTCTCTGCTTACGGATTGGTGAAGCGAGAACCAAGGTAATGAAGTCAGAAATCTCTTCAAGTTTACGGAGTTCACAGTTAGGCAGGTCAAACACATTATTGGTTTCCAGGACTTCATGCACTTGTTCCTCTTTGGATTCCTCCAAGAGATCTTGTTTGATTTCGATGGATGGATCTTTTCCCTGAACACGGCAAATTTCTTCCCAGATCTTATGGCAACCCTCAGGATCCTGGAAACTTAATGCCACACCGCGGCTCTCTGCTTCAGACCAAATAATCAGGGTTTCCTGTTGTTTCTGACAGGGCGTATTTGAATTTATCTTTGATTCCAAGATTAGTGAGGCGTGGCAATCCGACCTAATGAGCAGGGACACGCCCTGGAGGCGCTTCACGTAAGCGGAGGAGACGTTCCCGGTGCCGAGATCATCCCATTGTTGGTCCTCGTTCAGTGAGTAGACTTTTACACGATACCGTGTGTCGGCCATGGCGACCGCTGGCTTCCCGTCCCCAGCCTTGGTCTCGGTGTGGGGGGCCGCCGGGTCGCATGTGCCCGGAGTCGACTGTAGTTGTCGCTGTTCTGGCGGCGACTGTTGCTCGGGTGGTGGGAGGGGAGAATTAGGGTGGGAGGTGGAAGAGAAGTGGCGTTCAGGTGGACTCTGGTGGTTCCTGAGGTCTGCAGAGTTCCCCCGAGTCCCACTTCCCCTCACTTCCATCTTAGGTTTCCCTCTCTCCATTTTGCCCTCGCATATTCCTTCTCAACGTGGGTTTACGGAGTGAGCCTTTGGCTTGCTCCTGGTCGTCTGGGAAAGCCTCGACAACGGCAGGATTCTTAGGATTGTCGCAGGATTCTGCCCAGCTGAACATTCTAAATGTGTTGAGGCATTGCGGCCAAGCTTACATGGAGGCTTAGTGATTAGAGCAAAGCACTGTTCTTTCCATTAAAAAAATAATCCAAACAACAACAACAAAAAACCCTTTTGTTCCCCAGAAGCATTTTCACTTAACAGTGTGTAGGAGACTTAGGACTTTAAACGAAAGAAAGCCGAATCATTTATGTCCTGACCAATTCAACACCTTATTTCCTGATCAATTCAACATCATGTTGAGACTTCCCCACCCACCCCCCACCCACGCACCCCCCCCCCCAAAAGAAGCAGAAGCCAAGTGAAGTGTGGACTATTACTGACAGTCAGAGATCTGTAGGTGGGTCTTCTCCAGAAAGCCTGCCCTATGTATCTGCCACTCACTTAACCCACCCTTGGGGGAGGATCTTGTCCCCAGAAGGAGCTGGCAACTCTTTCATTCTGTTCAGCTGGGCCTGAAGTGCGGTCATTTACCACAATGGGAAAACCTTTTTTCCAATCTATAACCACACTCCTCGTTCTTAGAGGAGTGGGCCAGAGAGAAACTGGGTTGAAATTAGCTAAGAGTGCTACTGCACATCACAGATCAACTGTTTTATTTCTTTTCTTGATCATTACAGTGATAGGAACAACCACAACTAAGTAATAATACTTGAGTACTTATTAGTATTAGAGAAAGGTAATAACATAATTGATCACGTTAAATACTTGACTACTTTTTATGTTCAAGACAATGTGACAAGAATTTTTATATCTTTTTGTACTTAATTTTCATGAAAACCTAGTGATATAGCAATACTAAGGTTCCTTCTAAGATTAGGAAACAAACTTAGAGAAGTTAAATAAATTGCCAAAGGTCACACTCCTAGTAAGTAGAGGAACTCTGATTTGAACACATGTCTTTCCGATTCCAAAATTGGTTTTCTCAGCCATTGAACTATGCTAGCCCCTTCTTTTCTTGGCCTTCATTACATTTTATTTCACATTCCTTCCATCCATATAATTTGTAATCAACATAAAATTATCGAGAAGATGAAAGTCACGCACTTCCTTCTTTAGATCCACATCTGTGTATAGCCAACTGAAAAATAGAAGCTTGTATATGGCAACTTTGTTAAATATAATTTTAATAGTAACCAAGTTGATTTTTGATGTAGCAGCAACTTCTGCAGTTTTCTTTAAGAAAAATTTTTCCCCCAAACATTAACCCTGTTATGGCAAGGGAAAAACAGAAATGGGCCACGTCAAGCACATTTGGACTTGAAGAGCCTTGTTTCTAACTCATTTTACATAGCAGTGGAAATGTGTGACAGTTCTCAAGTAGAGCACAGAAAAACTCTTTCACATACCTCTTTTGCAATGTCGCCTCCAGGAGATTACAGTACAGGAATATTCCCTGGGACACCACAGCTGGGGCACTTGGAGACCTGAATGGAAATGACAATCATTTCATGAGAAAACTCAGATCAATGCCAGGATACTGCTGGTTTAGAAACCTTTACAAATCACTAATAATACACATTCTTACGCATAAGAATTAATAAATGACAAATACAAACACTGATATATGTACTTACTAGCTTAAAATTCCTGTCTTATTTCAGTGAGAGAATAGGCACATATGTAATATTTGACATGCATATAATGACATGCATGCTAATGGTCCAATTTTTTTTTCTCTGCTGTGGTTATATTAAAGTTTTTATCAGAATCAATTATAATACTGTCAATTGTCTGAATATGCCCTCAGGTTTCATTCTCTGAGAGGCATTCAGCATGAATCTGTGTGTTCTCACAATTTCATCACAGGGAGTTTCCCTTAGGCCAATTAAGGTCCCTTTATCTTAATTAGGTTAGGGAGAATCTCTTTGCAGTCAAAAAGAGTCTCAAGTCCAAATTTCTTGTTGCTATTTTTGTGGTAGATTCTCTCAGGCCCTGTCTTATTTGGTTTGGGAAGTAGAACAATGTCCTTTTTTGCTTCAGTAATTCTACCTCCCTAAGATTATGATTTTATTGTTGTGTTGTTGTTTTACAGAGAACATATAAATATGAATATATATGAATAACAAATGCTATGTTCTAGGAGCTGTGAAGTCCCTTTTATAGGTATTATTTATTTTTTATTTAATGCTCATACAATAATGGCCTGAGGAAGATATTATTACTTCCATATTAGAGAGGAAAAAAACTTGAAACTCCAAAACTGAATCATACGTTTGGTTCAAACCTCTGCAGTAAGTGATATTGCTAGGATTTGAAAGTAGACCTATATTATTTCAACTCTCCACTTCCCTGCTCCCAATATGCAAAGCTTTCTCTTAGACTGTACATAAATTGTTATAGCAGATCTTTATAACAATTGTGATTTTTTTTACCCCAACTATCACTGCTATTTGATGTTTCTCTGTTTTATTTTGTGAATGAATATCACTGAGGCTAGTTCAGAATTAAAATAGGTAGATTTGATGTGAAGACTCTGGATCCCTCTTCTGTTTTTGGATGCCTTTCTCTTTCATGCTTCCCCTGCATGACCTGAGGGTAGTAAGAAGTAGTTCTTGAGGATTCTGCCCTGAAAATAGTTTTAGATAAGGACCTTATAATTCATTCATATTTTATGACTACTAAGAGCATAAGTTTTATATTTCTCAGAGTTATTTTAGAAAATGATAAAGGAATGAGTCTACATTTCTGAATTTTAAGGATAACTTACTCAAGCCATATATATATTTTATATATATATCACTTGGATATCTAAGTAGTCTATCCATAAGAGGAGAGAACATTTCACGGTAGGAAGAGCAAGGTGATTTTTAATTTTATGAAATAGCATTAGAAATAGAATTACTCAAAAGTATCTCCTCTAAATTTTTCAACTTCAAAATCATTAGCAAAAAACACCCATGTATGTTCTGTACAAGCTCTCCAGGTAACTTATTTCATGGAATGTTGCCCTTTTTTGGCTACAATCACCACTAATTTGGAAATCTGAAATAATCTCCCCTGGCTTCTGCCTTTTCCCCCCACTAGTATATTCTCAGTACAATAGCTGGAGAGGACTCATTTAAAACACATTGTATTCTCCAACTCCTCTGCTCAAGATCAATGTGTTTCTGCCTTAGAATAAAAGCCAAAGTTCTAACTATGGTTTTTGAGGCCTGGTCCCCTTGACCAATCTGAGGTCTTCCCTTATCGTCTCTGTCTCTCTTCTTTTGCTACAACCACACTAGCCATCTTACTCTGTCAGAAGCACACCAGGCACACTCTTGCCTCAGGGCTTTTGTACCTGCCTTTCATCTGCCTGGAACACTAGTTTCCAATATCTACATGGCTCAGAGCCTTACTTCATTAAACCATTTATTCAAAAGCCCTTTTCTTCCAGTGAGACCATCCGTAAGTACCTTTTTTTAAAATCGCAGAGATCTTCTACCCCAACCCATCCATCTGTTTTCTTTGATGTATCTTTTTTCCATATCACTTAGCATCATCTGAATATTTTGTACTTCATTTGTTATGTTTTCTGCAACCACACCATCAGTTGTTTGATGGCTTTGATTTATCAGCTCGTTTTTCTCACTGCTGTGTGCCTAGCACTCTCCATAAAACATGATATATAGTAGTTTCTCAACAATTATTTATTGAATAAATACAAAAATGAATACATATTTTTTCTAGGATGATTTCCAATAATCTACTTACTTATTCTTCACAAAATTATGAGCAACACCTATGTATAGGCCCTATACCAAGCACTGGGGATAAAATAGTGAATTTGAAATTTATTTCCGGTTATCTTATGGAGCAAAGAAATAGTTTTAAGAGGAGATATTTCTAATTTACAGGATACATCTGGCATTTCCCCTGCTGCCCCACTCCCACTCTTCTTTTTTTAAAGATTTATTTATTTTTTTTAGAGAGAGAGAGAAGTGTGCACACATGCAATGGAGGGGAGCAGGGGCAGCAAGAGAGAGAGAGAGAAAATCTCAAGCAGAATCCCTGCTGAGCTCAGAGCATGCCACAGGGCTCAATCTCAAAACCGTGAGATCATGACCTGAACTGAAATCAAGAGTCAGACACTTAACCAACTGAGCCAACCAAGGACCCCCCTAATCCCACTCTTTTGGATTGTTTTCTTCTTACTGATGGAGACCAGGGAAGCAATATCATCCTGTTTTAGGCTTTTAACTTTATGAAAAACGTTTATTCCAGTGAGACCATCCTTAAGTACCTTCTTTAAAATTGCAGAGATCTTCTACCCCAACCCATCCATGAAATATTTGTGTTCTGTCAAACTCTTCTTTCTAAATCTTGGGCTAAATCACAGCTTTTCCATCAACTCTCAGGTATTGAAAGAACCCTAATTTTCTAATACTAAAATTTCTAGTCCATTTTAAGCTTCTATCTAAGTCATGTCTTGTCCAAAACAAGTCCATGGCCAAGCCTAGGATCAAAAGATGGAGAAGTATGCCCCACCTAAGATGGGAAAATCATAGCAAAATTACATAGCCAAGGATGTGGGGTGGGTGGAAGGAAGGTTGAATGGGGACATTAATGCAGTGTTCCACAAGCTTGACTATAACAGCTGTAACTCAGAACTTTAAAGGGCAAAGAGGGATATATGTTCACCTTGTATAAAGAATGTTAGGATGTGTGGATATTTAAAACTTATTAGGGGCACCTGAGAGGCTCAGTCATTTAAGTGTCCAACTCCTGGATTCAGCTCAGGTCATGATCTCAGGGTCATGGGATCAAGCCCCTGTGGGGCTCCATGTTCATTGGGTAGTCGGCTTCTCTCTCTTTCTGCCCCTCCCTGCACTCGTGGTCTATCTCTCTCTCTCTCTCTCAAATAAATAAATAAATCTTTAAAACATTTTATTCTCAGCTGAAAACATCATCCTGTTATATGTGCATTGCAACAGTTCCAGCTACTATCTTTCCAGTGCTCAGAGGTAAGAACCACTTTAAGTGTTTTTTGGATCCACCGGCAGTTTCTATTAGCACTACCCAATTTTCTACTGAGTGCTTGGCTTCCTTGGAAGCTCCACATCTTTTTGTCACATCACAAGGAATTAAAGGAGGAAGAAAAGAGGGGGTTGAGGGTAACGTTGTTCTCTTGACCGCAAGTACATTTTAGACTTCGACTTTCAGTGCCATGCTTGCCTCTTTTTCTTCTGTTCCAATAGTTTACTTCTCAACTTTTCAAGTTTTGTTTTAAAATGTACAGTTCATAGATCCCCTCCTTCTTTATCCTGATAGACCATATTATTTCCTGTTCCTACCTAGATCTCCACAAATAACACTAGCTGACTACTTACTAATTAGCTTACAACCATGTTATATAACTAATAGCAATGAGCATCACTTGGAGCTAAACACCACTCAGTGTTTGCTTAGAGGCAGTAATCGTCTTCATTTCTCCAGTGTAGCACTAGTTTTATTTATATCGTAAAATCTAAATTTTCACTTTTTTAGGCAGTAGTTGATTTCAACTTAGTATCTTTGCTTTAATTCCATTAACATTTAAGGGAGTGCCTTGAATACATTTGATTTTTTGTTGATATAATTAGATTGAGTTAGAGACAGAAAAAAAGTATTTTCATGATAAGGGGAAATCTCAAACACCTTGGCTAGTATTGGTTTTGGATATATTACTACTTAAAGTGTGAAGATCTGGTTCATTCCTCCTAAAAAATAACCTTTTGTGTTTTATCACTGCTAGGTGATCTGCTACCACTTTCTTAGGTGGGAGAGCTGCCATGGCCGTGTAGGAATTTATTTTTGAATGCTGACCTTATTCAGAAAAATATAAAACCTTTGTTTACAGTTACTTAAAAGAATAATTTTTAAAATCTCCTAACAGCACATTTCTTTATCAGATATATAAACAATATATACAACATCACATAAAACAAACATAAAAGGTTGTTGTAATCAACATGTATTGCATAACTTAAGTACAATGACTGTATTGTTCCCCGTGTCTCAAATGGCTCTTAGGATTATATTTTCCATGAAACACGACCCTGTAAAGTGAAATTTGATAAGGTCCCATGTCTTATGATCTCCTATATTTGTGTTTGTTTGTCTGTTTTATTGTTTGATTACTGAGGGTAGGATACTTGTTGCCTACCCAGTAGATGCCATTAGCATCTTTTCCCCAGGTTGTGACGACTCAAAATGTCTCCAGACACTGCTGACTGTCCCCCGGGGGGCAAAGTCATCCTCAGTTGAGGTCAACTACTACTAAATATTTTCAGTTCTCATCACCTAGTAAGTGTTTAGAAATGCACAAAGTAGTTCAAAAAAGAAAAATTTTGCCATCCCCCTCTTTTCATGTCCGATGTAGTAAAACCAGCTTATTTGTACTTTTGTCATCCCAGATTTCTATTAGCCAGGATTTCTGCACATTTATAGTGGAACGATGAATGACATTAATTATCAGACCTCTCCCCCAGATAATCATTACGTGAATCTGTTGTGTTAGTGACCACCTTCCTTTAGTCTCTTCTGTTTTCACACTCCTCTCTGCAAGTCCAGGCCCTTTAGCATCCTGTAAGGCCTCACCTCTTCACACCCATTGTGAGTACCTCTTCCCCACCCTGCACCAACTCACTGGCCTTGAGTGTTTCTTTCTTATGTGAGGCTTCTGCTCTTGCTACTTCCACTGACTAAAACTCCATGCCACGTGTTTCCATGTCCACCTCATCATCATTCACATTGCCTCTCAAAAGCTATTCCCTCTGAAGGTCTTCTCTCCCCGCACAATCTAAGACAGCACTCCCTTCTCTTCTCATGCTCTCTAGTATCACTCCATTTTAGCTTCTCAATAGAACTTTCCCAGTCTTATCACCAGATTTATCACATAAGTTGTTTACTCTTATTGTCTTATTCTACTCCCACCCCACCAAAGGCAAAGATGGGTCCAGGCCAGTCTTCTTCTCCCCTGGGAGACAATAGTCATTCAGCAAATATTTAATAGATGAGTGCTTGAAAGAATGTGTAAAGATCACTTTTTCTACTTGCCAAAAAGACATGGATAACATTTGTGAGAAATCATCTCCTTAAATGGACCTTCACTGAGATGTCATCGCCTGTCACCCGGTCTGTGTTTTAACCCTGTTTGAAGTTCATAGTCACTTCTCCCTCTTAACTACATTTGTTAGTCTAACTACCAACATTTTCTCCTCAACATTAAGGTTCCATCCCAATTATCTTTCAGCAAAAACTCTTATCTAGTACTTCACCAAGAGAATAGATACCAACTCAAGGCTCACCTTCCATTTTCAAGCAACTTTACTCATATGTTTAGCAATTTCTACCTCTCCCTCTTCCATCTCAGAAAAAGGAGTGAGCCTTCTCTTCTTCAAGAATCCCCTTGTATTCCGTGCTCTGCATATTGTGCCCTTTCTGGCCTCCCAAGGCTTCCTGTGCCATAAATCATTCTTTCTGTGACTTCAGTCTTTAAACTCTGCTTAGGAATCATTTCTTTTCCCCCTTCAATTAAATATGCTCTCGTTTCTTCTATCTTAAAACAGTCAAGCAGGTTCTCAAAACAAGAATCACATTCATAACTTGCATAATAACACTGGTAGTACCCCAAGTTGAGAGTAAAAATGTTTATGTTCACTGCTGTATTCCCAGATTTCTATTAGAAGAGATTTCTATATAGAAGAGAGCCTGGTGCGTGGCAGGCATGCAGTATGAAGATTCATTCATTAACCAGCTTTTAACAATTGCCAGTGTTCGCTCTGCATGACAGACACCATTCCAAGTGCTTCATAGGTGCTCTTGCTTAATCCTCATAATACCGGTATCATTATTAGTTTCACTTTACTGATGCAGAAACGGGTATAGCAAAAATAAGTAATTTTACTGAAGGTCATAGAGGCCCTGCTCTCTTAATCTCTAGGCATGCTATCTCTCAATTATGAGTAGTTGTACCTGTAGCAAGAGATGGATAGAAATTTATGTGTGTGTGTATCTTCATCTATATCTATAGAAATGTGTGTGTGTGTGTGTGTGTGTGTGTATGTCTCCATCTATATCTATCTGTATGAGACATGTATCTGTCTCTCCCCCCCTCTCTCTATCTTGATTGAATGTTTAACTTTAGAGTGCAGGTACTGCATTATATAAAAAGAATTAAGTCCCTTGTTTTATTAAAATCTGTTACTTTAGTATGTGGTTTCACTAGCCAGATTTTTTTGAGTTATTTATTTCCAATACTACTTTCTGCATGAAGATAATAAGGTTAACAAACTTACCTGAGTTTCAACAGTAAGTAAACATTCAGAGTTTAGTTTTGTACCCTGATAGACTCTAAAATCTGTGTGTTTAAGTTCTTTGCTACACAGCCTGTCACTATTCTAATTTCCATTTCTTTAAATAGATCCTGAAAGTACAGTGTATACCTACCTTACAAAATCACAAGTTTATGATCTTAAGCATTTGGGGACAAACAAATATATGTCTCTGTATCTCCCTTTGTATCCCTCACCCCTCTCTTTTGCTCCATAATGGAAAGCATAGACAACAATTAGATATCACGTACTTCTACTTCGTTATCTTAAGTATTTGCCTTAAAGAATTTGCCCCTCAAGTAGAAACATTCCTATCCTATTTATGATTTTTTGCTCTAGATAGAGAAAAACTAACCTGGAATTTAATTCTCCTGTTTTCTCATGCATGTGATGTATTGCTTGAACTTGCCTTCAGCAATATCTTACTCCTTTCAATTTTTGCATTTTTTTCCCTTTCCAAATATCTTTTTTTTCCCCTTTCAGTATTTCTTTCCATTCTGGACTCTTAAAAGATCTTTGTAAACATAGGTTTTATAACCATTTGTCTCTCTTGTTATTCAATAGGATTATTTTTTGGAATAATTGCATTATGGAGCCTGCCATTAATTTCCCAGGCTATATCTCATCTACTGAAGTTGTGTATATAGAAGCCCTTTTAACATTTTCCATTTGAGATTATTTAATCGATACCTATCTTCTCTTTCCCATACACGCAAGCACATGGCATCCACAGCTAGAGTTGTACTACTTAAACTGGATTTTTTAATGCTAAACAGCTATTTGTTTTGCTTTAATTCTAAAAGACCTCCAGATAAGGAGCTTACTTCCATAAGTAATATTTTCTAGCATCATTCAACTTGCACCAATGGGACAATTTTTTTTTTTTTGCCTTTTCTCTCAAATAAGCCTTCATGTTTTAATTTCTTCCTATTCTCTGTTCACTGACAAAGACAGAGAATGGAGTTCATGTATGTTGAACTGTTCTTTCATCTGAAGTTAAGGCCAGTCTTCTTCAGGCCAAACATACCTGACTTTACCATGCATTTATGATATCTTTTGTAACCAGTTGCTAATCTGACTTTTTTTGTTGTGTTCTCTCTCTTCATAGCAGCTAGTTGCAGTTGCATATCTCAAAAAGAAATATCATTCCAATATAGGACAATTCTAAATATCTTTTAAAAAGTCCTCCATTATTCTAAAATTATACCTATTTAATTATCCAGTCTGCATGTCATGTGTACTTATGTTGCCTTTAGCAATATAAGCCTGTGTTTCACTTTAATTCAACAATGGGAAAACGAGAGGAAGGATATGCTTTTTTTGCAATATTCTTGAAGTTGCTCTGGGCACATACTTATAGGAGTCTTTGCCATTTATTAAGAATAATCAGCAGAGAAAAGCAAAGAAAAATGATAAGGCATATCCATTCCCTAGGGCTCTAATGTTCAGGCTCCATTGGAGTCTCGAGGGTATTTTAACACCTAAGGCCTCCAACTATAAATCTGTCCCTCAGGTCTTTTCAGTTATTTCAGGGAAGTGTCAGTTGCTCACGGTACAAGAAGCAATTACCCCACGCAGAAAATAGTTCAAGGAAAGAAAGGAAGAAACCTGCTTAGTGAAACAAGGTACTGAGAAAAGAAAACTTATGAAGAAAATAAAAGAGCATGTTAAAAAAAAAGTATAATGATATATATTTGCTGTTTATCTAATAGTCACAAGAATAAATATATAGGGACATATAGCTATCTATCTATATCTATCTATCTATCTCCCTCTCTCTATATATATATCTGTATCTACATTTACATCCATATTTATATCTTTCCTACGTGTGCACACATATCCAGTCTGTAACCAAGAGGAAGCAGACCTGGTGGTTAAGAGCTCAAATGCAAAATTTGATACCTCAAGTTGAAATCGAAGCTCTGCCAGGCCCTAGCCATGTGACATGTACAGGATACCTACTAGTGTGGGCTTCAGTTTGTGCATCTCTCAAGTGCAGCCATTACCTGCCTCCTTTGGCTGTTATGGGATTACAAGTGGTAACTGACATAAGACACTTAGACAGTGCCTGGTGAAGTTATTATTTAAATATGGTAGTTCCTTTAAAAATCTTATAACTGCATGAAACAAAAAAAGTATTCTTTAACACATTTCACTATCTTCTAAGGGGGATGGGTCCAAGAAACTGAAAGGTTTTTGCTGCTATTGACCAAGCGTCTAGGTGGTAAATGCAAAGTTATCACCACTCGGACACATTGCCATAGGCAAAGAGTGAGCTGTTTGGAGCCCTAAGGAAGGATCGTAAGAGACATGAAGTCCCTCTCTCTACTTCCCTGGCCCCAGCACTGTCTCAGGTGAAGACAGCAAAGGAGAACCTCTAAGAAAGGGAGGAGGGCAGGATTGACTCCCTGTCTGGGAGGTTTTGGAGGGGGTACTGGTCTAAGGCGTGTTTTGGAGTGAGAAGGTGAGTGCTGTGTAATAGAAGTCCTCCCCACCAGCCAACACCCACCCCCAGCCTCTAGGTAATCTTGCTCTTTCTCAATACCTTTGGTGGTAATTGGTTTTCTTCTGAAAATAGGTCAAGTTGCTCAGTTTCGCTTAACAGCTTGAGCCCAGGGCACAGTCAGTCTGTGCAGTTAGTCTCACCGTTCCATGGGTTACTACTTAAAAATAAGGACTTTAAATTGCTGAGCACACTAATATGATGACACCCACTTCCCTTAGAGGTAGGTACTCTACCCTGAGTTGTACAATTTTCTATAATGACATTTTGATCACCAAAGTCAAATTTCCCAAATCATATATAGTTTCTCTAGAGGAGACTTACAAAATTTCTAAATTTTCCTAGATTTTTCTAGCCTAGAGACAATTTATGTTTGAAGATATTTACACATTTCTTATAAACAAAAATAACATTCATCATCAAGGGTCTAATAATTTTGCAAAATACATTTTCCCCTATGAATGTTAAAGAGCACAGCTCAGGAGCTAAGCAATCATATCAGATTCATTCAGAATATTCAGAGGATTAATTCTGGATTTATTTTGGATTGTCGGTGTGTCACTTGGGTAAGTGACCTAACTCTTCTCTTTGTCTCAGTTTCTTTTTGATGGGATTGGAATGATAATCAGACTTCTCTTTTAAGACTGGACCTCGGAAAGGAAATTTAAAATATTTTTTTCACCCAAGCTTTACCATATAAGTGCTGAAAATATCAGAGAACGAATTTCATGCTTAACTAACAAAATTAATTGCATTAATTGCTTAAATGCAAACCAACACACTGTCAAAGACTAGACATTGAAAACTGGAAGTGATATTTATGAAAGATAAATGAAGTTATTTCAAGTATCCAGTGAGTATTTACTGAGTGCCTCCTAAGAGCTAGGAAATTTCCTGGGAACTCAAAGGCAAACGCTGAGATGGATGCTCACCTTTAGCTCCTCTTGAATTTTCAGCCTTAGAAAGGAGACACTTAAACACCTGTAATGCAGGCACATCACAGGGCCACATGAGGCAGCCCAAACATATCAGGGAGTCTTTCCAGAGAAAATAATGATTAAGTTGTGTCTTGAAGAAGAGTTAGGGTTACAGATGTGTGTGTGGGAACGTGGCAAGGCAGCAAGAGAAGAGACCACAGCTAGGATGAAAAGCTGGTCGTAGGTCATGAAAATCATGTATAGTGGGTAAGTTTGAAAAGATGAGCATGGCACTGTTCTCTCTGTATCATATGGAGAGTGGAGAAGAAAAGCAAATCAGGGATCCTAAAAAAGAACACTGCAGACATCTTAGTGAGAGACTGTTGTGATCTGGATTGCAACTTTAGCAGTGAGGGTAAGGAGAAGTTGATAAATTCAAGAGACATTTATAGGTTTTAATTAACAGAACTTCCTGATTGATGAAAATGAGGGTGATCAGGGCAAGTGGAGACACAATGAAAAATAATTACCAACTCGGTAGATCGTGATGTCTTTCAATTAGAAAGAAAGATGGGTTTAGGGCAAAAGATTAGTATAGTTTGGATGGATTGAGGGTGGCATACTTACAAGACAGAACACTACAATAAGAGCGCTGTGGAGTGAAAGGTTGGTTATTTAATCTGCTTATTTTGCTTATGTGGATGTGACACAGTGACGTTCTGCAGAGTGTTGGGAGGGACTTCAGAAATGATGAACTGAATATTTTCATGCCACAGAGTTAACTGTTCCATCAGAAAAGCTCAAGGTAACTGTCAAGGCTAAAGAGAGAGGTGTCAATGCTCAGTAACAAAGAATCACTGCAAAATTGGCAAGAGAGATTAATTTTGCCTCCTGTGCTTCCTTCTTCTTCTTGCAGCACCGCTTTACTTTCTTTTCTAGGTTTGCATCTGTTTGATTCTGGCCAAATTCTACCAATATCTAAAGAGAGAAAACTGTGCTTCCTAAGCTGCAAATGGTGGAGTTGAGAATTGCTGCTCTCTTTCTTCAGCTGCCAGCATTTACTCTTGAGGCCAAGTTGAAAGTAGGTTTCACTTATTTGTGGAACATAAGGAATAGCATGGAGAACATTAGGAGAAGGAAGGGAATAATGAAGGGGGGAATCCATGGGGGAGACAAATCATGAGAGACTGCTGACTCTGAGAAACAAACTGAGGGTTTTAGAGGGGAGGAGGTAGGGGGATTGTTGAGCCTGGTGATGGGTATTAAGGAGGACACATATTGCTTGGAGCCGTGGGTGTTATACGCAAACAATGGATCATAGAACACTGCATCAAAAACTAATGCTGTACTGTATGGTGACTAGCATAACATAATAAAAAAAAAAAAAAGAAAAGAAAAGAAATTAGGTAACTCGGTGCCTGGGTGGCTCAGTGGGCTAAGCTTCTGCCTTGCGCTCAGGTCATGATCCCAGGGTCCTGGGACAGAGCCTGGCATTGGGGTCCCTGCTCAGTGGGAGGCCTGCTTCCCCCTCTGCCTGCCGCTCCCCCTGCTTATGCATGCTTTCTTTCTCTCAAATAAATATATAAAATCTTTAAACAACAACAAAAGAAAGTAGGTAACTCATTGAAAAAAGGATAATATATTCTCCGTTTTTTCTACACCCTTAAATTCTGGAAGTGTTTCCCCAGCTCTTCTACCTTTCCTTTCCTTCAAAGTTGCAAGAGTGATACGTAGGACATAAACTCCTGCTTTTTCTGAGTAGATTTAAAGTAACATGGTAATTGGTCTGCAGAGGTCTGGAATTTGGACTTCGTTAATCTGAGAAGGAGAGAACAGAAATGATTATAGGCAAAAATGGGGAAATAATAAGCTAATTTTCAGGGCTTCTCTCTGTGTGGGCACACGTGTGCATGTGTGTTTATGTGTGTTTAGCTGCCTCGCTGGACTTTGTTTTGACCTCTTTCTGTGCAGACATTTGCCTGGTACTCTACTGCTGACCCAGTGTCCTTCTCTAAATCCTTTTTCCTAGAAGTCCCCAAAACCCATTTTGCCATCAAAACCCATAGATACATATTTTTGGTATACAGTATATGAGAAACACTGCGGGGTGGGGGTCAGTGTGCAATGTTAAATGACCCTATGTATAGTCATTCAAAGAAAACTAGCAAACCTAAAAAATGTTCCACATTTTAAACTTCAAGAAGTCTTCTACAATAAATCTTTCAGTTATTTTTAGAATGAAAATACCTAGAATGTGGATTGTTAGCTCACCAAGTAGGGATGTGTGGCCTGGTTGTAGTGACCCCATTGATTTGAGTTCATTCCCAACTATGATTTTTGATGAATCTTTAGTCTCATGTGTCCAATTCTACTTTACCATTCTCTTATTTTGGGGATAGATATTTTTAGACTTGATATCCAGAAAGGCATTTTTTTCCCTCTGTAATATACAGACCTTCAAATATTGTTAACCCTATACCTCCAAGTAAGCCAGAAATTTTGAACTGAAAAAAGTATTAGCACCCACCCCTTTATTGAGCTGTTACAGTTGTAATTACGGGGGAGGTAAATTTCCTCTTCTTGTTATTAAAGCATATACAAGCTGAAGAGTGGATTCATGCATTAATAAGTGCTTTTTTTATTTGCCTGCTGAGAAGACAAAGTTGAATTTTGCTAGAGTCATTTAATTCTTTAAGAGTAACGAAATATCTGAAGGCATCTCTACTTAGTTTTAAGAGAAATAAATATAGGGTGTCTCATCCATGAAGAGTTAGGATTACATTTGCTTTCTTTGTGTGAAAGATACATAATTCATAAGTTAATGAGTTGTAAAGGTCTTCTCATAAGTAAAATTATATTATCACTTCCAGGAGTAGGATAGTCAAACTATTCTGTAATAACTCATTCAAGTTTATTTTATCTTAACTTTTAAAACATTATCCCTTCTTTTTAATTTTGCCATTAAAAGAATGCCCAGATACAGAGGTGGGAGTTACTAGAGTGAAAACGGAGAGAAATCTTAGATAATATTCACAAGTTTATCTTTTTTTTTCCAAAGACTATTTTTTGGAGAGTGAGCAAGAGAGCAGGGGGAGGAAGAGTATTTATAAGATACTAAAAAATGCTTGTGCCCCCCAAATATGTTAAGAATACCTGAACTATACCACCAGACTAATTCTGTGATAGTGGTTAAAACATTGTTTAATAACAAGAGTTAGTTAGTTTGATTAAATGATTTTTGTACTTATTCAACACATATATCAAGGACCATGTAGGCGGTATAGTTGCAACACTAAAAAGACATTTGTGATTCCTCTCCCAAGGAGCCCACACTTTAGTAGGAAAGCCATATTTTAATCATGAAAAGTTCTGGGAAGACAAATTAGAAAATGTTTGTAAGCATATAACTGGGTGTGCCAGTTTTTTGCCTCTTTGTTGTCAGATCCATTCTCTTCCTTCCCTTGCTCAATTAATACTACAAGAACTAATTCGGCAAACAACATTGTGCAGACTTCTCTGCCATCTGGTGTATTCATGGATTTGACTAATGGGAGCCTTGGACAGAAGATTGGAGGGTCCAAAGCAGAGAGAGGCCTGAATACGCTCTCCTCTCTCTTTGCTTTAGGAGGGTCTCTCAGCAGTGGCTCTGTTTCCTCCTTGCCTATAACTCCAACTGGGCAGCATCTACTTCTGTGGTTCAAGTATCCATTTGGTGGCTCCAACTCCTGACATCTGGTAACACCATTTATTCCCTAGACTTTATTCCATTTCTAGTCTATACCTACTTGGTATGAGCTCTGTTTCCTTACTGGTCCCTGACTGCTGCACTGGACACTCAAATTGTTAGGGAAGAGATGTGTCATGCAGACTTTCTCTGAAGATATCAGAGATGAAATTAATTCTGATATATGAGTATGTATTAATTAAGTCAAAATGAGGTAAGACAGGCAGGAGAACATTCCAAGAAGTGTTTGTAATTTCCCAAAACTTGAAGGTTAGTGTTGTTGAAGTTTGGAGAGTTATGTAGAACATGGCATGAAATGAAATACATAAAATACTAAATTTTATGGGCTGTAGTCAATGTTAAGAAATTTGGTCTTGGGGCACCTGGGTGGCTCAGTGGGTTAAAGCCTCTGCCTTCGGCTCAGGTCATGATCTCAGGGTCCTAGGATCGAGCCCCACATCGGGCTCTCTGCTCAGCGGGGACCCTGCTTCCTCCTCTCTCTCTGCCTGCCTCTCTGCCTACTTGTGATCTCTGTCTGTCAAATAAATAAATAAAATCTTAAAAAAAAAAAGAAATTTGGTCTTTGTCGTAAGAGCAATGGGAAATGTTTCATGGGTTTTTGAGCAAGTGATTTTGAACAATGAGGTGACATGTTCCAAAGTGTGTATTTTTATTTTTTTAAGATTTTATTTACTTATTTGACAGACAGAGATCACAAGTAGGCAGAGAGGCAGGCAGAGAGAGAGAGAGAGGAGGAAGCAGGCTCCCTGCTGAGCAGAGAGCCCGATGTGAGGCTTGATCCCAGGACCCTGGGATCATGACCTGACTGAAGGCAGAGGCTTTAACCCACTGAGCCACCCAGGTGCCCCTCAATGTATGTATTTTTAAGTATGTGTGTCTTTAAATGTGTTTTTAAAGTTTTAATTTGTGCATAATAAATTAGGAAAGCTTATAAGTTATTATCTTATAAGTTATTATTATAAGTCAATTATCTGACATAATTGACTCTCTTTGGCAAAAATGTTAATGATGATGCCATTTAATGGGTTAAAAAACTAGACAAAGAATGGGTTTGGGAAATAAGACACTAAGTTCTTTTTGGATCTTTTGATTTTTTTTTTTTTTTTGAATTTGAATGTCATTGGAAAAATAGCATGAGTCTATTTGTTAGGACAGTAGTGTTGGATTTAGCATTAATACCCCCCTTTACTAGATTTTTAAACTTTTGCTCTGTTGGGTAGTCAACTAGCAAAGAGTTGGTCTGGACATATTTTAGGTATGTCATCTGTGATCTTGATTAGATGTACCTGTTAATTGTAATCTCCATAAGATAAGCATTTCCATTAGAAAATATTTAAAATAACTTTTCAGAAAGTTTAGTTTTCTGCAGGTATATGTTATTTATTTTAGTATTTCTGTTTTCCACATCCCTTGACATACACTAGATGCTTACTAAAGTTTTGGAAATTTTAATTGAATTATGCTTTTCAAGGTGATGCCTACTTTTTTTCTCCTCCTAGGCTAACATTGTTAATCATATGGCAAATTGGATGAAGGTTAGAAACATAACAACTCTTAGTTTGTGGTGATCAATGTGGTCCTCTCTGAAAATTTGGGCATGTGGGAAAAATAGAATGCCAAATAGTTTCTACATTTCAGAGTTAAGTCAATGGCTCAAATGCTGATTCCAAACTTCAGTGTTCAGAAAATATGAATTACTTTGGGTTTTATAAAAAGGAGCTAATTACTTTTATTTATTTAAAGTTCTTGACATAGTTTCCTCATATTCATTTTTTTCTTTAAAGTCATGTTTAGATATGATATTATAATATTTTCAAAGTATATAGGATAAAAATATGGACATCTGTTTGAGTAAAGTCACTAGAAACATTCAATAATTTCAACAAAACCAGGAGGAAAAATCTGATTTCTGAATATGGTAGCACTCAGTTCTTTGAGAATGCTCCTTTACAAAGAAAATCGGAGTATTTTAAATGAACTGTCTTCTCTTAGGGTTTTGTAGGCTGTTAATGGAGAGAACTTTTGGAAAAAATGTGGAGGACAACTTTCCTTGACTGCAAATTATTAGATTAATTCACATGTCAGGTTCACCTCATTAACATCTAAACTCTTTATGTCAAGAAAGACATCTGTCAAGATCACATAATCTGTTATTCTGAGATGACCACTTTACCTTTAGAATAGCATCTCAGTGTGTTTCAAGCAAGCTCCCTGTACCTGCAAAAGTAATTCCAAATTGTCTTGTTTTTAATTTGTTTGTGTGTGGAGAGGTGTTTTTTTGTTTGTTTTTGTGGTCTTCATTTTATGTTTTTATTAATTTAGTAATTTTATGGTAACATAAAACTCCAAGTAGCTATCATGTGGCAGAAGCTTTTTCAGAGAGAATTTAAAGCAACATTGCATTGATGCGAACATCTGTACTTCAATGTTTACTCTAAACATTTTATCAGTTTAACATAATAATTTTAGTAAAAAATAATGTGAATAATGCAAAATAATATCAATAAGGGACAGTGTTCTACCTCACACATAAGAAAATAATGCATAGGAAAAGACAATATGCACTTTTTTCAAAAAGACATACAATATGGACTTAGAATGTTCACCATTAATACAGGACATGAAAAAGCAATCTTTTAAATAGTAAATGCATGAAAGTTATTTAATTTTTTGTACAATAGTGAGTAATTGGTTATAGGGCATGAAACCAGATTCACTGAATGGCTTAATTTGCATAATATTCTAATAAAACCATTTAAGACATATTTTGGCATTATAGTACATCAAACTATGTAATTTAATATAAAAATCAGGCCCTTTATCTAGAGTCAAATAGATTTATTTCCACTTTACTCTTGTCCACTCGGGTTTTGCTTACTTGGGTTTAAAGCATGAGGGACAATGTTATGGTACAGTCATGGTTTGGGTGTTGAAGTGCAAGGTGTGGCTAGCTGCAAACAACAAGGTCTCCTTCTTTCCCTATTAGTTTCCTACTTCCCTTTGTACACCATTTTTAAAAATTTTGAGATGTCATCTATTCAGAAAATGTCCACCAAAAAGTGATTCTCTTCTTCAAATGAACTGACCCAAGTCAAGCAGCAAAATACATAGTGGTTGTGGAGGAAAGGATCTGTGGCCTCCCTGGATTTGGATATGTTCTGGTGTTGAATACCCTAGAATTTGGAAAAGTAGTGTGAATGAGTTAGAATTTAAATCACTCTACAGGAAACTCAAGCAGATATTTCTGGTGTTTGGTATCTCTAATTGATGTCATTTCAAGAATACAGACATATCATTGGCATCTAGGTAAATTCTTTTAAGTATTTTTTAAATAATGGTATCAAAAGATTTCAGTATCTCAGAATTGCAAGTTAGCAAGTATTAACAGTACCTTTTTTTGTTTATTTTCTTTTAAAGATTTTATTTATTTATTTGAGAGAGAGAGAGATCACAGAAGGAGAGGAAGAGGGAGAAGCAGACTTGCTGCTGAACAGGGAGCCTGATGAGCGGCATGATCCCAGGACCCTGAGATCAAGACCTGAGCCGAAGGTTAGACATTTAACTGACTGAGCCACCTGGGCACCCCAAGTAATAACAATTTCAAATACAGTTAGCAGATTATTAAAAATTATTCATCTCTTCAGGGACAGTAAAACAAACAAAAAAATGCTGATAGGAAACTATTTGTATAGTGTTTACACATCTCTTGACAATGTTGTAACTACTAATCAGTGAAAATTCAAACCTTTTAAAATTGTTTTTGTTCTCATAGTGATTTTCAGATTAAGTTCAAATCCTTCTCCAGAGCTTCACAAATCCTCTTCCATTTAAAAGTTGTAAAATCTTTATTGTACTAACTTGAAAAGATAAGAAAATTTGACCCCTGAAATATAGGAATCCCCATACCTCCCCCCATTTGTGACAGCAAATTAATAATATATCCAAACTACAATAATAATAACTATAAAAACAAAAGCAGAACAACTTGTGATTTTATGCTTAAGCTAAATGAGTATCCTTGTGTGCTTTATAGATACGGATAATGAGTTAGGATCAGATCAGTCTTATTTGGAAACAATGAGCATGTAATTGAATGAAAATACTGTGTAAATAAGTTGTACTTTTTCATAATACTTCCAATTACTTGTATGTTTTATTATATTTTAAGATTTTATTTATTTATTCATTTGGGAGAGAGAGAGGGAGAGTGCACAGCAAGTGCAGGGATGGGGCAGAGAAGGAGGGAGACAATTCCAAGCAGACTCCCGGCCAAGTGTGGAGTCTGACATGGGGCCTGATCCCATGACCCTGACATCATGACCTGAGCCAAAACCAAGAGTTGGATACTCAACCAACTGAGCCACCCAAGTGCCCCTTGTATGTTTTAAACAAGTTCCTTTTCTTTTGTGCAAAAACTATTATTATATTGGACATACAGGCTACTGAGTGTGCATGACCTATAAAAGCAGTTCTAAAAAATCTTAAGTTGTGCACTCTGTATTGAAAGGAGAAAAAGAACAGCAAAGACTCAAGACACCAAGGCAGAAAATATGTACACATCTTGCTTATCTGCTATTAATTTTGCAAAAATTCTTCTCCTCCTTTTCATGCTACTAACAATGATAATATTTCCTAACTTCTAATTTCTGACTTTACATTTCTGGCATGGGTAAATGGAATTGATTGTTTTGACAACTATATTGAGATATAATTTATAAAAATTCGCACAAGTAGCAATCCAGTGAATTTTAGTAAAGCAACAGAGTTAGGTAGCCATTGCCAGAATTCGATTTTTAATAGTAATACCACAAATATAAAACATTGTGGCCATTTCCAGCCATCCTTGTTTCCAGCCACAATCCCAGCTAACCACAAATCCACTCTTTTTTGCTTGCCATTTTGTACAGTTTTCAAAAAAGGGATCATACGATGTATTTGGACTTATTTCTTTTTTTACTTAGCATACTTGTTTGCTATTATAACATTATTTTTTTCATAATTTTCATAATTCAGCTCATATTCAGTTTTATGGATGCACCAGCTTTCTTTATGCATTCACCAGTTGAAGAACATTCCAAATATTTACACTTTTTTGTTATTATATGTAATGCTCCCATATCTTCACTTGCAAGTCTTTGGTTGGGCCTATGTTTCAGTCTCTTATAGAAATCTATTTTTACAGTATTACTTAATCCTTTTCAATTTTTAACATCTTAGAAGCTGACAGTCTGCTTGTCAAGGTGGCTGCAATTGTTTTCATTCTCTTCAGCAAGGTGTGAGATTTCTAGTTTCTTCACATCCTCAAAAACACTTGTTACTTTCTGTTCCTTTTTTAAAAAATTTCCCTTTCCTGTGGGGTGTAAAATGGCTTTTGACATTTTATGTCTTTAAATCAAGTGATTTTGATCTTTCCAGAGGTCTCCTGGCAATTTGTACATCTTCTTGGGTGAAATTTCTATTCAAATCTTTTGCCTACATTGAATTTTATTAATTCATGTTCTTGCATTTAAAGGATTCTTTATGTATTCAAAACACAAGTCAGTTATCTAATATATGATTTCCAAATACTTTCCTGGGCCTGTGATTTACTATTGCTCTTTATTAATATTGGTATTTGATCTCCAAAAGGTTTTAGTTTTGATAGACTCATTTCTTTTTTGCATGTATGGTTTTGGTGTTGTGTCACTTTGGTATACAAGTGATCGTTGTATATTTCTGGAGTACAAAGATGCAGGATTCCATTTTCTTCTACTGGTTTTAATGTTTTGGCCTTTACTTGTAAGCCTGTTGTCTATTGTTCATTAATTGCTTTGGTGGGGAGGGGATTGAATTAAGGTCCTTCAATCATCCTTAGCATGATGGTGTCATATTCCAACATCTTTTGTGGAAAAAATTATTATTTCTGCATCAAATCCTTTGGCAACTTTGCCAGATTTCAGTTGTTGACAAATATATGCATTTATTTTGGACTATGAGTTCTGTTCAGTTGGGCTATATTTATATTCTAATACTGGTACTATTCTAATAAGTTTTGAAATGAGAAAATTTTCATTCTATTACTTGGTTCTTCTTTTTCAAGATTTTTAAGGCTCTTCTGGAACTCTGACATTAATTTATGAATTTTAGTGTCAAGGTGTCAGTATCTGCTAAAAAATAAACTGATTTTAATAGTTATGTTTAAAAATCTGTAGGTCTCCCTGATTCTGTTGGCATCTAAATAATATTGAATCTTCTAATCCATTAACATGGATTTGTAGTCAATGGAATTGTATTACACTGTGTGGATATGTATGTGTTTTATTTTTCATCTGGCCCCAGTTGAAGGGCATGTGGTACTTCCTCTTTACCGATAGTATAAATAATGCTGCTGTGACACTCACATCCATGTTATCATGTGGATTGTTTTCATTTCTTTTATTTTTTTTGTTTTCATTTCTTTTAGATTATCAGTTGTACCCTTGCTGTTTGTTGTAGGAAAAAAATTGTTAGTATTATGCTTTTCTCTACTACTACTACTGCAATAACCTTCCCCATAAAGTTGGTTATGAGGACAGGAATTGAGTTTTGAAAAAAAATGAAATCTTGTCATTTGCAATGACATGGATGGAGCTAAAGTATATTATGCTCAGTGAAGTAAGTCAGTCAGAGAAAGACAAATACTGTATGATTTCACTTATATGTGGAATTTAAGAAACAAAACAGATGAATATAGCGGAAAGGAAAAAAAAAAGAGAGTGAGGCAAACCATAAGAGACTCTTAAAGGTAAAGAACAAACTGAGAGTTGATGGGTAGGGGATAAGCTAGATGGGTGATGGGTATTAAAGAGGGCGCTTGTTGTGTTGAGCACTGGGTGTTATATGTAAGTGATGAATCACTAAATTCAACTCCCAAAACTAATATTACACTCTATGTTAAGTAACTAGAATTTAAATAAAGGGGCACCTGGGTGGCTCAGTTGGTTAAGCGACTGCCTTTAGCTCAGGTCACAATCCTGGAGTCCTGGGATCGAGTCCCATGTTGGGCTAAAAAAGTAAAAAAAAAAAAGGAATTAGGCCATAAAATAAAATAAAAAGAATTGGATTTTGAGTAAAAGAATCAAAATAAATTTTCTGTGCCACACACATGCTTGCTTAATTGAGGTATGCAGGGGCAATATGCCTGATCAATAGCTGTAGCTCACCAGTTAGCCTTAGGAAGAACAATGTTGTGTGTGTGTGTGTGTGTGTGTGTACACATGAGCGTGCACCTGCCTTACTTAGGCAGATGCCATGTGGGGTCAGAAAGGGACCATATTAGGTAGCACCTGTGGGTGATTGATTTAGGGATCACATGCCCAAGTTTGGCATGATTATTACTTTGTCTTTCTATCCCTTTCTATCTGTGTTACTTGTTTCCATCATATATTACATATTTATATGTTTTACCAGTTTCAGAAGCTCAGCTGAGTTGGAGGAGAGAGACCAAGCTATCAGGTGTTAGAGTGGCCGATGAAAGTAGCAAGACAAAAATGAAAGACTTAACCCTTTAATCAGTTACTGTGATGATATATACAAGAGTTTAAAATAAGAAAGTGCCGACTCCCTTTGTTCCATGTTCCCTCATGGAATGGCACACAGGTCAAGGGTCAGGTGGATCTGCACAGTCATGGTGGTTGTCTCACTTTTGAGAGAGTCCTGAACAAAAGACTCTAGTAGTTTTATAGACCCTGGGGTGGAGATGGGGTCTGGGGCTTGGGGGTGTGGGGAGACAAGGAGGAAGAGCTAGAAGTGGAAAAGTGCTAAAAAGTCAGAGTGGGGACAAGTATCTTCGGGTTTTCCCTCTTCTCATCCCTGTAAGGATGTCTCAGCCAAGGCTCCTGACCCTTCTGCCCAAGGCCTTAGATAAAAAGACCTAGGAATGAAGGCACAGGAGCTGGGAATATAAATGTGGAAAATAGCATGACTGGCCAGGGGGCTTGAGTCCCTGCTGCAGCTCCCTTCAGAGACTGCAGTGCACTGATTGCACACCCATCTGGTGTGGAGAGGGTGGCTTTCCCCCATGAGGACTGAAAGTTAAGGTCATTTTAAGTGCCTGTGGTCAGGCCTGAAAAATCACACAGGATTTTTAACCAGGGGTGGGACACTTCCACCAGTTGCAACTTACTATCGAAATTTAACACATCTTATGGAGTTTCCATATGGCTTACTAGACATTTGCTTACTTATTACTGATTCTTGACAAATCCTATGAGCTTCCCCTGTATTTCATAAGTACTTATTTAAATTACTCTCTATGGTTAATATTTGGTTTGAGTTTCATCTACCCCATTTGTCTTCTTGGCCTCTGTAGCAGAATTGAATGTTCTCAAAGAATACAGAAAATTCACATTGCCAGTGTATTCATTTTCTACATTATTTTTTCCCATGGGAAGATGTTCAGAGGAGAAGGAGGAAATCTATAAAAATAGGGAAAAGGCTGATATAGTAACTCAATAATGTCAATAAGATATCGGTTTTCTTTCTTCTTGTTGTTCCACATACCAATCATGTGAATTTTGTCTTTCTCATTTCAAGATGGATTTCATATTTCCAAACATTATATACATTTTCTAAGAAGGAACATTCATAAAGAGGAAAACAAAAAGTTGCTACGCATATCAGCAAAGCAAATATTTTCCAAAACTTTTCGCCTTCTGCTTCATTAGTCAGAGAGTCCATGTGGGACATCCTTGGTGGAGTGTCTATTCAAGCCTTTGCCCATTTTCTAACTGGATTGTTCATTTTCTTACTGTTGGGTGTAGAGAGTTCTTTATATACTTTTTTCACTTCTTATTTTTTAAATTGAGATATAGTTAACATTGTAAGTTTGAGGTATACAACATGTCAGTTTGATACATTTAATACCAGATGAGTCCTTTATCAGATATATGATTTCCAAATATTCTTGATCTGTGGCTTGTCTTTTAATCCTCTTAGCAGAGTTTTTGCAAAGCCAAAAAATTAATTTGGTGATACCCGACTTACCCTTATTTTTCTGTTATAGATTGTGCTTTTGGTGTCCTCTTTAAGAACCTTTGCCTATCTATAGGTCAGGAGTTTGGGTTTTTTTTTTTTTTTTTCTGTTCTCTTCTAGAAGTCTGAGAGTTTTACATTAAGTCTGTAATTTTTTGAGTTAATTTTTGTATGAAGTGTGAGGTTCAGGTTGAGGTGTTTTCTTTGTTTGATTTTGCCTAGGGATATCTAATTATTCACACACTGCTGAAAAGAGTATCTTCCTTCCATTGAATTGCTTTTACACTTTGCCGAAGAATCAGTTGGATATATTTGTGTGGGTCTATGTTTTGGTTCATTTTTGCTTTTTGCTCCATTGATCTATTTATGTGTCTCTGTCAATATCACATTGTAGCTATATAGCAATTCTTAAGATCAAATAGTATGATTCTTCCAATTACATATTTTTTCAAAATTGTTTTAGCTATTCTAGTTCACTTTAGTTTATCTATTCAGTCCTAATAAATGTTTTTCTGTAGGTTATCTACACTGCCATTACACAGCATTTTATCGATCTATAATCTACTCATTCCTGGCTTTATCTAAAAGGACTCAGTAAACATATAAAAAAGAGATTAAAATATAATTTTATTTTCTTTAGAGTTTTATGATTTCAGAAACAAAATAAAATTTTCTGATGGAATTTTCTCACCCATCATTATACATGAGGAAGCAGATCAAGTGATTGTTCTTATGAACCTGCATTTTCTGGCTTTAACATGTGAGCTGCAATAATTGGTGTACAACACACATTACATTGTGTTCCATGAAAATATTTTGTTTTGCAACATGGAAACACATATAACTCAAATGCAAATGAACACAAAGTCATGTAAAAAGTTTGTTATTCTAAATTATTTGCTAACCTTTTAGATCAATCTGATCTGATCCTATCTCTAACATTTAATTTGCAGAAGGATTTTAGTGGAAAGTCACTTACCTAGGAGTGGGAAGACCTATGTTTAAACCTAATATCTGCCATTTATGAGCTCTGTGATTTTAGACCTCTTTTATTAATGTACTTTTTAAAAAATTTTAATTTTGTTAGGTAACATACAGGGCAATATTGGTTTCTGGGATAGGATTCAGTAATTCTTCATTTACATACTACACCCAGTGCTCATCACAAGTGTCCTCTTTATTACCCATCACCCATCTATCCCATCCCCCACCCATCTCCCTCCATCCACCCTTGGTTTTTTCTCTGTCATTAAGAGTTACTTATGACTTGTTTCCCTGTCTCCTTTTTTTCTTTTCCCCTTCCCATATGTTCATCTATTTTCTTTCTTAAATTCCACTTATGAGTGAGATCATATGATATTTGTCTTTCTCTGACTGACTGACTTTGCTTAACGTAATACACTCTAGCTCCAATAATTTCATTGCAAATGGCAAGATTTCATTCTTTTTGATGGCTGAGTAATATTCCATTGTGTATATACACCATATCTTCCTTATCCATTCACCAGTCGATGGACACTTGGGCTCTCTCCATAGTTTGGCTATTATTAATAATGCTGCTATAAACATTGGGGTGCATATACCCTTCGATTCTGTATTTTTGTATCCTTTTGGGTAAATACCTAGTAGTGCAGTTGCTGTATCGTAGAGTAATTCTATTTTTAACTTTCTAAGGAAACTCCAAATTGTTCTCCAGAGTGGCTGCACCCATTTGCATTCCCATCAAGGGTGCAAGTGTATTGCCCTTTCTCTGCATCCTTGCCAACATCTGTCATTTCCTGACTTATTAATTGTAACCATTCTGACTGGCGTGAGATGGTATCTCATTGTGGTTTTGACTTGTATTTCCCTGATAAGTGATGTTGAGCATCTTTTCATAGGTCTATTAGCCATCTGGAAGTCCTCTTTGGAAAAGTGTCTATTCATGTCTTCAACCTATTTCCGAACTGGATTATTTGTTTTTTGGGTGTTGACTTTGATAATTTATAGATTATGGATACTAGCCCTTTATCAGATATATCCTTTACAAATAGATACCTTCTCTTACTCCGTGGGCTGCTTTTTAGTTTTGTTGATTGTTTCCTTCACTGTGCAGAAACTTTTTATCTTAATGAAGTCCCAATAGTTTATTTTTGCTTTTGTTTCCCTTGCCTCTGCTGATGTGTCTAATAAGAAGTTACTACCACTGAGGTCAAAAAGGTTGTTGCCTGTGTCCTCCTCTAGAATTTGATAGTTTCCTGTCTCACATTTAGGACTTTGATCCAGTTTGAATTTATTTTTGTGTATGGTGTAAGAAAGTGGTCCAGAATCTTCTGTGTGCTGCTGTCCAGTTTTGCCAGCACTATTTGCTGAAGAGACTGTCTTTTTTCCATTGGATAGTTTTTCCTGCTTTGTTGAAGATTAGTTGACCACATAGTTTTGGGTCCATTTCTGGGTTCTCTATTCTGTTCCATTGATCTGTGTGTCTGTTCTTGTTTAGGTTTATCTCTTAACTCTTCTCAAATCTAGATTTCTTTTCTGTACAAATGGTATAATCACTAACTCAATAAGTCAGAAATAATATGTTGGTTGTGTGTATGTGTTGTTCATGAAAATGCCTGGCAAACAGTAATACATGTGTGGCCATTTTTCTTTTGAAGAGTCTTACGTTCATGAGACAGTGAATCTATGGAAAACCAAATGAAGGACATGGGTAGACATCCTTCTCTGGCACTGTCTCATCACCCAGAATGTTTACAGCATCCTTATGCCCCACTACTTATTAGAGAAGCTTCCAGTGGAGTGGATACAGGGAAAGATGAAAAATTGGACTGACTCATAGAGGCAACCAATCTATCATGGATTTCAAGCTGAATCTTTAGGTCACAAAACTGTCATACATGTGAATATCAATGAAACTAATTCCTGAGGTAGAAGGATATCTTTATTAGGAATCACTACCAATTTTCATCATCCTATTTCTTTATACCTCAGTGTACTGTCAATTTCCCAACTTCGTTCCATGTGCTTACTTTGAGTCACATTTTGTTTTCTGTTTATTGGCAGAATTTTTCACACATTCAATGATTTTTTTTTTTTTGTCTTCGCTTGCCGTAAATGAAGCTTATACATCTGCCTGGTGTATTACTCCTGATGTCAGTAATTATATTCTAATACTGAAACACTCCTTCTGTTCTAATTATAACTATTTCTTTCATTGAAGAGCAAATGATAATCCTAAAATAGCAAAAGTCATAAAACTAACAATGGCTATTATTTATTCAGGTTAAGTACCTTACATGTAAGATCAGATTTAAATATCTCATATGCAGGCATTAGGACTCTCACTTTAGAGTAGAAGAAAAAGAACTCAGAGTTTTAAATAACTTGTCTAAAGTCACAAAACTATTAAGTAGTGGATTGTAGATTTGAACCCAAGACTTCAAAGCTTTTGCTTTCATTCAGTACAGAATATGTAAAACTGTTGGCTGAATGTTTTGCATTGATATATGAATTTGCAAAAATACTTTGAATTCTCATTCATTCTTTTTTACTTTTTCATTAAAACTTATCTAATTTCTTAATTATTGATTGAAAAGTCTTTTTATAATATTATACCTATTGATTTAGCTTCTGAGATGTTATTTATTATTATTTACTTGTTATTGCAATAAATAAATATATCATCACTTAATGGTGGTAGCCATATTTATCATTTGGCCCCACAGTAATATGGTAGGCAGTTTCTAGTGTGGCTTGCAGCGACACAGTTTCCTGATATTCATGCTTTTGTGTAATTCCTCCCCTTGAGAATAGTTTGAATCCAGTGACTTGCTTTTAAAGAATAGAATTGAAATTATTAGAATATCTTATTCTAATGAATAGAATATGGCAAAAGTGACATCATTTGTGTGAATAGGTTACAAAAGTTTATGCCTTCTATTGTGCTGTACTGTTTTTTGCTGCTACTCTCTCTTGCCCTCTCACTTAATAAAACAAACTGCCATAAATCAAGATGCTGTAGAGAGGCCCACATGGCAAGGAACCAAGGAAGGCCTCCAGTCAATGGCTCTTGAGGACCTAAGACGTCAGTCCTGCAGCCCATGAGGAACCTAATCCTACAGCACCACCTGAATAAAGGAGGAATCACATTCCTCCCAGTTGAGCCCATAGATGGAAGCAGTCTTGAGAGAAACCTAAAGCCTAGTTAAATCGTTTTCAGATTCGTGACTCATATTGTCTGGGAGATAATAAATGTTGTTGGTTTAAGCCATTAAGTTTTGGGGTAATTTGTTACACAGCAATAAATAACTCACATAAATAAGTTATTCGTTTTTAAACTGCTGTAGTCTGGTGGTTTGCTCTGACCAGGACCCTAGATCAAAGTAAAAAGTAAAAGTAAAAACCCTCGAAGCAATTATGAAGTAAGTGAGACTCAAAAAACTTTGGTAATTCAGAGGAAAATGGAAGTTGGCTCAACTTTTCTTTGCTCTTAGTTTTTCAAGATTTGACAAACAGAGCAATGAGGAAAAAAATATATTCATTGTTGAAGACAAAGGAATATCATGTTATCACAGATTTATAAAACAGTGAAAAAGCTTTCATTCTCACTTCAAATCTTTGTCAAGAATGAGAACATACCCATGTTAAGATATTTACAGAGTGAAAATTGAGAGTTTCACACAACTCCCCACTCTAAAACAACTTTATATATACTCTATGGCCTATGAAAAGATAAGTGTGGAGATTTTTGTTTATTTGTCTTTAGGGTTCCCCCCACCAATGAAGGTATTAAGATAGTATATTAGTTTCCTGAAACTGTTTTAAGGAAGTACCATAATCTTAGTGGTTTAAAACAATAGAAATTTACTCTAAGTTCTAGAGGCTGTTAGTTTGAAATCAAGGATCTTGACAGGGCCTTACTCCCTATGAAGATTCTAAGTTTCTGGGGGAGGATCCTTCCTTTTGTCTTCTAGGTTTTGGTAACCCGAGATGTTCTTGGTTTGTGATAACTCCAATCTGCCTCTGTCTACACTTAAGTGTCTTCTCTTAATGTGCTTGTATTTTCAAATGGCATTCTCCTGTCTGTGTGTGCCTGAAGTTTCCTTCTTCTTATAAATATACAAGTCATATTGGATTAAGACTAACCCTAACAACCTGATCTTAACCTGATTACATCTGCAAAGACCTGATTTTGAAATAATGTCTCATTCAAAGGTTCCTGGGATTTAGACTTGTTGGGGGACACAATTCAACCCAAACAAATAGTATTTCTTTCCTTTGTCTTGTAAAGTCCTTTATTCCCCATCATCTGTCCTTGGCTTTGTTACATCAGTCAACTTTTTCTATGCCAGTCAAACAAATTATACTTTCTATCATCCCACACCTTTCTGTCTATTATCCTGTTTTCCCTTCAATATTCTAATTGTACTCTTCAACAGATTATGGGCAATGTTGTAGCAGAATTTCAATTACATATAATTCAGTAAAATAATAGCTCTCTCTCTATCTAAACGAGGCCTTTAAAAAATGCTGTCTTTTAAATCAGAATATTTTCTTCCTTTACTACATTTTGTTTTAACACTCTGAAATTTCTAATTTTAGTGGTTCCAGATGTTGTGAAATTCTCTATCAGAGATGATGTTAATATAAGTTGTTGTAATATCAGCCACATATTTTCCTGTCATCCACAGGTTGATTGATATTGTACCCCCTTTACAGAGTAAGATAATAAAGTGATATTACCTCAAAGGAACGAAGTACAAAAGTAATTTGTATGCATTCATCAAATATATATTTCTCACATACTGTGTTCTAATTACTGAATTAATTGGAGGTAGCATTATTAATTGAAAGATTATAAACTTTAGAATAAGGCAACCTTTAACTTCAACACTTGCTTCACAACATGCTAATAATTCTAAATATCCATTTCTTTCTATGAAATGGGATAATAGTACTTATGGACTTGTTTAGAAGATTACATATGATGGTATTAATACAATGCTCTTGATGAAATTGATAAAATGTCCTTGATTCCTAGCAGTTATATTTAATAAAGTTCAAATTACAGACAAAAACCCTCAGGACTTCTAATTTTATGTAAAATGAATATAGTGTTTACATTGGTGTTTTGGTTGATATAATCTATGTAAATATATGGTATTGTACATGCCATTAATACATATTAGTGTCCCCCACCACAGGTATTATAAGATGCAAAGACTGATTACAGCTATTCTTAATTTTTGTAACATATAGGTTCATGTAAGTGTATTTTAAAAAGATTTTATTTATTCATTGATTCATTAATTCATTCATTTGACAGAGAGAGAGAGATAAAGAGTACAGGCAGGGGAAGAGGCAGGCAGAAGGAGAAGTAGTCTTCCTGCTGAGCAAGGAGCCCAGTTCGGGATTCGATCCCAGGACTCTGGGATCATGACTTGAGCTGAAGGCAGACGCTTAGCCACCCTAGTGTCCCCATATAGGTGTATTTACTAGGTGTGTTTTCATTCATCCATCCATTTATACATTCAAAATAACCATATATGTGGTATAAATAAAATTATGAGATACAGAACACCTGGCATACCAATAAGAAATTGATGCTCCAAGAAATTAACTGATTTTCTCAGCATAAAACAATCCTTGAGTTTCAGATCTAGGATGAAAATCCAGATGTGTATAAGTCTAACAATTTTGATCCATCCACCTCAGTGGTAAATTGATGCACTTAGAAGATGGAAGAAAGGGCAGGGGCTTTTGAAGTAAAATCAAAAGTATAGTAAAAGAAGCAGAAGAATACTACAATCATACTTCATCAGGAAAGCCAAAGGTACACTTCAAACATGAAATGGAAGCTCAATGAAATAGATGTGTACAGGTTACACTCTGATCAACCAGAGGGAGAAGTCTAAGTTTGGGTTGTCAGTCTTAGGATACATAGTGCACTTTCCCCAACATCAAGTTTACTTTGTTGTAAAAAGGGATACTGAACAGGAGGCAACACAGCACACACAGAAGCACGGTAGTGATCTTTTGATTCATAAACACAATTGCTAATGTCCCAGTCACCATTCTTAGAACATGTATCATCACAGTATATGAGATCGAATTGGCACAGACTACTTTGACCTTTCAACTTCTGTACCTTGCAAGGCACGTAGAGCCTTCAAGGGTAAAAAGCAGCTCCTATTCTCTGGCGCAACTATGTCTCATCAATACTAGTTACACATCACTTGATAACCCCCCCGGACAATGAAATATAGGTACTTGGTCTGATTCATAGTGCTCAGGAAGACTTTCTTGGATCTAACATACACCCATAAATTCCTTGAGTTAGTGTTACAAGGAAGACTGGACTAGGTTCAAAACCTCTGACATCTTTAAAGATAGAAGATCACCACAAAACCCACTGATGTACTGGGAGTAGCTGTTGTAATAGAACAATTGTTTATAAGGGTTTTGTTTGTTTGTGGGTTTTTTTTTTTTTCTCTATCTGGTATTGGATGGTAGATCCAATATTCTGCCCTTAGCTTTGGTGGATTTTCACTGCTCTTTATATGGCTTGGGCAGAGACATAGAGCATATAAGAAACTCAGGAACTCACATATTGCATGGAGCCCTGGGTGTGGTGCATAAACAATGAATTCTGGAACACTGTAAAGAAATTTAAAAAAAAAAAGAAAAGAAAACAGCTTCTGGGGGGGAATAAAAAGAAAGAAACTTAGGAACTCTTAGATTTGAAATATCTCCCCTAGAGATTTTGACACCATATCATGCCCCTCCATTCTCCCATGGTGTTCACCTCCCTTCCTTTAGTTAAATATTACTGAATGACATTCAGCCTTTGATTTGGTATTCATGATTATTTTGTAAGGATTTGTATAAAATTGCTGCCTGTTTAAAAACCTCTTCCTGAGCATAGATACTGCTGCAAATCTAGGATATGAGAACATTTGTCAGACAAGTTGACATTTCCTGACTTCTTAACAGAGACTATAATTCTACACAAAATATTCTTGTAAATGAAAATTTAAAAAATAAAAGCAATTGCAGGTTGTCTAATGATTATTGTGTTTTAGAAAATTTAAGTTGGCTTTTATGTCAGTTCTGTGAATATTCACTGATTGCTCTCCATTTTGTGTGAGGACAGATGTAAATTTATCACTGAAATGAAAATCAAATAAATCACCATGATAAGCTCAACTCTTGTTCTTCTGCTTACAACAAAATATAAGTGTTAGTGAAGGGGAGACAGTAAGACTTGGCTTTAATTATAGTTTTGAACATCAACGAAGAGAATTTGTATAACATAATAGAGCACACAGAAACTGAATACGTGCACTACGTATGCATTGACTATTTATAATAATATTTATATTTATATTTATGCATTGACTATTTATAATAACATCCATAAATAAAAGACCCTTTCAGTTAACATGGAATGAAGAAGCAATGCCTTAAAAAATAAATAATGAGGCACTTTTTTCTTTCCTTTAACTCCCCAGGAAAAGCCTGCTTAATTAAAGGTATTTATTACAATTTGATCAAAAAATCCAAATTCTATGTGTCCTACATCTAGCTACTAGAGTATTCTCTGTCATAGGCCTCCTGGGTCTGAAGACTTTGACTTGTTAATGAAGTCATCAAAGGAATAGGCTAACTAAGTCTTTAGTTAAAACTGTTTGTTCCAAGATGCTCTGCAAAATATGCTTCAGGCTTTTCCAAGGCGACTCTTTCATTTTTTTCTCTCTTAACTTAAAACTAAAGCCTCCTTGTCATGCTTAATTAAACATCTGAATCAAATTAATTATTTTGTAACCAGACTGGTGTGTAGGATGTAAATTTCAAATTTAGCATTGGCCATTAATTGAAGAGACAGATTGTTCTTTATAAAATATGATTATCTTTTTTACAACTTCAGCCATACAATATATAGAAACTGGGAATGGAAATGAAAATTGTCCAAACTTATACACAGGATAAAAATAAGAGATATTCTAACATGCTTAACACGGAGGAATGTATTATATTCTTCAACTCTAAGCAACTGATGTGTGTGTGTGTGTGTGTGTGTGTGTTTATACTGGAACTCTCTCATGAAATTAGGAGGGAATTTCCTCCTTTCTGTGAGTCATCCCTCTGCCTCTGTAAACTGTAAACATACTTATGTAAGAAAATGCCTGATGAATTCTTCCTACTGATTCTTATTATCTTAAGACATCACGAATGATTATTGTCAAAGAAAGCCTAATTTTGAAAAATGACATCCATCTGCTCAATTTTTTTTATTGGCCTGCTGACAATTCACTTTGAGATCATCTGGGTCAGAGCCTGTTACTTTGCACTGAAAAGCAAATTATGCAAATAGGGCAACTGATTCATATAATGTTACCTTTTGGGAATTCTAAGTCTCTCAGTCTTAAAGGAGGGCCAGAAGTTAAAAGTAATATGTACTCTGTGTCCATAATTTGATTTTCTGTAGTATTATCTCAGGTAACATTTTTGCATTCTCATCGGTAATATTTAGAACATTCAACTACCAAAAACATTCGAGATCTTGTAATAGACAACTGAAGCAAATATGTATAGGAGCTAGGCTCCAAATCTTGTACAAGTTTCTGCCTGTGTCATGTAGAGTTTTGTACCATACAGTTTTTAAATGTCAATTACTGTCATTTTGAGTTAAAGATAAAGCTTGCAAATGAAGTCTTAATCTCTTTATTGTTGACAGCTTGTGGGGGGAAAGCTATGTAATTTAACCACCTTAAATAATTCCCAGAGCAGCTTCCCTTTGCAAAGGTAAATTAACTTAATTCTCTTATCCTTAGAGTCACTAGACTTCTCCTTTACACACAAATTGAAATTTTTCACCTGTGCATTCCAACAGCTGTTCATATTTCCAATCATAAGTGGAATAGAACAGTTTGATTCCATATAATATCTTAGTTTGACTCTGTATAATATCTTAGTTATCACTTATGAAATATTTTTTATAAATTGAATAAAATAGAAGACTTTCATGCTCTAATGTGTTAGGGGAAAGATGAATTACCGGTTCTTTAAAGAAGGTGAAGTACTATGATAATAAAATATTTCTAAATATAAACTCTCTTCTAGGCCCCTCTATACAAGATCTGAATTATAGAATAAGTTTTGGCCTTGCCACTTGATAGCTCAGTGACCTTGGGGTAAGTCATGTACAAATTTTGGGCCTGAGCATATTTATCTAAAATGTAACAATGGCAATAATTTCACCTGTCCAAACTGTCTAATATACAGCTTGTGGGGATGAAAATTAAAGAGACATTGAATGTGAAAGCAATTTGCTAACTGTGAGGTGAGTAAAAGAGTAAGGTTTTATCCTCACAAAAAGCTTTGTGAGAAAGTTTCTTTTTCATATTTTCATCAGATACTTTCATGGGAATATTAAAGTTTTAAAAACCAAATTGTTAACTGTGCAGTAAATTAAAATACTGATAAAATAGATGAAATATAAAGTTAATATATTTATATAAAAGCTTTTTTAGGGGCGCCTGGGTGGCTCAGTGGGTTAAGCCACTGCCTTCGGCTCAGGTCATGATCTCAGGGTCCTGGGATCGAGTCCCGCATCAGGCTCTCTGCTCAGCAGGGAGCCTGCTTCCCTCTCTCCCTCTCTCTCTGACTCTCTGTCTACTGTGATCTCTCTCTGTCAAATAAATAAATAAAATCTTCAAAAAAAAAAAAGCTTTTTTAGAAAAACAAAACATTCTTTCTCTTTAGATAATATTTCTTTCCTTCATGTGTTTTGTTATAGTCCCTTGGAAAATTCTATCATAATAGGATAATAACAACTGTTTAAATATAAATCTTCAAGTAAATTGACCATTTTATGCTCTAACAGAAAAGTCAGTCTATTTAATATATTCAGTGTTTGTTTTAGCTTCTTCTTAACTATGTTTTGTAAAAGAGACAACTTGATTTCAAAGCCTAATTTGGGGAGGAGATAAAAGATGTAAAACATCAATATTAAATCCCAACATTTGATATTTGGTAGATTTATATTTAGAATTACATTGAGAGATTTAAAATGATGAAGGGAATGTTAATGTGTTCAATGACAAGTGTAGAATTAAATGATCCCTGTCAAATAGTATTAGTTCATTTTACAAATGTCATAAATGCTTATATTTTAGTATGAATTGTTTGAATCTTATCTTTCATCAAATATCTTCTGTTTTCTATTAATATTGCTGTGTATAATGCCTTTTAAACTGAAAGAATGAATCATTTATTCTATCTTCAAATAAAAGTCCAAAACATTCGTAAAATAGAAAGGTCAATTTCTGTATCTGTGTATGGTTGGTTGCATAAAATAATAACATATATGTTAGTTAATAAAGAAATACTTCTTGTGGTATAGAAATTTCAACAATATTTGTTCTTTCAATCCATGAACATGGAATGTGATTTCATTTCTTTGTGTTGTCTTCAATTTTTTTCAACAATGTTTTATAGTTTTTGAAGTAAAGATCTTTTACCTCTTTGGTTAAGTTTATTCCTAGTTATTTTATTATTGAATGTCTACACTACCCAAAGCAATCTATGCATTTAATGCAATCCCTATCAAAATACCAACAGCATTTTTCACAGAACTACAACAAACAATCCTATTTGTATAGAACCACAAAAGACCCTGAATAGCCAAAACAATCTTGAAAGAGAAAAATAAAACTGGATGTATCACAACTCCAGGCTTCAAGTTATATTACAAAGCTGCAGTAATCAGAACAGATTGGTACCGGCACTAAAACAGACACATAGGTCAATGGAACAGAATAAAAAAAAAACAGAAATAAACCCACAATTATATGGTCAATTAGTCTGACAAAGGAGGAAAAATATGTAATGGCAAAAAAGATTGTCTCTTCAACAAATGGTATTGAGAAAACTGGACAGCAACATGCAGAAGAATGAAACTTTCTTACACCATACACAAAAACTCAAAATGGATTAAAGACCTAAATGTGAGACCTTGAAACCATAAAAATCCTTGAAAAGAGCACAGGTAGTAATCTCTCTGACATTGGCTGTAGTGACATTTTTCTAGATATGTCTCCTGAGGCAAGGGAAACAAAAGCAAAAATAAACTATTGAGACTACATGAGAATAAAGTTTCTGCACAGCTAAGGAAACAATCATCTAAAAACCAACCTATTGAATGGGAGAAGATATTTGCAAATGACATATCTGATAAGAGGTTAGCATCCAAAATCTAAAAAGAACTAATATAAAGAACTATATATAAAGAACTAATACAACACAGTACCCAAAAAACAAATAGTCCAGTTAAAGGGTTCGCATAAGATATGTACAGACATTTCTCCAAGGAAGACATACAGATAGCCAATAGACTCAAAGAAAGATCCTCAGGATCACTCATCATCAGAGAAATGCAAATCAAAATTACAATGAGATATCAGCTGACACCTGTCAGAATGGCTAAAATAAAAACACAGGAAAAAAGTGTTGGTGAGGATGTGGAGAAAAAACCCTCCTGCCCTGTTGGTAGGAATGCAAACTGGTACAGTCACTGTGAACAGTATGGAGATTTCTCAAATAATTAAAAATAGAACTACCCTATGATCCAGGAATCACACTACTGGGTATTTACCTAAAAATTACAAAAACACTAATTCAAAGTGATACATGCAGCTCTGTTTACTGCAATATTATTTACAATAGGGAAACTATGGAAGCAACCCAAGTGTTCATCAAGAGACAAATGAATAAAGAAGATGTGGTATGTATTGTGTATATGTAAATATATATGTACACATATAAATATATATGTACATATATATTTACATATACACATACACACATATAAAAGATCCACACATATACATACAATGGAATATTATTCAGCCATAAAAAAGAATGAAATCTTGCCATTTGCCATAATATGGATAGAGCCAGAGAATATAATGCAAAGCAAAATAAGCCAGTCGAAGAAAGAAATACTGTATGATTTCATTCATATGTAGAATTTAAGAAACAGAACAAATGAGCAAAAGGCAAAAAGAGAGAGAGGCAAACCAAGAAACAAGCTCAACTCTAGAGAATACACTGAGGATTACCAGAGGGGAGGTGGGTGGAGGGATGGGTGAAATAGGTGATGGGGATTAAGGAGGGCACTTGTGATGAGCACAGGGTGATGTATGGAAGTGCTGAATCACTATATTGTACACCTGAAACTAATATTACACTGTATTTTAACTAAGTAGAATTTAAATAAAATGAAAAAAAATAACAAGAGTTGTTAAGGATGTGGAAATATTGGAACCCTTGCACATTTTTGTTGGGAATGTAAAATGTTGCATCCAAAGTACAAAAACACTATGGAAGTTCCTAAAAAAATTAAAAAAAATATAACTACTGTGTGACCCAGCAATTGCACTTCTGGTTATTTATCCAAAATAACTGAAATCAGGATCTTGAGGAGGTATCTGCATTCCATGTTTATTGCAGTATTATTTACAATGTCCATCAACAGATGACGAGATGAAGAAAATATGGTAGGTATTTACAATGAAATACTATTTGTCCATAAAAGTAGATAATTCTTTTTATGCTACTACTTAAATGATCCTTGAGGACATAAACGAGTCACAGAAGGACAAATACTGCATGATTCCACTTACATGAGGAATCTAAAACAGTCAAATTCATATAACCAGAGAGTAGAAAAGTGGTTGCCAGGGGCTTGGCGAGGGGGACAGGGCAAATGAAGAATTGCTGTCCAATGGGTGTGAAGTTTGTCATGCAAGATGAAAAAGTTCTAGAGATATGCTGTACAATATTGTGCTTATTGTTAATATTTTACTATGCCCTTAAAATGTGTTAAGAGGGTAGATATCATGTTATATTTTTTACCACAATAAAAAAGTGTAACAATCATGGAAAGACCAATAAAATATACAAAATTAGAGAAAAACAAAAACACAACACACACACACACACACACACACACACGCTTGGTACAAAACAGCGACGCTTCTGAAATATTTATTCAGAGAAGAAAAGCATTATTTTGCAAATTTGCATAAAATTTTCCCAAAGACATAGCATCTTTTCAGCAAAACAAGTGTTTCCAAAGAGATGTCCCAAAATCTGTTATCCTGCATATCTCAGTAGCAACATAATTCCATTTAGAAAAAAAAAAGGCAAATATGTTTAATTTGTTTTGGCTTCTTTTTCCATTCCAATGAACACAGATGTATTTCCCAGTTCTAAAACTTGACTCTTATGACATATTCTCCAAATGACAAGTATTCTGAAAAGTAGAAAATGTATTTCTAGCTCTATGTAAAAAAAAAAAAGATATTAGTTTTTCATTTCCTATAATTGTGAGATGAAAACTATTTGGATTTATACATAACTTTATCATTTATCCTGTGAATGTATTTATAAAACTTCATTAAAACTCAGTATTTACCTCAATAGTGAAATCATGGATTTCTGTACTTCACCATGTTCTCCATAGTTTTCTTTACTACTGTTGAAATGTTCCTTCTTTTATCTTCTGTTGGAGTGTTTTGTGGAGATTAAAGCTTACTTCAGGACTTCAGTCAGGCAACAGAGAACAAAACAGCCTGGAAGAGAGAGAGACGTGCAAAAACATAAGCTGTTCCGATAGGAGTATGGCAAAGCAGTGGGATTGGAACTTGAAGTTGAATGTGGCATCTTAACTGACACAGTGGAGTTTTGCTTTATACAACCAAATCTGTTTTAGAAAATGTTTTTTGAAAGAATGCTGGTGTCACAGAAACTATCTGAAACTTGGAATTGAGGCAAAAATATAGATAGCATGTTTGTTCAATGTCACATGGTGGTGAAGGCCATCTGAGGATTATGCAAGGGAATGTGCTTAGTTCATTTTTGTTTTTAGTGTTCAGTAATTCATCAGTTGCATACAATAGCCAGTGCTCATCATATCACATGCCCTCCTTAATGCCCATCACCCAATTACCCCATCTCCCCACACATGGGCTCCCCAGCGACCCTCAGTTTGTTTCCTATAGTTAAGAATCTCTCATGGTTTTTCTCCCTCTCTGATGACTTCCCATTTAGTTTTCCCTGCATTCCTCTATGATCCTCTACACAGTTTCTTATAGTCCACATATGAGTTAAAGCATATGATAACTGTCTTTGGCTTATTTCACTCAGCATAGTACCCTCCAGTTCCACCCATGTCAATGTAAGTGGTAAGTATTCATCCTTTCCAAGGGCTGAGTAATATTCCATTGTGTATCTTCTTTGTCCACTCTTCTGTCAATGGACATCTCTGCTCTTTCCACCATTTGGTTATTGTGGACATTGCTGCTATGAACACTGAGGTGCATGTGGCCCTTTGGATCACTATATTTGTATCTTTGGGATAAACACCTAGTAGTGCAATTGCCAGATCTTAGGATAGCTTTATTTTTAACTTCTTGAGGAACCTCCATACCGTTTTCCAGAGTGACTGTACCAGCTTGTAAGAGGGCTCCCCTTTCTCTGCATCCTTGCCAACATCTGTTGTTTACTGACTTAATTGTAGCCATTGTGACTGGTGTGAGGTGGTATCTCATTGTGGTTTTGACTTGTATTTGCCTGATGATGAGTGATGTTGAGCATTTTTTCATGTGTCTCTTGGCTATTTGTATGTCTTCTGTGGAGAACTGCCTGTTCATGTCTTCTGTCCATTTCTTGATTGGGTTATTTTTTCTTTGGGTGTTGAGTTTGATAAGTTCTCTATACATCTTGGATACCAGCCCGTTATCTGATATATCACTTGCAAATATCTTCTCCCATTCCATATGTTGCCCTTTAGTTTTGTTGAATGTTCTTTTGCTGTACAGCAGCTTTTAATCTTGATGAAGTCCCAATAGTTCATTTTGCTTTTGTTTCCCTTGCATTTGGAGACGTGTCTTGAAAGAAGTTGCTGTGGCCGATGTCAAAGAGGTTAGTGCCTATGTTCTCCTCTAGTATTTTGATAGATTCCTGTCTCATATTGAGGTCTTTCATCCATTTAGAGTTTATCTTTGTGTATGGTGAACAGTTGAGTTTCATTCTTCTCTATATAGCTGTCCAATTTTTGCTTTTTATTGAAGAGATTGTCTTTTTTCCATTAGAAATTCTTTTCTGCTTTGTCAAAGATTAGTTGACCATAGAGTTGAGGGTCCATTTCTGGGTTCTTTATTCTGTTCCACTGATATATGTGTCTGTTTTTGTGCTAGTACCATGCAGTCTTGATGATGACAGCTTTGTAATAGAGCTTGAAGTCTGGAATTGTGATGCCAACCCAAGCCAAATTAAAGAGCACATTAACAGAATCATACACCATAATATTCTACCATAATATGGTAGAATTGATCCCTTGACTGCAAGGATGATTCAACATATGAAAAATCAATCAATAGGATATGCCACATTAACAGAATGAAGGATAAAAATCATATAATCATCTCAACAAATTCAGAAAAAGCACATGACAAGTTGAAACACCCTTTCAGGACAAAAACACTGAACAAACTAGGAATAGTAGAAAACCACCTAAACATAGTTAAAGCCATATATGACAAGCCTACAAGCTAATATCATACTCAATAGTGAAAAATTGAAGGATTTTCCTCTAAGATCAGGAGCAAGGCAAGGATGCTTATCCTCACAAGGTACAACACAGTGAAGAAGTAATATATTATTACTGGAAAATGAAGGTAAAGAGGTTCATATTATGTAGTAAAAAATATTTGGTAAACTCTCAACTGCAATAACAAAAAAATTAAGTCAGGTATATAATGAACTTGTAGAACCAAGGAAGTAAAGGAATAATAAAGTGTTAGTAGTAAGTGTTGGTTGCTATTGGTTATGTTTACAAGGTATTACTAAGAAATAGGTGATCTCACAAAATAATTAAATAATCTGTAAGTAGAATTGAAAAAGCATATAGGGCTAAGGTTCTGCCATGGGCTCAGGTCATGGGTCCTGGGATCAAGCCCTAAGTTGGGCTCCCTGCTCAGTGGGGAGTCTGCTTCTCTCTTTCTCCCTCTGTCCCTCAGGGGCTTGTATGGTTGAAAAAAGCAAGTGATTCTGAAACCCAAACAGTAATAGAAAAATTTAAGAAATGCTTTGTGCCAAAAAGGGCTTATTAAATCTCAGAATTGCGTTAAAGTGTCAAAGCAAGAGTTGATCATTACTCAAACCGCTGGAACATGAGAATGGATCAAATTACCTCTGTGTAAACATATCTGAGTCTCACAATGAAGACTGCAGTACTCATAAACTCCTCTAAGTTAAAAAAAATGTCTTAGGAAAAGAAAATACTGTCAAATTCTCATGGTACCAGGAATTATATTCAGAGGGATAAGAATAGGGTCTAAAACTCAAAGAACATCACAGTATATAAAAACTAAACCATCACGCTGTATACCTTAAACTTATACAGTGATGTATGTCAATTATTTCTCAGTAAAGCCAGAAAAAAATCAAAGAACAATAGCAACTGGAAAGATTTTGTTTGGCGAGGAGCTGTAGGTTTGACTGTTGGCACATAGAGCTTACTGAAATCAAACAGTAAGAAGCTGGGCAAGTTCTTGAGAAAATCTGAAATGAAAGGGGCTAACTGTCTGAGATTTAAAACCATGCTTGGTTCTCAAACTTTATATGAACAAAAAGAAGACTGAAAAAAAACTGAACAAGGAGAATATACTCTCCAAAGCTCAACTTTCCAAGGTGGCTAAAGAGGAGAACAGAAAAGGAGGGACCTTTTGGGCAGAACCAATGGCTCAGGAGAATAGTGGTCTAGGAAGCAGAGGCAGAGCCCAACAAAGGAACATTATCTACCCACTGGGTAGTAGTCTCTTGTATTGTCTCCTTAGAAAGATTTCAAAATTGAAATAGACAATTCTTCTATTCTTCTATTTTTAAGAGAGAGAGAGAGAGAGAGAGAGAGAGAAAAGGAGCAGGGAGAGGGGCAGAGTGTGGGAGAAAAGCAGACTCCTGCTGAGGAAGGAGCCTGATGATGATGTGGGGCCTGATCGTGGGGCTCGATTCCGGGACTCTGGGATCATGACCTGAACCCAAGGCAGACACTTAACTGACTGAGCGACCCAGGCATCCCTACTCTATTTTTTAAATAGGTGTGTTTATTGTACATAACCCATCTCTGTTGCACCAGTGTATACTGGTTGAGTGTGAGGCAGAGAACCTTCTTTTTGGTCATAAGAAAATACCTTAATCTCTCTTGTCTCCATTCATACTAGTGTTTATTCATTCAACAAATATTTATTTTCTATGTATTCAGGACTGGAACTAGAGTAGTGAACAAGGTGTATGTATATAACTCAGTTTGATGAAGCTTGCTTTTTACAAAAGAAAGCAGACAATTAGATTTCAATCTGCTTCACCACATAAAGAATTTTGAATTACCAAGTAACATACAGATTCAGTGCAAAAAAATTGGAAAATAAAAGGGAAAAAGGAAAAATTAAGTCAACCCCTATCACTTTGCCATCATACATCATGACATTTACTGCCACAAGTGTGACCACTTTCAAAAGTAATCCTGACCATGACATGCCACTCCTTTACCTAAAATTCTTCACTGGATATAATCAGCCTCCAAACACCTTGACAAGGCATTATAGCACTTCACACCCTGGCCACTACTTACCCAAAGGTTCCTTTAGCTTGTCTGTCCTATTCTGACTTCTACCATTTTCCTCACATTTTTTCTCGAGCCATCTTGAATAAGTTGATTTTTGTCAGCATGCCATATCCCTTCATACTCTACTGAGATACCCCTGGATCTGGTACATTCTTCTATAACGCAAATGTAACCCAATTGCAGATTTTTATTGATCTCTTTCTTTACTGAGCTCCTGTGGGTAGAAAAGACATTGATCTTTAAGTTTCCAGTACTTACCATACTTGATGCACAGTAGGTGTCCACAAACATTTGTTGAAATGCCTAAAAAGAAAGTGGAATTATGTATTATCCCTTAAAATGCAGAATAAACAAAATGTATTTTGATTTTTTAGAATTTAGTCATTGCAAGTTGTTACTTGTAATAACTACATTTTCTTGAGGGACATATATAATTATGTCATCGTATTTTAAACATACTTACTGAAAATCTGCAAAAACACTCCCCCTATAAAAACAGCACCCCAAATGGAACACTGCCTTCTGCAAAAATGTACTTACAAATTTGACAGTCTGTTTATTTCTTTTTTTTTTCTTAAAGATTTTATTTATTTATTTGACAGAGAGAGAGAGAGAGAGAGAGAGAGGGAACACAAGCAGGGGAAGTAGGAGTGGGAGAAGCAGGCTCCCCGCCGAGCAGGGAGCCCGATGTGGAACTTGATCCTAGGACCCTGAGATCATGACCTGAGCCGAAGGCAGACGCCTAATGCCTGAGCCACCCAGGTGCCTCGACAGTCTGTTTATTTCTATGGAAAAAACTAAACCTAATAAATACATAAATCACTACATTAATTGTGTTTTTAAACTCTCTGCTTTGACAAATGTATTTCAAGCTTGGCTCTAGGCTAAGACAATCCTGAAGTTGAGGCAGGTTTCTGATGCTCTTTTGGAATAGGTATTTACTGTTTAACACTGAAAGTTAAAATATTGCACCTCACCTCTTCCTAATTGTTCCTCTCTATAGTAGAATAAAAAAAAAAAAAAACTCTGATAGAATCTCTTCTAAGGAAGGAACGGGAGTACAGGTAGTAATATCTTTGGGTTATATTTTGAAATGAAAACAAAATGATGATCCTTCCCTTTCCATAAGTACTTGTAAATAAAAACCCAAACTATTTTTTGCTTTTCTCATTAGATGGATGCATATTAAAATTACTGTTATTTGTTGCAACCTTTCCTGAATAACAGTTCTTTACAAGACACTGTTACTTGTAAAATATAAACATTTTATTCATATGTAGAGGTACTCTGTAAATGGAATCTAATATGCCAGTTTGTATAGTTGGTATATATATATATATATATTTTTTTTTTAATTTTATTTATTTGACAGAGAGAAATCAGAGCTAGGCAGAGAGGCAGACAGAGAGAGGGGGAAGCAGGCTCCCGCTGAGCAGAGAGCCCGACGCGGGGCTCGATCCCAGGACCCTGAGACCATGACCCGAGCCGAAGGCAGAAGCCTAAACCACTGAGCCACCCAGGCGTCCCTGTATAGTTGGTATATTTTGAAAACTGAATGTTTTTGTTGAATATACAAAGAGAAGAATTTACAGCATGAAAAAAACTTATAAAAATCAAAACATAAAGGTATAAAGGATTTGTTAGATGTCTTTCTGTCAGTAGGGAAGGGTAGGGAGTATCTGAAATAATAAAGAACAAATGCTTCAGTTTCTGTTATTCCAGATTGGTTGTCTTTATTAGTTATAGTTTATGCATAGAAATGACAAAAACGTATTCAACTATAAAATCGTGGTAGTTATTCAGATAACATCTAATTTCATAGCCTATGGGGAATTCATGTTAAATGTTTAAGGTAGAATATGGGAAAGACCTAGAATTTTAGTTACTCATCCTGCTGAAAACAATATAGTAAAGTGAATTAAGTAAACAAAATTAAGTTTTATCGTTTAAATATTATTTTAGTCATTCCAAACTACTTGAATTTTTCTAGATCCTGCCAGCCACTCATAATCTAGTAAAGGAGAGAGATTAACAAAGTGATTACACTATACTGTGGTAAATTCAATGATGGAAGAACACAATAAGGGAAAGAACAGCATATATTAGTTTGTGTGTGTGTGTGTGCCTGTGTACATTCCCAAACACGCATCTGGGGTGATTTTACAGAGAAGGCAACATTTTGTATGTTTTTATATGTTAAAGAGTTCATAGCAGTTTGTGAGATAAGAGATTGGCAAGGAGAGGATGTGTTTCAGCTCACACAAAGATGCTGAAGTATGAATGAACATGCTATAGTTAACAAGTGGTGAGAAATTTGATATATATCACCAACATTTTATGTTATCTGTTATTCTCAAAAGAATGTTTTTCCCAGTATTATTTCACCATGTGATCTTTTGCTCAAATGCAGTATCTGGAAACCCCATTTATAAACAGATTATCTTAGTTGATCTCAGAAACAGATGTTTTTTGCTTGATTAGGGTCTATAGAGAACTCTACACCTCAAATCCCTCAGGTGATCTCTAATGAGATTCAGAGAAGTCCCTAGAGATCACCCTAGCACAATTTGAAATTCATTGTCCTGGGTCATCTGGCCCTACGTTATTTGTATGCAAATTTCTCTCTAGTTTATGTGTTTGTTAAATTCTGAACTGAGACATCAATTTTTTTTTTTAAATTCCCTGTATATCACAGCAGAGTTTTGCTACCACAGCTGTTTGAACTTTAACTGCAGTATCAGGCAGAGTGTGTGTGTTGTGTGTGTGAGGGTCATTGTGGTGTTGTAACAAACATACCCCAAGCCTCAGTGGCTTAATCCAACAAAAATTTATTTTTCACTCATGCTATATGACATAGGGAACTAAAGGCTCACTAGTTCACTCAGGAACCCAGACTGATGAAATTTGTTCCATGATAGCCTTGCAGAGTGAGGAGAATTGAGGAAAGCACTCATCACCTCTTAAATCTACTACAAAAGAGGTATATTTCTTTTCTGTTTCACACTTTATTGGCCAAACAAATCCATGAATCTATGCCATACTTAACCAATGTCAGGGAAATGTAATCCTAACATGTACCTGAAAGTACAGAAATACTTAGCAAACTGCACTAATGACTTGCACACTACCAATGTTTGTTCTTCCTATTGATGAATTTCCTCCTTAATTACAAGTATATTTCTTTTATACCATCATTTCATATGTGTGTGAGAAGGAAGAAACTCATGGTTCTCTTCCTGAGAGTAGAGCTTCAGAACTTGATAAAGAGCTAAATAGGCAACTGGGCCTTGGGAATGACTTCAAAGCAGTAAGACTGACCTATGGCAGAAGATGACTGGACAGTAGAAAAACAATCTAGTATAAGCAGAGGGAACATAAAATAAAAAAACAAAAACTGGAAGGGGACACAAACAACATAACAGCAGGGTGCCTTTTGTCAGTAATATACTTCCTAGTCTATCCTATTCAATACCAGGATATTAAATACTATATAATTTCATGTTCATCTATTTTAAATGTATCTCTCTAATAATGCCTGAAGGCAACACTTTCAACATTTGCTTAAAAATTAAATTATTAAAAGTTTTGCTAAGAGAATCTATGGCAAATAACGTGTGTGTGTATGTCTGTGAGTATGTACACATACAGAGTTAACAAATAAAGTTAGTCATAATTAAGTGCAGAAATACACAATATATGTCTGATGTAAAGCTTGAGCTAATTCTTTTTTTGTTTGTTTGTTTTGTTTTATTTTGTTTTGTTTCTTAACAGGATGTTGCTGCTGCTTGTCTTTATCTAGATTGAGTTCTCAATCTTCAATTGAGGTCTCTATCTCTCACCTGTTGTAACTTCTATGTTCCACATTTTATCATGCTGTGCTAGTTGCTTTAGGCTATCAGAAATGTTAATTGTGGTAATTCATCAGTGTCCCTCTGCTTGCAGTTGCTTTCGTTCTGTCCTTAAATCTCTCTTCCTGGATACAGAATTAATCAGCTGTACTACTAGGTCAATCAGTGTTCCTACTTCTCTCCCTAATTGCTCTTGTGTTCATCTGGGTGATACTGGAACTGCCACTGCCACTGCCACTGGAAACCAAACACCTCTCTCTTCTGTTACATCTCTCATTTGTTCCCGCCCTCTTACTGTTGCCCTTTCTCTGCTGCTTTTTTCTAAGGATATTTTATAGCATTCAGGGATTCTTACTTTGGGGGGAAAAGCAGGCTTTTTTCCCCCCAAAGATATTTCCCTTCCCCTTTAAACAGTAAATTTAATAAAAATTCACAGCATGCCTATTTTGGCATATACTGTGCTAAATGCTACGGATTCAGAAATGGATTGAGTATAGTGCCTGCCCATATGCTCCTAAGTGCCTCTTATGGGCCCAAACCAAAAGACCAAAAGCAGTCAAGCAAGTCTCTTCAAAAAAGAAGCAGGTTGGATGTAAGACCACAGAGTTACCTGGGACTATGGGGAATCAAAAAACACCTATCCATTGTTGTTATTTGGGTAAATAATCAGAGATCTTCCAAATTATGTATGAGTTGAAATCTTGAATTTGGAATTTTTAAGTGTTGGCAATGGGTCTAAAAAATTTTGAACACTGTATGAATCCAATAAAACATATTTATGGGTTGGATAAAACTTTAAGATCACCGAAGTTGATTTTTGAAGTAAGCCATTTACAATGTAATGGTTTCCTTACTTTTCTGCACATCCTAAAAAATTACTTACTCATGTGTGATTTACATGTTGATCATATAATCCAGATAGCTCTGGCCCAAACTGATAGAAAATGAGTTAAGAAAATCATGAATTCAAAACCCAAGAAGCAAAAATATGGCTTGGGATCTCAAAATTGTTAAGATAATTTCAACAGAAACTAAGTATTTACTGGGACCCCACTGAAGCATCATTATTTTCTCAGGACCAGGGATTGAGAGACAGAAGCCGGGCAGCAATGGCAGTGAAGCAGGAAGAGCATGAGTTATTAAATATATTCAATATAATTATGCAATTCCTTCCACTAAGCAAACCTTTCTTGAGTACCCTATGCCTTAGTAGCACTATGTTGTTCAGGGTTTACAAATAATAGCAGATGGAAACAAACCCCTGTGTCTCAGCACAATAAGAATGGAGACTCTTTGGCAAGATGACTTATGGAAGGAGTGATCTCAGGAGAAAAATTATAAGGGAGAGAGGGAAACAGATGTGTCAGATGTAAAAGCTAGGCAAAGGCATGGTTTTAGAAGTTTAGCCTCAACTTGATCCCATGGGGAGTATAAGTTACAACACAGGGGGTTTTCTAGTCTACAGACAAGAGGGGCTAGGCTATTATAGAACTGTATCTGTAAGTCATTTGTTAGAACTGCTACAAGGGGGAATAGTACCTCATAGTGTCTTCAAGTGTGATGGCTCCAGTTAGCCAAGAGCAATCCTCCAGTGAGGAGTGAGGGAAGGCAGTACCAACAGCATAGCTATGTACCTGGCTCAGTAGACCCAGTCTGGACCACAGCACTATATGCTACATCCCTTGTTCAAAGAAATTAGAAATGAAGATGCTCCAGACCTCCTTTCAGCTCTTGTATAATCTCCCAAGTATACAAAAAGTAATATGTATACTTGATTAGAGATAATCGAGTGTACAAAAAGGCACGAGGAAAGCTATAACCCAAATGTTTTCTAAGTGTCGTGGTAATGGTGGGAAGTACAGAGTAGATAAGGGGGGATTGGCACAGAAATCATAAAGGAAGAAGTACTGAAGCTGATTGTTGAATATGTGTAAGAATATTTCAGGTGGGAAAAGCCATTCTAAACAAAAGCGAAAACTTGCTTAGAGGCCCGAAGGAGTGAGAGAATATTCAGGGTCTACCAGTGGAAATGAAGCGTTTCTTGAGGAGCTAAACCTGGTAAGTTTGCCCTAACTAAAATGAGTCATCTTATTACTATTATGGGTAGACATCTGGACTATTTCTTCAAAGTGGCGTGGAAGAACTAAAGATTTTAGCCAAAGAAAAGTAATTATGCAAGCAAAAGAGAAAGAGAAATATACTATATATGTGTCTACACCAAAAGGGATTCAGAACAGAAGCAAAACACAAGCCACAGTTTCATGTTTGCAGGGTAAGAAGCATCCTTAATCATCTGGATGACTGCAGAAGTTCTAGGAGTGAACACAAGTAATTATATTTATTATATAACCAGTAGAAGGCAGCATTATTTGGTGGAAATTGCATTAATTGGTATAGACAGTAATATCCCTCTATTTTATCCCCTTCAAATTCTGAAATAAATCACTCTTCTAAAACTTGTTTTTCCCCTTTAATCTGAAAAGTAGATGAAACAGGGCAATTCCAATACACAACACATAAGAAGTGACTGCTTTTTCAGTTCACGAAAAAAAAAAAAGGTTACTTATCATAAGCATCTTTTTTTTTTAAATTAAATTTTTTATTTATTTTCAGCATAACAGTATTCATTGTTTTTTCACCACACCCAGTGCTCCATGCAATCTGTGCCCTCCCTAATACCCACCACCTGGTTCCCCCACCCTCCCACCCCGCCCCTTCAAAACCCTCAGGTTGTTTTTCAGAGTCCATAGTCTCTCATGGTTCACCTCCCCTTCCAATTTCCCTCAACTCCCTTCTCCTCTCCATCTACCCTTGTCCTCTCTATTATTTGTTATGCTCCACCAATAAGTGAAACCATATGATACTTGACTTTCTCTGTTTGACTTATTTCACTCAGCATAATCTCTTCCAGTCCTGTCCATGTTGCTACAAAAGTTGGGTATTCGTCCTTTCTGATGGAGGCATAATACTCCATAGTGTCTATGGACCACATCTTCCTTATCCATTCATCCGTTGAAGGACATCTTGGTTCTTTCCACAGTTTGGCGACCGTGGCCATTGCTGCTATAAACATTGGGGTACAGATGGCCCTTCTTTTCACTACATCTGTATCTTTGGGGTAAATACAAATCAAACCAACTCCACACATAAGAAGGGAAATAATCAAGATTAGAGCAGAGATCAACGAGGTAGAAACCAGAGATGCAGTAGAACGTATCAACGAAACTAGAAGCTGGTTTTTTGAAAGAATCAATAAGATCGATAAACCATTGGCCACATTAATCCAAAAGAAAAGAGAGAAAGCCCAAATTAATAAAATTATGAATGAAAAGGGAGAGATCACAACTAACACCAAGGAAGTAGAAACAATCATCAGAAGCTATTATCAACAGTTATATGCCAATAAGCTAAGCAACCTAGATGAAATGGATGCATTCCTGGAAAACTATAAACTCCCAAAATTGAACCAGGAAGAAATTGACAACCTGAATAGACCGATATCTAGTAACGAGATTGAAGCAGTGATCAAAAACCTCCCAAAAAACAAGAGCCCAGGACCTGACGGATTCCCTGGGGAATTCTATCAAACTTTCAAAGAAGAAATAATACCTATTCTCCTGAAGCTCTTTCAAAAAATTGAAGCAGAAGGAAAACTTCCAGACTCTTTTTATGAAGCCAGCATTACCCTGATCCCCAAACCAGGCAAAGACCCTACCAAAAAGGAGAATTTCAGACCGATATCATAAGCATCTTGAAACCCTCTACACGATGATGTTCTGCTAACTGCTCTTCATGCCAGTCAGTTGAAAATAATGGTGTATGGCACCATAGTAGCTATGTCAAGATTTCTGTAGGAAAGGTAACTTGAAGGAAGGAAATGCTGTAGAAAGTTTTCTGTGAAATGTAGGGATTTCCAAAGGAAAAGAATATTCTGTTTGGTAGGTGTTAGTATTAGTACTGAAATTTAATACATTCTATATTCAGGCCACAGATTTTAATGCAATTCCAATAAATAAAAGATGGCTTGAGAAAACATCACTGAGGGCAATAATTAAAGGCCCATTAATATATTTTAGTAACAGAGGATATACATGTTGCACAGTTCAGACAGCTTCTTAGCACTGATTTATAGATAAATTGTTGTGAATGCTACCGTGGTAGCATTCAGACTCAGACTCTCCCTTCAGAACGGAAGCATTCTTTTCTCCAGGAGCTGGAAGTGTTATAGAGACATCCAGGTCCCTCTCCAAGAACTACCTTATGCCAAAAAGGCTGCCCCACCCAAGGTAAGAACCTTATTAATTTATTATTTCTGAGCTCCAAATTCACCCTTCAACACCTACTCTGCAATAATGGGCAGCTTAACATTTCTCCTTTAGAGCGAACATGATGTTAAGCTTACTCACTAGAGGTCGCTGTAGTGACATTGCAGGAAGAAGAAACTGATTTTTGGTTGCGGCGCCATTGGTAAGAGGTGCGAGTTTGAGAAGGTCCTAAAGTGTTCTGCGCCAACCATGTGCCAAGAATGCGCGGTCCCTTGGTGACCTCTCAGCTCTGGCCCTGCCTGGTGATCACCTTCCATGGCCCTCGCAACACTAACATCACAAGCTCCAGGCCTCCTTTCCGCACTGATGCCCATCCCGCCCCACGCACCCCTGCTCTCTTTTCTGCCAACCTCAGCAGCCACCCACCAGATGTTGTTTGCCTGCTTCATCAGTGACTACAGACCCAGCTGTGGCCCAGAGGAACTGGCACACTATTTTTTGCCAACCAGTGAACTGCAACCCCAGCTTCTCCCATGAAGTCAGCCTTGGGAAGGAGATTCTGTCCCAAGTTTGTACCTCCTTATAATCCAGTCCTGGGTTATCATATAAAGTTCTCTTACATCTTATACTTATTCTTTTATCAGTTATCTTTATCTTTTATCAGCTTAACAGTTATTTATATTATATATATATATACCTCCTTCTATAAAACAGATACTAAAAACTGCCCAAACAAGATCACATGTGTGACTAAGGCTCAATTGATAGGACCCATGTACAAGCATTTTGTTAAGTGTAATGTGAAATATTAATGCAAGCTATTTTATTTTTGTATTAATAATGTTAGATGATTGACTTTGCACATGTAATATTTGATTATTGATACAAATATTTGGTTATTATGCCACCACCATTCCTGATTCTGAGAAATGGTCTAGTGGTTTGTGGATTATTTCCAAATTATCATTCCCACTCATGCAGAAAAGCTGAAAATGCAAGCTGTGATATGATAAAACATCCCCTTCTCTATCATAAAATTTTACTTAGAGGGAGAATTCTGACTGAAGTGCCATAGAACATGACAAAGAGCTGAAGACTAGAAGTGCAAAATCACCCAAGCAAGTTTATAAAGCTTAGAAATCCCAGGCAGTTGATGTTTTTCACACAGCTGAATACTAACGTATCCAAGAAAATAACATCAACTCCAGATGCAGCTATTAGGAACATGTGGTGGGACAGGTCATCTGTGCTTTTGATTTGCCAAATGCATCTTTTAAAGGGAGTGCAAGAGGAACTTTGGTGAGAAAAGAAAGAGGGAGAATTTAAACACCAATATTAATTTTGTCTTACCTCTGAAAATACCCAGATCTAAATATCACACAAATATATTAACTTTGTTTTATTTTTCCCTTGGTAAATGGCTTTGAAATTATTCAAATCATTAGTACAGGAAAAAATTAAAATAGAATCAACCAACTGAAATGTAAATCTTGTTGTTTGAACGTGCAAGGGATTATGAAATATTTTCAAGTATTCAATTCAAAGGTGTAGAAAAGAATAAAGACAGTAAAAAAAACCCCTCATATGTGAATTCTTCTGAACCAAAGCTATTTCTATCAACTTGCATGGCCAAAATGTTATAGGTATTTTTTTGTTAGATTATCTGGTTATCAAACAACTTTCATGGTTCTTTCTGGTACCTGAAAGACAGTAAATATGTGAAAATTTAGCTCTGGTAATATTGCAATGATTAAAAACGCCTTTTAAAGTTGAATTTAGACTAAGTAATAATGGCATTTTCATATTCTAGGAGACTATTTCATCAATTGAAAGGAATATAATGGTATGCATTATTACTACAAGTATGTCTGAGTATGAATAAAAATTCCTATTAAATGTGTGTCCCACACTGAATTCTCCAGAAACAGTTCCTGAGACAGAGTTAGGAGACAAGATGCTTATTGGAGACGAGGAGGGGAAGCAATTGAACTATGAGTCAGGAACCTCCAAAGTGAGTAATGCCTTCTAAAAGGTCTTGTGTTGGGTTGTGGGTCACTGGGCCTTTATATTCCTGCTGTGCAAGATGAGTGAGAGATGTGGACTGTTCTGGGGAGGATGTGCCCACTGATAGGGAAGTTCTCTGCAGCTGAGAGACCATGAAGAGGCTGAGAGCTGGAGGCTGCCTGCTGATGTTCCCCATGGCCGAGCAGCAAGTCCTTCCTTGAAAGTGGATCTGGGTGGCACATCTCCATGTCTACCAGTCCACACCCTCTTGTCACTCAGATCCATATCTTTATGCATATTTGGGAACAGCTCCTATGAAATCCTGGGAGCATCTCTCTCTGAGCAGAATCTTAGAAGAAGGAGGTTCATGAGACAAACTATAGACCTTGGTGCTGCAGTTGGGCTCTGGACAACAACTGCTCTTCATCTCCTTCTTCCACTTTTTGTATAACCTCATCATCAGCTACCACCTATGTTGGTCTGCCTTAGTGAGTTACCTGGAGGTGTGACCCAGATCCTCACCCCTGAGGTCCTTGAGTACCTAGACACTCTGCTGTTCTAAGAACCCGGTGGCCATACCTGTTTCTTTACATTCATAATTGGGCAAGGGGATACCAAGAAGTACACAAGTGGATCACTTGGATTCCACACATAATCCTCTATGCTCCCATTGTGTAAACAGCCCTACTTTCTCCTCATGATCAGAGTCAGTTACTCCTACCTTGTGACTCAGTGACTCCTTTTCTTGTGGACCTTATAATTCAGTGGGACTCTGCTGTGTTTCTAGGAAAATTGTGCCCTCTTTTGAGAAAAGGATGTCTAACTACTCAGAGCGCAGAGTTGTAGAAAGAGGGGGAACAAAAGACCCTAGTGGGTCACTGGAAATAAAGGTAAGTGAATGGAAACCCCTGATTCCAGTGTTTGGTTCCCAGGTATTCGTATGTACTGGGAACATAGTATCATATTAAGATATTTAATTCTGGGTGTACACTAAATCCTGGGGGATAGACTATTGCTTCCAACCTGCTCCTTCAATGGTGCTTTCCCCAGCCTGGTCCAACATTAACAGGCCCACAGATTCTGAATCATAAAATAAGTTATTTGACCAGTGGATCCCATGATCAAGGGCCATTTCCACATCACCTTTGCTGTAAAGAGATCTTTGGTCTGCTACTTTGTTGTGAAATCACATGCCAGGAGATCGAACACTATAAACTCTTGGACAGTGGTGCTAGCTGAGGATCTGTAGGCAGTAAAGGGAAATACACACCCAGAATAAGTACCTGTTGGTATGAAAATGAGCTATTGGTCTTTCCAGGTTGGAAGGGACCTAATGTGGTCAACATGCCACTAGATGATCAATTGTGCTCCTTGAGGAATGGGATCATTTTAAGGATAATAACTGTTTTTTATTGCTGCCAGACTGAATTATTACTGGTTGCAGTAGCAAGATCAGTCTTGGTCAGTGGGAGTCCATGTTATTAGGAAAATGCAAAATCTCTACCCCTCTCACCATGGCTACATCATTTTAGCACTGAGATGGGTGATGACAAGGCTCGTCAACATTACTGGTTGGACAGGTCGTGGTCTACTTTGCTGTTTATTGCCCCTACCATGGTGGATGATTACTATTGGGTATTAACATGTGATACGAATACCTTGTATTCACACTCTATACCCACTCTTGAATGTATGTCCTCTATGATGGAACTTCTTTTTCCCAATCTCCTAATCTTTCTCCTTCTAGGCCTCTGATAAGCTGGCCAGACTATTTGCTGCTATTCATGAGTCTGTATATACTTTAAACATGGAACATTCCTTTTCCACATGAAAAGGATAACCAGATAAACTCCCTAAAGCTCTGTTCATTGGGAGGATTTTTGTTTACCATCATCTGAACACATCATTGAGGCTGTAATTCATTTACCATTCACTTTTCAACTTGTGCCCACATACCAAACCAATCTAAGTGTAAATAATTCTTGGCCTTTTTTCTCTTCCCTCAGCAGATAATATAGTATTCTGCTGTGTAGCTATAGGTGTAAGCTGAGAGAGTGACACTGACAGTGAGCTCTCATGGTGGTGGTGGGGGGGTGGTGTTGGGTTATCTGTCATCTAGCTTACTTGCAGTCGCTATGTTTATTCATGCTCCATTCTGGATGTACACAGCCATCAGACATTAGATTTTCACTGGAATTTTCCAACCTTATGATTTGGTGACTTTTATACCCATGATGAGCTGTTTTGGCCATATGGTCACTTAGTGTCCTATGGACAATCATTCTATGTCCATCAGAGGCCATAGCACACCAGAAGTCGTTTTTCAAAAGGGATATAATTATTTTTTGCTGATGGCAAGGCTTTGTTCCAGAACCCCATGAGCCTGTATTATGATTCTCTTACTAGGGCTTGCCACAATTTTCACAAAGCATCTTTTCCCATTATTGATATTTCCAGCATGACAATGTCTACCAACTCTTATGGCCTAAGCAGAAAGGCTGTTTGCACTGCAGCATGGGATTACTGCAGAGCCCTATTATACTCCAGTTCCTGTTCAAAGCTTGCAGCCTCTCATGCCACACAATCTTTAGGTGGGAGCAGTATTACAAAGTGTGGAAAATGCTGTTTTTAGAACCTAGAGAGACCTGCTTGTCTCTTACACTGGAGGGAATATCCTAGCTTATCCTGACTGGAGGATTTCCAAAATGTTAAGGATATGGCTGGTCCTGCATCTTGATAGGGTTTATCTCTTATTTCTGGAGCTTTTGTGTTTTTCCAAGGCCTCTACGTGTTATCTATCTCTTGCTTCTTTATATGCTACCAAAGAAATTTGTGGGATTTCACACCTGAATTTCAATTGTCTCCCTATTCTCCCTTGACTGCTTGATATCATTTTGTAATTTAACAGTGGCATTTAGTGATAACGATCCAATCCCATTGTTATTTTTCTTTCCATGAGAGAAACTCACATTCCTAGGTCAGAGTGAGTTTAATTTTTTAACAGTTTTGTTAAGATATAGTTCATATACCATATAATACACATATTTAAAAATCTGCATTCAGTATTGCTTAGTATAATCACAGTGTTATACCATCATGGTGATCAAACTTTGTATTTTGCCTCCCTGAAAGAAATCCATACCCATCTGGAGTCACAACTACCTTCTATCCTCAGTTCTATGAAACCATTAATTAAATTTCTGTCTCTACAAATTTGCCTATTTTAGACATTTGATATAAATGGAATGATACAATATGTGTTTTTTTGTCACTAGCCTTTTTCACAGTATAATTTTTCTAAGGTTCATGCATGGGATGACATGAATCACTACTCTATTTCTTTTAAGTCTCAAATAATATTCAATTGCATTGACACATCACATTTTGTTTATCCATTCATTTGTTGATGGACGTTTAGTTTGGTTCCATTTTTGGCTATGTAAATATGCTGCTATGAACATTTCTGTACAAGTTTCTATGTAGACATATTGCTTCATTTCTCTTAGGTGTATACCTAGGAGTGCAATTGAGGGGCCATATAGTAACTCTATGAGTAAATTTTTTTTAAAATATTTTATTTATTTATTTGACAGAAATCACAAGTAGGCAGAGAGGCAGGCACAGAGAGCGGGGGAGGCAGGCTCCCCGCCAAGCAGAGAGCCCGATGCGGGGCTTGATCCAAGGACCCTGGGGTCATGACCCAAGCCGAAGGCAGAGGCTCAAACCACTGAGCCACCCAGGCGCCCCTCTATGAGTAAATTTTTAAGAAACTATTTTCCAAAGAGTGTAAAATATGCTGGTTTTAGTTTCTTCACTTCCCTACCATTTCATTACAGCCAACCTACTGGATATGAAGTGCTATCTCATTGTGGATTTGATTTTCATTTACCTAATGTTGAGCGTGTTTCCTGTGTTCCTTTATCCTTTTATATAATATTTCCTCCATGATTATCATATACCTAGTACATTGTACCTGCTAGGGAAGTCCCTCTCACTGGTACACCAGCTTAATTCACCTCCAGTGAAAATCTTAATAGCTCAACAGCCATCTTATGCCAAGAGTTTACCATGCTCCACTTGCTACCAGGAGTCCTCATAGTAAGTTGGGTGGTGAGCGATCTAGTTCCAAAACACCATCTTATTGCAGCTTTCTCAGTTCACTCCTGGTGCCAACTGTTGCTGACTAAGTTGTTCAGAAGCAGATGTAAGACAGTTGGTGGTGCAAGATATATATTAGGAATCAACATCTGTTAAGGGAGAAGAAGGAGGATCAGGCAGAGGATGAAGTCAAACTGAGATACATGCCTGATGGACTAGGTTAAATTGGTGGGGGCTCTGTAACAGCACTTGGTCATTATAGTGTCCTGTTTGGGGCTAAAATACCCTTAACTGAATCTGGACTGCCCTCAGGAGGGTGTACCTCAAGTAAGGCTATTCACTGCAGATGAGGCAAAACCAGAAGGAGCTGACAGCTGGAAGCTCTCTGCTGACTCCTGCCCAAAAGCTGGGCAGCAAATCTTTTCTTTCCATTGTGATCTGAGTATCACATCACCATGTCTACCATAAATGTTATACCAGGATGCAATTTAGAAGCCTTCCTAGTAATTAACTATATTTTATTATGCAGTTTTTGGTCATGTTGAATAATCTCCAAACATCAAGTAATTAAAGGATGAATATGAAGTGTTGATAGATAACATATGCAAGGGTTAATTTCTCCTTTTCAATTGTTTACTTGTTTACATATATTTATATTTTGCTGCCTATTTATTATTCTGTAGAAATAGAAGTACGAACTGGTTTCTTCTAATGAAACACATAAAATTATATAGCCTGAGAGATTTACCTGGTCTCGAATGAGACTCTCCCTCTCCCTTCTCCCCCTCTTTTTATCTCTACACACACACACACACACACACACACACGCGCGCGCGCGCTCGCACGTTACTCTGGTGGTTTTTATTGCTTAACATTCTTTCCTATTAAATGTATATATTGCTTAAAATGATTTTCTCTAATTTGGAAACTCTTGTCTGCAAAGGCATTTAACTTTGTGCTGAAGAAGTTTATTACAAATGAAAAGTATAAAATTTTATCCAGAATTCTACTGGCTGTGAGAGAGAACCATAGATGCACTTCTCATATCTTTCTAGCCTTTTCTGTAATTTGAACTTTTGATACTAGGATATGACTTTTTCAATATTCAATTGCTATATTGCAAATGCATTGATCTCTCATGTCTTGGACATTCACTCTTTCACGTAGAATTGACTGAAATAAAATGTAATACAATATGCAATTTGAAGATCATAAATCAATTTAGATAACTTTGCTAGAGAGAGAGATTTACTTATAAGAGGAAAACCATACTGGAAATCCTATCTTAAGTGGCAGGTACACTACTCATTTACTTGTAATACAAAGTAGTTTCAAATATGCTTATGTAGAGCTGAATAACAAGAACAAATCTTTTTAATACACATTAATATATCACTTTCTAGGCAATGACTTTCTCATACAATATGTGCTTTATTTTTTTCTCAACAAGTAGACATTTCATTCAATTTGCTCTAATGGCTTCCGTATTTTAATAGCTTGTATATTTATTTACCTAAGGAGGATAAAAAGGCTGTCTCTTATTCTAAGTAATTGACACTGGTCTGTACTTTCAACACTTTAACTTCAACGTATCTGTATATTGTCTGAAAATTTTGAGTTCCAATGAGTTACAAAGAAAGGCAAATGAAAGTTATTTTTAGCGTGAGATTGAGTGGGTAAGTTCTTATCATAATTGAAGTGTACACACACAGGTTCATGCATGCACACACACATACACACACACACACACACACACACACCATGGGCTTCTATGCTACATCAGTATACCTTAGGAGCTATTTGATTTTTCTTCTCCTGTATAAAAGAATTTATCACAGTGGATAAGGGGGAGACTGGAAATGGGTTGGTGGGCCCTCTCAACTACCAGAATAATAGAATTACCTTTCATCCTAAAAGACTGGAACAAAATTGTTGCCAAGGAGCAGAAAGGTAAAATTTCCTCTTTAGGAATACAGCTATCCATACAACTAGTAATTTGGGGACACACTTTCTTTAAAAGTCGCTTCAATCCTGGCAAATTCCTGAAGAGAGGTAAATTCTGTTAAGTGAAATGTTATGATACTTGTTCTTTCTTTTGCTTCTCACTTAAGAAAAAAGGTGGGGCACAGCTTAAATGGAAAGAACTACTCTTTTAAGAAAAATCAGTATAGGGATAAATTAGACCAGTATTGTATGAGATATTGAGACATTGTCAAGTTATCAGTGCTGCTTCTTTCCCCCTGTTGTTACGTTTCTGAGTTTATTCTAGCACTAGATAACAACCTTGGTGATAAAATTATTGGTTTATATTCCTTCTATTAATAGGACACCTAGAGAACTCAGGATTATATATTTGGTTATGGAAAAAATCCTGCCTTTATTATTAGTTTTATTATTTTTAACCCTGCTTTTATTTACCAAAACATGTTTATTTTAATGAACAAGCATCATATATGTGAGCATACATACATGAAGCCAGGTATTACTAAGAAAGCTTTCTTTGAAACTAAGGGTTTATGTCATTAGAAGGGGCAGTAATATCTAAAATGATCTAATAATCTTGCTGAATTCTTTTTCATATATAGAAAATTTTATTTCCATAAAATGTTTTTCTTCAAATCAAGCTTCAAAGCTTTTAGCAGATCTGGTTTACCTCTGCTCATAGCAACATTTTTGAGAACCATAACTTGGCCTTAAAGTGTGACATGAAAGTTTCGGCTTTATGTAAATAATTTTAAATGCTATATTGTTCAAATAAGTAAGTCATTGTTTCTGAGTGTCAGCACTACAAATTTATCTTCTCTTTAGCCACCACTGTAACTTAAACTGAAACTCAGTTATAACAGGTAGAAGCTGGATTTCCTATTTCATCATCCTCATAACATTTTATTCAGTTAAGAGGCATGTGGAGCAAGGAACAGATACATGAACTAGTTGGCACTTGGTTCCTAATTCCTCTCTCTTCTCTCACATATCTCACCAAGCCTTTGGAACTTACAGTGTATGTACAGGGTAGTTAATTTTTAACCTGTGCTGTCATGAACAGTTTGCTGCCTAGAAACCAATTCAATTCATCATCCATGTACTAAGCACCCATTATGAACAAGCCATTGTGTTAGGGATTCAAAGATGAAGAGGACATTGCCCTCTCCTAATGAAATGTTATCTAATGGGACTTCTACATACTATGTACAGTTAGAACTGCTCCCTTAACTCCACCAACCCCAGTCACATTCTTTTTTTATATTAAGAACTAGATATATTTGTATGGGCCTCTCCTGCTCTCAGAAATCCATTGCCTGTAACTTTCTGTTGCTTAAAGCTTGGATCTCTCCTGCTCTTTCGGAATGCCAGCATGTAGCCACCTACAGACACTGTCTTAACCAAATAAACTGATAATGATCTGAGTCCAAGCAGACAGGATACATCTCTATTATATAATCATATATCATAGTTCAGCCAGGAATCCAAATTTTCAATATTGGTGGCTATTTTTTTTTCTTTCATTGACTTCATTATTGGTTGGACTCATTTGGAAGAACCTATATAATTCCTTGCATAAGGGAGTGTCTAACTTCAGGAAATTATATTCACAAAGACTGTATAGAATCTAAATTTTTAACTCCAGTACGATTCTACAATTAAAAAACAGTGTAGAAATTATGCTAAGATAAGAGCAAGTTTTTCCAAAAGTATGCAAAATAAAACACACTTGACTTCAAATATCATTGGATATCAATAAGACACAAGGTATAATGGGGATAATAGATGGAGTTTTGGAATCGAACAAAACTCTGTTAATATACTGGCTCCTTTTCTTTCTTTCTTTTCCTTTCTTTCTTTCTTTCTTTCCTTCCTTCCTTCCTTCTTTCTTTTTTTTTGATTTAGTTGTTTATTTTAGAGAGAAAGAAAGAGAGAGAAAATGTGTGCAGGGGGAGGGGCAGAGGGAGAGAGAGAATGCTGAAGCAGATTCCCCACTGAGCTGGAAGAATGAGATCATGATCTGAGCTGAAATTGAATCAGACACTTAACTTACTAAGCCACCCAGGCGCCCCTACACTGGCTCCTTTTCTTAAAACCTGCATGATATTCAGCACCTGCTTAATTTAAACTCTTAGGGTTTCAGTTTTGTTAAATGTGTTATGTATTGGAGGGGGCAAGATGGCAGAGGAGTAGGAGGTCTAAATTTTGTCTGGTCCCAGGAATTCAGCTAGATAGTTATCAAACCATTCTGAACATCTATAAACTCAATAGGAGATTGAAAAGAAGAATAGCAACAATTCTATGAACAGAAAAGTGACCACTTTCTGGAAAGTAGAACGTGCAAAGAAGTGAATCCCAAGCAACGGGAATACAGACTGTGGGGGGAGGAGCAGCTCCCAGCTGAGAATTCCCAGGGAATTCTACCAAACATGTAAAGAAGAATTAGTCCCTATTCTCCTGACCTGTTCCAAAAAAATAGAAATGGAAGGAAAACTTCCAAACTCATTTTATGAGGCCAGCATTGCCTTGATCCCAAAACCAGACAAAGAGCCCATCAAAATGGAGAATTACAGACCAGTATTCCTGATGAACATGGATGCAAAAATTCTCACCAAAATGCTAGCCAATAGAAATCGACAGTACATTAAGAGGATTATTCACCACAATCAAGTGGGATTTATTCCTGGGCTGCAAGGTTGGTTCAACATCTGCAAATCAATCTGTTATATAATATATTAATGAAAGAAAGAACAAGAAACATCTGATACTCTCAATAGATGCTAAAAAAGCATTTGACAAAGTACAGCATTCATTTTTGATCAAAACTCTTCACAGTGTAGGGACAGAGGGTACATACCTCAATATCATCAAACCCATCTATGAAAAACCCACAGCAAATATCATTCTCAATGGGGAAAATGGAGAGCTTTTCCCCTAAGGTCAGGAACATGGCAGGGCTTTCCACCATCACCATTGCTATTCAACATAGTACTAGAAGTCCTAGCCTCAGCAATCAGAAAACAAAAACAAAAAAAGGGGGATGCCTGGTTGGCTCAGTAGATTAAGCCACTGCCTTCCACTCAGGTCATGATCCTGGGGTCCTAGGATTGAGTCCCGCTTTGGACTCCTTGCTTGGGGAGGGGGAGGGGGCTTCTTCTCTCTCTACCTCTGCCTGCCACTCTGTCTGCTTGTGCACTCTCTCTCTCTCTCTGACAAATAAATAAATAAATAAATAAAATCTTAAAAAAAAAAAAAAGGCATTCGAATCAGCAAAGAAGAAGCCAAACTCTCAGTCTTTGCAGATGATATGATAGTTTATGTGGAAAATCCAAAGACTCTACTCCAAAAGTGCTAGAACTCATACAGTAATTCAGTAAAGTATCAGGATATAAAATCAATGCACAGAAATCAGTTGCATTTCTATACACCAACAGCAAGACAGAAGAAAGAGAAATTAAGGAGTCGCTCCCATTTACAATTGCACCCAAAGCCATAAGATACCCAGGAATAAACCTAACCAAAGAGGCAAAGAATCTGTACTCAGAAAACTATAACGTACTCCTGAATGAAATTCAGGAAGACATGAAGAAATGGAAAAATGTTCCACGCTCATGGATTGGAAGAACAAATATTGTGAAAATGTCTATGCTACCTAAAGCAATCTACACATTTAATGCAATCCCTATCAAAATACCACTAAGTTTTTTCAAAGAATTGGAACAAATAATCCTAAAATTTATATGGAACTGGAAAAGACCCCGAATAGTCAGAAGAATGTTGAAAAAGAAAACCAAAGTTGGCGGCATCACAATTTCAGACTTCAAGCTATATTACAAAGTGGTAATCATCAAGACAGTATGGTACTGGCCCAAAAACAGACACATAGATCAATGGAACAAAATAGAGAGCCCATAAATAAATCTCCAACTCTATGGTCAACTCATCTTCAACAAAGCAGGAAAGAATATCCAATGGAAAAAAGACAGCCTCTTCAACAAATGGTATTGGGAAAATTGGACAGCCACATGCAGAAGAATGAAACTGGACCATTTCCTTATACCACACACAAAAACAGACTCAAAATGGATGAAAGACCTCAATGTGAGACAGGAATCCGTCAAAATCTTTAAGGCAAACACAGAGACCTTACAGAACTCTTTGACCTCAGCCCCAGCAACATCTTCCTAGAAACATTGCCAAGGGCAAGGGAAGCAAGGGCAAAAATGAACTATTGGACTTCACCAAGATAAAAAGCTTTTGACCAGCAAAGGAAACAGTCAATAAAACCAAAAGATAACTGACAGCATGGGAGAAGATATTTGCAAATGACATATCAGATGAAGGGCTAGTATCCAAAATCTATAAAGAACTTACCAAACTCAACACCCAAAGAACAAATAATCCAACCAAGAAACGGGCAGAAGGGGCGCCTGGGTGGCTCAGTGGGTTAAAGCCTCTGCCTTCGGCTCGGGTCATGATCCCAGGGTCCTGGGATTGAGCCCCGCATTGGGCTCTCTGCTCAGCGGGGAGCCTGCTTCACCTCCTCTCTCTCTGCCTGCCTCTCTGCCTACTTGTGATCTCTGTCGTCATACATAAATAAAAGATTTAAAAAAAAAAGAAATGAGCAGAAGACATGAACAGACATTTATGCAAAGAAGACATCCAGATGGCCAACAGACATATGAAAAAGTGCTCAACATGACTCGGCATCAGGGAAATAGAAATCAAAACTACAATGAGATACCACTTCACACCAGTCAGAATTGCTAAAATTAGCCAGTCAGGAAACAAGAGGCGTTGGCGAGGTTGTGGAGAAAGGGGAACCCTCCTGCATTGTTGGTGGGAATGCAAAGCTGGTGCAGCCACTCTGGCAAACAGTATGGAGGTGCCTCAAAAAGTTGAAAATAGAGCTACCCTACAACCCAGCAATCACACTACTGGGTATCTACCCTGGGATACAAATGCAGTGATCCGAAGGGGCATGTGTACCCTAATGTTTATAGCAGCAATGTCGACAATAGCCAAACTATGGAAGGAGCCTAGATGTCCATCAACAAATGAATGGATAAAGAATATATTACACACACACACACACACACACACACACACACATACACATACATACATATTTACACATATACATACAATGGAATATATATACACACATATATACACATACACACACAATGGAATACTATGCAGCCATCAAAAATGAAATCTTGCCATTTGCAATGAGGTGGATGGAACTAGAGGGTATTGTGCTAAACAAAATAAGTCAATCAGAAAGAGAACTATCATATGATCTCTGATATGAGGAATTTAAGAGGCAGGGCAGGGGGTCGTGTGTGGTAAAGGGAGGGAAAAATGAAACAAGATGGGACTAGGGAGGAGACAAACCATAAGAGACTCTTAATCTCAGGAAACAAACTGAGGGTTGCTGGCATGGAGGGAGGTGGAAGGGATGGGGTGGCTGGGTGATAGACATTGGGGAGGGTATGTGCTATGGTGAGTGCTGTGCATTGTGTAACACTGATGATTCACAGATCTGTACCTCAGAAACAAATAATACATCATATGTTAATAAAAATGTGTTATGTATAAAAAAGTTAATAATATCCTCTTCCTGAGAGTTAGTAAAATGATTAAATCATAATAATAGTGTAGAATAGAATAATATAATATTTTTCATTTGAACCATATGAAAATTACCAAGACTCAACATTTTGGAACCTAAAAAATGGGCAATTTTTATCATTTACAATTGAAAATGTATACAGAGAACATTTTGTACACAGAGAGCACTGAGTAACTTGTAGCTCTTGCTGTTTACATGGGAAAGCTGGTACATTCAGAGTCTCCCCTTGCACCACGCCTCCCACTGCACGTCCAGAAGCTTGGTAGCGGAAACAGAGAAACTGCTTTGCTGTCTTCCCTGCTTCTAAAAATGTGGTGATTTCCTTGGCACAATTCTTGGGGTAGTGATTCAAGGGTATCCAATGGAAGGTGTTGGGGGGAAGTAAGGGGGGAAGTAGGTGGATACTTCTATGGCTTAAAAATTTTGCAACAGCTGCAGTCTGTGGTGTGCTCAGAGGAAGAGAAAGAGACTGAAGTGCGCTTTGGGGCTCCTTCATTTGTGATGATGAAACCAATTCAGCTGTGGCGATTTCTATCCCTATTTCTTCCTATTGATTCTTTCCATAACTGCTGTAATGACTGACAACCCCTCTCCTCTGCAGTTCTTGTCCTGCCCATGGGAGTTTTGCAGTCCAATAAGTTAATGGAGAATGCTTGTGAGGAATTCAGGAGAGCCTTCTCTTATTCCCCTTTCTATAACTCTTCCTATGACTAAGGTCAAGGGAAGCTTCTGAAGCAACCAAAAGGAAGAGAGAATGAATTTTCTATGGGAGGAAATAAATATGGTCCTGGGGTAGCCCATTCAAGGCAGCTCTTCCCAGGTGGGAGCTCATATATGTTTATAATTTTTTTGGTTACCTTTATTCATTTGACACACACCTGTCATCTCCCCAAAGAGACTATCAGCAACTTAATGTGAGGGACCACATCACATCTGTGTGTATCTTCCTCTTTCATTCTGCTACTTAGTTTATTTTTCCTATACATTTAAAAACAGTAGATTTTAATAATAATACACCAACTCCCAAAACCAATAAAGCTTCTTTTACTTTTAACATATCTTGTTTCAAGCTTTTTGATTTTCTAGCAGACAGAAAGATTCTACCCCCACTTTATCTATTTTGATATGTCATTTCCTCTTGCTACAGCACTTTCAAAGTGGAGCAACTGCTTCATTTCCTTCTGAGGCCATCCTCTCATACACTTGAAGACATCTATTAAGCTTGGATAGCTTCCTTTGTTGTGGCTCAATAGCCTGAACTTCATTTTTGTTCAGAGAAGCAATTTCATATTCTTTAATCTTTCCACTTGATCTTCTTGGATCCTTTCCAGTTCTTCTCATATATTTTCATAAATGGAAAAACTTAAAACTTTGCCTCTAGAGATCCCAGGAGAAAAGCTGCATAATTACTCTCCCCATCAGAGTTTAACTCCCCTCAGAACAACTAGAACCATGTCTTTGTTTATAGGTGCTTGGGTATGGTACAGTTCATGCTTAACTAGGGTGTACCTGAGGCTTTTGGAGCTCTGAAGTCTTTGGTGAGAGAGTCATCCTCAAGAATTCTGGCTTTGAAAGGCTTTTGATATCATTACTTTATAACTTTAGGGCTTCAGCAATCTACTAAAGAAAGGTGTAGTAAATTAAAGATGGACATACTTTTTTTTTTTTTTTTTTTTTGGTCGCAGTTTCCATGGAGAGGTCAAGTCTCTATTTCCTGCCCTTAAATCTGGGCTGGACTGTGACTGTTTTGACCAATAGAATATGGAAGAAATAATATTATGCCCAGTCCAAGGCTGTCTTAGTTTGGACCACGATACCAAAATACACTGGGTGGCTTGAAAAACAAACATTTAGTTCTCACAGTTCTGAAGTCTGGGAAGTGCAAGATCAGTATGTTGGTAGATTCAGTTCTTGGGGAAGATACTCTTACTGGTTTGTAGACAGCCACCTTTACCCTGTATTCTCATATGACAGGTAGAGAAAGCTCTCATATTTCCAACTACTGAGAGACCTCCAACTCCAACTATTTCTGGTATAATAGAAGCAATGATGCCCTGCCTAAAGAACACATTTGTAGCCAATCTCTCATAGTCGAAGACAACGAAATAAGCCAATTCACTAAGGCAGGCCAAAGATATAGACAATATGTACACTTAGACCCTCAGTGAATAAACAGATGGCTGGAATTATGCAGAAGTATGTGCAGGGCCTAGAGATCTGATAACCAGAAAAGTCAGCAAGGGCAGCTGAGTTGCATCATTGGTGACAATTCACCAACGAGCTGGAGGATCATTGAAAATTAGGCAACTCTGGGCTTTTCTGAACCAGAGGAATAGATTTTCACCAACACTTGAACTTTTGAAATGCCACATGCAGAAGATACATAGTACAGAGGGAAACAAATTTGGAAAGGACACTAATCACTGTGTTTCAGGAACCAAGGATGGCTGGAATATCCTTAGCTATGGAGGGCTATCTGAAACTTAGGTCACCTGAGTGCATGTATGTTAAACATTGTGATTGCTTAATTATTGCATTTTATGGATTTAAGGAGTCAATAGGTTGGATATAAAGAAACTTTTATGTTATGGGAAAATATAAGATAGCCCTTGAAAAGCAGAGCCATGGAAGAACATCAACAGAGCAGAATAGATATAGGCATCTGACAGAAGCTGATTCTCTGTGAAGCTAAGGATGCTATAGCTTCATGTTCCCGCACTTGCTGGTGATTTTTTCAAGGGCCTCAAGCAATGTGTCTACATGATCCTGTTTTTTGCAAAATTTGAACATTCAGATTACTTTTTGTAGTTCAGTTTCTTCACATTGTGACATGTTTTCTGTCACACTTTCCTTCTATCACTTGCCACTGGGTTAGCCAAAGAAACTTCAGGGATATGACTAAGGTGAAGGTGAGTTGGGAAATATTTACTTTGAATTTACTGGGAGATAATCTGCAAGGTTTTTCAGCCATGTCCATGAAAAGTTATTTCTAATTATCCACACAGCAATGGCTTCCATAAAAACTATAATTCACCATTCTGTCTGACCTAGATATACAGGACATACTGTCACATGAATGTGCTCTAAGGAACTCAGCATTAAAGGTTTGTGGACAGAAGAAACAGTGTGAAATGTATGAAGCCAGGAGCTGGTCTGTGAGAAATTCGTCTACTTGTTAGTCATATAACATTGTAATGGGAGGATCTGGTTTCCATTGGTGCTTGTCAAAGCAGAATATATTTGGTAATACAATATACACTATTATAAATGCACCATACCTTTTTTCCTGTTTTGATGGAAGTCATGCAAAAAGGAATTAATCTAAATTCTTACTGATGTATGTAAAAGGAGGGGGAAAGAACTTGTAGTGTTATTACCAACACCTAGTAATGTTTGGGAAGTTGTACGCTTTGCCCAACCAAAGCATTGGATTATGTCTTAATATATACATTTGGATGAGACAATAAAGCAACCCCACTTTGTTGGAACAAATTCTGAGAGATCTAGATTAAACAGTTTAGCAAAACAACACATTCAGCAAAGCAAGAAAAAAACCCAAAATATTCTAATGACACTTCCTCTAATACTTCTTCCAAAGTATGTGCAGTGAGAGTAATTTGATTATACATTAGTTTAACTCAATATAGAGTAGCAGTAATTTATAATGCATTTGAATTGTTGATCTGTGTCTTCCTGCTTGACAAACATAGACACAGTTCAACCTGAATCTTACTAGCTATATGAACTTAAGCAAGTCATGCGACAACTCTGGGCCTCTGTTTCCTTATCTCTAGAATGGAAATAACATTTATTCTCCTCATATGTCACGCTGTGTTAAGAGAAATCTGGCACACTATTTATTATAAGTATGTGTGTACTGCAAACTATTGTCCAGTGTTAATTATAAGTCTTCAGTAATGATAGTTTAAAAAGGAAAATGTTACTTCATTCTATTTATCTCCAGGATTATCTCTACTTCTGGACAACCTGACTACATTTTGTCTCAACACAAGTAGGTTTACTTCTCAAGCCATGATTTTTAAATTTACCTCAAATCAACCAATACAAAAATATAGAACAAAAAAAAAACATAAAAAATGCTGCATTGAGTATGATTTTTTTTTTTAAATTCTTCCTGGGGTACAGCAATTAAGTCTGCTTCCTGGTTGATACTGAAGATAAGTTAAGCCTATTCATAGTGACTTTATCTAAAGAAAAACACTGTCCCTTATACAGAAATAGTGATTTTTCTACCTAAGATTGAGCTCAAGACATTTGTTATATCTCAACTATGGATGCTATCTCTGAATGAATGGCATTCTGATATACAAGTGCAATAACAGAGAAATCTAGCTGCTAAGGGCTCTCACCCATTGGAAATTCCTTAATGCATTTATCACTATCCAAGTCTAGAAACAACGTTTTCAGTACTTTAGTGTTGATCAGACTTTGAGATGTTGGCCCACACTAAGCAACTCCCAGGATACTTTAGAATAAAACTGAATGTCAATTTATTAATTTACAATGAGAAACACAATAGTCTACTTGATTGGAGAGTTAGCTCAGTTGGTTTCTCTCCCTGCGGAAAAATGCCAAAGGAAGTCAACTACAATTAGAAAAGCCTGGTGAGGGAGCTGAACGAATCAAATATGATAGCCCGAAGCAGCTGTGTCTCTTGGTACCGCCAGCCCATAGCAGGAACTGAGGGGGACCTTGCATAAACCTTGGCTAAATCAAAGAAAAATTTACTAACAGTTGTGCATGGTACAACGAGCAGAGTAAAGAAAGTGTTGTGTTTGCACTCTTCTGTCCCTCAGAAAGTGTGGAGAAATAATGCTAACTTGTAAATGTTAAGATTACTGTTTAATATAAAATAGTAAAATAACTAAAAGCATGACTTATATGTCAATATCAAAGATAAACCATAGAAACTGAGGAAGGGTAATAAGTAAATTCATAAACTAGAGATTCATGATTTTATTAAAAGAGTTAATTTATGGATGAAATGATTTTGATAGAAGACTATCTATAAATCAAAGTTCTAGGTGTGAGAACCAAATCAGATATGGTCATCTTTATTAAAATTCACCAGTAAGTAAAATTTTCTTATACTTGCATTTCTTCTGAATCTCTGAATTTTTAACCAGGAGGCCCAACTAATTCAATATTTTCACTTGCTAACATGCGAGAGATAGGCAGTTAGTCAGTGAAAACTGCAAATGTGTGATACCATATTTACATATTTAGTAATTATTTATTTATCACTTATACTAATACTTATAATCTGTCTGACAACTTACTCATTCTACTCCTTGATCTATGTCATGGGGATGATTCTCTGACATAACTTAAAAAAAAGAAAAGGTCATCAGAAGACCTACTGCTCTGAAACGGAAGATTTATATGGGAAAAGTGATATGCTAAAAATTTTCTGCTTTTGACCAAGATCTTTCTAGTCTATGTCTTTATTGAAGGAAATATCCCTTACAATGGACACGTAGGCATAAAAACGGTGTCATTCAGGAAGAAAGGAACTGAGGAGATTATTTAAGACTACATTTTCATCTAGGGTAGCAGTCCATGGAGCCCATGACATGGCTTAAAGGAAATCTATGAGGCCAAAAAGATCTAGCATGCAAGTTTATAAGGCAACAAAGAACAAAGAGACCATTGACAATGATTTCAAATTCCACATTATTCCAACTGCTAAGAAATTGCCACTTGCCCTTTTGAGCACAGTGATGAAGAGGTGTACCTACAATTGTCTGAACAAAAACTGTTACCATATTCCTCCCTTCTCAAACTTCAAAATTGTATAAGGCCAGATTTTATCCATAGACATCAGCCAAAACTATACATTGCTCCAGCTCAAATGCAGAAGTAGATATAATGTTCTAACTCTCTTCTATTAAGCCAGACTGAAAGATTTTTTGATTGATTGATTGATTGATTGATTGATTTTAGAGAAAGAGCATGAGAGCATGAGGTGGGGGGCAGATGGAGAGGGAGAGGCAGAGAAGACCCTGAGATCATGACCTGAGCCAAAACCAAGAGTCGGACCAAGTACCAACCAACTGAGCCACCCAAGCACCGCCAAACTAAAAGATTTTTAAAAAATACAAAGCAATGTCATTCTTCTTACTAATTTTCATTTTTAAAATGTAGTTATTTCTCATAAAATGGTATAAAATATTTCATAAGTTTATTATTATCACTTTAAATGAATTGATAAATGTTTTGTATAATTTCTTAGTTTTAATTAATATGGTAACTATAGATAGTTCTAATACATATTAATAAAAGTTCTTTTGGGTCCTCAACAATTTTGATCAGAGAACAGGGCTCATGAGACCAAAAAGATTGTATAATAATTAATATAGGACTCAAATGAAACATGTTAAATAGACATCATTAAGTTTAAATCTTTTTTGCTTATAAGGTCTTCATCATGAAGGACCAAGCAGGGTCAAGTGAAAAGCGACAAAAGAGAGTTGGTTACAGATGTAGTGAAAAGAGGGGCCATATGTACCCCAATGTTTATAGCAGCAATGGCCACAATCACTAAACTGTGGAAAGAGCCAAGGTGCCCTTCAACAGATGAATGGATGAAGAAGATGTGATCCAAATATACAATGGAATATTACTCAGCCATAAGAAAGGATGAATACCCAACTTTTGCATCAACATGGACGGGACTGGAGGAGATTACGCTGAGTGAAATAAGTCAAGCAGAGAGAGTCAATTATCATATGGTTTCACTTATTTGTGGAGCATAGGGAATAACACGGATGTCATTAGGAGATGGAGAGGAGAAATGAATTGGGGGAAATTGGAGGGGGAGACGAACCATGAAAGACTGTGGACTCTGAGAAACAAACTGAGGATTTTGGAAGGGGGTTGGGTTAGCTTAGTGGTGAGTATTAAGGAGGGCATGTATTGCATGGAGCACTGGGTGTGGTGAATAAACAATGAGTCTTGGAACACTGAAAAAATGAAATTAAAAAAATAGAGTATGTTTCTTAAAAAAAAAGAAAAAGAGTTGGTTGATCAGGACTGTCTGGTCTGGATTTCAACAGAGAAAAAAATAAAAGAAAGGCTTTGATATGGGTGTGTGCTGTGTCTCACTAGGATTTCAGAACAGAAAGGAAGATGGGGTATAAATACAAAGAGGAAGGAAATTATTTTTTCCCTTGTGTCCTTTTGACCCTTTAGCCCCCAGAAACTGGGCAAGTCCAGAAAAAGTGACAGGATCTTTTAAGAGACATTGAAACAAAATTCTATGCTGGACACTGAAAGATATGAATTAAAACATGACACATGAGGTCCATCTCTAGGAGCCTTGTCCCTACCCATACCCTGAAGGATTGCCAGGCTATAGAATGAGATACTTAGCAAAAACTTTATTATGCTCCTCTAGAAGATAATGCCTTGGAATTAAGACCTTACTAAGTAGTTGATGAATACTACAGTTCTGAAGTGAAAAGGGGGTGCAAGTGGAAATTTAAAAGAAAGTATGAATGTAAGAACAAATAACAAATAAATATTAAAAAGACATATTTGAGTTTTAATGATTAGGCTCAGTGCTGCTGAAAATACTGCTTACTTACTCATCTCTCTTTCATCTTCTGTATCAGTGTGATCCAAATGAAATATAATGCAAGCAGAAATAAAATGTATACCACAGAAGTAATTTCGAATTTTCTACTAGCCACATTCAAAAAGTAAAAAAAAACAAAAGAAAACACAAAAAAGTAAAATAATTATATGAGATTACTAATTTTATTTACTTATCTAGAATATTATTCCAATATTTAATCAAGATACTTTCATAAGGTAATGTACATTCTTTCCTTCATACTAAGGTAATGCACATTCTTTCCTTTCCTTCAAAATATGGTATATATTGTACATTTACGACACAACTTAATTTGAACTAGCTATTTTTCAAGTGCTCAATAACAACATAAGGCTTGTAGCCAACATACTAGGTAGCTCACTTCTATGTAATCATAATTTTAGACTTCCATAAGCAGCTTTAACTAGAGGTCCTAAATGTCCGTTTTATGATCTATATTGCTTTTATTTTCCTTCTTTTCACTGTGCTAACAAAACACATAGATGTCACAATTCTGTTACCTTTCTACTGTGTATTTTAAGTTGGCACTTGCACTGATTTTTGGATTTCAATCTTTTTCTATGAAGTGTTTAAATATAGGTATTAAAATATTTTTTTCTAATTTATCGTAACCCAGGGATTAAACATATCACTCTTCCCTCTATTAGTCAATTTTGTTGTTTTGTTTTTGTTTTTGTTTCTCTTTGAGGCCTAGATAAGATGGTACTAACTTTCTCCAACATAAAACTCCTATTTCTTTTGTTCTTTGTGTTTTGTTGCTATTGTTCTAAGAGAATTAGGAGCTGTGAATTTAATACATTTTGAAATGTAATGTTTGACTTAGATGTTCTGTTCTGAAATAAATGATTAGGAAATATTTAAGCCCCTTTTACTATGGCATTTTGGGCTTCTGCTCACCTTTTGGGAATTTGGTAAGTTGTCTTTCATTATTTCATTTGTTTACTCATTTCACAATTATTCATTGCAATCACTGTGTTTTAGGCAATGACCATCTCTATTTCCTTTCCTACTATGAAGAATCAGTTATATTTTTAAGTTGTTAATTTTGAATTAATTTATACTTACAGAAAGTTTGCAAAAATAGTGAAGAGAGTTCCCATACATCCCTCATCCATCTTCTCCTAAAGTTAACGTTTTACATAACAATGATCATAATCAGTACATTAATATTGGCTCAATACTATTCCCTGAATCATAAATCTTATTCATATTTCAGCAATTTTCCCACTAATTCCCATTTTTCTGTTCCAGGATCCAATGTCATATTTCATATTGTATTTAGTTGCTTTGTCTTCTTAGTTTCTTCCCATCTCTGATGGTTTCTGAGTCTTTTGTCTTTTATCATCTTGATAATATTGATATGTACTAGTCAGTTACTTTGTAGATAGTCCTCAATTTGGGTTTTTCTGATGTGTTTTTCATGATTTGAATGAGGTTCTACATTTTTGTCAGAATACCACAGACATGTTGTGCCCTTTATGTATCATATCAAGACTTCATTATGTCAACATGTCTTATTACTGGTTCTGTTGCCCATGATCATTTGGATAAGATAGTTTCCAGGTTTTTCTACCATGAAGTTACTATCTTTCCATTTGTGATTGACAAATCTTTCTGAAGAGATAGTTTGAGACTATGCAAATTCTGCTTCTTATCAAACTTTTACCATTTTTAGACTCCAGCAGTGAAGGTAGTCTGCATCAATTATGACCACAGTGCATGCTTAACAGTGAATTTTCTATATACTTCTTTCTTCTTACATGTATCATTTGGAATTCAAGTCTAAGAAAGAGCTGTCCCTTCTTCTCTATTTATTTATTTGATGATTTGTCTATATCCATATGGACCTATGGATATTTTTCTATGGCTTTTATTTTATGGGCTTAAATCCAATGTTATATTTGTTTTCTTCCTCAGAAAATGTTCCAGCTTTGATTACTTGGGGCTCCTTAAAGTTGTCTACTGTGATCTTACAAAAATCCCTCTTTCCTTTTTTTCTAAACCACTTTATTAATGTTTAATTAACATTTAAAAAGCTCTACATATTTATTGGTTTCCTGCTACCTTTTGGATAAATTTTAAACTTCAATAAGTCTTCAATAAAGTCTCTTCAATAAATGGTGTAGGAAAACCGGACAATTACATGCAAAAGAATTAAACTGGACCACTTTCTTACACCATACACAAAAAATATTCAAAATGGACTAAAGATTTAAATGTGATACCTGAAACCATAAAACTCCTAGAAGAAAATATAGGCAGTAATTTCTTCTACATTGGCCTTAGCAACAATTTTCTAGATATGTTTACTCAGGCAAGGAAACAAAGGAAAAATAAACTATTGGGACTACACCAAAATAAAAATCTTTCTCTTGGTGAAGGAAACCATCAATAAAACTAAAAGACAAAAGGACACCTGTTTGGCTCAGTCCGTTAAGCATCTGCCTTTGGCTCAGGTCATAAGCTCAGGTCACAGATCTCCTGGTCCTGGGATAGAGCCCTGCATCAGGCTCCCTGCTCAGCAGGGCTTCTGTCACTCCCTCTCCTTCTGCCCCTTCCCCTGCTCTTGTCCTCATGTGTGCACTCTCTCTCTCTCTCTCCCTCTCAAATAAATAAATAAATAAAATCTTTTTAAAAAACCCCAAACTAAAAGACAACATACTGAATGGGAGAAGGTACATGTAAATGATATATCCAATAAAGGATTAATATCTAAAATGTACAAAAAACCTATACAAGTCAACATGAAAAAAAAAAAAAAAAACCACAGATAATCTGATTAAAATGGCAGAGGACCTGAATAAACATTTTTCCAAAGAAGACATACAGATAGTCAACAGATCCATGAAAAGATGTTCATCATCACTCATTATCAGGGATATGCAAATCAAAACCACAAAGAGATAACACCTTATACCTGTCAGAATGGTTAGTATCAAAAAGACAAGAAATAACAAGTGTTGGTGAGGCTGTGGAGAAAAAGGAACCTAATACACTGTTGGTGGGAATGTAAACTGCTACAGTGGAAATGAATACAGAAGTTCCTCAAGAAATTTTAAATAGAAATACCATACAATCCACTAATTCCACTACTACTTAGCCACAGAAAATGAAAATGCTCATTAGGAAAGATATATGCATCCTTATGTTTATTGCAGCATTATTTACAATAGTTAAGATATGCAAGCAAACCAAATGTTCATCAATAGATGAAGGATAAAGAGGACACAGCACACACCCATCTCAAAGCCTCTCTTTTATTTTTCTCTTTTGAAATCCAGATCACAGACAGTCCTGGTTAACTAATTCTCTTTTGTTGGTTTTCATATGGCACTATTTGGTTCTTCTATGACAGGGGTCTTATAAGCAAAAGAAATTTAAACTTCATCATTCATACTTAACAACATGGAGAGAACTAGAGGGTTATTATGCTAAATGAAATCAGTCAGACAGAGGAAGACAAATACCATATGATTTCACTTACATGTGGAATCTGAAGAACAAAACAAATGAACAAACAAAAACAGGAACAAAACCATAAATACAGAGAACATACTGATGATTGTCAGAGGGTAGGGTAGTGGGGGATGGGCAAAATGGATGAAAGGGAGTGGGAGAAATAGGCTTCCATTTATAAATAAACAAATCATGGGACTGAAATATGCAGCATAGGGAATATAGTCAATGGTACTGTAATAGTGTTGTATGGTGACAGATGGTAGCTACACTTGTGGTGAACATAGCACAACATATAGACTCCTTGAATCACCATGTTGTACACCTGAAACTAATGTAACATTTTGTGTCAACTATAGTTTAATTAAAAACAGAAATAAATAAGCTTTCTAGAGCAGATGTATAAATAAAAAATACATACATATGAATTAGAAAATTAATATTATATAAATATAACATTCTCATAAAAAAGACAAATTTCAAACCTTTCATATGGCATGCAAAACCTCTTATGATCTCATGCTTGCTTACTACTTAGTCCTACTTAGTCTCTCTTTCTTTCTTTCTTTCTTTCTTTCTTTCTTTCTTCCTTCCTTTTTTAGTTTCATTTTCTATCAATGCTCATCCACAAACATACACACCATGATAACTCAAATGAGCCATGTTTCCCCTTCTCCTTAGCCATTTGCATATGCTATTCCTCAGCCTGGAGCATTCTATTAACCTCCAAACACTACCTCCAACAGCTCCTACCTTCCCCTTTTACCTTCCATGTAGTGACAAGTTTATAGAACAAGTGACAGTCTCATATATTGCTGATGCAAGTGTAACTTGGGACAAACATGCTGGAAATCTTTTAGGCAGGGCTACTAAGCCTGAACACATGCATATGACTCAGCTGTTCTCTCTCTCACACACACACACACACTCTCTCTCTCTCTCTCTTTATATATATATATATATATATATATATATATATATATATATACATATATATTTATATATATACATACATACATATATATTTATCTATAAAGCTGACATCAATTCTTACATCTATTCGCTAAGAGGCAGAAATAAGAATGCTCATAGCTGTATGGTTTATTCATTCCCACTACATCTACTTAGTGTTTCTTCCAGGATTAGCTTTTCTGATGCACCACATCATCCTCCCATCCTGGCTGGCATTAGTATCTCTGTTGTATCCTTCCATACTTGACATGTTTTACTGAAATGATTGTTAAATTATTTATCTCTCTATATTGTCTGCCCACAAAGATGGGGGATGGTATTAGGATTATTTGCAGTTTTCTTCCCACTCAGTCTCTTCTCTGGTTTCTAAAGAAAAAGAACTGAGAAAAACCCAAGTTTTAGATACTTAGTTACTGACTACAAGAATCTTAATAATCAGAAACAAGTTAGATTTCTATAGATCATGGGGACTTTGTTTTCAGACAACTTAATATGATAATAGCCTGTCCATCTTTAAATTGCTATATTCTTTGAGCTCTTAGAAAGATTATTTTTATCCCCATGTTCTTAAAGTCCTACATATAAAGAATTTTATTTTTATATTTATTTTCTTCCAAAATATAACCATATTAGGTATGTAATCTTCAGACCATAAACTCCGAATTAAGCTTTTAAAAGTGTCTTTCCAACAGAAAAACATAAAAAAATTTTCAATATACTGCTACCAAAATATTTATGAAGGATTTTTAGTAATAACCTATCTTCCACATGTTTTTCCTATATTGAGAAATATATAGTTACCTTTAAAGAAATAGATAGTATACACTTGTAAAATCCATGGAAAGTTGTCAATAAAAGAGCCATACAAGAAGTTCCTTTTTACCGTGTTTATTGATTTTATTTTAGAGAAAATATAAGAGGTGAAATGCAAGGTTCTGTGGTTTGTAATGTAGGAACAATAAAGATAAAATCATAGAAAAGAATGTTTGGGTTGGCTTCTGAAGAATTAGGAGGCCCACGGGGTAATTTCCAGTACACTCTCCATCCTAAACATTTAGTATCACTTTTGGAGTATTTCTCTTTTATACTTCCAATTCAGTTGATTTGTGTACTTCCAAACATAAATTGAAATATTGTAGTTTTTAAAATGTAACATAAAATGAAATGTAAATGATGTGGAATATTTCTATTAGAGTGCACAATATTGTTGGTAAACTTCCATTCAGGAATCCAAAGTTGAAGTAATATGCAAAACAATATGTAACAAAAAGCTGGATAGTGGCTTGACAAAGTGACTTTCCCAAAGGGACTTAAGTGTATTGCTTTTTCATGGTGGTCAAAACCACAGATGAAAGTAAGAAGTAGTTGAAAACCCCTACCTCCATAAAATAGTACTAAAGGCAGTAAATGAATCTTGACAATATGGGGTCTATTCCTTTCCACATTCATCCAGCATGGCTTCAGTGCCCTTAATCATATGACTAGTCAGCAGGGCTTTATGTGCTCTGGCAGAATCCAAGAAACAAAAACTATCTCATCATCAAAGGGACCTCAATAGTAAGTACTACCAGGAGAAGTACTATCTTAAACCAACTGAAAATGCAACACACACACTATGACCTATAAACCAATTTGAGGAAGTAAGTGAGGGTAGGGATGAGAAGTTTACTGAATATACTCCCCATCTTACCCCCATGCCCAGCTTATGGAGAACTGGAACCAGTGATTCTCTTTCTATACATTGAGAATGATTTTATTCAAATTTATAGAAATGACTGAAATAATATAAAACACATCACATAATGGACCTGGAATGGACTATGGAAATAGAGATTCCTGCAAAATTCTAATTTTGAATATACACACGATCACTTGTGATCATTAGATGATAGGGTCTATTGATCCCACATCATCTCTCACAGAAAAAAAGCACAACTTGCACTAGGATTGCTATAGGGGTTCTTCTCTAACTCTCTTCATGAAAAAGACCTTTACATCTCCTAGGTAATAGGAAAAAGGAAAGTAACTTATTTGTGGAGCATAACAAATAATATGGAGGACAAGGGTAGATGGGGAGCAGAAGGGAGTTGAGGGAAATTGGAAGGGTAGGTGAACCATGAGAGACTATGGACTCTGAAAAACAACCTGAGGGTTTTGAAGGGGCGGGGGGGGTGGGAGGCTGGGGGAACCAGGTGGTGGGTATTAGGGAGGGCACGGATTGCATGGAGCACTGGGTGTGGTGAAAAAACAATGAATACTGTTATGCTGAAAAGAAATAAAAAATTTTAAAAAACAGTTAAATAAAACATCACATCCCAAAGTGGATAGTGAAGAGAAAAACAACACATCTAGACCATACCTCATTAAGTAGATTTGGAAATGATTTTTAAAACTTTTTAAATGAAGTATAGTTGATATAGAATTACATTATATTAGTTTCAGGTGTACAACACAGTGGTTCGATCATTATATACATTACAAAATGCTCACTATGGTAAGTGGAGTCATCATATGACACCATGAAAGCTTATTGCAATATTATTATTATTTTAAGATTTTATTTATTATTTATTTTAGTGATAGAGTGTGGTGGGAGGAAATGAGAGAGAGGGACAAGCAGACTCGATTTCAACCCCAGGATGTGAGATCATGACCTGAGCTGAAATCAAGAGTTGGATGACTAACTGACTGAGCCACCCAGGTGCCCCAAACCTTACTACAATAATTTTTTTTTAGAACATTTTTTTTAATTTTTTATTTATTTTCAGCGTAACAGTATTCATTGTTTTTTCACCACACCCAGTGCTCCATGCAATCTGTGCCCTCCCTAATACCCACCACCTGGTTCCCCCACCCTCCCACCCCGCCCCTTCAAAACCCTCAGGTTGTTTTTCAGAGTCCATAGTCTCTCATGGTTCACCTCCCCTTCCAATTTCCCTCAACTCCCTTCTCCTCTCCATCTACCCTTGTCCTCTATATTATTTGTTATGCTCCACCAATAAGTGAAACCATATGATACTTGACTTTCTCTGTTTGACTTATTTCACTCAGCATAATCTCTTCCAGTCCTGTCCATGTTGCTACAAAAGTTGGGTATTCGTCCTTTCTGATGAACATTTTTTTTAATTAAAGGTTTTATTTATTCATTTGACAGAGAGAGAGAGAGAGAGAGAGATCACAAGCAGACAGAGAGGCAGGCAGAGAGAGGGGGGAAGCAGGCTTCCTGCTGAGCAGAGAGACAAGCTTAACCCACTGAGCCACCCAGGCGCCCTTATTATAATATTCTTGATATAAATTATATATCAAGAATATATATAATTCTATACATAGATATTATAGATATATCAAGATATATGTAATATATCTTGATATATATTATAATATTCTTGACTGTATTCCCTATGCTGTACTTTTCGTCCCCATGACTTATTTATTTTATAACTGGAATTTTGTACCTCTTAATCTCTTTCTCCTATTTCGCCCATCCCCCAATGCCTATCCCCTCTAGCTACCATCAGTTTTCTCTGTATTTATGATTCTTTTTCTGCTTATTTTTGACTGTTTTTTAATTTGTTTTGTTTCTTAGATAAGTGATTTTGAAGAGTCTCTAATGCTTCATTTTATTTTAGTATTTTCATTTCTTTTTCTTTTTTCTTTCTAGTTTGTTTTCTTAAATTTTAATTCCAGTGTAATTAACATACAGTGTTACATTCACTTCAGGTGTACAATGTGGTGATTCAACAATTTCATATATTACTCAGTGCTCATCAGCTTAAGTGTACCCTTAATCCCCTTCGCCTATTTCACCCTTCACCCCACCTGCCTCCCATCTGGTAACTATGAGTTTGTTCTCTATAAATTAGAAGTCTGTTTTTTTGGATTGCTTCTCTTTTTTTCCTTTGTTTATTTGTTTTGTTTCTTAAATTCTACATATGTGTATTTGGATTTATTTTTCTTATAGGAATTTAGAAACCATTTAGCAATTTTAATCAAGACTATGATGAGATCAGATCTGTGTATTAGAAAGAGAAGTCCTCTGACAGTGGAGGATAGTAGCAGATGCTGTCAGAGCCTGGCTCATGTCCATTTGATACCATTTAAGTACATGCCAAGGGAAAGCTTCAGGAAGCATCAGCAGCTCTCCACCGAAGGCTTTCTCCCAGCCCATTCATGGGGCAGGCCCAAAGTGCTAGGAGTTAATATGTCCCTCTGTCAATGACAGTGGAAGAGTGAGAGGATAAACCTCATGAGTTTGCTGCTCAGTAACAAATTGTTTATTTGTTTATTTCCTTCCATCTCTCACTTTTTCATTCCCTACCAGGGTTTCCAGGATTTGGGATCACCTCTCACATAAACTGCTTTCATTCAAATTCTCATCTCAGTATCTCTTATTGAGGAAACCCAACAAAGGTAGTTGGAAATGATAGTGATTTTAGGAAGCTGACTATAGGAATGAGATCTGTAATCACATCAATTACTGGTTACATGGAAGCAAGGACAATACTGCTGGTAGTAAGTGGAGTAGTGATCATCCCTGAAGTCTTTTAGCCTCATAATACAAAGAATCCCTGAAATGGAAATTTGGGAAGATCTGAGGCAAAAGATATATATTTGATTATGTAATAGCTCCAGTACTTGCATTTGGAAGATATGAAAACAATGGTAATTAATACAAACATCGATACTGTTTTGGAATATGTGTCCATGAATTAAGAATGCAAGGAGGAAAACATGCAATTCAAGAGTATAAATCTTATGGTGAATAAAGGGGGAATGTACATGAGAAGGAGTACACCAGGGGCTTTAAGTATTTTAATATTTTCTGTATTGTTAGTTGGTTGGAGGTGGTTTATTGTTTTCTTCCTTTGTGTATGTCTCTAATTTTCCATAATAAAAAGAGAAAAAGATAGCAACAGAAAACAAAGCGATATTCACAACAGTATATAAACAAGCTAAAAACACAAGGGATGATCTCTACATTTAGAAACAATCCCTACATTTAACTGCTTATCAGGGAGTCTGCTTCTCCCTTTGCCCCTCCACCTCTCCATCCACATATACATGCGCTCTTGCATGTGTGCTCTCTCTCTCTCAAATAAATAAATAAATAAATAAATAAATATTTTAAAAAAATTCCTTACATTCAGAAATTACTTGTAATCAAGACAAATAAATTCTCAGGGTCACTCATTTAGTGGTGGATCCAGAACTAGAAAATAAAATTCCCAGATGAAAGATTATGGTTTGTTCCTTCACTATACCTTGAATATACTAAGGAAATTCCATTTAGATAGAGAACTTGTAATCTTATAGACACGGTTCTAAGAAAATGTCCACTAAGAAGTTAAATATCATCTTAAAAAGTTGTTTATCTGGCCATGAATGGTCCATCAATATAGAAACTGTGTTTCTTGGGTATGGAGACTTTTAATTTAAAGAGTTAAGAAGCAGTAAATAAGGAAAGTACACTGCAAGAAACAATTTGGAGAATAAATGTAGCAAGCACTTGCAATATAAGTACAACCATAGAAACCATGAAATGAGTGTTATTTATATTAATTCAATATATTTGCTACATATAATATTTAATAAGTCTAATAACATTTTAGTTGTATTTTTAATATATTTTCCTGAGATTTTGTATCCTGTGATGAGAAATGAAAGATTTACCCAACACAAAGAGGAAATGACCAAGTCCCTATGTCAGAAAATATTTTGTTTGAATTTTATCTCCTCATGATTTGTACATAAAAAAGGAATAGAGGGAAGAAGATTGATTTAGCAATTCTTCCAAAAAATCAAACTTGGCTCTAGGTAATGTTGGAGTTAGGAGAAATAAAAATATTTTAATCAAGATGTCACATAATAAAAGAATAAACCACTCGTATTCATTCAGAAGGCTTACAATTTTTATTCATTTCCCCCTTTCAATTAAATTGAACTTGCATAGTACATAAGGACCAAACTAAGCAAAGTTATTCCTGATTGATGACATTACCATATTCCACCATTACTAATATTCCTTTAATATTTATATTCCACCCTTTAACTTTCTGGACTGAATCACTGTATAAATAGGTTTGAATTGTATGGAAATGAGCTGCACTTTCCTTGAAGTAAGTATCAGGAGAACAAATTAAAGAAAAATATCTGTCTCTAAGGTGACTGGTAGGAGACAAATCCTAAACTATTACTGAAATCCAAGAAAATTGATTAATCTAGTGGTCTTCTTTCCTAAAAGTAGAGTAAACTGTTAGGTCCTATTATTGACATTTCATTAGGATGAAGCTAGAAAGCTACAACGTTACCCACAAATTTTCAAAATACATTGTCTCCAGATCATATGGAACTTGATACAATGGTGTATATGGATCTTTACTTGCTTATAACCTAAGGAGGACTCAAATTCATGGCAAGAAAGAGGATTAAAGGCTGTTCATATCTGAAGAATCACAAAAATTGAACATCAATGCCATAAAGGTATTCGGAAGATATCGTGTTCAAATGTAAAGGAGGGTGAATGATTTGATAGTATATAATGATGCATTAATTTTAACACTGAGCCATGGAAGGCACTTTTTAATTTGGAGGGAGGAGGGATTAATTTCTACTTGCAAAGACATTCTTCTAGTGTGCAGATAAGTCACTGGATTCATCCCACAATGTTTAAAAGTTGTCTCAACTAATACCGAGGTCAGGGACAATAGGTTTGTTTCTTAATTTTAAAGAAAACCTTACAATTGCCCAGGGCTAAATAATATCAGAAATCTTAATTTTTTTTCTTTTTAGGCTCTGAGCTTCATGACTAATTTGCCTCAAAACTTTGTACTATAATGATGTTAAAATATTCCTATAGTATATCAGAAATTAACATGGAATAGAAATAATTCAAATTATAAAGTTAGGCCTATATAGCTCCATCAATAATTAATTAAATGTTTGTAAAAGTTCTTACTTTATAGACATCGATAATTTATTAGGTTATGTTGGATTTCATAAAATATGTTATCAAATGAGCATATAAGTAGGACTATATTTGGTTTATTATAAATGTTGGGTTTTGATCCAGAATTTAAAAATATAGGTACTGATACATAATTCAATTTCTTTAGCTCAAATATGAAGAAAAGTTCTAAAAAATATTTTCTTGGCATAAGTATTGGTATTTTGAATAAGATAATTCTTTTGTGTGGCACTATCTTGCAGGCTACAGGAAGTTTAGGCTCCCAGCTACCCACCCCTATAAATACAGTAGCACTTTCCAGGTATTGTGACAACCAAAATACCCAGATATATTCAACCTCCCCATTTCCCTCCCCCTTTCTCCATTTAGGAGACAATTTAGAATACTGATTTAGATGATCATGATGCTCTCTAATTTTATAAAAGTAAGGGAGTAAGTTGCTTCTTGTTGTCTCTCGCACTCTCTCTCCCTCCCTCTATGTCTATCTCATCTCTCCTTCTTTTTTTTTTCCTTTTTTAGAAACTATTATTGCAAACATAATAATCAAACATCTTTTTTCATGATACTTTATAGCAAAAGAAGTTCTTTTCTATGTATTATCTTATTCAATCATCACATTATTAGGAAAGTAGATACTATGTTTTCTTTTGTTAGGTTAGAAAAAAGAAATTAAGGCTCAGAGAATTTAAGAAACTCCCTAAGTATATTACTATAGTTAAGGTGAAACTAGTGTCTTGGAAAACTAAAAGGCAACCTACTGAATGGGAGGAGATATTTGCAAATGACATAACTGATAAAAGATTAGTATCCAAAATATACAAAGAACTGATACAACTTAATACCCAAAAACCAAATAACCCAATTAAAAAATGGGCAGAAGACATGGACATACATTTCTCCAAAGAAGACATACATATGGCCAACAGACACATGAAAAGATGTTCAATATCAAACATCATCGGGGAAATGCAAATCAAAACCACAATGAGGCATCAACTCACACCTGCCAGAGTAACTAAAATTAACAACACAAGAAACAACAATTATTGATGAGGATGCAGAGAAAGGGGAGGCTCTTGCACTGTTAGCGGGAATGCAAACCAGTGCAGCCACGTTAGAAAATGGTATGAAAGTTCCTGAAAACATTAAAAATGGAATTATCCTATGGTTCAGTAATCACACTTCTAGGTGTTTACCCACAAAATACAAAAACACAAACTCAAAAAGATACATGCACCCCTTTGTTTATAACAGCATTGTTTATGATAGCTAAATTACAGAAGCAGCCCAAGTTTCCATTGAATGATGAATGAGTAAAGAAGATGTGGGGTATATATATGCAATGGAATATTATTTAGCCATAAGAAAGAATGAAATTGTGGCATTTGCAGCTACATGGATGGAGCTGGAGAGTATAAGGCTAAGCAAAAAAAAAAAAAAAATCACATAGAGAAAGACAAATACCATATGATTTCACTCATATGTGGAATTTAAGAAATAAACCAACAGAGCAAAGGAAAAAAAGAGAGAGAGAAACAAAGAAGCCGACACTTAACCATAGAGAACAAACTGATGATTACCAGAGCAATGCATAATGGGGATTAAGGAGTGCACTTGTCATCATGAGCATTAGATGATGTTGTTGAGTCACTGTATGGTATGCTGGAAAGTAATATAACACCATGTGCTAATTATATTGGAATTAAAATTTAAAAAAAAGAAACTAGTGTCTTGGTCTTCTAACTTTGAGATTAATGTCCTTTCAACTGCATCTGACTGAAACATTAACATGTCCCTTGTCTTCAAGAAGACAATAATGTAAATGGGGAGAAAATATCAATCAATATAACTTAACTCATGAATTTCATGATATAGTTTAATTTGCACACTGCCTACAAAAAAGTGGTTTAATAATAAGTCATTGCTAAAGATAAAAATAAATAATCTGGTTACCATTTATTTATGAAAAATTATTGAAGCCTAAAATTTTTTGGTGCTCTGTCACCTTCATGAGGTGGGGATCCTGGTGACTGGAGCTGAAATGATGGGGGGGACTACTGACTGCTGATCAGTAGATGACTTATATTTCTTACAATCACTTCTTTTATACTTTACCCAAGATCTGGTTACAAACAGAATATAGACTTACGTGCAGGATGTGAACTGCGTGTGAGATGTGACCTACATGTGGGATGTGGGCTATGTGCAGGCTATCAAGTGCGACAAGTGAACAACAATGATTATCTCTTAGCTTTAAATGACAAGAAGCAAGTTAATGATTCTTCACACTTATCAGATCCATCTATTCTAAAGGAGGATATGAAAGCACTCCAGGTCTGCTCCCCTGTCTATTCTGGGCATGGGCCCAGGAAGACTTTTGCTGTCCGTCTCCTGGAGTTTTCTCACAGGATCAGATACAACCCCAGTCACATTGGCGAGGATCTGGGTCGTGTTACAACAGTGTTCAGCTTGATGAAGATACTACTGCACATAAGAAATAACTTTAATTTTAAGAAAAAAGAAATAACTTTAAGTGGTTTTATAATAAAGTACATTTGAAGTACCAAGTTATAAGGGCCTGAATTTGTCAAAGGAAAGAGGAGAAATAGAGAAGAAATAGTTTGAAATTTCTTTTGTTGTAAAGAAGTCACATGCCTATCCGTAATGTTTAAATCACTTTTTAAATTATTAATGCATCTTACAAGTTCATACCTATTATATTTTATTATTGCAAAGTCAGGCAATAAAATATTGGGTTGCTTTGATGAACATAAAATAAAATTGGCATAATGATTGACAATTTCAGCCAGTTTACCATTTTAACTTCATAATTTACCTTTATTTCTGAATTTTATTTCTATTACACAGTCTCAAGAAAAGAAAATTCATATATGTAAGACCCTGCTAATTATATCAGTCATTTTATAGCTTATATTTAAATTTCAATATATTCTTTAACTTATTCAGATCCATTGAAAAAATAGTAGGAATATGTATGAATATACAGGTGTGTGTGTGTGTGTGTGTGTGTGTGTATACATACATTAATGGCTAACAACTAAGCATAGTCTTCGATTAGATACCAGTTTAATTTTATCAGTAAGTTTCTAAACCAACTTAAATCGTTTCTTGGTAGAAAATCTTGAAATGTATCTTGCAACTTTATGAGATAAATAAAAATTTCCTTGTAAAGATATGAGGAAGTCTAATTACCAGTTACTGTTAATAGTTGATAACAATTTCCAAATAGTCAAATTTATCTTGCTTTGCTCATCAAACCTATAATTTAATTTGTACTTCTGTTCGGTCACTTGACTGATCCAAAGTTGTAATATGGTATCACAAGCAGACATTTTTAATTTAAATATTTAGGCCTATTTCAAAGTCAGATAACAAAGCACCCTAAACTCACAATTATGATTAACATGATAGGCCATACAATATTATAATAGTAAGGTACCTTTGTATTTACTTATTACCTACAATTGATGACTTCTAGGACCATGAGTATATATGGCAAGCAGTTATATCCACTTAGTCCCTGGTCTGTGAGTGTAGAACACATGTTCCTAATAACTGTGCTTGTCTGTAAAATATTTTATGAAGGGATATTAATAGTCTTCAGTTTTTAAAAGGACCAGATCAGACCTATAAACTTTCTAATCAATCATACTTTTATGAGATGTACAACCATTATGAACAAAGATAGAATTTTAAAATATCTTCTTTGTGGGGTGCCTGGGTGGCTCAACCAGTTAAATGTCTGACTTTGGCTCAGGTCATGACTGCAGGGTCCTGGAATTGAGCCCCAGGATGGCCTTCACGCTCAGCGGGGAGTCCTCTTGTCCTTCTGTCCCTCCCCCTGCTCATGCTCTTTCTCTCTCAAATAAATAAATACATAAAATCTTTAAAAAAATAAAATAAAATATCTTCTTTGTTTACTTGTGCTAAAGGGACAGAGAAAAATGAGGGAGAAAGAATGAAGTCTCAAAATAAAGCATATAAAATATGTTTAAGAAATATTCAATTAAAATGTGTCAATACTTAATATATTATATAAAAATTCATAATAAGTAATAGGACACCATAGGCTGTAATCATGTTTTGTAACAAAGTAAATTGCAATATGGGTAAAATCTTGACCTTTTGTTCAACTGGTTTATCACCCCAGAACAGAAAAGGGGGATGGCTAGATTAAACTGCTTTCTTCTCCACATGGAGATAACCCAAGTATTTTATTTGGCTAGAAGCTCAATATGAAACCAAACCAAAATCTCTCACTGTAATGTAAACTTAATGAAATTTAGATATCATAAATTGGAGTGGCCAGGTAAAGGGATTAAATATGATTGTATGGTTCTTGAACATGGAGGAATTTTTCCAACTGCAGATGCCAGATTACGGAAGCATAAAAAGCATGAATGCATCCAGATGAAAAATGTGATGAAGAATCTAGAAATCTGATTATTATTGCCAAAACAATGTGTCAGGTACACTAGGAGATGAGGTGATGAGCACTTCTGGACGAATGGATAAGGAAGATGTGGTCCATATACACTATGGAGTATTATGCCTCCATCAGAAAGGATGAATACCCAACTTTTGTAGCAACATGGACAGGACTGGAAGAGATTATGCTGAGTGAAATAAGTCAAGCAGAGAGAGTCAAGTATCATATGGTTTCACTTATTTGTGGAGCATAACAAATAACATGGAGGACATGGGGAGATGGAGAGGAGAAGGGAGTTGAGGGAAATTGGAAGGGGAGATGAACCATGAGAGACTATGGACTCTGAGAAACAACCTGAGGGTTTTGAAGGGGCGGGGGGTGGGAGGTTGGGGGAGCCAGGTGGTGGGTATTAAGGAGGGCACATATTGCATGGAGCACTGCACTGGGTGTGGTGCAAAAACAATGAATACTGTTATGCTGAAAAGAAATTTAAAAAAAAAAAAAAGCACTTCTGGATCCAAAAAAGAAGGTCACAGAAGGCTAAATTGTGAGGCAAGGTTGTCAGGATTTTCTACATAGAATAATCTAAGATGAATAAAAATAAGGCAGAATGTTATATGTACCCAAAAATATACTGAATACTGTGGAGTTTCAGGGAAAGAAAAGTGATCATGATCATTTAGAAGCATAAGGAAAAGATTTCCTTAGTTCTGTCAATCAATCATTGATTAAGTTCATCCTAAGAGGTTCTGATTATAGTGGGGCATGCATCAAGAAGTTGAAAACATCAATGGTGAATTCCACTCTGCATAGGATGTAAAATGATGCAGCATATCTTTGTTCCCATAGTTCCTCAAGATAAATCCAGATAAAACAAAACCCATAATTTTCTAAAGGACTATCAAAGAGTAGTGGAGGCACTCAAGCCTAAATGGGCTGATTTCTAAAGAAAATAGCCCTTCAGATAATGATCAGCCAAGGCTGTTACCAGAGAACAAATGTTGGTTTTGTTATCAAGCTACCGGTCAAGGGGTTAGCAAGCAGGACAAAACATAAACTGAAATACTTGCAAATACAGTGATAATTCACTCAGTCTAACAGTTCTCCCCACTCCTGTTTTCCTGAGAAAATGACAACCAAGGCAGGACTGAAAAGCAGGGAAAATTTGCACTGTTTTATAGAGTTTCGTGGTGTCTTTATACCAACGATTCATTGGTCTTTCTACCAATGAATCCAATGCTGAATCATGACCTAACCATCTCCTGGCTCAAATATTAAGATCAAGAATTCAGTCTTCATGTGATCTCATTCTGATAGCTCATATAATGTATCTGTACTCACTCCATAATCTCATTTCCGTGCATCGATTCTGACCACTGCCTCCTATCTTTCCATTTCCTTCCATCTTGTAAACCAGCCTCTAATATTCAATTGCATGGGACCATCAATCAACTGACCTTCACGTTTTCTCTATCTTTCAATCCTTCGGTCATCATTTTCAATCTTACCCAGCCTAGTTGCCCTCACATACATGCAACTTCCTTGTCTCTTCTCTCTTCATTTTACTTGTCTGACAAAACTCCAACCATAGCTAAATCTAATTCTCTGCTTATTTCATATCTGCACCTAAGCAACTAAACTTGAATGGAAAAACACATGAAGGTGCTAAAAGAATCTCATTTTAAATGCATGAGTCCTAACAGAAGCATATTGTATTTGCCTAATGCATTTGTTCTCCTTTTTTAGGTAACTATTTAATACCTTCTCCCCTCACAAAGTATGAATATTTCCTTCTCCTTATTTACTTTCAGTTCATGACCTTTCTTATTTATTGATGATATAAAATATAACTGATGTAAAAAGATTCTACTTTTACACCACCTCTACTGATGTTACTTTTACCTGGATTCATATGTTCCTTTCCTCTTATTGCTATCAAAGAAAGAATGGTTACCGGTGCTTTTCAAGGCTAACCCTTACACTTGTGAATTGGATCGCTCTTGCTACTCAAAGACACAACTCTCTTTTTGTCTTTCTTGAGTTTCCCTCTCTTGTGGGTATTTCACATCAGCACATGAAAAGGCTGTACTATTCCCTGCTCAAAATAAAGCTTCAACTTCATATCCTTGTATAGCTTTCTTGCTATTCCTTTGCCCCTCTTTACATTAAAACCTTCACCTCTTAGTGACATATTGTCATGGCCTCCATTTTGTGAATTTCAATGGTCAATTCACAATCTTTATTGTGCTTAACCAGTTAATAAGATCTGACTCAACTTTTCACTCTTTCTTAGCTCAAATCCTTTCTTCACTTGGTTTCAAGGATAATACTTTTTCTTGGTTTTCCTTTCATCATGCTCTTTCTCATTCTCTTTTGCTTTCTCCTCTTCCTCCTCTAACTTGGAAAGCTCCAGGGCATAGTCTTCAGCTCTTCTCTTCTCCATCTTTTCCTAGTCCCTCATTATCACATCAAACCTTGTGGCTTCACATACCATTTATATGTTGATAACTACCAAATTTATAACCTAATATACAGTTTTCACTAGAACTCTAGTCTAATACCAAACTATGTATTTCCCTTTGCATATTTAATAGGCACTTCAAAAGCAACATGCCCAAATCTATATTCCTGATTTTTGCCAGTGCTTTTCTCCTCTAGTCTTTCTCATCTCAGTTAATGATAATTCCATCATTTAATTTATCAGATTCTAAACCTTGGAATCAACTTTCACAATCTCTAATGTTGTTCCCGCAGATATCCATGTTTTACTTGCTTATTACCAATCACTCCTCAACCTCCATGTAAAAAAAAAATTTTGTGATTTCCCTAGATTTTTCCCCCATTCACTCCCTCCCATCAGCCCATTTCTTTTTCTTTATAGCACTTACCACTACTTAATATATTAAATATCATATGTTTAATTATGTATTTTCTGTCTTTCTTCCTGCCATGCAAGATATAATCAGACAAAGACAGGGGTTTTGTCTTTTCAGTTCAATATTATAGCTGCAAGTTTAGAATAGTAACCTAACATATCCGTAGGTGGTTAAAAAGTGTTGAACAAAGAAATCTATTTTAATGAACACAAAATTTTGTTTCATTTTAGAAATTTGTAAAAAAATTTTTTTAAACAGTTATTTATTTATTTGAGAGACAGAGGTGTGTGGGGGTGAAGAGGGATGGACAGAGAGAACCCCAAGCAGACTCCCCACTGAGCACACAGCCCAACTCAGGGCTTAACCTCACAACCCTGAGATCATGACCTGGGCTGAAATCAAGAGTCAGACACTTAACCGACTGAGCCACCCAGGCGCCTCTATAAAAAAAAAAAAAAAAAAAAAAATTAACTCATTCTCTTTCACTTATACTTCGGTGACCCTAAGAATTGTTAGTGTTTGTTTTATTAAGAGCAAGGATTTTTTTCTACTGCTCTCACTCTCCAGAATTTTCTTTATTTTCCTTTTGAATTGCACTCTATACGAAAGCAGATATATGGTTAACAGAGGTAAGAGAAATATTTTAGAGATATTCTTATCCCTTAACTCTTTCAAAATGAGAGACTACATTAATTTATATACTGTTTGAATATGAAAAGGCCTAGAGATGGTAAGAAGATAATTAAAACCTAGATCTGACAGGTTTGTAGGGGAACAAGCAATTCTTGTTAAATTACTATATCATTGTAGTCTAGAGGGGTTACAGATCTTGAGATGGTTATTAATATACATACATTTGATTTGTTTAAGCAATTACATTGTTTAATGGATGAAGGGCAGTATATTTGCTATGAAAAGTTCACTTAGCAAGCTTCTAGTTTTAATAGTCATAGAGTCATCTATGAAAGCAAAGATTTAAGGCAAGCATGTCCAAAGCAATATATGAAAAGAATACCACAAGGAATAACTATATACAAAGTAATAAACTCTCAGTATCATCTAAACTTATGTGCAAAAATTAATTATTCAAGTTAACTTTCATAAAAATCTTATTGCCATTTTGTTCTTTTGAATATCAGTATAATTGTGGATACTATTCATCCATTGTGGTTTGTCTCTTATTTTCAATCCTTTAAAAAAACTTAGCATTATATATAGGAAGTATTTTAGGATATACATAAACCATTGCTCCTACAATAAGTATGCAAAGAATAATATTGTTGCAAACAATTTTTTTGGGTAGCTAAGGTAATTGTATCCCTTTCTTGTTGGTATTAGAAAAGTACTCTGGGGGCGCCTGGGTGGCTCAGCGGGTTAAAGCCTCTGCCTTCGGCTCAGGTCATGATCCCAGGGTCTTGGGATCGAGCCCCATGTCGGGCTCTCTGCTCAGCAGGGAGCCTGCTTCCTCCTCTCTCTCTCTCTGCCTGCTTCTCTGCCTACTTGTGATTTCTGACTGTCAAATAAATAAATAAAATCTTAAAAAAAAAAAAAAAAAAAAAAAAAGAAAAGTACTCTGGAAACATTTTTGTGAGTAGAAGTGCTAACTCCAAATGTCTTTGCAAAGGACACTCAGTATGAGGTCATTTAGATTTAGAGTTACCACAGACATATTTGCATGGATTTTCACATATGTAAAAAGTAAATATATCTGAGAATTTATTTCAAAGTCGATTATAAAGAAATATTTGTTTTAAACGATAAACTTTTTGAATATAATTTAACTAGTAGAGAAAATCATTTTCTAATTTTCTAGCAGATATAAGAAAACAAAAGACAAACTGGAGCATTCATATGAATAAAACTTAAAAATTTGGAGTTTTCAATTCTGATTTATTTCTTTTTTTTTTATTTTTTTTTTAAAGATTTTATTTATTTATTTGACAGACAGATCACAAGTAGGCAGAGAGGCAGGCAGAGAGAGAAGGGAGGAAGCAGGCTCCCCACTGAGCAGAGAGTCTGATGCGGGGCTCGATCCCAGGACGCTGGGATCATGACCTGAGCCGAAGGCAGCGGCTTTAACCCACTGAGCCACCCAGGCGTCCTTTCTGATTTATTTCTAACTGTGTAATGTTGATGCCTTTTCCTTGCAGTGCTTGTAGATTTCTTTGGAGCATCAGTTTTACTTGGTAGTCAATTTATAATGAAGATTATGTAAAGTGTGACAGATTAAAATCAGGCCAAATGTTAACGCTGGGTAAAAAGGCCAAAATAAATATAAAAAATTATGTCTGGAAGGCATGATAGTGTAATTTACTTAGTAACAGGGAGAAGTAAACAATGAAGAGCAAAAACAGTTATAAAAGTAATGAATGTTTTACTGAAAACATAAGGTGCTTTCTCCTCCTATTCTCATACCACAGAAACAAGCGGACTCTCAATGAGAATGAATCACATTCCACTTTAGACTGATGAACAATGCAATTCTTTATGCAGCACACAATCAAGCTGTGGAATTCAATTCTGCAATATATCATTGTGGTAAATAGTTTAGCAAAATCCAGGAAACCATTAAATGTTGCCATGAATAAGAATGACATTTACAGCCACGCTAAGTAGGTCACTAAGTTTAAAGGGCTCTCAGCCTTCCAGCAACAGGGCATAGGAGAATTCGTGTGAAGGTCAGAAAGTAATGTTCTGTCCTCTGACATTAGTTATATCACTCATCATGGGATGCTTATGAGGCTCTTTCTCAAAGCTGGGGATTAAGGGCATCTACTTGAATCTAAAGAAAATAAAAACTACTTAACTTGTTTCAAAATATAAATATTGTTTGAGATAAATTGCTGATTATATCATTGGTGATGACCATAATTCTACAAGATATAATCAAAAGGAAGTAAACAAAATATTTTCCCTTCAGAGGAGTAAAAGAATGGGAAAATTTGACAGATATGGGATATAGAGAAAGCAAGAATTGGAGAAAAACAATATATTTTGGATGAAAAAACGTTACCTTTTAAAACAGCAAAGTTCAATCATCGAAAAAGTAAGCTTGACTCTGTTACATAATTTCATAAGTAATTAGTATCTTGATCTGTTAAATTAGAGGACTGGCATGTACAATGGTTAAATTTGCAACTCCCATGCACTGAGACATGTAAAAAAAAAATATCTTAACAACATTATATACAAAACTCAAACTATAGCTAACTCAAACTCCAAATCAAAAGTCATTTAGAAAAACATTATTATACATTTTATAAAGAAAGCCATATAATAAAGAAAATGGATAAAGAGAACTTCATACAGTAACACAGACACATCTCAAAAATGAAATATTAAGGGGCACCTGGGTGGCTCAGTCGATTAAGTGTCCGACTCTTGATTTCGGCTCAGGTCATGATCTCAAGAGTTGTGAAATCCAGCCCTGTGTCAGGTCCGCCCTGAGTGTGGAGCCTGCTTAGGATTCTCTCTCTCCCTCTGCCCCTCACCAACCTCCCTGCTGTTGCTCATGCACACTTTCCCCTCCCAAAAAATCCCTAAAACACCCACCCACCCACACACACACACAGTTAAACAAAGGGTCCCTTACAATAACATCTTTACAAAAAGAAAACATGAAATTTAATTTAACTAACAGTGGTTACTTATGCAGTAAAACTATGCAGGAAAGTGAGCAGATGATTACTGTAAATGACATGAGCGTGTTTCTTTTTATGAGGGAGAATAGTTGTAAAAGAAGGTGGCAAAAGGAAGATTATTTTAGTGCTGCAATGTTATACTTTTTTTGTTTTTTGTTCTTTTTTAAGATTTTATTTTTTTTATTTGACAGAGATCACAAGTAGGCAGAGAGACAGGCAGAGAGAGAGGCAGAGAGAGAGGGGGAAGCAGGCTCCCTGCTGAGCAGAGAGCCCGATGTGGGGCTCGATCCCAGGAGCCTGAGACCATGACCTGAGCTGAAGGCAGAGGCTTAACCCACTGAGCCACCCAGGTGCCCCATGTTATACTTTTTGATCTAGGTTGGTATTTACAGACCTTTATAATGAATTTATAGGTCTTTATAACAAATTACTGAATTTTGCTTCCTCATTCTTTTCTCTCTCTCTCTCTCTCTATATATATATATAGATAGTTTAAATAAAAAGTTTAAAGTAAAATAAAATAAATGGACAAGAAGGCATTATGTGCATACCAAAGATTGTGCTGGATAATAATAAATTATTTTTCTGATGTGCAATATTAGATAAAATAATCTATAGTTCCTTCTTTTGAGAAACTGACTTTGATTCCTAAGTCAAAACTACAGTTACCAAATGAAAGTTGCTTCAAAATTTGTTTGCGTTTTATCAAATCAATATGACCATTTCAGAATTTCATAAACTACAACAATGAGAGATTTATTTAATTTGTGTGAAACAAAAATGTCACACTATAGATATCAGATGAAGATGAGTAGATTTAAAGCAAGTATCTCTGGAGCATGTTCTAAAAACACTATTTTCAAAAGAAGAGTTTATGACATAAGGAATCTTTGTAGAAAGTGTAAAGCAAGATAAATGGTCACAAATGGAAAGACTGCAGACTTTTATTTGTTCAGATTATCCTGCCTAAAAAGTAAGTTTATTCAGCATTGTGAAAATTACAGAAAATAATTTGTCGACAGCAAAAGCTATGGTACTCTAAAACTTACTTCCAGTGTATGGAGATCCAAAAGCTCTGAGTATTTTTGACCAGGTAGTTAACTAAATGGTGGAAGAATGTATCATCTCCTTTGAGAACGTCAACAGCAGAAAGTTCACTTTTCTTTGAGAAACCTAATGAATCAGCACCTATGTTAGAGTGCTCTGGAAACTTTAACATGGTACTTATTATTATCTAAGTATCTTTGACAACAGTTGTTTGAAAACAGTGAAATAGCTGCTCTTTCTCCACTCCTCTTACTCTTGAATTCACACCCTTCCTCAGAAATGCCAATTATCTTTGAATAAATGGAAAACTTATGCACAGAACAGATTGAAAAAATAGAATTATTCAAATATTGTTGATTTAAAATATGACATCTCTAATTTTGTATTGATGGAGTTTCAAGAATTGAGTCAATAAAAGACCCAATTTCAACTGATTCAGTTGGACCCCCCTACCCCCCAGCAAACTTCCATCCCATGCCTGCAGACTTCCATCACCTGTGCTTACCTAGCCCTCTATATTTTGGTAGGATTTGGCTAATGGAAGGCACCAACAAGAAATTGCAGTGCAAGAGAAGAGAGATTTATTTTTTTCTACTGACCCTTCCTTGCCACTGTCCTAACTCACTATGGTTTCATGGAGAACTCCTTATGCCCAGAAAACAGAAGAGGAGGAACACGTAGGTCTAGTTTAAAGATGGATCTGCAGGAAATGGTGGTGCCAGACAGAAATAAAGGTTGCTGCATTTGCTACGTGGCCAATTGGTAGCCTATACAAGTTATTCTCCATTGCCAATCCCAAACACATGCAGATATTTTCCCTGCCCTTTTCTGCCTTGGTTAGTGGCCTGAGAGGCTGAGCCCTGTTGACTGACACTTGCAGGCTCTCTTCCTAGCTGCACATTGAATGGAGTTAGTCAAAGAGAAGCGTGATCTCAATGAGTGATCACAGAAAGGGACGAGAGAGGCATAGGGCATTTTTTCCCTACTCTCTACTGACTTCAGTGCTACAGTTTTTGCTTCCTCCTCCACAACCACAGTTCCCACTGAGTGACTTCTTGGCACTAGGTCTCTCCGGAACCCAAAAGCACTCTTTCCTTCCCTTCCTGCTCCAGACTTTGGAGTGATAAAAACTTTTCTTGGCGTGATAAAAGCTTTCCTCTGTTGCTAGTCTGTGATTGCTGTCTCAGTCCCTTGTTTGTTCTGTTAAATCTTTTCACACCTCCATAAGGACACTTTTATCTAATAAAGTCTCTTCATGTGAACCACATGAAGTAGATTCCATTTCCTCCAGGAAATAGATACTGACTTCACTTATACAAAATCTGCAAAGTTTCACATGTATGAGAAATACATTAATTTTTAAGGTAAAGCATTGAGAACGCAGTAATACTAACATTACCAATAGTAATGAAAAGTTTGTCTGGAATTCTAGAGGTTTGACTCTCACAGTCATAAATATAAGAAGTGTGAAATGCTTTTGCCCCACAGGCTTTGGAGCATTGGCACATAAAGTCTTTGGAGCACTGGCATAGAGTCAGCTAACTACCATAGTTCGTGATTACAACAATGTCCATTGTATGTATATCTTGAGCTCAAAAAATTTATAACATTCAATGAGCTGGTTTGCATGAAGATGAGGTATTAAAAATATAACAGGGGAGGGGCGCCTGGGTGGCTCAGTGGGTTAAAGCCTCTGCCTTCAGCTCAGGTCATGATCCCAGGGTCCCGGGATCGAGTCCCGCATCAGGCTCTCTGCTCAGCGGGGAGCCTGCTTCCCCTTCTCTCTCTGCCTGCCTCTCTGCCTACTTATGACCTCTATCTGTCAAATAAATAAATAAAAAATCTTTAAAAAAATATAACAGGGGAAAGGTAAAAACCAACAAAGATAATAATATTAACTAAAGTTGGGTAGTACAATAGAGAATAGAAAGGAAATGGAGGAAAAGACACAAGAGAATAGTATCACTATCTACAATAGGAAATAATAGTTGTAAGATTTTAAAGCTAACCTCTAGAACAAAACCAGAAATGTTCTTAAATATCATGTGACTCTATTATGAGATAAACTTCAAATACAACAGAGTGAATTTTACTTCTAAGAGATTTTCTCTTTTTTTCTTATTCTAACACAAATTGTATGGGTGTGCCTGGGTGGCTCAGTTGGTTAAACATCTGCTTTCAGCTCAGTCATGATCTAAGGGTTCTCAGATTGAGTCCTGCATCAGGCCCCCTGCTCAGCAGGGAGCTTGCTTCTCTCTCTCCACTGGCCTGCTGCTCTGCCTAATTACATGCACTCTCCCTCTCTGTCAAATAAATAAATAAAATCTTAAAAAAAAAGAATTTTGAAAGTATGAAAAAGCATAAAAGTTATCTCTTATAATCTCATTATTAGAAAGAAATCATGTTAAAATGATGTATATTTTTCTTTAGGGTTTAGAACTCAAGTGTATGCATATCCTTGGTAAAAGTAATGATTTTGATCCAATTTTTTGAGTTATTCTCATTTTTAAAATTTTACACGGACGGTACTGGAAGAGATTATGCTGAGTGAAAGAAGTCAAGCAGAGAGAGTCAATTATCATATGGTTTCAATTACTTGTAGAGCATAAGGAATAACACAGAGGACATTGGGAGGAGAGGAGAAGGGAGTTGGGGGAAATCAGAGGGGGAAACGAACCATGAGAGATTGTGGACTCTGAGAAACAAACTGAGGGTTTTGGAGGGGTGGGGAGTAGGGGGTTGGATGAGCCTGATGGCAGGTATTAAAGAGGGCACGTATTGCATGGAGTACTGGGTGTGGTGCATAAACAATGAATGCTGGAACACTGAAAAAAAATAAAATTACAAAATTTTATTTTATTTATTTTACAAAATTACAAAATTGTATTTATTTACAAAATTAACCACTAATTACAATTTCCCATGTTCACTTTTTCTTGTTTTTTAATGTAATAAGACAATCAATTTATGGAAAAAGATACATCAAATCATTATATCCTGCCCTTTTCTCTCCAGATTTCATCAATGAAATGTGTTTATTCATCCATTTAAAAAATGTATTAAGGCATGGCCAAGCTCTATCTCTGGTGCTGAAGACATGGGAATAAACAACATATCAAACACTTGCTGTCATGTAGTTGATTATGTTCTAGCAGCAGGCCAGGGGAGATTTGGATAAAGAAAATAAAAATACAAAAAATTAAATATATAAAATGTCAGAATGCCATAATTGCTTAAGTTATAGGGAGAGTTAAAAGGATCTAATTTTGTATTTTTAATATTTTATTGATAGATAACTGACAAAAATAATTGTGTATACTTAAGGTATACAGCCTGATGATTTGTTATACCTACACAGTGTAGAATGATTATGAAGATCAAATAATTAACACATTCATTGCCTCACACAGTTAACAGTTAACTCTTGTGTGTGGTGAGAATGCTTATGAGCTACTGTCAGCACCTTTTAAGTATACAATACAGTATTATTAACTATAGTCAACATGCTATAGGAACATTGTGATACTCAGAGCTTATACCTATTATAACTGACAATTTGTACCCTCAATTCCCCCTCCCCCCAGCCCTGTTATGATAGCTATTATCAAAAAGACAAGAGATGACAAATGTTGGCAAGGTTGTAGATAAAAGGGAACCCTTGTAAACTGTTGGTAGGAATATAAAATGTTATAACTATTACAAAAAACAGTATAGCACAAAAAATTAAAAATGGAATATATATATATGTATATATACACATATATACATATACATAAATATACATGTACATATGTATATATACATATATATATATATTCTAGCAATCCCATTTCTGGGAATATATCCAAAGGAGTTGAAATCAGTATCTTTTTTTTTTAAAGATTTTATTTATTTATTTGACAGACAGAGATCACAAGTAGGCAGAGAGGCAGACAGAGAGAGAGGAAGGGAAGCAGGCTCCCCGCTGAGCAGAGAGTCCAATGTGGGGCTCGATCTCAGGATCCTGGGATCATGACCTGAGCTGAAGGCAGAGGCTTTAACCCACTGAGCCACCCAGGCGGCCCTGAAATCAGTATCTTGAAGAGATATCTGCATACTCATGTTCACTGCTGCAGTATTCACACACATAACACAAGAGGGGAGAGAACTAGGAGGGATTTTAAACAGAGTTGCCAAGAAAGGCAATTGATGAAGGACAAATGTCACTGAAGTCAAATATCTGAAAGACATAAGGGAAAATGAGTCCTGTGGATATCTAAGAAAGAGGGTGGGCTAGAAGGAGAAGAAGAGAGAGGACATGAAGTACAATAACAGTGAATTAAGAATGTGTTCTGAGGTGGATGCCACTGTGCCTGGAATAGAGAGTGTGTTGCGGGGGGGCAGGGAACAGTAGTAGGAGATGAAGTCAGAAAGGTACCAGGGAGCCACATAATAAAGGGCCAAAAGATCACTGTACTTTGGCTTTTATGGTGAGAGTTTTGGGAAGAAGCATGGCAGGGAAATTATACACGAATTCGCAGTTTCGAAGAGAGGCCTGGTTTTTTTATCTTTAAAATAATGACCTATATTTTATCTGTTTTTTTTTTTCAAATATACTTGTATGAGTGCACGTGTTGTTACATAAAATTTTAAAAAGCCTTTCCTAATACAAAGTTATAAATGTATCCTCATCTTTTTTCATCTGAATGTTTTAAATATTTTAAACTTTTTTTCTACCTAGAACATGTCCTTTTAAGCCACCTATAATGCATGCATGTCCTTTTATTCCTAAACGGAAAGCCAGCTTTTCCATCTTTATTGGATAGTGTTTTGCTTTCTCTGATGTTTATGATGCCACCTCTGCAATATATCAAGCGTCAGTATACACACAGGTATGTTGTTTGATGTGTAATTCTTCTTAAATGGTCTACTAAATAAAAAATAAAATATTTTAATTTGTGTTGTTTTACAAATACCTTCCCATTGGTAGGGTGAATTCTCCTACTTGTTCTTATCTTACTGAAAAAAATAGCCAAACACACAGTTTTACTCTCCCATATGAATTCACTCTGTTCACCAAGTACTCTGTTGGAATTATCTTCAGACACATCTAGAATTTTGAAGAAAGTAAGAGATAATTGTCATTTTTCTTTAAAAATTATTTATTTATTTATCTGAGAGAGAGAGAGAGACAGAGAGAGAGAGTGAGAGAGCATGAGTGGGGGGGGGGGGAGAGGGAGAGGGAGAAGCAGACACCTCACTGAGCAAGGAGCCTGACCTTGGGTTGGGGGAGCTTAATCCCAGGACCCTGAGATCGTGACCTGAACTGAAGGCAGATGCTTAACTGACTGAACCACCCAGGCTCCCCAAGATAATTGTCATTTTAAAAATAGTATGCCTTTTTATCCAGGAAAATGGTCTGTCTTTTCATATATTCAGGCCCTCTTATATGTATTTTGAATATGTTACATTATTTTCTCTATAAAGGTGTCATAGACTTTAGGTTAACATAATTCCTAGAAATTTTTAGATTTTATTGCTTTTGTAAAGGGTTTTATTGTCCTACCACAAATTCTGGTTGTTCATTGTTGAAATAAAGTAATGTTATTGATTTTTTTAATGCTACAGCTTTTTAAGTTGATCTTGAATATAACACAATTGTTGAACCCGTTGATTTGTTCTAATAATGTCTCCATTGATTTTCTTTAATTTTACTGGCAAATATCTGACACATTAAGACACTGATTTTTGTTTGTTCTGTTATTATCTAATATAAGACATCCAGAATAATGATGGATTGTATCAGTAGTGAAACCAATCTGAATTTAGCCCTGTGTTTAGTGAGAATGCCTCTAATCTTTCAAATGTCTTTCTAATCTTTTAAATGCCTTGTCAGTCTAAGGAAATCGCCATGTTTTTGGTTTACTAAGTGCATTAACATACATGTGGTAATATTTTCAGAAGTTTCCTTTTCTATTAAAAGATTATTTGGAAAAAAGATTACTTGGGTTTTCTGTTTTATGTGTTAATATAGTGAATTGCAGTGATGGGCTTTTAAATACTGAATTCTCTTTGCCTTTCTGAGGTAAACCCTACTAGGTCATGATTTTTATAGTATTATCAATTTTGTTGTATCACATAAAGGAGTTTCGCTAAGAATTTATTATTATTGTATATGTTCTTTTCTGGTTTCAGTATCAAGGACCTATTAACTTCACAGAGTAAGTCACATAGGCCTCTTTATTCAGTAATCCCATTGGCTGCAAACATTTATACTGGGGCAAGTGCACCCTTACAACTGAAATGCTGAGTAAGAAAAATGTCCATTATAAGAAGGTGTGCATAACAATTTTAAAGATCAGATTTTAAAATAATACATACACAATTACATAGATGAAAGATAAATGAAGATATAAATACATTTTAGCTCTTATTAAAAATATACATAGAGAAGGAAAAATCTAGATTGAAATAGTAACAATAATAATTTTATTTCTCTTAAATATTTATTTATTTATTTGAGAGAGAGACAGAAAGAGAGACAGAGAGAGTACAAACAAGGGGAGAGGCAGAGGCAGAGGGAGAAGCGAACTCTGCCAAGCTGGGAGCCTGACCTGGGGCTCGATCCCAGGACCTGGAGATCATGACCATCATGACCATGGCTTAACCATCTGAGCCACCCAGGCATCCCAACAGCAATAATTTTAGAAGATATAATTAATTTTTCCTTGATTCTTTTTTCCCCAACATTTTCCTTATTTTCTATATTGCACATACGTCTCTTTTTTCTTATGGTAGAAGATCCAGCAGTATAAATAAAATGAAGTGGTTAAGATGGGTGATTACTTTTCCTTCCAGTTCTAATAGTTCATGAAGCTATGCTAACTGAACACTCATTTCTTACTCATATATTCTGTGTTAATTTGCCTCTATTGGGCTTCTGGTTACTAACGGTCAGTCATCCCATGCAAACACGCACTACTGTTACCACACCACCTCCAATTTCCTCCTCCATACTAGCATACTAAATGTCAGTATGGGCATCATCGTCACAATCGTCATTAAATAAACTGGTTTTATTATTTCTTACTTTTAACAATTTATTTTTAATTATATGCAGAAATAACCCAAGAAGGGTATGGACAAAAATATCAAAATATTTAATCATGAAGAACTGTGATTAGATAGGCATGACAAATTTTCAGTTCACTTCTGTAATGTCGCTAACATATGTTGATCTTTTGTCATTAGTGATGTTGAAAGCTCCTTGTTAAGAATGAAATTTTCTGAGAAACTTGAACTTTATATTTTCTAATCTTAAAGCTAAAGAAGCATTTTTGAAAATATATTTGCAACATATAATGTGATTCCAGATCTTACAGAAATTAGTAAAAATCATCATTAATCATCTCATTTCTCCATGTACTTTTATTTTATCACACTCCTATTGTCACCAACACTTGACATATATTGCATATAATACATAATATCTATCATATATAAATATATAATATATAAATATGTACTTATATATTAAATAAATATTATAAATATTAAATATATATATTTATTTATTCTAGGGAAGTCAAGAAAAGGGTTGTGACCAATTCATTGAACATGTCCTAGTATACATTGAAGACAGACAGGAAAGGAGAGCAGAGGAGAGGAGAGAAAAAGAGAAAAGGAGAATATCAAGTTACAGATGTTTCTCCATTCAAGTTGTTCAAATACTCTCTATGATCAGTTAATATGAATGGAAGGAGAGCATAAGGTTTTATATAATTACAGTTTAAAGTACTGTTTTTGTTTTAACTACCTTGCTTAAGAAAATGCATTAATTTTCATTTAATTTTAAGACTACTAGAGCCATGGAAATGGAAATATTTAAATTTATGTAAATATTGGTAATATAACAGAGACCTGTTTAAAGTATGTTCTCATTTATTAATAAAACTCTTTGTGACCATTGTTAAATATCCAGAAAATGTGGAAAATAATAAAAGAATATACAGAAAATTAAGGATGGTAATAATTTCATAAATAAGAATTGACAGTATAATCATAAATATTTTGCCATATGTCTTTCTTTCCAGTTTCTTAACTATTTTGAGAAATTTTCTTCAAATTATTATTTAAATACAAATTATATATTTCCAAATTGCCAGACAAGAAGATACAGTAATCTTGCCATTTTCTAAAAACAGACATGTCTTCCTGCAGTCCAGCTCCTATCATTTGTGAGGCCTTGGGCAAGAGTACAAATAGAAGGGTAATGTGATATGTCCTAATGTTTTAAAGCTAATATTCAGGCTAAAAGAACTGTTAAATTGTACTGGTCCCTTGACTTGAAAAACATACAAAACAAAAATCTGTGTTAAGTTCTGCATTTCATATGATTAAAAGTCACAAAATAGCAAAAATAAAAAATTAATTATTACTATTACATGTGGGTAGCTTATTGGTTTTTATCTGAATAATAAAATAAAGACATAATAATTCATAAAGTATTTATATACCTATTTCATAAAATGTGCATTCTTGCTTTTATATCAAGGAAATTATAACTTGTGTTGGTATAGCTGAATTTTCACATAATTTGTGTTATTTTATATGGCCTAAAAAGATTAAAAATGTAATTGCATTCAAAGTGTGCATAATTTGAAATACTTTCACTAAAAACATGAATGTTAGGAAGTGTAATTTTTTTTTTTTTTAAGATTTTTTTTATTTATTTATTTGACAGACAGAGATTACAAGTAGGCAGAGAGGCAGGCAGAGAGAGAGGAGGAAGCAGGCTCCCCGCTCAGCAGAGAGCCCGATGTAGGGCTCGATCCCAGGACCCTGGGATCATGACCTGAGCCGAAGGCAGAGGCTTTAACCCACTGAGCCACCCAGGTGCCCCAGGAAGTGTAATTTTTTTTAAAGATTTTATTTATTTATTTGACAGACAGAGATCACAAGGAGGCAGAACAGCAGGCAGAGAGAGAGGAGGAAGCAGGCTCTCTGCTGAGCAGAGAGCCCGATATGGGGCTCGATCCCAAGACCCTGAGACCATGACCTGAGCCGAAGGCAGAGGCTTTAACCCACCGAGCCACCCAGGCGCTCCAAGAAGTGTAAAATTTTTTAAATTAAGGTTACTTTTTTATAATTTAAAAAATATATTTCTCCTAATATATTAAAATTATCTATTGAAATGAAAGATACTTAATACTTAACAAAACTCAGAATTATTTAAAACACTAAAATTTCAAGTCCAATTTTGAAAACAAAAAATGAAAATGTATTTACATTTTTTAGGTATTTTTTATAATAACAAAATTGCAACTGACAGAGATACTAAGATGCCCTCTAAGAAATTTTTGTTTTGTGAGGTTTGTGACTCTGTAGGGCCCAGGGAAGCAGTCCTTCTTACTTGGTTTAAGGGAAATAGAGTCCTTTCCTTTTAATTTTTGTTATCATCTGTGATATTTAACATTTTTATTTACATTCATTTATTATTTTGTACATTTTCCATTGGAGTGTTTACTCCCTGTTTAACTGCTTTGCTTTAAAACTTTTGTGCTTATTTTCGATATCTGGATGATAACATTTCAAGCCATAGAGTACCATTTTACACTTTATTTTTGGCCTACAAGACAGCTTAGGAATTTGAAGAGCCCAGGGACCATATTTAAAATGCATCATTCTAGTTATTCACTTATTCACCTTTAGATACTTTTTATACAACAAAAGTGAATTATTCATAGTCTACATCATGAAGTTCAAAATAATATAAAATCACAAAAAATAGATTTGGAGGCTTTAATTCAAGCAAAAGAATACCAGTCATAGATCATCTAGTGGAGATTTAGCCAAGAAGTTTGTACAGAGTTAGAAGCAGAAACCATAAAACAAGAACTGATATCACAGACTTAAAACACATATATAGCATATTTCTGAAGTACAGTATGCTAGAACACAACTATTTAACCTATATATCAATCAACAATGATAGCCATAGGTACATGTTTTAATTCTGTTGCAAGTATATGTGAAATGTGTGCTGTTATCAGCTAGGGGCTTAGAGGGTAAGATAGCTTTAATGACTATAAGAATTCAAAGGCACTTTGTGACCATTTGCAATTTATTTGTTAGATTTGTTGTCACATTGGGAGATTTACCTTGAGAACTTTTTCACAAGATAACATAAAAACAACTAAGCATGTGTTTATTGGCATGCACAACTTTCTACAAAGCTCCAGAATGCTGATATTTCTCAAGTTTTTATTAATTAGTAAACTTTTTGAGTAGCTATACACAGTGATGTTTTATGATACTCTCTGATTTCTTGTGTTTGACAGCAGTAATAGTTTTACTGAACCCTTCTAGCAGAGATTCAAACATACTGTTCTTCACTGGAACTGATAAACGAATTCAGTAAAGATGCAGGTATAAAATCAATGTGCAGAAGTCTGTTGCATTTCTATACATCAGTAATGAAGCAGCAGTAAAGGAAATTAAGAAAACAGTCCCACTTACAATCCCACCAAAATTAATGATACCTACAAATAGACCTAACCAAAGAGGTGAAAGACCTGTAATCTGAAAACTATTAAACATAGTACTGGAAGTCCTAGCCACAGCAATCAGACACGATAATGATTTGATGAAAGAAATTGAAGAGGACCCAAAGCAATCTACACATTTAATGCAATCCCTACCAAAATACCACTAATAGTGTTCTTTTCCTAGCTCTTTTAGGAGTAAGATTAAGTTGTTTATTTGAGATTTTTCTTGCTTCTTGAGATAAGGCTGTACAAACTTTCACTTAGAACCACCTTTGCTGCATCCCAAAGGTTTTGGACTGTCATGTCTTCATTTTCATTTGGTTGTATGTACTTTTTTAATTTCTTCTTTTCTTTCCTGGTTGACCCATTCATTGTTTAGTGGCATGTTATTTAGCTTCCATGTATTTGTGTTCTTCCCAGATTTTTTTCTAGTGGTTGAAATCTAGTTCCCTAGTGTTGTGGTCAGAAAAGATGTATGGTGTGATTTTGATCTTCAATTTTGAAGCTGGTTTTGTGGAGTAATATGTGATCTGTTCTGAAGAATGTCCCATGTGTATTTGAAAACAGTGTCTAGGGGTGCCTGGGTGGCTCAGTGGGTTAAGCCTCTGCCTTCAGCTCAGGTCATGGTCTCAGGGTCCTGGGATCGAGCCCCACGTCGGGCTCTCTGCTCAGTGGGGAGCCTGTTTCTCCCTCTCTCTGCCTGCCTCTCTGCCTATTTGTGATCTCTCTCTCTGTGTCAAATAAACAAATAAAATCTTAAAAAAAAAAGAAAAGAAAAAACTGTCTGTTCTGGAGAATGGTCTCTGTGTTGTTTTAGAATGGTATATTCTGAATATATCTGTTAAATCCATCTGTTCTGGTGTATCATTAAAAACATTTGTTTCCTTTTTGATTTTCTGTTTAGACGATCTGTCCATTGATGTAAGTGGGGCATTTAAGTCCCCTACAATTATTGTATTATTATTGATAATTTCCTTTATGTTTGTTATTTACTGTGTTTTATGTATTTGGGTGATCCTATGTTGGGTGCATAAATATTTACAATTGTTAGATCTTCTTGTTGGATTGTCCCTCTTATTATCATAGAGTGTCTCTTGTTAAACTATTTGTTTTAACGTCTATTTTGTCCAAACTAAGTTTGTTACCTCAACTTTATTTCGACATCCATTTGCATGATAGATGTTTCTCCTTCCCTCACTTTCAATCTTCAGCTTTCTTTAGGTCTAAAATGAGTCATATATATATATGAGTGTCATTTTTTTTTAATTCATTCTGCCACCTTGTGTCTTTTGACTGGAGTATTTAGTCCATTTACATTCTATGTAATTATTGATAGATATGTGTATATCACTGTTCTGTTATTTGTTTTGTGGTCATTTCTGGAGATTTCCTGTGATCCTTTCTTGTCTTTCTCTCTTTCCTATTTTGCTGATGTTTTTTAGTAATATATTTCAATTTTTTCCTTTTTATTTTTTGCATGTTTATTAGTGGGTTTTGATGTATGATTACTATTAGGTTTGTATATAAACTCTTCCACATATATTAGTCTATATTAAATTGATGGTTGTTTAAGTTTGAACCCATTCTTTTCTCCTCTCCTCCTCACACTTAAGGTGTATGGTATTACCCTTTATATCCTCTTTTGAGTTCCTTTACTGATTTTTTACAGAAATATTCATTTTTACTGCTTTTTTGGTTCTGACCTTTATACTGTCACTTTTTGTTTCTCCACTCAAAGAGTGTCCCCTTTAATACTTCTTTCAGGGCTGGTTTGTGGTCCTTTAGTTTTTGTATGTCTGGGAAACTCTTTATCTCTCTTTCTAGTCTGAATAATAGCCTTGCTGGATAGAATATTCTTAGTTGCAGATTTTTCTCATTTAGCACTCAGAATATATCATGCCACTCCCTTCTGGCTTCCTAAGATTCTGTTGAAAAAAACTCCTGCTAGCCTTAAGGGTTTCCTTTGTAAGTTAATCACTTCTTTTGTCTTGCTGCTTTTAAGATTTTTTCTTTATCACTATATTTTGCAAGTTTAATTATAGTACGTCTTGGTGTGTGTCTGCTTTTATTGATTTTGATGGGAGTTCTCTGTGCCTCCTGGATCTATCTGGATGTCTGTTTCTTTCCCCAGATTAGGGAAGTTTTCAGCTATTATTTCTTCAAATAAATTTTCTGCTCCCTTTCCTCTCTTTTCTTCTTCTGGGACTCCTATAATACAAATGTTACTTACTACTTTTGATGGAGTTCCCTAAGTCTATTCTTGTTTGGTGTAATTCTTTTATTTAAAGATTTTATTTATTTGTCAGAGAGAGAGAGAGAGAGAGAACGAGAACAAGCAGGGAGAGTGGCAGCAGAGGGGGAAGCAGGCTCCCTGCTGAGCAAGGAGCCTGATGCAAGACTCGATCCTAGGACTCTGGGATCATGACCTGAGCCAAAGGCAGATGCCTAACCAACTGAGCCACCCAGGCATCCATGTTTGGTGTAATTCTTTTTTCTCTCTTTTACTCAACTTGATTACTTTCTATTACTCTGTCCTGTAGGCCACTAATTCTTTCTTCTGCTTCTTCCATCCTGCTATTCATTCCATCAAGCATGTTTCTCATTTCATTTATTGAGTCCTTTATCTCTGCTATGTTAATCCTTATCTCTGTGTTAAGGGTCTTACTCATGTCTTCCCTTCTTTTCTCAAGTCCAGTGAGTATCTTTATGATTATTGCTTTAAATTCTCTATCAGGCATGTTACTTATTTTTGTTTCACTTAGATCTCTGGCCATGGCCTTGTCCTGTTCTTTCACTTGGGATAAATTTCTGTCTCCTCATTTTGTCTGTCTCTCTGTGTCTGTTTTTCTCTGTTAATAAAGTCAGCTATGTCTTCTGCTTTTGAAAGTAGTGGGTTTATGGAGAGGAGGTCCTGGAGTGCCCTGTAGTGCAGTGTCCCCTGTTCACCAGAATCTGGCACTGTAGAGAGTACCTTGTGTGTTGCTGCCCTACTCTTATATCTGTGTCACTTTTCCTTTCAGTGCAGCCATTTGCACTGACTCTCTGCCTGCTGTGGGCTGTACTTGCTTTCTATGGTGTTAGTAGGACTCAGGCAAGCCAGCTCTGAGGGGGTGTGCCCACTGGAGAATTTGAGAGGGGGGTGGCAGTATTAGCAAAATCTGCATTGGGTCACTAGCCTTCTGCCAGATCCCCTGAAGCATTCTGGTGGATGGGGGCTGCACTCAGGGTGGTCAGAAGTGCAAGGCTGGGCCTGCTGCACCATGATGGTTGGGCACAGCTGAGCTCAGTGCACTACTGTGGCAAGAAGCTCACAGCTCAACAAGGTGTAGTGGCAGCTGTGCACGCAGGGACTGGGCAGTTTACAGATATTATAGAAGATCAGGGTATTGGAACAAAAATGTCTTATACTGAAACCACAGACAGGTTCCCTTGGATTGGTCCTAGGGATTGGACTCTTCAGGGCTTATCAGGGCCACAGATGGGGACCTGGGAAAGCAGGGAATAACTCTTGTGGAAACCATCCAGAAAATGTGGGATCTGTGCTGCAATGTAAGAAAACCATTATAGAAACCCACAGCACACAGGCTCCCACATTATTCAGTCTTACCATCCCACTCTTGCAAGGAAACTATTGTAAGACTGGCATTCATCATACTTGGAATATTATATTTCAAAGGCCACAACAAATATGTAAAAGATATTGTGAAACTGATAGAGGACAATATTTGGTCCTAGACGACAACTTTTAGCTGTATGGAGGCCATTAAATCAAAAAAGCTTCTGGGAATACTGTCATGAAGTTGAAAATTCATTATTTTTTTCTTCTTAAGGCTATATATAATCTATCTCTCTTTATATATTATATATGTATATAATTTTATGTATTGTACTAGTATTTTGAGATTTGGGGGTATGGAATCCTGCAGACTTTGGAAACACTGAAGCATATCCCTCTTTAGAGGAACTTTCTCACTAAAGCTGGAGTTTGTCAGTTAAATGCATCCTTGTACAGCTACCAAAATAGTAACAGTGCTGCGCTCATCTATCAGGATCAGAAAAAGTATTACAGTAAGACATTTGCCATGGGGCATTAGAAAGGTTTTCTAAAGGATTAGGTTCTTACAGACATGTTTTATAATGAAGACATACTGAATAATTTTGTACTCCATTCCAAACAAGAGAGACATACCTGAATTCTCACCATTGGTGGAACTAATCAAGAATGAAGAATAGAAAATACTGGGGTAGTAGTGCTCTGACAAGCAAACACTGAGAAGATAAGGGAGACTTAAGTACAGAGAATGTGGGGCGCCTGGGTGGCTCAGCGGGTTAAAGCCTCTGCCTTCGGCTCAGGTCATGATCCCAGGGTCCTGGGATCGAGCCCCACATCGGGATCTCTGCTCGGCGGGGAGCCTGCTTCCTCCTCTCTTTCTCTGCCTGCCTCTCTGCCTACTTGTGATTTCTGTCTGTCAAATAAATAAATAAAATCTTTAAAAAAAAAAAAGTACAGAGAATGTTACACATTTATCTCAAACTCCCAAAACTAGATAGTGTCCTGGGAACTGGGGTTAGGAGTATTTTCCAACACTGTTATTGATCTCTTAGATTTGATAAAATTAACATTGATGGACAACAGACTGACTTAATTTGGTACCATCCTCTGAATTCCTTGAGGGAAATTCTTTGCCTACTAGATGAGGAAAAGCAATCATGTGCTTGATATAAACTAAGTTAGAAAGAGATAGTATGCTCTTCTTTTTGAAGAGACACAGAAGAATTAATTGTCCTAAATTTTTACTGCATTATTGTGGTGTGGAACATAGTCTTTAGGAAGTTAACAAATAAGAACTACACACTATTTCTAATTTCCAGTGATATATTTTTCCAAGTTCAAATGTTTTGTGTGACTTTCCTCTCTAGATTTTGGTAAATTATTTCCTACACTAATACGTCATTTCTCCAGTGATTGTTTTTTTGGCAAACTATTCCTAATCAAGCAATGACAGGGAAATTAAATTTTAAAATTTTCTCCTTGAGTTGTCAAAATGCAGCCCTTTTACTTGTTTTCATGCTCTTTAACTCTAGAAAACCTCTCAGATGCTGAAGAGGGTCCATTTATTCATATCTACTCAACATTCTAATTACACTCATTTGGTTTTCTGATTCCCCAAACTACAGTATATTAGAAACATCAAATTAGAGAATGAAGGGAGTTTTAGCAATAGGAACACATATATAAAATGTATGGCAGCTGGCAATATCAAATCTGGGATGAAGAACGTAAATATATTTAAAAAGTGATTATGATATATACCCAGAAGTGAAATTGCTGGCTCATATGGTAGTTTTATTTTTAATTTTTTTGAAGTTTTTGTTTATTTATTTGACAGAGAGAGACACAGAGAAAGAGAGAACACAAGCAGGGGAAGTGGGAGAGGAAGAAGGAGGCCTCCCACCAAGCAGGGAGCCTGATGCTGGCCTCGATCCCAGGACCCTGAGATCATGACCTGAGCCTAAGGCAGATGCTTAATGACTGAGCTACCCAGGCACCCTATTTTTAAATTTTTTGAGGAATCTTCACACTGTTTTTCATAGTGGATGCAGCAACTACATTTCCACCAATAATGTGCATAAGTTCACCCTTCTCCACTTGCCAACACTTATCTCTTACGTTTTTGATGATAGCCATTCTAACAGGTGTGAGGTGATAGCTCAATGTGGTTTTGATTTGCATTTCCCTTTGATTAGTGACATTGAGCACTTTCTCATGTACCTGTTGGCAATTTGAATATCTTCTTTGGAGATATGTCTATTCCGGTCCTCTGCCCATTTTTAATTGGATTATTCAGGGTTTTTTCTTTTGAGTTGTTCACTGCAACATTATTCACAATAATCAAGACATGGAAACAACCTCAGTGTCCATTGATAGAGGAATAGATAAAGAAAATGAGGTATATAATGGAAAATTATTCAGCCATAAAAAGGAAATCATGCCATTTGCATCAACATGGATGGACCTTGGGGGTATTATGCTAAGTAAAACAAGTCAGACATAGAAAGACAAATATTGTATGATATCACTTAAATGTGGAATCTAAACCAAACCAAAGCAAAGCAAACCAACCAACCAACCAACCAAACAAAAAACTAAACTCATGAAAATAGAGAACACATTGGTGATTGCCAGAGACAGAAAGTAGAGAGAGACATAACTGGGTTAAGGTGGCCAAAAGGTATAAACATCCAGTTATAGAATAAATAAGTTCTAGGAAGGTAATGCACAGCATTATGACTACAGTTAACACTGCTATATAGCATATTTGAAAGCTGCTAAAGAGTAGAGCTTAAAAGTTACCATCACTGGTGGTGCCTGGTTGGTTCAGTCGGTTAACTATCTGCCTATGGCTCAGGTCATGATCTCAGGGTCCTGAGATCAAACCCCATGTTGGGTTCTGTACTCAGCTGGGAGTCTACTTCTCCTTCTCATGCTCTCTTTATGATTTCCCTTTGCCTCTCCCTCTCGAATAAATACGTAAAACCTTAAAAAAAAAAGTTATCATCACAGGCAAAAAAACTTGTAACTCTATGAGGTAATGGATTTTAACTGAAGTTGTTGTGGTAATAATTTTTCAGTATTTACATACATCAAATCATTTTATGGTATATCTTAAACTTATACAATGCTATATGTCAATTATAACTCAATAAAACTGGAAAGAAGAGATAAAGAACTTGAAAAGCAGAGTAATGTGAAATCAATACAACTGACCGTATTTTAAATTATAACAAAATACTTTTGCTTACTATGCTGTTTCTGAAGGCAAAGAGAAGAATTAAACATTTCAGAACAGCTTACATCAGAATAGTGAACAAATTACGTGGGGTTGGTTTTTATGTTTTGGATAAAAGTAAACTTAAATAATTCTAAAAATACAGTGTTGTGGGGCCTGAATTACTCCATGATACCAGAAATAATGAAGTATTAATTATTGTCAAGTAATTTTTTCACAAACCCTTTCCTGTATGGGACACAGTTTCCTATGAGATTTGCTCTGTTATTTTAGAGAACAGAGTTTTAGTGGTCTCAGTGGTTGTCATTATTTTTCATAGTCTTCTAGGATGGGCTGAGTCTCTTGAACAAGATCTATGATTATTTAACAGAGAATTATTTAATCTCCCACTGGGCTTCATAGCATTTTCACTTTGAATACTAACCTGCCACGACAGAGGCAAGATCTAGCACTCTTGCTGCATGTGAACCATGATGTTTAACTCAGTGGATGTCATCCTCTGCATGTATTTTCACAAATAATCATGATTTTCTTTGCTACACTGAATTTAATTTCCTCTGGAAGCCCTATTCCAGTATTTCTTTCACTGCATTATTTTTGGTAATTTTTTCCAAGCCTTATTTCTTTAACTGCATTATTTTTAGTTTCTGTTCACTCTTCTTTCATTTGTGTTAACCACCATTTAAATACCTTAGTAATTATACCAAGATAATGAATATAATATGAAGTACAATTTAGAAAAATGTGTTAGAATTTGAAGAAATAATTCAGGTCTTAAATTAATGTGACTAAGAAGTTCTTTGTTTCTAAAGGAAAAAATAGCTTATATGTTATATGTTACAGATAATGATTTAATTTAAACATTGCTTGTTTTTCCATTAGTAAATATAAAAAGTTATTTTTCTCTTAACAAGAGTGCTAACATATTCTTGAAGCAATTCTAATTGACCTTTTATTTAGATTTCAAGTGAAAGTCTATCTTGGTCTCAGAATTAAACAAATTTTTTCCTCAGAAAAATTGTTTTCAAGGTTATTATTTTCTTAGATATAAAATAAAACCAGGTAATTAGGTAATGTTACTCAAATGCTTTCTTTAAGTCTTTTATGTACTGATCATATAGTCCTTGACATTATATTGTAATAAGATAAAATAGGGAAAAAAACCACAAATTAATGCTGGCAAATGATGCCATCTGGTAACCATTGGTTCACTTTTTGTTTTAGTTAAATTTCTTTTGAATGCACATAATGGGAAATAACTCCAGCTAACTTAAGCAACAATGTGTCTTTATAAGATGGATAGTGGGGTTTATCCTAAAATTTAAAGGGATCCAGCCCCTCAGGGAAGACTAGAACCAGGAATTTAAAAAATTAAAGGCAGGTAGGTGAACCTCTTCCATTCCATTCTCCCTGCATCTCTGTTTCATTCTTACTGTGTTGAACACCATTCTCCTCTGTGACTTTTTGCAAATAAAAGAGAAGTAGGCTCCTCCTCTAAGATTTATGAGTACCTCAGTTCCAGTATCCACAGAACCTAACTGCATGGCAGTTTCACATTCCTAGGGGAGAGAACCTGCTTAACTCAGCTCAGACCTGGTGTCCAACACTGGTCTAATCAATAGTGCATAGAATGACAACTTCTACTGTTACTGGGCTTTCAGCTGTCCACACTAATAGATAAAAAGTGTCAGGACAATATTTCATTGATAAAGGGGATTCTCTTAAACTGAGCTGACATCATCAAAGTTATTACAACACCTATATTGTTACTCTTGTTACTCAGAAGAAATAATGATACTGAAGGGTCAAAAGATATTGTGCTCCCACTATATCCCAGAAACTATGCACAAACCTTCCCATCTATTACCTCATATTTTCTTCACAAGGTTCTTATGTTTATTTTATCTGTGAAGAAAACTAAGAAGTAATAGTGGCTAAATATTATGTCAAAACTCTCAGAAGGCTATGAAAAACTGCCACAAAGTTATAGGATATAAATTTCTTTAATGGAGAAGAAACAGGTGCTTATTGTAAAGCAGAGGACAGTACATGATCCCAGGAAGGATTTTACCTCCCAGGTCTCCCAAAGTTCTTGATAAGGAGGTACAGCTATGGGAGATATCGCTGGAATTACCACTGTCATTCTCAGCAGTTTCAGATCCTCTAGGTCTCTTGGTGAGAGTGGACTATTCTGCAAATTCTAGCTGCATGCCAACTTATTCACTAGCCAGAAAACAGCTGGTATGAAACAATCCAAATGAATTCTCATGTGAACAGTGAAAGCTTAGGGGAAGCAAGAACCCAGTTATCCAGGTGTGACTCCCAGCAGGCCCCTCAAATGCTTATGGTCCACCATCAGGATTTCTATTTTCAGGTCACTGGATTCTTTGCCAAATGACTCTTGCTTTTAGTGCTAAAGCTTAATGCATATGCTTAATGCTTTTAAATAAAATTTATATAGCCACTCTTTAATAATAAGAAACCAAATCACTGCTGTCCAGTAGAGAATAATTGTTTCTAGCTTACACACTCACATACCCAAACCACCTTAAAATAATAGAATTCAGGCACCCCACAGCTAAATTTTAATTATGTTGTCTGATAGTAGATTGCTATATTTTGTCATAATTTGAATTCTGCCTCTATCAACATAATGTTTTATTGTTCCCTATCACAAACCCTGTTCGTTATTTATTGTTTAAGACTCAATAGTTGAATTTACACTCTGTCACAATAAATCATGCTCACCCAGCTAATGCAGCATTAAAATGAAATCAGGCTTGCAATATTGTTAAGCCATATAAATTAAAGTGTTTGGGTGGATAGCATAGACCAGGCATTCTGAAACTGTCTCAGTCTTGCATACCATCAAAAACTATTCATTGAATGCCTCTAAGCATCATGAGGTTATTCCAACTATTCTGAAATTATCAAACAAGAGAAAAAACATATGCAGAATAAGTGTACACTCTTAAGATGAAATTGGAAGGGGAGGAGAACCATGAGAGACTATGGACACTGAAAAACAACCTGAGGGTTTTGAAGGGGCAGGGGGTGGGAGGTTGGGGGAACCAGGTGGTGGGTACTGGGGAGGGCACGTATTGCATGGAGCACTGGGTGTGGTGCAAAAACAATGAATACTGTTACACTGAAAAGAAATTTAAAAAATTTAAAAAAAGATGAAGTTGTTGAAAAATATACATAAGAACCTATAACTTTATGCCTAAATGTGGAACTGGAGAATACATGAATAAGTGCTCAATATTATTTGTATAAACTTGGTGTCATAGCAAGTGTTATAATGGGCTTAATCTCTAGTTCAGGTTCTGAAAAGGAAGCTGTATATACATTTAACTTTATGCTATATATATACATATATATATATACACACACACACACACAGCATAAATATGTGTGTGTGTGTATATATATATATGTGTGTGTGTGTGTGTGTAAGAGATATATATATCTCACAAAAATCCCATTAAAAGAAAGATATCATTATAAATAAATAACTACAGCACTGAACACTGATTTTCCCATTTACTCTAAGCTTCATGATGCAATTATTTATTTATAATGGTATCTTTTTTATGGGATTTGTCCAGATTTAGTTAGTTTGAATTTAGCACATATTTGAGGTAAGCACTATCATAGTGGGAAAACCAAGTGGAAACTTCTAAAACCGCCCTCCTTTCTGGCCAAAAGAGCACATCAAAACCATTAATGGATCTGGAGAGGATGCTGAAAAGTAGTTACCTCTAAGGATCTAAAGGCTACAAGGATGGTGGTCCTGTTATATTTCTGTCTGGACCAGTACGGACCTTGCAGAAACTAGATGGATCCAAGAGTATGACTGTAGACTACTGCATATTTAAACAGGAAGTAGCCTCAATTGCACTGCTGTGCTGGACATGGTATTGCTAGAGCAGATTAATATGGCCTTGGGTACGTAGTATGTGACCATTGAGTTGAAAGACTTTTTTTTTCTATTTTAATCTGAAAAGAAGATCAGTAACAGTTTGAATTCATGTGGAACAGACAAATGAATTCATTAACAGTTTTGCCTCAGGGTTATGTTAACTCTATTGCTCTCTCTATTAAAGCAAAGTCTAAAGGGCTCTGGATTATCCAGATATCCCACAGAACATCACATCAATTCATTACATCAATGACGTAATGTTGATCAGGCAGGATAATCAACAGGTGACTATCATATTGGAGACTTTGGTAAGATGTGCAACCCAGGGGACAAGATATAAATTCAAAGAAGATTCAGGGAGGGGCGCCTGGCTGGCTCAGTGGCTTAAAGCTTCTGCCTTCGGCTCAGGTCATGATCCCAGGGTCCTGGAATCGAGCCCCACATTGGACTCTCTGCTCAGCGGGAAGCCTGCTTCCCTTCCCTTCTCTCCGCCTGCCTCTCTGCCTATTTGTGATCTGTCAAGTAAATAAATAAAATCTTAAAAAAAAAAAAAGAAGATTCAGGGACCTACAATATCTTAAAAAAAAAAAAAATTGTATCCAATGCTAGGACATGTCCTCCAAAGTAAAAGAGAAATCATTTCACAGTGGACTTCCTCCCATTAAAAAGGAAATGTAATTCCAGGTGAACTTATTCAGGTTCTGTAGGAAACATATTCCATACCTGGGAACATGGTATCAGCCCATCTACTATGTGACACAAAAGATTGCCAGCTTTGAGTGGGGCCCAAAACAAAAAACGTGTTCTGCAACAAGTCCAAATCTGGTGTAAGCATCTGTTTTGGGGGCATATGGATGGGCCCTATGATGTTAGAAGTATCAGTGGTGGGAAAAGATTCTACGTGAGAGAGAAGAAAGATATCATCCCTCAAAAGGAAACTGAAGTACTGTTACCATAAAAAGGGTAAATAGATGCTTAACATGAGAGAACAGATAACCAATTCATCCTTATTATAGTCATTGAAGTGTTTTCAAAGACTTATGATTCTTGATTGGTTTATGTCTAAAAAAGGACAATTTTTTTCAGTAAATACTTTTGAAACTTTAGAACATATCTGAATATAATGAATTAGCATAATTTTAAAAGCATTGTCTATCTATACACTATTAATTTTTTTTTTTAAATTTATTTGTCAGAGAGAGAGAGGAGCGAGAGTGAGGACAAGTAGACAGAGTGGTAGGCAGAGGCAGAGGGAGAAGCAGGCTCCCTGCTGAGCAAGGAGCCCGATGTGGGACTCGATCCCAGGACGCTGGGATCATGACCTGAGCCGAAGGCAACTGCTTAACCAACTGAGCCACCCAGGCGTCCCTATACACTATTAAATGTTAAAAAAAGAAATGACTATATGCCATGTGAATGCTTTCAAATTTTCAATGTGTTAAAATATTTTATCAAAGATATAACAAAAGTTGGAATGTTTAAAAGAAACATACATATTTTTGCAATTTTCCCTGCATTGTGATTAAACCCAGAAATAAAGTAAAATATTTCCTAGCAGATCACAATCCAAGTAATATCTTTAATTTGAAAAAGTGACCAAGAAGTCGATTTGCTGATCCCCGACTTTGCAGTTTAAGAAGTCTGCACTGTATGCTACTCTTTGGTATAATTCTAATAAATATAAAACTTTTGTTCATTACCACTTTTAAGCTTTTTCTAATTAACTCTGAATAGAATCACTGAAAAGTAGATCAGAAGAGAATATTAAAATACTAAGTTCCTAATTCACTTAAGTCTGCAATATTCGAAGATCTACAATGTCATTAAAACCTCTTAAGTTTATGAACTTAGAAATAAATAATAAAATAAATGCCACCAGAAATTTTCCTTCATATTGCATGTCTAACAGTGCTCCTTTCAACTTGAAAAAATGATATATAGAGATAATAATGCAATAGAGGATATATATCTTAGATCTTATTATATATCTTAGATTGATGGAGTAAAGAGAAGCCATTGTTTTAAGTTTTTAGCTAGAACACACTATAAAAGTAAACAATACATTATTAGAAGGGACATAAAGATTGAATGCTTGGTTTATACAGTATTTTTTAAGTGAACAAGTACATATGAAATTTCTGTAAAAGATTGTGTGGTTGATGATACCATTGCTGCTATTTCTGGTAGTATTGCATTATTAGTATTCTCTCAGTTTTTGTTTTAAAATTTTCTCCTCAAGTTTTGCAATACAGTGTTCTTTCTGGCCTTCCTAAGAGTGAATCATCCTCTCTTAGAAAGTACATTAAGTTTTTTGTCTTCCAAAATATCAATTGTCAGTCATAATATTAGTATAATAAAAAGTACATCAATTACTTAAAAGCTGGAAATATAGATCTCATACTCTTGAGAATTTGAACAATTCTGCTAGCAAAAATAGAAGTAGCAGATATTTTTTTCATAATTATTCCAGTTATGGCTTGTTCATGTATAAGAAAGAGTAATTCAACTCTAATTTAATCTAATATGGGAATTTACTTACCTCGAAAGGAAACGAGTTTAGTCATAACTGAATACAAAGCTTAAACGATGTCACTAGCTCTTTGTCCTCTTTTCCTCAATTCTTACCAATGCTTGTTATGTTGATTCCTTCTGTTAGAAAGAAGGACTTGCTGCTGGAAGCCCTAGATGCATAATCTACAGTTTAACATCCCCCATCAAAAAGAGGATCTTTGTTCATGATGGCTGGGAGGAAACTGGCCTGGGAAAAACTGACTGGATTGGACATGCCTGGTCTTGCGGCAATCCCCTGCTTAATCACTGTTGCCCGGAAGATGGAGGAAGAAAAAGTTGGGGGCAGAATTAGTCTTGTGAAAATCACATAAATTATTTCCTAAAAGGGAAAAAAAAAAAAGTATTCTTCTTCTAGAAGAAAGACAAAATCTTGGAGAGCTCGGGAAAACAAAACAAAACAAAAAATATATACAGTACAATTATTAGTATTCCATTTTATTTGTAATCCATAGACATATCCTAGTGAAATTTCACTGATTCAATACATACAAAGAAACAAATCTGGAGGGTTCTGGCAGGCTCATCTCTTTAATTTAGAAGTGTTGCTCAGTGGTTTGAGTTAGCTCATCAGAATAAACAGGCAGATAACCGTTATGGGGCTTTGGAAATTTCTTATTTCTAATAAGGGCACTTTCTTGATGAGAGAATTCCTGTTAGTTAAACAGCTATTTAGAGATTTGAGAGGAAGATTCCTGCTGTCTAGTACAACATGATGTGTGCAGACCTGTGCCCAGTCTTCACTGGGGAACAGGGAAAGTCCAAAGGACTGTGTATGCTCTACAGTTTTCTGCTTGTAAGTTCTCTGCCAATAAATCCCGTTTTATATCTGTACTACATGGTGCTTTGCCTGACATGGTTTAAACATTTTCTTTCATGGAGTTTTAAAAGCTATGAATTGAGTCACATGGTTTAAGATTTTCACATAACAACCAACATGGTTTCATAATTTGCTTACTGAGTATCATGATATATTTGGGAAAATAAAAACATGCTGAAAAAGAGCCTTCCGTTAATTTACCTCCCTTTTTTTTAGTATTATGCCTTTTTACAGGTTTCTATTTGTTTTTATTGCAAACCATCTACTGATGTTTTCATATTCCCCAAATATCCATTTTTCTGTCACCTAGTGACTACGCCACACATTTGTTAACTGCTCATTTATTAAATATTTTCTACTTAGACGCTTTTTTAAAAAGCATTGCCTTTTCATGATGTAGACACTGAAAAAAGGTATCACTACATTCTTTGGGACAAAGGAACTAAGTAATTATGCCAAGATATGTTTATTAAAAAAGGATAATGCTATTTAATGTGAAACATAAACAGACACTATTTCAAAAATAGAAAAATTTTCTGTGTACATCTTCTGTTATTTATAGTTCTAAAATATAGCAGCATTCCATGTTTTTTAAAGTTATTTATTTATTTAAAAGTATCTTTATGGATATCTGTATTTATCATCTGTGTATAAATATGCTGTGATGTATTTCTGCTCATAGCTTAGACATATACTTTAGTGGAGTCATACCAGTAGAAGGGTCATTACATGGGGATAAAAAAGGGACCTGTCAAAGCGTATGCTATTATGTTTTTGCTACAAAATTGTTTTGATCTAGTATGATTTCCTGCAGGTTACATGTATTCATTTTCTATATTTAAGAATAGGCAACCCAAAAGACTATTTCTGTCATAATGATAAGATGAAAAATTAAAATCTGATATCGAAAAGCAAGGTGTCTCCCAGGGATAGCAGATGGTTGTCTTTCACAAAATTTTCAATCATGGATTGAAATCCGTTCAATCATGGATTGAAATCCGTTCAATCATGGATGATTATAATATAGGAAGTCACTACCCTCCAAACTCAGGGAAATCAACCATGCATTATTAGGGTGTGTGACTGATAGACAATGGATAGTAAATGCGTACATTATATTTCTGTTTCTTCTCCAGCAGTTTTTGATTCAATACTCCACTTATTTCCTTAGCGGTATCACAAGGAGCATTCCATGTTTTAACATCATATGGCTTAGAAACTTCACAGAGGATGCTTCGACACATTTTCCTATTCCATGATTAGTTGTACATAGTTAAAAAGTCACTAGAAAAACACAGGAGCTTGGAGAAAACTCAATAAAATATTCAGAATGAATTGTCAAAATAAAATTACAGAATCAACTTTGAAGGACATAGATATATAGTGATCATTTGAACAATACACAGTAGGATGAAAGACATTAATTTCCCACTTGTCACAGTGGGACCATAATATAGATTTTAGAGAGGATATACATAAGAAAGAAAGAAGTTACAAAGAATTAAAACCTGTGACAAGTGAAGAAATGCAGTGCATGGAGGCAATATAGTATAAGAAGACAGTCTTTAGAGTAGAAAAGAAATAAATGCAGCTTGGACTCAGGATTTTAGCGATGGGACTATATGCAAAATATTTACCCTCTTCAAAACACAATTTCCTTGCTGGCAAAAGGAAAACAATAATAAAAATCTCCATAGACATTTTAGGTGCATAAGATACAAATAAATATGGAGTCTTTGTTAGGATTAGATATAGACATATCTTCAGATGTGTGCATCCCCACAGTCACATTTTGTAGTGCAGATGGAGCCTCTGTTTTAATTAGGAAAGATAGTCCTTACTCCAGGCAGATGCAACTCTGCCCCCATGAAGCAAATGATGTTTAGAAGAGCTTGGAATTGATTTCAGCCACCACTTGCCCTCTAGGCTGGTTTTCTATGTAAAATGAACAACTGGAACACGTGTTCAGGGCCCAGCCCACCTGGTTATTGTGGGTCCCGTTAATCCTAATGGAAAAGTGAGAGGTAAATTTATAGTGATTTTCTGTTCAGCTTTACTGATCTTAGACCAAAAGGAATAAACCTTTAGAGAAAGGCTTAGTTTTCTTTTCTTTCTTTTTATTTTTGAATTTATGCTTTGTATTTTCTGTTTCAATGTTGAAAATGACTGAAAATAACTCTTTCAGGACTAAACCTCTGTCATCTTTTTGGGATATTGCTTTAAGATTTTATATATATACATACAATATATGTATGTGTGTGTGTGTGTGTGTGTATGTACTTAAGATTATATATATATAGGTAGATGCTTCAAAATATATCTGTATATATCTATATATATTCCATACAAATTTCAAATTTTATTTGGAAAACCAGCTCTATGAGATATGAATCAATTAGAGACTGTGGACTCTGAGGAGCTAACTGAGAGTTTTGGAGCGGAGGGGAGTGGGAGGTTGGGTGAGCCTGGTGGTGGGTATTATGGAGGGCACGTATTGCATGGAGCACTGGGTGTGGTGCATACACAATGAATTCTGGAACACTGAAAAGAAATTAAAAAATAAATAAAAATTTTAAAATTTTTTTATGTAAGTAGTTTTGATAGTAAGCCAAGTAGTGTGGCAAATCTGTGATGAATAGAGTGAGGTTTCTTTATTCCAGATTGTCTTGGAGACTTTAATATGATAGCATCATATTGTGAATCACCAAACAGGGATAAAATCTTACATTTCTCAAAAATAATTTATAATGGAAACCACTTCTGAATCAGTGGTAGTTCAACCAGAGAAGCAGAACTAATAGATTAGATAGATGACAGATGATGATGGATAGATAGATAGGCAGGCAAATGTATTATAAGGAATTGGCTTTCCCAATTGTGGCAACTGTAATTAACAATATTTTAAAGGCTGTTTGTCTACATCTGATGCTAGAACATGAAGTTCACAGTGAAGGCAGTGAGGGAGGAAATACCACATGTACGTTGGAAAAGCCATGAGCATAAGCTAGCCCAGGTGTCAGAAGAAAATAAAGGAAAATTCAAGGCAGTTAGAACAATTGCAGGTTTAGATTCTGCTTCCTCCCAAAAATGAGTAAGCAGATCAGCAACAGCATGTGTAATCTACAAAATGGCCGCTGTTCTCCTTCTATTCTCCAACACTCCTGAGAAAGGGATTCACTAGTAACCTGTCCAAACTCCTGAAAAACCAGCTTTCTCAACTATGACTCAAAGTCGAGATGTAATAGAAGATATGACAAATTCTCAGGCTTAAAAATAAAGAAAATTTTCATAGCAAAAAAGAAAGAAAAAAAGAAAAGAAGAAATGAAATATGGTCAAAGTCAAAAGAAAAATAACTATTTGGGAGAAAATATTTGTAAAACATGTTACGGGTAAATGTTTAATATCCCAATGAAGAAATCTAAACAATGAAGTTTAACAACAACCTCCCAAAGTTATAGAAAAAATGGTAAAAAGACTTGAATAATTTCATATTTTAAAACATCTTTAAAGACACATAAAAAAGGTTCTTAAACTTGTGAAAAGATACTAAATTCTGCACATAACAAGGAAATGTAATTTAAAACTATAGTGACAATTTTTCCCATAGCTCATTGTCAAAAATTTGAGAGTTGAACCACACCCTCTGTTGGCAACCCCATGGAGAACATATACTGCTAGTGGGAATGCAGAATGGTACAACCTTTATGGAAGGGAATTTGGTAAAATTTAACCAATGTAGTTATACCTTTACTCTTTGACTCAGCATTAAGACTTTCAGAAAACTATCCAGAGGGTATGCTCCAAAAATTACAGGAGGAGAAAGAAGAAAAGAAAAGGAAAGGAAAAAGAGAACATCCTGTCTATTCATGATAGCATTTGTTTCTTATCAAACAATATTGGAAATGATACAAATGTCCATACAGAGAATGTTAAATACATAATACACAGTACAAACACACTGTGGAGTTCTTCATTGGAATATTTATTTTAACTGGCATGTAATGGTTCTCAGGATACACATCAGGGGAAAAAACAAATACAAAGGCTTAGGTTTTGCATGCTGCCTTTTATGTATGAAGAAGAGACAAAGAAGGGGGCAGGGGAAGAAGAGAAAAGACAAGAGAAAAGTGATGGTGAAACTACTGATACTGATCACCTACGGGGGATGAGCAAGTGATGGAAGAGTTGGGGGAGTGGAGGTGAATAAAACTTCTTTGAGTAATACATTTTGTATAGTTTTGACTCTTGGAACCATGTCGATATTTTAAGTACTTGAAATATGAAATGAAAGGAATTGAGTGAAAAAAAATTAAACAAACAAGGATATAGAAAGTTTCTAATAGAATCTGAATAGAAAAAATTGAGCCTAATATATTTCAAATTAATAACTTTTTCATACAGTATATTGACTGTTAACTTCAAACAATTATTGAATTCTAATTAATAGATTTGACTTTTGTAATGTTTAATTCTGAAATTATATTCTCTATGTTCTAGGATTGTACATAATAGTAAATATATTGAAAATAATTAAAGCCATGTTTATCACTGTTGGAGAAGGGAGTTACAAATACATAAAGGGAGAGAACTAAAAATTGTAGTATTGAACTGAAAATGGAACTACAGTTTGAATTCATGGTTTAAATAAGTAGGTAGAAGTAGAGGTTGGTATAGGTAGAAGTAGTGGTATAGGTCTAATTGATGGGGATATAGATGCAGAAAGAGATACAGATAATATATACCTATACGTATAGATATAGGTACACATATAAATATAGATACAGGTAGATGAGAGGAGCTGAAAGCACTGACACTCAAAGTAACAAGGAGCACACTTAAAGCCCAAATATTGGTTTTTAAATAGCATTATCTACTAAGAGGAATTTAGGCTTTCTAGAGGAATGGCTGATCTAGCTCTGGGTCAGGGAATGTACAGAATGAGCCAGGAACGTTTTATTGTAATAGAAAGGAGTAAGTCCACAATGAATGGCTAGGACATGTCTGAGGAACCTATAAATGAGTTGAAAAGGGCTTGCTCTGGCCACATCTGGGACAATTTTAGCAGCAAAATAATAATTATAATAATAGCTGAATATAAACCCTTGAATAAAACAATAATCTGAGTCCTTAAAGCTGTGAATAATAACTGAAAAAACAAAAGCTTTTCCTAACAGTGGAATGCCAGCTAGTAAATGTAGAAGGAATGATTAAATTAGAAAATCATTATTTTAGTGATAATTGATTCAAGAAAGAATCAAAATAGATAGTAGTAATAATGGGTAAAAGTTTGATGAGTTAAGTGATATTTACATAGTGTCAAAGTATCTCTGCATACATTATTATTATTTATAAGGGGAAAAATGTTATCCTAGCAGTGGTAAAGTTCCCAGACAGCACTTTAACCAAATGACCAATGTTCTCATCACCACCAATGATGGGATAAACAGACATTATGTACCTCTTGATATGCAGTCTGAGAAGGACACAGAACCACTTCTGTGATGCACCTGTCAAACATGCGTAACATGAATATAACAGCACAAAAGTTAGGCAAGCTAAAATGAGGGTCATTCTAAAGAAGAGTTGTCCTGTACTCCTCAAAAATGTCAAGTCCATAAAAGAGACAAAAACAAAACACTGAAGAACTGAGACATGAAAACTGAATGCAATATGTGATTCTTGACTGAACTGAATCTTGAATCAGAAAAAAAAAAAAAAGCTATAAAGGACACTATTCGGACAGTTGATAAAATTTGAACACGAACTCTGGATTAGATAACAGTAATGAATCATTATTCAATTTTTAAAATTTTGCTAACTGTACTGTCATTGAGAGAAATAAGACTCTTTATCTTGGAAAACACACTGTGAAGCATTTAAAGGCAAAAAAAAAGGTGTACTGTCTAAAGTAATATGGACATGATTCCCAACAAAAAGCAAAAGCAGGAGAGCAAAAGGCTGATGTCAGCTGCTGCAATGCAAAATCCTAATCCTTTTCCCAGTTTCCAAAACTGAGACAGTTCTTACACCCAGAGCCCAGAATTTGAAGGTGAGGTTATGTCATAGTAAGTAGACATAATAGCAATTCCCCTGGACATTACACAAAAAGGTGGCCATTACCCAAAAGTAAACTGAGGAAAGGAGAATGTTCAGAACTTCCAAAGGCTGTTGGGTGAGTTTATACTGATAACAGAAGTACAAAAATAATATCATGGTCCCCTATTAAAGTGGAGGTTACAGAGGCCAGATGATAGGTGGAGTTGTGGCCCGAGGGTATTCCACCATGGACCCAATGGGGCTATGTAAAAACTCTGGTTATTTCCCCAGTCTCTGAGTGCATAATTGGATGAATATACTTATTACTTGTTAGAACACTCACTTTAAGAGTTGTAACAGTAGTAAAGGTCAAGTCTAATGCCTGAAATGGTCTTATCCAAACAGAACAGCAATTCAGAAGTAATGCCACAACTCTGGTGAACCAGCAGAGATTAGGACATACTCAGATAATTAAAGGAAGCAGAGTCATCAGCCCATCTCATGCAGAAACCTGATGTAATATGATATCATTGTACTACTGTAAACTTTAAGAAATAGTAATCCTAATCACAGTTATATTGCCTAATATAGTATATTTATTAGTATAAGTCAACACATCCCTTGGACTTTGTATGTGGCTACTGATATGGCATATATATTCATTTCAACCCCATCAGGAAGCAGGAGGAGAAGTGATTTGGTTTCACTCGAAGCAATATGTATTCACAATATTGCTCCAGAGTTACCTTCATTCATCTGCTCTCTGTCACAACGTAATTTCCAGAGACTTCAATCAATCATCTGTATATTCTGTAGAACATAATGCTGGTCCAAGTTGATAATACTGTAGACTTCTTATATCATAGAGGCAACAATGATTTTTCATTACAAGATACTGTTTGATCCACCAAGTCATAAAATTGTGGGAGATAACATCAAGTTAATAGAAGTTGAAGCAAAAAATTGCAAAAAAAAATCTAGATGTCATGGTAAGACCGTATGCAAGAAGATAGAAAGTAAATTTTACAAAGATTCAGGAGACCGCCATTTTAACAAATTTTTTAGGTGTCTAGGTACCTGGTATATGCCAGGACATCCCCTTAAGGTTATTGTACCTTGAACATTTTATCACTTAAAAAATAATCTTCTCAGACTTTGCAGGCAGAATACAACACATGTGAGAATGCTACTCCATCTTAGAAGATTGTCAGTTTTGAGTAGGGCCCAGAGTGACAGACTATTCTGGAACGAGTTTAGACTCATAAATGGCAGGTACCAAGGTGCTAGAGGTACCAATATATAAGGATGCCATATATATTCACAGTTTAGGTTGCTAAGGTTCTGGAACAAAGACGTGCCATTTGTAGCAGAGGACTACTGACAATTCAAAAAGCTACTCTTGACATATTACTGGACCCTGGTAGAAAGGATACAGCTAACCATGGGGCATCAAGGGATTATGTGACCAGAACTGCTTATAATAAGCTGGGTATTTTCTGATCCACCAAATCAAAAATTTGCAGAATAAGGCATAGCAGGAATCCATTAAATGATAAAAATCGTATGTTCATAATGGACCTGGGTCAGTCTGGAAGGTTACAAAGTACTAAGTCAGATAACACAGACCTATTTTATACCTACTGTTGCTACACTGAGGACTGTCCTTCAACTCATGCCAATGGAATTTTGGGGAATTCATTATAGGCCTGGTGCAAGATGAGTTGGCTCAATACATTGGTGCAAGTTGAAAGTTACTACTACATTATATCACAGTCTCACTCAAGGGTGGTCCTCAAACACAGTGGTGAGGGGAAACCATCCCAATGACCATAGCTTCAAACAGTTATTTGGTCATCAACTTGATGTGAGGGACTAAGCCGCCCGAGGTTAGAATATGCATAGAATCCTGGGCAGTGACAAATTTGTTAGCTGGTTAGAAAGGTATCTAGAAGGAGCATAAATAAAAGATCATGTCCAGGAGTTCTAGGAAGTAAGCATGTAAATGGACACACTGGGGAGGTCACAACATAGGCCGATCTTTTTCTCATGTTCATGCCCACAAGAAAACATGCAACACTAGAAAGACACTGAAAAACCAAATGGTTAACTTCACCCATTCGTGGAGTGCAGCTAGTCTTTGCCCTAAGCCACTTCAGTGTTTGCACAATGGGGCCATAATCAGAATAATCACAGTGCCAGGGATGGAGTCTGAATGTATGTGTAAGTAAATATTCTTAAAATCACCAAAACGTTTTTAAGGTACATCCATGCTGTGGCATATATGAAAATTTCATTTTTTAGGGCTGAATAATATTCATACACACACACACACACACAATGTATTGTTTACACACTCATTTGTTGGTGGATATTTGAGTTGTGTGTTCCTTTTGGTAATTATGAATAATGCTGCTATGAACGTTGGTATACAAATATCTGTTTGTGTCCCTGCTTTGAATTCTTTGGATATATATCTAGGAGTGGAATTGCTGAGTCCTATGGTAGCTCCATGGTTAACTTTTTAAGGAAATGACAAACTATTTTCCACACTGGCTATGCCACTGTACTTTCCTACCAATGATACACTAGGATTCTAATATCTTCACAACCTCACAAACACATGTTTTTTGACTTCCGGAAAAAATTATAGTCATCCTGGTAGGTATGACGTGGTTTCTCAATGTGGTTTTGGTTTGCATTTCCCTAAGGACTAAAGAAGTTTAGCATCTTTTCTTCTGCTTAAAGGTCATTTGTATATCTTCTCCGGAGAAATGTCTATTCAAGTCCTTTGCCTGGTTTTTAACATCATTGTTATCAAAAGATGCCATTATGAGAGTGGCACAGAGGCTAGAGTTGTAAAAGACATTTATAATACATATAGCTGATAGAAGAGTAGCTTACTGAATAAATAAATGAAAAACTTCTAAAAATCAGCAGCAAAAATCCCAACAACCAAATAGAAAATAGGGGGTAAAACTGAACTAGCACCTTAAATCTCCCCTCCTTCCAAAAGGGATGTCCAAGTGGTCAGTAAACATATTAAATGTGCTCAACTAACTAGTAATCAACTAAATGCAATTTAAATTAAAATTATAATGAGATATCACTAACATTTAAGAAACATTTGTGTGTGTATACACACACACACACACACAACCAGGTATTGTCAAGGATGTATGCAGTGAGAATTCTATTAAAGTATTGGTAAGAATATAAATTTGAAATATAGTTTGATATTATCTACCAAAGTTGAAGATATTCTTGCTCTATGACCCAAGCAATTTCACTTTTATATCTCTACCTAAAAGAAGTGTAGGCATGTATATAGCAAGCAACATATACAAAAATATGCTTGGCATCATTATTTGTAGTATCTCAAATTGGAAAAAATCCCAAATTCACTGAGAAGTAAAATGGATAAATAAATTGTGGCAAGTTAAACAATGAAATACTATGAAACATAAACATGAATGAATTAGAACCATATGCATGTTTCCCATAAATATAATGCTAGACTTCTAGATTATTCCATTCAAACAACACAAAAACATCAGGTACACATAAATCATACTGTTTAAGATTACTTTCTTAGTAAGTAGAACTATAAAGAAAAGAAGAAAATAGCTACTGTAAAATTGAGGTTATCATTTGAGGAGAGAAGTAGTGATTATGACAAGGTCTGAATGAGTTTTTTAGGTTGATGGCTTTTTTTTATTCCTTGATCTTGAAGGTCATTGAGCAGAAGTTCACTAAAAATTGAGCTGTTAATTCCTGCTTTATACATTGTCCTCAATGTATATTATAGTTAATAATAAAATGACTAAAATACAAAATAGTTGGTTGAAACATAATCCTCTAATATTTGGAATTTCTCTAATTATAGAGAAACACTTTTGTCAAGAACAAGAAAGTTATAAATGTACTTGCCAATGACAAGAGAAGGCCTCAGTGACTGGTGGCTGAAAATTGTGATCACTGCTGGAAGGGTTTTGCTTATATTATCGTCTACATTTCATACCAGTTTGTTTTGGGTTACCAGAAATGGATGTCTTGGTGACAACAGGAAGGGAGGGTTTAATAAAATTGGATAGATTTCTCCCGTTGACCTTCAGGGACAGACAAACTCAAGAACCCTAGAATATATATCACAGTGTAAAAGATTGCACAGCAACCTAAGTATGATTTCTTTTATGAGGAATTAGTCACATCTTTTTTTTTTAATCATAAGGATATATCCCTCACACAACCTCTGAGAAAATAGCTATGCAGATTTAAATACATATGAACCTGAGAGGATTAGATTTCCTTCAGACCAATCTTGTTGAAGGTCTGCCAGTTAGATAAAGAGCTAAAGTTACAACAGAAAAGTTGCTTCCTAAAATGAAGAAAACACTTTTACAATAATTTGAATAGTCATTGAGTATTTCCTGCTAGATATTTTCTGTGTGTATTCACTTAAGTTAACTCATTCAATATTTATGATCAACCAATGGAATGGGAATTATTTTCTAAGCTTTACAGTTGAGGATATTGAAACTCAAAGTATAAGTATCTTCTGTTAACATACACTAAGGAATTGGAATGTTCAGATTTTAAACAGTTCTTTTGATCCCAAGATCATTTGTTCTTGTGCCTATCTGCTACTTTCAGATACCATGGTGTCAGGGTTTATTAGTCACAATATAATTAGGGCAACAGAAGTCTTGTCATGTAGGGCAATAAAGGTAGTTTTATATGGGAAGCTAGTCTCAAGTTGTTAGAAGAGCTGATGAAACAACAGAGAAAGGGGAGACAGCCCAGAGATTCTCAAATACAAGAAGCTGCTGCAATTACTGAGGCTGTAGGGACAATAGAAGGAGCTGATGTTACCAGAGCCCAAGCTCTGAGTTCCTTTGACAGGAGCTGGAAACTTGGAGGAGGGGCTGTTTGAGGGGCAGCACAGCTGGCTAACAAGGAGAATCTGGCAACATGGAGGGGTGCTCATCTGACAGGAGCTGGTGTCATAGAATGAGCTGCAAGTTGGGAGCTGGGACTGCAGAGCAAAGCGTGGCTTGTAGGAGCTGCAACCACAGTGTTGCTGTGGACAGTAATAAAAATACCTCCAGAGCCAAAGCGAGGAAGGAAGACAAAAACCTTGGCTTCTCACCTCCAGTCTCCAGCCATTGCTTTCCATTGGTGGAGCCCAAAAGGAAGCAATTTGGCAAGGATCTGGAAATGTAGTTTGCAGAAGTCTTCCATCTGCGGCCTGTGATAAAGAGGAGAGCATAGCGAAATGGGGGATGGGATGGACCTGAGTGAAGAGGAAAAACTGTCAAATCACAAGACTAGCTTTCTAGCCTAACACAAATTAACCCAGCCTCAAGGGGAGATGGAGAATAGAAATTACCTAAAGGAACCAAGCAGGTTTATGTTAGAATAATTAATTTAATATGTAATATTTATTGTTTCCCAAGAAAATGAATCATCTTGTTACTTGAAAAAATCCATACTTGCTATTTCAGTTAGCAAGAAATCTAAATAAATAGGGTTGCACAAAAAGGATGATAAAACAAGCTGAAATGTAACAAGCAAAGAAAGTTGCCTGTTAACATATAAGATTGATTAAAAACCATCAAGTAGAGGAATGGAGAGAAGAGTCTAAAAATAAGGCTATATCTTAGCATTGCCTGTTAATGTTCACAAGGGACATTGATTTGAATGATAATTCCAATTGTTGGTTTTGCTAATGTCTGAATAGTGCTTTCAGAAATCAATTCTTTTGTTATATAAAGTAGCAGCTTATAATTAGGGGGGGAATTCACATTTGAAACAAAAGAATTGATTTCTAATTCTAGGTGGTGGAAAAAATAGATAACACCAAGAAATTCAAGACCAAAAAAAAAAAAAAAAGAAAAGAAAAGAAAAAGAAAGAAGCTGTGACACACAAATGCAAAAGAAATGGGAAAAATATGGGGTTGGTTTTTCCTTAGAATACATAAGTGATACAAAGTATGTGTTTTCTTTTCTATTCTTTTTTCATAATTATCCATACTGATAAAATGTAGAAAGAGGGATACCAGAAATATCTGCAGAACATTTTATACATAAATTTCCTTGTAAGTATCTAGCCTGGGGTATCCAATAAAACTTTATGGGATGAGATAAGAGCTATATCTGTTCTATCCAGTACAGTAGCCACTGGCCACATGCGGCTATTAAGCACTTGAAATTGGCTCTCATGGTTGAGGAACTAAATTTCACATTTGATTTAATTTTAATTACTTTTCATTGCAATTTAAATAGCACATATAACCAATTTTGGGGCAGCACAGAGCAATATCATTGTTCAAATTTGATAGAAAAATGTTTTCCTTCCACAATGAGTAACCAAGAAGGAGCAGTTTAGGAGCACTGAGGTAAAAAAGGTGATTCCTTCCTTCCTTCCAATCAGAACAGCTAAATTATCCCTGGTGAGTTCACAGTCAAATTTTCCTTATTTATGCACCCTCTAAATTGATAGTTATTCTACATAGAATTCTATTTAGAATTAGATTGTACACACTTCTAGGACGAAGATGGGCATTTGTTTCCTACTTTATTTCCTTTAGTGTCTGCTAGGAAACTATGATAAAAACTAGAGACTAAATTAACATTTTCTCATAGCATTTTGAAGAACCCAGAAAACCCCATTTAAATCTATAGTGGAAGACTGAAAGCAAAACGTAACTAAAATATAGAAGCTGCTACTTCCATTCATTCTCTTCATTTCCATTCATTCAGGCGCAACCACTTTCCCCATCTCCAGCACTGCCACTTTGGAGTCCTCATCTCTTGCCCAGATGATTGCAGTGATCTCCTAACTGGTGTTGTTTCTATCCTTTCCTCCTTACAGTCTCTTTTCAACACTGTGGCTAGTGTGATATTTTCAAACAAAAGTTAGATCATGTCACTTCTTTGCTCAACACCTTCCAGTGACTCCGTTTTATTCCGAGTAAAAGTCAAAGTTTGCAATGGACCTTGAGGTCCTACCTGTCTCCACCCGTTTCACCCCTTCACTTTCCTCCCTCTGTTCACTTTGCCCCAGCCAGACTGGCCTCTTTGCTTTTACTCACAAACAGGAGGCAACCTCATGCCTTTAGGCCTTTCACAAGCTGTTTCCTCTGCTTCCAACTTTCTTCAGCCAGAGTATTGTGTCTTCTACATGATGGCCTCCTTCCTCTCTGAGTTTTTGCTCAATTCTCCTTCCTCGAAGATGCTACTCTGGGGGCGCCTGGGTGGTTCAGAGGGTTAGGCCTCTGCCTTTGGCTCGGGTCATGGTCTTGGGGTCCTGGGATCGAGCCCCACATCGGGCTCTCTGCTCGGCGGGGAGCCTGCTTCCCCCTCTCTCTCTGCCTCCCTCTCTGCCTACTTGTGATCTCTCTCTCTCTCTCTCTGTGTCAAATAAATAAATAAAACCTTTAAAAAAAAAAGGATGCTACTCTGACAACTCTGTTTAATTCTGCCCCTGTCCCCAATATTCCTCAGCCCTCCTGATTTCCCCAATTTTGTTCTTCTTGGTTTCTCTTTTTCTACAGTACTCATCAGCTTTAACATCCTAGAGCAATTATTTATTTACTATGTTTATTTTTCACTGGCTACCTTCCTCTGGTAGAACGGAAACTCCAGGAAGGCAGCAAATGTTGCTTGTTTTGTTCACTGATAAACCCCAAACACTTGGAAAGGTGCCTAATATACAATAAGCACTTTATAAAAGTATATTAAATACATCAGCAAATGTTTATTAATCACAATCACATATCTATAATTCATATATATAGAATGATTTTAATGAATGAAACTTTTGTGAGTAAATACATTTGATTGTTAATGTAATATGAAAATTGCCATGTCAGAATTTTTTAAATGAAATGTCATAAAGTTTCTTTAGTAAATGTTAATTTGTTCCAGAGTGTTTTAATAGTGATATAAAATCCTAGATGTGTTCAATTGGGCTGAGATAATGTTATTAGAGAAAAATCTAATTTTCTTGACACCCAAGTCCTTCCATCTTTAATTTTAATACTTACGGCACTTCATTAAAATGCACGTTGCACTTAATTTTCCAGGAAATTTCAGAGCATAAAAGAAGTATGTGTATTCAAAGCAATTTCCAGTTAAACTAGTTGAAATTTTTAGAAAGTAAGCCTGTGTCTTTTTATAAAGAGACCATTTCTTTTCTAAATGTGAGACTGCCATTGACATGCTTGTATGGGTCAATGTAGCTCAGAATAAACAGTCAGAACACCTTTAACCTTTGCTCGGGGTGCCTATTGCCTAAACCCATTATCACATTCTGTATCCTCTTTAAGTTGCTGGTATTGATTTCAAAGCCCAAAGCAGACCTTGTATTCTCATAACACTTGACCACTGCTGACAGCTGTGAGAGGAAAACTTGCTGTTTTTAGAGACTCTGCTTCAATGTACACATCCCATTTCCATCCCTCTTTCTTAAAAGAATTATATTACTGACAAATTTAACTTTGAGCCCATAATAAGCCTTGGAATATTTTTCTGGCAACTGCTTCAGAGCTGGTTATTTCTGATTGTGTAGTCATGGAAATCATGTTTTATCCTTAAAATTATCCTATACTTATCAATGTTAAAATTAGCAGTTTTTCTCTCTCTCTACTTGTGAAGGTCAATTTTCCCTCTTGTTGGAAAGGCTATTTCACAACCTTTGTCAAAGCTGCTATTTCCAGCAAAATTTACTATCTACTCTATCCCATCTCTAGTCCCACATGAGTATAAACCCTTTGAGGACAAGGTTATGTCTCCTTCATTTTTGTATTCCCTACAGAATTTAACACACAACAGGTGCTCTATTCCAGGTAGCACCAACATAAGTTATAATCTTCTGGACTAGTCTCCTCACCTCTGGTTTCTTCATAACTGACTTGGACTGCAGACATAGTAAGTTACTTGTAAGTAGCTAAATCCAAACTCTTCTATCTGCCAACACACATGCTATTCCCTCTCTCTGGAATGCCTTGCACCCAAATCTGCCTGGCTCAATCTTGTACGTCCTTCCAGATTCGTTTCATACATTACCTTCTCTACAAAGGCCCTTCTGATGACTCAGGGTGGGACTGTAACCTTGTGGCTAAGGACTCAGACTCTGAAATCAGATGGCTGGGGTTGGTTTATTTTGTCTTTTATGAGTTGAATAACCTAAGGAAATTTATTTAACCTCTCTGTACCTCAGTTTACTCAACTGTAAAGTAAGGAAAATAATTGCATATATTTCATAGGGGTGTGAGGATTAAGTAAGTCAATACATATAAAGAGCTTAGAATAGGACCTGTCTCATTGTAAGCAGTACATAAATGTTAGCTTTTATTAGTAGTATAATAGGTATATTGACATTGCTAATCTGTTATCACTCTGGTCCCTTAAGCAGAGTTCAGTACATAATTTTGTTATTGCTGTTTAACATTGATTTTTTTATAAAGATATAATTGACATATAGCATTATATTGTGGAAGGATCACCACAGTAAGCCTAGATAACAACCATCACCATACATAATTACAAATCATTTTTTTTTTTTCTTGAGGAGAAGTTTTAAGGTCTACTCCCTTAGTAAGTTTCAAATATACAATGCAATATTATTTACTATAGTCACCATGCTGTATGTTATATCCCTGGGGCTTATATATTTTATAACTAGAAGTTTGTACCTTTTGACCATCTTCACCCATTTTGCTCTCCTAGCCCCACCCTCTGCCTCTGGCAACCTCCAATCTGTTCTGTGTGAAGTTCAGATTTTTTGGTTTGTTTTTGTTTTTTAAACAATTCTTGATTATTTTTTGCCTCCTGGCCAAACCATGAACTCACTGAGGTAAGATACTTTCAGTCAGTCATCTGCTGGATTTGGCACAGTGCTGAATATTCAATAGAGCACAATAAATATTTTTTACAGTGACTAAATAAACTGAACTTTTTAAGGAAACGCTCAACATCTCTAATGATTAGTTCCTAATATATGCTCAAGGAATTCATGATGATTTGGAAGTATCATGCTTAAGGAGCTGTGTTTATAGTAATCTTTCATCAGTTTCAAGAACTGTGCTAGTTACTGTACTCAATGTAATGCTTTTGTCTAAAACAATGCTGTGAAATAGATACTGTTAAGACACGAGGAAGTTGAGACCCAGAAGGGTCAAGTAATTTTTTCATTGGCATTGAGAAACTCAAGAATATAGCAAACACCTTGTTTCCTGACAATTCCATATTCATTCAACTGACCATTCTACTTTCACATTTACCACTTATAAGAAAAAAAGAAATTCTTCAATCATCAGTGTTTCCTATTGAAAGTGATACTTCTTGAAGTATTATTTCACTATGTCTGGATAATAGTCAACACCTGATGTATGCAAGCGACTTCTATTAATGTCAGTAGAAACACAGGGTGTTTGAAATATTTTTTTTCCTAATGAACTGTTTTGCATGAAACCTTAATGCTGAAATAAATTACTTTAGACAGCTAGGGCCTTACACCGCATCTGTGTTCATGGTCCATTCTCCGTGTTTAGAAACAACATGTTCCTCTGACCCTTAAAGATTTAATTTTATAATGATAATTTATTACTAACCTCATTTTATTATAACTGAAAAGCCACTGCTATTGCAACTTAATTACTAACATTTAGCTATAGTAAATTATCTTAAACTGAATTCTAAGATATAAAAAAAGTGACATGTTTATTCATTCATTAATGTGACTCCTTGGAAAATCAGACATGTTTCCTGAGGAACCTGAATGAGGAAGCATGCAGCCCCAGGACGTGCTGGCAGCTATACTGGTTCTAAGATTAAGAAAGAGTAACTGACAAATAGATACAGAGAAACCAGCTATATCAGGTGGGCCGGCTACATGCACTTAAAATCACTACTGTAAAATTAAATAGAAGAGAAATTAATTAGAAGAATGTTAATAATTCAAAGAATCAAAGGAAGACTGGAGAACCATGCTCAGGAAATAAGAAGGAACCAAAGATTTGAGTAATATTGCAGAAAAAAAAATCTGATTTTCAAATGTATCTGAAGCTGTTGTTCTCCATCTCCTTCACATAGCCAGATACAGGCAGCTAAACAATGAAACTCCTTTTCCTTCAGGTTCTTAGCTCAAGATACGCCATCCTAGATGATAGAATCTGTGTGTTGATTCCTAAGTTCTGATCACCAGGAGATGGGAAGACAAGAGATTTTACCTCTAAGCTTCTGTTATTGGGAGATGCTATCACCTGCTGAGAAGCACTGAGTAGGGATCCCTTAAAGTAGAATGGTTCTTCATTTTCTGAGCAGCAAAAATGACAAATGACAAGTGTACATTCTATAAAGTCCCATCCATATTGTTTGAAACTGAAGGCAATCAGAGTACGTGTCCCTAAAATATGTCACTCTGGCATAAAGATTATTTTGAGCTGAGGGCAACTGACAATCAACAAATGCAGGAAGAGTTCTCTGCCCTCATCTTACCTTCCTTAAAAGCAGGACATGAATTTACCTTTGAGGAAGGTGCTCCCTCTCACAGTCACAGAATCAGGGAGAGGAAAGGAATTCTTATCATCAACTAGAGTTGATATCAATGTCAACTGGATTGACATTAAGATGAGTTTGTGTAAACATACCTCACTAAAATAGCCTTTATCTTCCATTATTTCTATCATATATTTCCTAGGCACTCCCCCATAATTTATTTTCCCTTGAAATCTAACCCCCTCTTTCCCTTGTTAAAAGGGTATATAAGCCCTCAACTCTAACTGCCTCTTTGAGTTTCACATATTTTCTCTGAACTCCTGTGTATGTAAAATTTAATAAAAATTGTGTAACTTTTTTCCTGTTAGTCCTTTATCGGTTTAACTGACAAAGCCCCAAGTGCAGAATATAAAAGGGTAGAGGAAAAGTTTTTCCTCCCTAAAAAGACACATGTAGAGTCTCACTTAATGCTATTTTCTTCTGTGCAGTGTGATTATATGATTTATTAGATTAACTTTTTGGCTTAAGCTAGTTTTCTTCAAATTAATCTGTTGTTTTTACGCTAAAGAGTTCTTACTAGTACTCAGGGTTTCTAAATTTTCTCCATGGCGGGGGTGGGGGGGCATATTCCAGAGATCGAAAGAGCACTCTACCTTAACTTTGAAGAATGGGACTCCACTTCTAAATTTTTAGTAGGATTATCATTAACCAGCTATATATTGTTACCCAGTAAAATTGTTTGCTTAACTGGAATTCCCTACGTCACTGTCTGGGTTTGGCATTATCATGTTCTTTCTATCTTTGGGCATATACTACCCAGGACCAACACACAACTTCAGATGGAACCAATCATATTGAGCATCCAGTTGCAAGCCATGGAGTACACAGCCTATGAGACTAGCCGAACGTGGCCATCCTGACACCACCCCTTAATATTTGGTCACTATTTGGATTACTTGGATTATTTTTATACTTTTTAAAAAAATATTTCATATATTTTTTACAAAAAATTGTGTGATTAAATTCAAAATGAATTTTTTAAAAAAACTTGTGAATTAAAGTGGATTTAAAATTTAAAGAAAAGATCCATAAAATAGAGTCATCCTTTTTTTAAAAAGTATTTTTGTTAAGATTTTATTTATTTACGTGTGAGAGAGAAAGCAGAGGAAAAGGGAGAAGCAGTCTCCCTGCTGAGCAGGGAGCCTGATGTAGGGCTCCATCCCATGACCTCGGGATCATGACCTGAGCCAAAGGTAGATGCCTAACCAACTGAGCCACCCGAGTGTGCCTAGAGTCATCCTTTTGTTTTCAATTTTCTAGCATCCAATCTGTAAATGGGAAGTGGTCATTTACCCAGGGAACTTTGTCCATATATTAAAAACAAAACAATTTCTTATGGGAAGCAAAACTATTCATGGAACTCAAACCAGAGATGATCCCTGCATTATTAGTTCAGATCCTGGGAGAAACAGACACCAAGACAGATTAAACAAGGCAGAGATCTAAACGACTGTGAGGGAATGAGTGAAGGGAACTGAAAAAGGCTTAGAGAGCTATCAGACCATAAGGGAATTTCAGCTCCAATGGAGGAGAGATGGAAGAATGGAAGGTTAGGTAGGAAAAGTCTTAAATGCAGTTCAGTTTCAAGAAAGTTTCAGCAAGCCTGATGGGTAGTCCTCGAGCCAAAGTTGCTTATTACAGAAGTCCTGTACCTTGCAGGATTACCCCTGACTTAGTATCCCTGTTGCATGCTATTATTGGCTAGAAGCAACCTGTGGGAAGTGCAATGATCGATTCAGAACTCTACAGCTGGGCTACTGATCAATTATGCTCCCTGCAGTAAGAGATCTGTGAATAGTGTTTTCATGGATGCCATACCCCCACCTTCCTTTTGATGGGTCTGAAAATATGATGACTACTAAATGTAAATGATTTACTTGAACCAAGCCTGAAAGTTTATGTACCTTGGAAACTGACACTTCCCAATTATTTTAACCTTCATGACCAGCTGGATTTGCCCTTACTCTGATTATACTGGCAATGAGTTTTATAAATCTTGAAAAATGAGAATCCATGCCCCATGGAACTGGCATTCTAGTGAAGGTTGTAGACGTGTCAGCAATGAAATACAGCACCAAGTGAAAGGAAATAATTGTTTAATAAAGGTGTAAACAATGTATTGTGTAAGGGTAGGGAGGAATGGGAGATTTCACAAAGAGTTAGCATTTCATAAGAGACTTTACAGGTGAGTAGTGTTCCAATGCAGATTAACTGAGAGTAATTCAATTCATTTGCATTTACTGTTTGAAATAATGAGGGCTAATGAGTTAATGTATATCTGTAGTTCTCAAGCATAGTGCACATCAGAATCACCCACTCCAACCCGCTGAGTTTCTGATTCAGCAGGTCTGGGAATGGAGCCTGAGAATTTGTATTTCTAACAAGCTCCAGGTGTGGCTGATGTTGCTGGTTTGAGTAACGCACTTGGAAAACCAAGAAAGTTGTATAAGAATAGTGGCTTTTTAGAATATGAGTTACCCAAATAATTGCTCTCATACTTTTCTCTCTTTAGTTAATCTTGAATGTGTCATCATAGGTTAATTATTAAGAGTACAGGACCTTTTGTATCAAGCGACTGTGGGTTTCATATAGGAATTCTTGGGCTTGTTTGTTCTTGTTTTTGTTTTTTGGTTTTTTTTTTGGTTGGTTTGTTTTTTGGATTCATCACCTCCCATACCTCTGGCCATTGGAAATCCCTCATCAGTTTCTGTCCCTATAGTTTTACCTTTTCCAGAAGGTTATATAAATGGATCAATATAGTGTGTAGAATTTGGAGCCTAGCTTCTTTCACTTACCAACATGCATTTGACATTTATCCACATTCTTGCAAATGTCAGTATTTCATTAATTTGTATTGCTGAGTAGTAGTAATGTATACGCTGCATTATGTTGATCCATTTACCAGGTTAAGGACATTTTCATATTTCTAAATTTTGGTATTATAAATAAAGCTGCTGTTAATATTCAGAAATACAATAATTTAATTTAAGTAAATATCTAAGAGTGGAGTTTTGGGGTCATATGGCAAATGTATGTTTAACTTTATGAGAAACTACTGAACTGTTCTCCAAAGTGGCTGTACCATTTTGCATTCCCACAGCAATGCATGAGAGTTCTAGTTGCTACACATCTTTGCCAAGATTTAATATTGTCAGTTTATTATTATTTTTAAATTTTAGCCATTCTAATAAGTATATAATGGTATTTCATTGTTGTTTTAATTTAAATTTCCCTAATGATTCATGATGTTGATATCTACTCATGTACCTAGTTGCAATCCATATATCTTTGGTCAAACTTTGCTTTACTATTTCTTGTATAGATAACTTATAGCAGTCTACTCTCAAGTAATATTTTATCACTTCACTTATGGTAGAACCTTAAAATAGTACAATTTATTTCCCTTCTGTCCTTTGTGTTACTGTTGTCATACACTTTATTTTTACATATGTTATAAATATCACAAAATACTGTTGCTATTTTTATTTAAGCCTTCATTTATCTTGTAATGCAATTTAGCACATAAGAGAAAATCATTTTGTATTTATTCATGTATCTCTCTTTTCTGGTGTTTCATTCCTTTGTATAGAGGAAGATTCCTATGTGGTTCACTTCACTCTTTCTGAAGGACTTCTTTTAAAATGGCATGTCTGCTGGTGACGAATTACTTCACTTTTTGCATGTTTGAATAAATATTTCACTTTTATTATTGAAATATATTTTTACTGGTTATAGTATTCAAGGTTGATTGTTATTTCAGTACTTGAAAGATATTGTTTCACTGTCTTCTCATAGGTACTGTTCCTTTAAACAAGTCTGTTGAACTTCTCATATTTGTTTTTCTCTGGAAAATGTGTTCTCCCCTCTTAACCACTGATTATAAGCGATTTCATTATTATTTGTCTTGGTGAAGTTTTATTAATTTTTTCCTTGGGGTTTGAGCATTTTTAATTTGCTTTTAAGCTTTGTTAAGCAGGACCAGATAAGCCTTTGGCCTAGGTATTATTTTGCCCCCAAAGTGAGCCAATACCCTTTTGCACAATGCACCTAATTCTTCATATATTATAATGTTTTCTACTTAGGTTGTTGAGATCACCAATAATTCCTGCTCCATTTAAGCTGTGGAGATTTCTATGCCTGTTTCTTTCATGTTATTTTTTCCTTGGTTTCAGGTAGCTTCCTCACATGTATGTTCTGATTAATGCTCAGATGAAGGCTCAGAGAAGTGGGACTTTCTGCAGATCTCAGCTTTCTCTCTCTGCAACTCTCTTCTCCTTTACTCTGCCTTGTGAACTCCAGATACTTTGATCTTCCCAAATTCCCAAGTTCATCTCTTCAATTCAGGGACACTGCTAGGCTCACTCTGGCTTTCACTACCCTGTGCTCTGGTCTGAAAACTCTGTCCAGGTGTTATTCTGGGTGATCATAAACTCACTTCATTTGTTTCCCCTCTTTCAGAGATCATTGTCCTGTGCTGCCTGTTGTCCAACATTTGAAAACTAATGGTTTATATTTTTTTCCACTCTGTTTTTCAAGGCAGAATGGTAAACCTGGTACTTTTCCCCCCTCTATTTTTTTAAAAAGATTTTATTTATTAATTTGAGAGAGAGAGAGAGAATGAGAAGGGGGAGGGTCACAGGGAGAAGCAGACTCCCTGCCAAGCAGGGGGCCCGATGTGGAACTCGATCCCAGGATTCCAGGATCATGACCTGAGCTGAAGGCAGTCGCTTAACCAACTGAGCCACCCAGGTGCCCCTCCCCCCCTCCATCTTGACTAGAAGCTTAACTGTTTATTTTATTTCCTTCTTATTTTACTTTGTTATTTTCTATAGCATTTGTCATGGTATTTACTTCACCAGGTTGTTATAAGAATTATGTAAAAAAATGAATAAACAATTTGGCACAGTATTATGAAAGAAAACAATCTCTTCATTTCTGTTTTGTCACTTACTTCAATCACATTCTTACTATTTAATAAGGAATTCATATTGTTTCCAAGCTATCATTTTAAAAAGCAAAAACAGGTTATTCCATGTTTGAAAATATGAAAATCTGGGTAATTGAAATGTGATTTTCAAAATATACTAGATTATAAACTTTCTAAATTAATTTCCAAATAATGAGATCCCCTATTGAATGTTGGCCTCTAGAAAGACATTATTACATAAACATATTTTATAATAATTGATTTTTGATACTCAAGAAATCCAATTTTTATAAAATTCAGTAAACATTTCCTTAGTCATGTAACTGTTTATACCATTTGTATAAGAAGATTATATAAACTTCTACCATTATAGATTTATGTATACATGCATATTTGTGTGTATATGGACTTTTATGATCATTCATTTTTTTAATTCTCTTTTAGGTTCCATTTCCTTACACTAACAAGAAAAAGTATGCTTAAGGTTTTTAGAATAAGTTTAAATAAAAACAGGAAAGGTACACTCTATTGATTCTCTCTCTAGCTAATATTTTCCTCATAGAATGTATGGACTTCGCAATGTGTGTTTCTCACAACAATTTATTCAGTTAATATTCATACGGCAAGATTAAATTTTACTTCCATCAGACTCATTAAACCTTTAAATTTTGTAACAAAAAGATATGTATGGTAAATATTTTCCAAATATAACCAGTACACCATCAGAATCACATAGTCATTTTGAAAAGAACATATAGCTTCCATAAAGGTAATGTACAAATTGGGTGTTGTAGGTGATAAGAAAAGCATTGCATCATAGCATTATTACAACCATGCCATTGTTTATTAACTCTACCATATTATCCTTTTTTTAGTCAGAAAATGACGTCTTAACCAATTTCGGTTAAGTCTGTCATTTATATGTATATGCTTTTACTGTGCTTCTGTTATACTTTGACAAATTAGACTAGGTTTTAGGGTGATGAGAAATATATTATATTTCCCATTTCAAACAATGGGAAAGCATCTCCTAGTTAGCATTTCCACTTAGAATATTTCATTTCAGGAATGTATTACTGATGTTATAGTGGGAGATACCTGTATTACTTAGTTGAAGATAAGACTATAAGGATCCAGAGCCTTGTTCAGGCAAGTGTTCTGGACATTATTAACAATCGTGCCCCTAACTCTCATCATGAATTTTGTGGAAAATTGTACTTTTCCTTTTTTCTCATAAAATTATTTTAAAGGTATGTTAAAGTTTGTTGTTCATTTTTAAAAGAGCTATTCTTTTTTTGTATTCTCTTTCGTTTTCAGAAAACAAATTTGCTTATGCTGATGTGAGAGAGACCAGATACTAAGAGAATCTGATAAAAAAATACAAGTAACTTTTGGATACATATACTATTAGTGCTTACATATACATTTGGGATAGTTATAATTTTAAAGCTATAAATGATTAATAAATTGAAAAAAGTAAAACATGATTCCTATGTTATTGTTCTGGAAGCAACAAGATGACAATAATTAAAACATTTCTGTGACTATGTTACTTTCCGTGAGGTTATCCCCTGTCTTCTCTATTAAACTGTGAGCACACATTGAGTTACTGGTGTTTAACTTATGTGTTTCATGCAACACCTAACATATGAAGTACTCAAGCTGGACAATTGATTGGACTGTAAATGAACTGATTAGGAAATCTCTAGCTCCTCAATGACCAAATGACTGATTCAATGTTCCAAAAATTCTACTTTCTTTAAATGGATTACATTCTCCTGAGCTTTTATTTAACTCCATAAAAACATCTCAACTTCCATTCTTAGGTCTTTGCATTTAATGTTATCTCTGCTCAGACTGTTTGTACAACCTCTGTCCATCTGCTTAGCTGCCTCACTTCTTTTCTACCTGATCAATCTCTCCTCCTCTGAGAAGCCTTAATTAACTGGCCACTATATCTAAAATATCACCTATCACTTATGCTGACCCAAGATTCTATTTTTTGAAAGCTACTTAAGAATATGATATGTTCTCATGTATATGTGTGTGTATAGCGTATAATGCATATCTGTGAAACACACACACAAACACACACACTCATTTTATTTGTTGTTTGTTTCTCCCATTGGAATGTAAGCTCCTTGACAGTAACAATTGTTTTTGATAACCACGTTCTCTCCAAGGTACAGAAAAATGAAGGACACAGAGGAGATATCCAATTAATATTTTTCAAGTGAATGAACAGGTGAAGTAAAATGTGGGTGATACACTTCATTACCAGAAGCTTCATCATCAAAACTTTCAGTAATGTAGATACATCTGTTTTCAGGGATAAGGTAGGCATGCCTATAAACAACTGCCTGTTAGAAATCATCTAGATATGCTGGATAAATATTACCAACAGGTATTTAATTACATAGCTGAGCTTTTGGGAAACTAAGGGAAATCCCCAGGACAAACAAAAATGAAGAAGCTTGGAATCAAGTAGTACGATGGAGCTGAAATGATACTATTTGGGGGATTTTTTTGTCTTTCTCAGAATCCAAGACACTTGCACCTTCACAGCTGGGGAAAGAGAAGGAGATAGGCCTTGGCTCTTAGCAGGAATGAAACAGGGAACAGGAAAAGGTGGAACAAAAAAGACCCCAGACCAAGCCAAGATCTATACCTTCAATGAAAGCATGAATTAGACAAAAACCAACCTCCTGTCAAGGCCAGTAATAAGTAAAATGATCTATCTATGCTTGGGATCTGGGAAAATAAATTTTAAAGGTCCTACTGAGATTTCACAACTTCATTCCTACCTTCACTTAGGATATGAGGTCCTATTTTTGGTATCCACACACTCCATAACACTCCATGCCACAAAATTTACTTAAAAAGATCTCTGAGTTGGTAGTAACTTGAGCCACCTCACAAAAGTAAATACATTGCCTTTCTAGAAGAAGATAATCTCAAAAAGGGCCCACAGGCTGTCCTCATATAAAGATTCCCTGAATTGAAGCTCAGAACTAAAAATTACATAGCAGAAAAAGAAACAAGGTATCACAAGCAAAAGTGAGGAGGGAAGAAAAAGACAGATTTTGATGATCAAGAAATTGTGATATTAATATTAAGGAGTAAAGATGATAAAATAAATGTGTATAAATGTTTAAAGAAATAAAAAAGAGAACTTACTGAAGATAACTTTCACATTTGGGAATTACAATACAAAAATATACAAAATAATATTCTATGTTGTTAAGGAATATATAAACATGGTAATAAGAAAATGGAAAACATTATTATAAACATTAATTCAGGATAATGATATTTCTGTGAAGTAAGTAGAGGCAGGGAGAAGAAAGAATTATGTGATATCAGATAATATCTTGATAGAAGCATAATTTGTACTTTAGGAGAACTAATTTCAAAGGCCAGCATTAATATTTCCTAGTTGGTCAGGCATAATTTTTAAATTATCTGTGATATACCTTTTGGAATTGCATTCAGTAATTAAAAAAATTAGATCATGGACAGAAATATTCAAGCTCTTCTAAAACAAGAATTTACAATTGTACAATGATTATAGCTATCTTACAATTTTTACAATGTCTTTCTTTCTCAGTTTACTGGACACAGTAATGATGTTAGGGATCTCAGGTATTCAAAGCACTTACCATATCATTTTGCACACCACCAATCCTCATGCCCACCTTCATTTTAAGACCGTAAGTGATATATAGATAAAGATAGACAAAGCACAATTGAGTGGCATGATAATGATCCTAAGTAAGATTTATGTAACCTGGAATTGGTCAGAATTTCCAAATCAAAATGGTTCTATTAGAACTACTTTAATATTTCATACATATTTGACTTGAAGATTGAATGAAAATAAGATTTACTGGGTGGCAGATGGGATAGTATATCAGCTCATATTGGAATCAAGGTTCTCAAACATAGCTGTACATTAACATCATCTGAGAAAGTTTAAAACATACTGATGCCTGGACCCCAGCCCTAGAGAATCTGACTGGATTGATTTGGGGTAGAGCCTGGGCAATGGTATTTGTTAAAAATTTCCCATATGATTCTAATTTGCAACCAAGAGTTGAGAACGCTTTTCTTCAGCAAAATAGCATGGAGTTGGCACGTGCATCTCCATGAAGCTCTGAGAATGAAGCTGCAATTTCAAAATCAATAAAGCTCTCTGAGTGGTCAGTGTCAACTGCTCTGATTAGCCTGAAAATAGTTTGAAACCTATTTGTTAATTCTATCCAAGAAATGTGGGAATGCTTTCTGATAGAAGTAAAAGAATTAGGAATATTGGAAGATTCTTATCCCTTTATGTTCTGGACTCATATATTCCAATATGAGTTTAAGTAACCTTATTTCAGATCTCTGGACATTCTAGGATCCATAATCATTTGTAATATACTCTCTTAAAAAGATAATTTTAAGCTATGAAAGATAAAATCTTAGGGTAAAAATAAAGACAGAGAACTGAGATTAAAAAGAGAACATATGAAAACAACAGTAGTGTATTCTGTGTGTGTGTGTTTACCTTTCCTAAATTAAATGATAAAGACAACACAGTAATAAATTAAGTTGCAGTGTCATTCACAAAAAACAAATGGATAATTATCTACACTGTAAATTTAGTTTGTCATCATGTATCTAAAAAAAAATCTATTTTCCTAGAGTAAGAGGGATAATGGAAGTAAGGAGAGACATAGGCAGGAAAACTAAGGAAGTGTTTTACCTTTGGAAAAAAAAAATCCTCAGTTATGGATAAGATCTTTTGCACAATTTTTATCTTTACAGAAATTAAAACTAAATGCCAAATTTGATACAATTTTATACCACTTCACATTCATTTGCTCAATTAACAACTTTAATTTAATGGGAACAAAAGGACCTTATGAATAAAATATTCTGGACTATATAGCAAGAACATGCATAATATATTTTATTTTAGGTTTACTGACTTCTGAAAATGCAAGCTCTGTAACTGACCAAACATGATCCCATGTTTATACTTTTCCCCAAAAAGGGAAGTGAATATTGTGATATGTATTTAGATTTATGCTGTCCAATATGGGGTAGCCATCACTACATAGGATTATTTACATTTAATTTCATTAAAATTAAGTAAAATTTAAAAATCTGTTTGTTATTAGTATTAGCCACATTTCTAGTACTCAGTAGCCCCATGTGACACATGACTACTGTCTTGGACAGCTCAGATATACATCTTCTATCATCACAGAAAATTCTATTGAATGGCACTGAATAATTCAAACCCTTCTAATGTTAGCATTTAACACATTATTCACTGTGTTATTTTAAAGCAAAATAAGTCAATTTATTTTGCTGCTTATGATAATTGCCAAAGTTATTGTCTTCATTGGCATGTATATAATCACTGTAAGTATTTTCTTGATAAAAATAATGCATATACTTGGATTAAAAGTGGACATTTTAATGCCGGATAATTATTTTAATTTCAGAAACTGGAGAAATATGTTGTTTTGAAGACCTAAGTTTGACAAGGTAGCGTTAGACACTTTTAAAAAAATTTTATTTATTTAGAGAGAGCACGCGTGGATCAGTGGGGGTAGGGGGAAAAGGGCAGGGGAAGAGGAAGAGAGAGATAGAGAGAGACAATCTTAAGCAGGCTTCATGCCTAGCGCAGAGCCCAATGTGGGGCTCGATCTCACAACCTTGAGATCACAACCTGAACCAAAACCAAGAGTTGGACAGAAAACTAAAAATGGCCACTAGCTCCCATTTTTCCTTTTCTCCTGTTTCCAAGCCCTTTCATAATCCTTACTAAAGGTTTTGCTCTTCAATTTACAGTGGATTTCAACAGTTACATGAAGTTTCTCTAAAATGCCCTGTTTTAATACTACTTCTGAGAGTGAATTCCCCCCCAAAATTCAATTCCTGTCCAAAGTAAAAATAATAACTACTATGCATGGAATGACTACAATGTGACAGATATATTGAATATATATTATCCCATTTAATCTTCACATTACTATTAGTTTCTTTTAAAAATGAGAAAAAGTAAACTCAGACTGAATAACTGATATGAGATCACATAGCCTGCTTTCTAACTCTGAATCCCTTGAGTCTGTTATTTCATATAACGCTTTTAAGATGGATTTAAAATGCAGTACAAAATATGAGCATTAATTCATTGATTCACTAATTGAAGTAACTAATTTCTACAATTTATTTCATTCATTCCTTCAACAGGATTTATTGAGTGCCTACTATATGCTAGTCACTGACTGAGCTCTGGGTGGACAGCTGTGAACAAAACAGACGAAGTCCCTGCCCTCACGTACCTGTAGAAACCGAAATTTCAGGGAAAAAAAGTTCGGTTAGATCTGTTTGGTCATCTGCAAAAGAACCGAAAAGATAAACAAGTACCAGCATCTGAGATCCACCAACAAGTTGCTTGGTCATTTGTTAAATCCAACAACTTGAGTGCATGTCATTATTCCACCACTCAGTCATGCATCAGCAGGGATGAGGACAGATATGTAGTTGTATAGAATGATGAGGATCTGGCTTACCATTATTTTAGAGCAGAGTGATTAAAAAAATAGAGCCACTGAAACCTTGGGTAAAAGAAAAAAAAAACAAGGACAAAAATCTCAGCCAGTTTAAAGTTTAAAAGAAAATACAAGGACCGAAGATTTTCAAATTGTTTCAATTTTTTTTTTTAGTATTTTAGATTGCTTCATTCATCTAAACTGATCACAATTACTCTTTTTTTTTAAAGATTTTATTTATTTATTTGACAGAGAGGGAAATCACAAGTAGACAGAGAGGCAGGCAGAGAGAGAGAGAGGGAGAGACAGACTCCCCGCTGAGCAGAGAGTCTGATGCTGGGCTGGATCCCAGGACCCTGAGATCATGACCTGAGCCAAAGGCAGAGCCTTAACCCACTGAGCCACCCAGGTGTCCCAATCATAATTACTCTTAAGTGACAATGATAAAAATGATTCTTATACATACTTCTAAAGTCAGAAAAACAGAGACAGGATTAAACTGACATGAAGACTAAGTACATGTTCAATTTGGGATGTAAAATTTTTCTAGGGGATTCAGAACACACTTATATTGATGAGCACTGAATAATGTATAGAATTGTTGAATTACTATATTACATACCTGAAAGTAATATAACACTGTACGTGAACTATACTGGAATTAAAAATTTTAAAAATTAAAAAAGAATTATCAATAAAAAAATTGTTTTCTAGGCAACCATAATCTGATGAATTCTAAATAGATTAGCTTTAATTTTAGACTATCTGGGAGACAAGTTCATCATTTCAAGCAATTCTGTTGCAAGTATGCATTTCTTTAGTTTTAAGAATAATAAAAATTGCCAGAATAACTAGATCCTTTGTCTACGTTAATAACTAGATCCTTCGTCTACTTCAATATGGCAATTCCTGTTGGTTCACTTTGTTGTAAAATATTTTGTAAGTCATGAAAGCAAATCCAGGAAGAAGGCAAGAAAATAATACCAACAAAATGCATCACCTTGATTCGTATATTTATAAACACTCCTCCTTGGGGAAGTGCATTGCTATAATAAAATACTTTTAAAGACGTTACATCTGTACTAGGAATAATTCAAGAATACATTTATATATTTAGGTGGAAAGACTGTGACATATACTGTAATCTTACATTTTTCTCATCAAATCAAGATCTAAATATTTATGAATAAGGATTTATGCAGCATCTGCTAGTAAATGTGCACTCTAATACATTTTTATTCCTCAAAATTTGAAGAAAAATATGAAAAAAATCTTTGGTAATGTTTCTGCAGAGTGAGATCAATACATTGACACATTAGTCTATGAAGCAAAGTGACCATGCATTATTAAAGAACTTAGCCACGTTCTGTGAGACTTTTGTCTCCTGTGGGATTAGGAATAAATAATATGATTTATTTCTTGAGTAGTCTGGAAATAAAATTTAAAAGGGTCACCCTTCATTTTAGTAACTGGAAAGCAATAATTTCCAGATATTCATTTGTTCTGAGAAAAATATATTTTATCACATTTAAAAAATATATCTTATCAAATTAACCCTGCAAAATGCTATGGGAAGAAATTATTTAAATTGTATTTATTTACAAAGGAACTCCAACTAGAATTAACAAACACAAATAATCCTAACATATTTTTAAATTTAAACTCAATTAATTCATATATAGTGTATTATTAGTTTCAGAAGTAGAGTTTTGTGATTCATCAGTTGCATATATAATACCCAGTGCTCATTACATCTAGTGCCCTCCTTAATGCCCATCACCCAATTACCCAATCCCCCCACCCACCTCCCCTCCAGCAACCAATCCTAACATCTTATAAAAACAATCCTAACAAAAGAATTCTTAGTGAAGAAATCCATTTTTAATTTAAACATCCAATTAATATTTTGGCTATGCTAATGGATAGCTGTGTTTTTAAATGAATGCTCATAATACAAACACATGGATGTGCTTATATTTGTAAGATTCTTTAAGAAGAGCAATTCCCTGACCTTCACTCTGGATAAAACCAGCTTTCATGGATTCATATCCACCAGTGATTTTTCACTTAACACTAGGAACACTCTTTTCCAAAGGAGCCAGAAATGGATGACTAGTCATTTAATCAAAAAAGTCCAATACAGAGGAAATAACAACAGTTACTATAGAACTATGTATGAACTATACATGAACTATGAATGTATAATTTAAATGCTCATTTAACTTAAAGATCAACACATTTTAATTTACAATGCTTTATTTTAACTTTAATATACTTTCATTTACTTTTTTTGATGTGGTCCCAAGATTGTTTCTTTTTTTTTTTTTTTTAACTCTTTTTTTTTTTTTTTTAAAGATTTTATTTATTTATTTGACAGACAGAGATCACAAGTAGGCAGAGAGGCAGGCAGAGAGAGAGGAGAAAGCAGGCTGTCCATGGAGCGGAGAGCCCGATGCGGGGCTCGATCCCAGGACCCTGGGATCATGACCCGAGCCGAAGGCAGAGGCTTTAACCCACTGAGCCACCCAGGCGCCCCTCCAAGATTGTTTCTTTATCTTTTTCTTTTTATGAGTTTGATTCTGCAAATGGAAGTCACACAGTTATATGCATCATCCGCATATTTTAGTTTTAGGGTTTTTGCTATTATTAATAAAGTGGAAGCCCAAAGACACTTAGGAAGTACTTTGTTTAAAAAAAGTATTTCTAGAATGTGATTTTTATGATTTTTTTTTGCAAGTGTCTTCTTCACATATTTAAGCAGGTCACATTTATCAAGTGTTAGTAAAGGATCTGACTTAGTTTTTATAGACAAAAACCTGTTTCACCACTTAAATGTTTTGCTTTGTTCATATTGAATTAAATTACACAATTAAAACAAGTAAAAATGGCACAACAAACTTGAGGGGATAAGTATAAGTGCCTCTTTGATAAGCAAATAACATATTTGCTTATGGTGTGGTAGAGAGTAGACTTGTAGTCATGAGCATTCAAGGTGTGAAGAATGTCTGTCAGTATGTTTTATGGAGGTATTGAGAACAATTGCTCAATCCAGTGAATTAATGCATAAAAAGTACTTAAGAGTTGTTTGTTGTAAGGTATACCAGGCATTCAAGTAAGCTCAGCGGGGAGCCTGCTCCTATCTCTGCCTCTTCCTGCCACTTTGCTTGCTTGTGTTCGCTCTCTATCTCTGACAAAATAAATAAACAAATAAAATCTTTAAAAACAGTCAAATTCATAAAATCAAAGACTTAAATGGTGGCTACCAGGACTGAGGGAAAGGAGAAATAGAGATGTATCCATTAAGAGGCAAGAAGTTTCAGTTTTGTTTCTTGCTTTTGAAGTTTGGTGCAATGGGGAGTGTTATTTCTTAACATTTTCTACAGCTCTCTAAGAATTTGCTATTTTAAATTATTATCTACAAGTTTTATTCAGTTGTTATTCGTATAAAATTTATTAAAAACTTAAATCAATGGCTTCCTGTACGTAAAATGATCTTTCAGAAAATAAATTTGGTTTATATAATAAAAATGAAAAACTATATAATCTCATTATCTAAAATATTATTATCTCATAGAACTTGCTGATTTACTTTGATTGTTTTTCATGGAAGTTCAAGTTTTGAGATGAAGATGGTGATTAGCAGTTATGAAAGTTTAGTCAGTCAATGTAAATTGTACAAGAGTAGTGTATTGTTTTAAAGATCACTCTAGTAGATGAGCTCTACTAATGTTGAGTAGTAAAAACGGAAATACCATTAATATTTAATTCTTTTAGGGATGACCAAGCAAATTTGAACACGCAAAACTCAGGGGTGTTTTTTGTTTATGTGATTTTAATAAATAGTAGCCAACAAAATATCTTATATGGATCAGGATTAGTTACCTGCCTGGAACCTGGAATGTTACAACCAGATTATTATGAAACCAACACGTTCTCTCATAATTGAAATACTTATCAGCAAAGAGGAAAAAATGGTTCATAGAACCTATTCTGTAAGCTTGATGAAGTCTTAGCTTTCTGTCATTGTAGGAGCTTTGCCCTCTTCCCTTTATAAGAAATACTGACTCAACACTGGACAACTAAGTAGAACTTAGTTACTCTAACCTCAGTATTAGGCAATCAGAATCCCTTTAACCCGAAGGCAGGATACAGGACAGTTTACAGACCAAGTCTTTGGCACCATTCTCAAGGGTAGAAGCTACAAATATTGCTAAATTTTACATCCAGTTTATTCAAAGATGGGAAGTGTCTTCATACTATCTTAGCCTATTTGTATGAGTTGAAAGCTTTTAGTTAGATCAGTTACCATCCATTTCTAAGAGATGCCATGCTAATTAATAAGCTAGCCACTGACTTAATCAATGGAAACACATTTCTGATATGAAATATGGTGATTAGAAAAACATATGGATATGACCAGAGACAAAGATAGCTAATGTGTTTGTATTCACTGCCTCTGGATGGAAGGGTTTCCTCTTTGAAAAAATGATATCTGAGGGGCACCTGGGTGGCTCAGTCAGTCAAGTGGCTGCCTTCAGTTCAGGTCATGATACCAGGGTCCTGGGATGGAGCCCCACATCGGGGGGTGGTCCCTGCTCAGCTGGGAGTCTGCTCCCTCTCCCTCTGCCTGCTGCTCTGCCTACTTGTGCTCTTTATCTAGCAAATAAATAAATAAATAAATAAAATATTTTAAAAAATGATATCTGAATTTCCCTGGAGCGTGGATTCCTAGTTAGAATGCATAAAGTACCTAGGCCAAATTACTTTTTTAAAAAAAGATGTGTTCATTTATTTCAGAGAGAGAGAGAGAGAGAGAAAGAGAGAGGGAGAGAGAGAGAATGAGTTGGGGGAGGGACAGAGGGAGAGAATGTTAAGCATATTTCCAGCTCAGCAGAGCCTGACTCAGGAGCCACTCAGGTTCATGACCTTGAGCCAAAATCAAGAATTGGAGGCTTAACTGACAAAGCTACCCAGGAGCCCCTAGACCAAGTTACTTTTAAGCAAATTACAGTCATCATTAAAGTTGTTTATTATGATTAGGAATTCAGTTCCTAAGAAATGAAATATAAGGGATAAATGCAGAGAAAGTAAGCTCATTTATAGTAACTTTTTCTTTGCTTTTTATATAGTTGTATTTTCTTATATAGACTTAATGCATTAATTCACAATATCACTGACTTAATAATAATGTTCCTTTGTCCAGGACGAGTTGCGTGATATTTGATGGGATGCTCTCCGTCTAGAGTGGTGAGGAATAAGGTAGCTGCCATCTAGAGAGTCTAATCAATGAACTCATATTCTGGAGATTAATGAGCAGTATATGTCTCTGCCAAATCTCTGACAATTTGGTTTATTCAAATCACTACTCTTTTAATACTTGTTAAATTTTTATTTGGAGGATAAGTTGATTGTTGTGTGCAAGGGTCAGAAGGGCAAATCTGCTTGTCAAAACCCCTGACTCAAAAATTACTATACCCCACTCACTGACATCAGTTATATCACTGTTTATTGGCTCTACCCTTTTAGTAAACAATCTAATTATCCTCTTTTATTACTTTTAGATGTCCCTTATAGGATGTGGAGAAAAAGGAACACTTGTACACTGTTACTGGGAATGTAAATTGGTATAACCATTGTGGAAAACATTACCAAATTTTCTCAAAAAATTAAAACTAGAACTACCATATAATCTAGCAATTCCACTACTAGGTATACATCCAAAGGAAGGAAAATTACTACTGCAGTGACAGCTGCACTCTCATGTTAATTGCAGCATTATTCGTAGTAGCCAAGATATGAAAACAACCTAAGAGTCTGTCAAGAGATGAATGGATAAAGAAAATGTAGCATATATAGACAATGGATTATTCAGCTCTAAAAAAAGGAAATCTTGCCATTTGTCACAACATAGATAAGCCTGAGAACATTATGCTAAGTGAAATAAGTCAAACACAGAAAAACAAATCCTGCATGACATGATCTCACTTACATGTGGAATCTAAAACAAACAAACAAAAAATGTTGAACTCATAGTAACAGAGAGTGGAATGGTAGTTACTGGAGACTAAGGAGTTAGAAAAGGGGAGAAATGATCAAAGGATACAAATTTTCAGTTATAAAATGGTAAGTCCTGGAGACCTAATGTATAATATTGTGACTCTACTTAATAGTAGTATATTGTATACTTGAAATTTGCTAAGATCTCCAGTGTTTTCACTACAGACAAAAATGGTGACTGCATGAGGTGATGGATATGCTAATTAGCTTCTTTGTGGTAATCAGTTCACAGTGTATACATATATCAAAACATCATCTTGTATACCTTAAATATATTCAATTTTTATTTGGCAATCATTCTTCAGTAGAGCTGGGAAAAAAAAGATGTTAAATGAAGGAGGATGAAAAGAAAGAAAAAAAGACAGTTGCCTTCCCCCTTTATTTTCTTGATGATCTGGATTTTGATTTTGTTTCTATTGTGCCTGACAAAATACAGTTATCTGATGGTTCCTCAATTATGTTATTTTAATAAAGTAAATTAAATGTAAGTTTGATGGCTGTTTCTTCCTTTTTTTAAAGTAATACTGAACTCACAGCTTGAACTCTCCCATTTGTTCATCTCTCTTGAAGCAAGAACTCAAGCAGTGGGAAGTGGGCCCAAAGCCTCTCCAGGGGAATCAACCTAATAATCTAATTCAGTCTGTTCCTGTGCTCTCTGTCATCCTTCACTAAAAAGAGTTAACTGTAAGAGAGAGAGAGAGAGAGGGAGGGAGAGAGAGAGAGAGGCAAGCCATGAAAGAGACTCTTAACTCTAGAGAATATACTGCTAATTATCAGAGGGGAGATGGGTAGGGGAATGGGTGAAAGAGGGGATTGGGATGAAGGAGGACACTTGTGATGAGCACCGGGTGATGTATGGAAGTGTCGAATCACTTTATTGTACACCTGAAACTAATATTACACTGTATGTTAACTAACTGGAATTTAAATAAAAACTTTGAAAAATTAGAGTGCAAAAAGCAATCTAAACTCAGGTAAGAGTAGAACTTTGTCTACCCACACTTTGATAGTCTCACCTCAAATGGCTTGAGAAAATAAAACATACTCTGCAATTGTATTCAGTATACTTCCAAAGAAGAGTTCTGAAAAATATATTTTCTTTAATTTCTTATATTTTCATTGACATTTTAGGTTCCCTTTGTAACAGAGATACCTGTGGAGCACTTGCATGTCTAGCCTCAACTCAATCCAGCCCCAGATACAGAATACACATAAATAATATTCATATACTATATATATATATATATATATATATATATACATTATTTTTAGTCAGTCATAGGGCATACAATAATAAAATACACACACAAATATTTTTCTAGAAAAGTTTTAGTATTCTCAGCATTTACCAATTATTGAGTATTTTGGGGAGTCTTATGGATTTTTTTCTTTAATTTGAAATATGACTGATAAATAACATGGCCTTTCTATTGAGAATGCAGGAATGTTGTGTCATAGGCTGAAATTATTAATGTGCATAAGTACTCCTTTTCTCCTTCTCTTTGAGACACATGAGAATATTCTATTGTTTTCTCTATCTCTTGTAGTTGGGTGTGGCTATATGACTATTGTAGTCAGTGAGTTGTAGGCAGAGTGACATGTGTCACTTCAGGGTGTGAGCATTTAATTGTTTTTTTTCCCCACAGATTCCAGCTTACTGCTTGTGTATTAAATGTCCAGGGAGGAATTATATAGCAAAACAAGGTTTAAATTAATCAAGTTATTGTTTATTATACAAAAGCCTCCAGGATTGCTCCTCCTCTGTCATGGCAAGTAGGCGGGTATGAGTGAACTTGGAGCCCCTATCAGTCCAGGTGTCTAAATAACTACAATTAACAGAGTTCCCCTACCAACCTGACTGATAAATGCAGCATGTGCAAGAAATTAGTCTTTGTTGTTTCAGAATGAGATTTAAACAAACAAACAAACAAAAACAAGCAAAAGCAGTAAGAAAAGCAAAACAGAACTGAGGTTGAACTACCTAATACTTGTCCTTTAATAAAAAACATAAAAAATAAAAAGCTGTTAAAAAGTCCCTTTTCTAAGGGCACCTGAGTGGCTCAGCTGTTAAGTGTCTGTCTTTGGCTCAGGTCATGATTCCAGGGTCATGGGACTGAGTCCTGCATCAGGCTCCCTGCTGAAGAGAGAAGAAGCAGGGAGCCTGCTTCTCCCTTTGCCTCTGCTGCTCCCCTGCTTGTGACCTCTCTCCTTCTCTCTCTCTCTCTGTCAAATAAATAAAAAAATCTTTTTTTAAAAAAAGTCCTTTTTCTAGGTAGAGAGGAATCACCTGACTATAGAATATTCTTTTAAAAACCATTTTCTATAGCTGAAATAATTTCTCAATTAAATCAAAGTAGCTAAATGTTAGCAGAATTCTAGTTATTTCACACTGTCATAAAGTAATTCTCTATATACATTCAGCAAGCAATGGAAATTTGAAAGTTTTCTCTTCACAGAAATGAGACACCACTATCATATCAAAAGAAAATGACCATAAAATGTTTTAGTCACAGGGTGCAATAATAGAAATATCACATATTTTGTTACAGCTCTTTTAACTACATCACACTGATTGAGAACTAAATTAAAATTATTTAATTGCATAACAAAATTCCTATTCAAGTAAGATGAGCCACCAAAATTCATATTAAGTTTTACCTAGGTCATTTATTATATACTTTTATTTTCCTTGGTAAGTTATTCTTGTTTGTGCTAAATTGAATTTTAAAGAAATTTTAGGGTTTATTCTTCTTCCTTAATGTATATCATATACATTAGTGTGGTTTAAAAATCAAACTTGAACTACTGTTGAATATGAGCAATTATTTTTTCTGTCTCATACCACCTCCTTTCTGTCTATTCTATCTCTGTACTTCAGAAACTCTAGAATTCATCTACTTGGAACACTCCACCAACCCCTGCATCCTTCATTTTCAAATAGCCAGGGAAAATTAGTAAAGACTCAAGGAAAAATAAAAAAGTGAGTGACTAATACAAATTCTTCTTTATGTACAGTTCACTCCAAAATGTTGTCATTATAAATTAAGAAGTTAAAATAATATGACACTTTAACCTCTAAGTCAATCAATTTGAAAGAATACTGGAAACACTGTTTTGAGGAGATTGACTGAAATCAAACCTTTCGCCCTAGTATAAAAATAATTATTAAATGGTTTTAGGTTCCAGAGCAATAGTTATCTATGTACAAATTATCAGTAGCTGATTGGCTCCAATTAGTCCTTCAGACATCTAAGAAAGACAAAAAAAGACATAAAAAGCTCTTGCTCATTTGCATATTCATAATACCTCAGTGAATCACCAGGACTGGCACTGATGCTGCCTGAATATTAATGCAGACCCAACAGCTGAGCTGAAGGGCAAAGCAATATATAGAAACAAATTGCAATTTCCCTCTGGATTTCACAATTTAACTTAATGGTGGACAGATTTTTAAACCATTTATTATTATTATTATTATTTCACCTATTATCACAAGATTCCTCCCTGTTTTTTAGAGCATCTAATCAGATCGGTGCAGGATTACAATACATCTTTTATTTGTCTTTTAAACCAGATTTGATCAGCAGTCTTCTTTTATATCAAAACCCACAAACTATTCCAGTTTACATGCTAAATATCTACCCAGAAAGGGGAATCCAAGTTGTACCCTGCATTCGCCTGAAGGACATTCTATTTTTATATGCTTTTAAAAGCTTTAAATTTGTGGGCAGTTAAAAGTTCAGATAGTTAAGCACCTCTGCCTTCAAAATTTTCTCCCTACCCTGCCCTTTAATTTCTTGTCAAAACCTCTGTCTCCTGACCCCACCCTCTGTCCCTGCTCAAATGGATATTTCTGCCTTGACTTCTGCAGAGAGCCACAGATTGAGGCTTCCGGAAGAAATGCTCCAATTCATTCCATGAGATGCAGCAGAATATTTGTGGAAGAATATGTAGGAGGGAGATATGTATTTGAAGTTTGCATGTGTGATGTATTTGTAGCATCGCCATTACATTTATATATCTGTGATCACAAGATTGTTTATTATAGGACTCTATTTTCCTTGGAGAAGTGGCAGATTAGACAAAACTCTCCCCAGCATTTGCATTTCCTTTTCCTGAAGAAGGTGCTGTCTGCCAACAGCAGTTTCAGAAAACAAACTGGAGTAGATAAAACAGTATTTCTTTAAAAACAACCTTAGGTTTGGAAAACAGAGTTCTGTACCTTACTGATTATCATACTGCTTTGCCTTATTTATTTTTATTGGGCTTTATTTCAAATGATAGTAAACGATAATCACAGCAATAGCTAATCTTTATTGATCATACACTGTATCAGTCAATTCTTGCATAACAAACTACCTCTAAAATCAGTGGCTTAAAGTAGTAAACTATTATTGCTCATGTGTCTATGGGTTGTCTGGGGTTTGGCTGATCTGGGGAGGTTAGGCTCAGCGTGTATTTCCATTTCATGCTGTGGGTCTGTGAGTTGGCTGGAGTGACTATCTTAATCCACATTAGAGCTAATCAGGTAATACTCTATGCATGGGTTGGTAGACGCAAAAGGGTACAAGCAGAACATCTGAGGCTTCAAAGCTTACACTAAGCACTCACCTCCTCTTTATTCTTTTGGTCAAATTGAAGGGTCAGGAAGATACGCATTTTTTTCTTTAGTGGGGGAGACTGAAAACTCATACAACAGAAGGAGGGTGAAAAATTTGAGCCATCTACTACCCACACAATGGGCCATGCTCCTTTGTTAGCATGTCACATAATCATCTCCTCTAGTTTTCAGAGAAGTCCCATGTGTTATTATCATTTTACAAATAAGAAATTGAGGTTCAGAATGATTAAGTAACTTGTATAGGACCATACTGCCAGCAAATGATAAAGCAATGATTGACATCTAAGCAGATCTTAAACACTATGGAATTTTCTCAAATGTTCCATTCTACCTGATTTCAAAAAAATTTTCTATATTTAGTGTAAAGATTAAAAAGATATGGGATATATCATTCAGCCATCATTATAATGATAATGACTAAGGATAGAACATAACAAAAATTCTGCTGGGATAATACTATTCATTTCTACATCAACCTCAAAATTCATTTATACATGAGACAGAATAAAGATAATATCCTCAGCAGGGAAGAACCACAGGCAAATTAATAAATTAAATTTCCATTTATAGTTCTTCTGTGATCAATAATTATTCCTTATAACAAGAAAGATCCTCTTCTTTGACAATAAACACCACATATAACTAGTTCTATTTTATTAAAAATGTGTACCACACAAATATAGTTCTGTAGATGCAAATACCATTAATCAAAAGACACAAATAGCTATAATAACCATAGAGCTTTAGTGACTGGAAGTTAACTGTTTCAGTGCCAGCAGAAATGTAAGTACACTCCTAATTAAAGTATTTCCTAATTGCCTTCTTGGCAATCAATAACGATGTGATCTTAGAATATGTCTGTATTTGCACTGGGTTCTTGATTTTGCAAATTTTTGGTTTTTATTTAAAAACAGTTGTTTTCAGAAACCTGAAGAAGTTTAGTTGAATAAAAAAAAAGTAAGTGTGTCTCATAGGACTTAGTGATAATTCTATATTGTCTGCCTACTATTCCTCATTGTATAAAGTTTGGTATAGTAAATACCACAAATTATTAACATTCCAGAACAAACATAAAAACAACATGGCAAAATTAAATAAGACAGACTCTCACATAAATCCAACCTTCACGTGACAAGATTACTACCCAAGCTTAAGTCATGCACAGAGAAAAGATGGATTTTATTTGGGAGCAAGATCAGCATTCGTAGAAATGGGAATACTAAAATGTTGAAATGAAAGCCTATGTGTAATATGTGAAATAATACATAGACTCCTTGTCTTAGACAGTATTATGTTTTTCAAGATTAATAGTTGTACTGAATCTCACACTTGGTCACTTCCCTTACTTCACACCAAAAACATTTCAGCATTTCATTAAATGCAGACTGGTAGCTAGGAAGCTGAGAGCATTTCTGTGTGCTTGTTCTGCTGAAGAAAGCATATGGTATGTAATAAATACTCAATAATTATTTCTGAAGAATGCTGTATTAGGAGCTTGTACACCACTAGACTCAAACAGAACTGAGTTCTTAATAGTTGAATGACCTCGGTCAAGTTATTTAATATTACAAAGCCTTGTTTTGTTTTGTTTTTATCCATAGAAATGGTGACACAATCTACATATATCACAAAGTTGTTTCAAGGAGGAAATTAAAACATTTATTTACAACCAAATTTCCCCAACCTTCATTAACTTAGGATGACTTAAAATGGAATCACACTATTAACTCAGAATGTAATAATTCTGGTCCCCACCTGCTGAGGCAGAACTCCAGTCCCTTCCCCCTAAATCTCTCCCTGTTATATTTGAATGCCCCTCAAAGGTGCTCATGAGAGACCCTTTCCCATTTCTCCACCTCAAACACTTTCACTGATGCTCATGGCCTGTAACAGCACTTGAGGATCACTCTCTCCCAGCTGGCTGAAGCTGCCACTTAACTCTTAGGAAAATGCTAATATCAAATCCTATGCTGCTATTTCTTGTTCTGATGTTGCAGCCTCTCTGAGTACCCAAAGGACACTGCGTTCTTTGGGGTCCTCATTGAATTGAAGCTTCTATGTAATCAATGCACAAGTAGAAGGATCATCCTTGCCCGTCAGCCTGCAGCCTCTCTTTCTCTAAAGCTCAGTTACAAATCAAGTTGCTGAGCTAGGGAAAGTCTATATCTGAGACAGAAATTGTGCTATTATATATCTCTGGTCAGGTGAATTAATTCTCTCTCTCTCTCTCTCTCTCTCTCACACACACACACACACACACCCCATCTCCTAATCTCCCTAAGTTTCCCTCCTCTAGGTTGGATCTTAGTACATATGAGAAGAGGAAATTCACTTGTATCTTGCTGTCAGTCACAGTTCTTTGGAATGGACTATGTGGAGAAAATAAGATAATAAGATACCTGTACCAGGGGTTTGCATACCTGGTGCCTTGTGGCTCACTGTTAATATGGGCCCCATCACCTAGAATGGCTCCTTTAAGATTTTTCTGAATCTAGGCCCTTAAAATCATCCCCAAATATCACTATTTGGTCTGGGATCAGTTGCTGGCATCACTAATTTCTCAAAGTTCCCAAGAAACTCTTAATGTGTAGCTCAGGGTTAAGAATCACTGGTTGAGAGAATCTGATAAAAACCCATTTTATCACATAAAATGTGTATGTGCTTTTGTTTATAATTTTAGTAAAATGTCAAGTGTCTGTGAACACCCTGAAATCTAGTTTAAGGATAATTGACTTAGAGCCAGTAAATTTGGTTGTTTCTCCAGAAGAGGGAGTAGCCATGGTGGGCAGGCTGCTAGAAGAGCTACTAACAAGGGTTTGTCTTAGAATTAAACAATAATCAGCTTTATCTAATATAGTGGACTTTTTCAATGTATCTCTGTTTCCCCAATGTTCATGGTATTATGTGGTGTTCTTGTGATTAATAAATGCTTGTTGATTTAATGTTATTAAAGTTCATGTTACCACCAAAATTAAGAAGAATATTTAGATATGATAAATCAGAATGAGAATCATAAAGAGAAATTTGTAAGTACCACACTTTGGGAAAGTAGAAAGTTTCACTGACTGGTCAATTAATACTGAAAAAAAATCTGTCCTAGGTTTAGAGAAATATTAATAACCATTTCTCATACAATAGAGGAAAATATCAGTGAGAAATATTTCACCGATTTTGTGGCAAGAGGGTCAGAGAAATACTAGGAAGGTTTTGAGTAAATAACCACTTCCTGGGATGTCTGGAAACATACATGAGACTCAGTTTTTATTACACTGTAATAAAATCAGCAAGAGTGTTTTCTAGCTAAGACAATGTGGGGAAATTAAATTGCATTTAAGACCAGTCATGGAAATGTTTTAATTATACCAGAAATAGAATGAGTGTTTTCAAATTCTGACAACTCCAAAATCAAGCACCAGACATATTTAGGATGTGAATATTTGCCTCTGGAGGAAGCAGATTTATAAACAATTTTATAAAGAAACCTATGGAGGAATATGAAATAAAACAGCCTTTATAAAATATCAAAACATAAAAAGACTAGTCTATTGTCAAGAATGGATATAGGCATATGCAATGAAATATGGATAATTTTTCAATTTTCTATCAATATTACTATCTCAGGGTAACCACTCTGAATACACACACACACACACACACAGTTTGACATTTTCTACACACTTTCACACACATACCTTTTCTTTCAATATGAGATAATGTCCATTTTAATTTGTTATTTTTCATTTGATGTATTATTTATATCTTTCATTGCTATTAAATATGTTCTACGATATCATCTTAAAGGCAGCATACTGACATGTAGTTGTAGCATTGTCTCATTATCAAACCAACACTGGAGTGAATATTCTTGTACATGGATCTTTGTGCACACATTTGTTACCTAGGAAAATTCCTAGATGTGGAAAGGCTGGTTCAGAACAAACAATTTAAACTGCCAATTCAAAACACTTGTGATATTGTGCTCCTATCTTACAACATGGTTATATGAATTTATAATCTCTCTGAACTGTATACAAGTTTAAAGAGACATTACCCCTAACACTGTATTACAGAGAAAAATGGAAGAAAAATTGATCTGATGCATAGAATTTCAAGTGTCCCTCTCGTGTGCTTCCTTATTTGCTTATAATGATCTGAGGCTTCAGATTGGCAAGGATGTATTTTCAGTAACAATTGCATTTTTATTTGCCCTTTACCTCCAATTAGAGTCTGAGTTGTTGTGGGTAGAGACAATAGTTTGTTTACTATTGCATTCCCAATATAAAATCTACATTCTTAAAAATACCTACATTCTTCATGTTATAGGCATTTAAATATTTGTTTAATAAATAATAACAAATATCATATGTAAATAATTGTGATCACCCCAACCTTTAGGACTTAGAATAGGAAAAATCATTGCTGATAATGGCAATCTATCAATATGTCACAGTGGTATCCCACAAGGTGATAGTAATGCAATTAAAGCAAATATAACAACAAGAACAATAAAATTCACTAAAGGTAGGGATTCTCAGGAAATACGTACTATTAAGAAAAAAATTTATGCATTATATGCTCAAAATAATTAAATAAGAAAAATGAGTGATATCCACTTTGATCAATAATTTTTATATTTTATTGTGATTTGACTCTACTGTCCTTTTAAAGAAATACTAAAATTGTGAAGTTTTACAAAATTATCCATTAAAATTTGCAATAAAAAATCTTCTCTTAAGGAGTATGCAACCTCTGTAGAGCCTCTAACATTTTAGACAATAAGAATAAGTATAGTTTTTATTTAATCAAGAGCATCAGAAAAAAATTGGAAGTTTTATTTTACAACTATTTTTTCTGGAAAGGCCAACACTGTACTTGAATTCATTTGGTTACTTTAAGAGACACTTACTACTTTATAAAATAGTATAAGAAGTCATCAAAACAAAGAGGCAACCCACGGAATGGGAGAAGATATTTGCAAATGACAGTACAGATAAAAGGTTGATATCCAGGATCTATAAAGAACTCCTCAAACTCAACACACACAAAACAGATAATCATATTAAAAAATGGGCAGAAGATATGAACAGACACTTCTCCAATGAAGACATACAAATGGCTACCAGACACATGAAAAAATGTTCATCATCACTAGCCATCAGGGAGATTCAAATCAAAACCACATTGAGATACCACCTTACACCAGTTAGAATGGCCAAAATTAGCAAGACAGGAAACAACGTGTGTTGGAGAGGATGTGGAGAAAGGGGAACCCTCTTACACTGTTGGTGGGAATGCAAACTGGTGCAGCCACTTTGGAGAACAGTGTGGAGATTCCTCAGGAAATTAAAAATAGAGCTTCCCTATGACCCTGCAATTGCACTGCTGGGTATTTACCCCAAAGATACAGATGTAGTGAAAAGAAGGGCCATCTGTACCCCAATGTTTATAGCAGCAATGGCCACGGTCGCCAAACTGTGGAAAGAACCAAGATGCCCTTCAACGGATGAATGGATAAGGAAGATGTGGTCCATATACACTATGGAGTATTATGCCTCCATCAGAAAGGACGAATACCCAACTTTTGTAGCAACATGGACAGGACTGGAAGAGATTATGCTGAGTGAAATAAGTCAAACAGAGAAAGTCAAGTATCATATGGTTTCACTTATTGGTGGAGCATATCAAATAATATAGAGGACAAGGGTAGATGGAGAGGAGAAGGGAGTTGAGGGAAATTGGAAGGGGAGGTGAACCATGAGAGACTATGGACTCTGAAAAACAACCTGAGGGTTTTGAAGGGGCGGGGTGGGAGGGTGGGGGAACCAGGTGGTGGGTATTAGGGAGGGCACAGATTGCATGGAGCACTGGGTGTGGTGAAAAAACAATGAATACTGTTACGCTGAAAATAAATAAAAAATTTAAAAAAAAAAAAAAAATAGTATAAGAAGTAGCTTCTTAACCTTACAAATAAACAGATTATATGATTTTAGGTCATATCTTCCCGGGTAACGGATACCATATTTTTGCTTGGATGGAAAATATTCTGCAGTGTAAAAGTGTCAAGATAGTATGAATAATTTAGATCTTTCTAACTCAGACAAACCTTACTGGTAACACCTCATATTTGTTTTTCAGTATTATTTTGTGGAATATGTTATGTAGGTAATTGAAAGATTATAATCTTTTTTGAATTCTGGTTTAAAAGATAATCTTGTTTTCTATGCTTCTATGATGTGAAGCAAAAATCCTATTCAGTTTGTAACAGACATAGTTGTTTTCAGCATGTACTACCTTTTATCTCTATAGTGTATTTATGCCTTAAATGAACACTATTTTAGAAAAAATATAAGTCCAGTGTTATTTCTTTTCATTGTAACGTATTGCATACACAAGAGATGAAAAGGGCTAATTGGTTTCAACCATAAACACTAACCTGTTCTCTACACCAGTGCTTCTCAAACTTTAATGTACATGTAAATCTACCGGAGAATCTTTTTAAAATGTAGATCCTGATTCAGTAAGTCTGGAGGAGGCGCAAGATTCTGAATTGCCCAGCAGTTTTCCTCATGATACTTCAGATGCTACTGGTCCAAAGGTTACACAAGGAGTAGCTAGTATCAGAGAAAGACAAATACCATATGATTTCACTCATATGTGGAATTTAAGAAACAAAATAAACAAGCAAAGGGGGGAAAATGCGAGAGAGAAAGAGAGAGAGAGAGAAATCCAGACACAGACTCTTAACTGTAGAGAACAAACTGATGGTGACTAGAGGGGAGGTGGGTGGGGGGATGGGGAAATAGATGGTGGGAACTAAGGAGGACACTTGTTTTGATGAGCACCAGGTGTCGTGTGGAAGCGATGAATTAGCATATTGTACATCTGAAACCAGTATAGCATTGTATGTTAACTAACTGGAATTAAAATAAAAACTTAAAAAAAAAAAAGGTCCATGATGGGGGAATGGGGAGGAGAGGTGTATTAAAGGAAAGATACAAGGCAACTAAAAAAAAAAATAATAATTGTAACTTTCCTTTGACAGGTATAGATATTGATCTGGGGATTTTTATTCTGTGAGTGGTTGCTTGTTTGTTTTGTTTTTAATTATTTTACTGTTACAAATAAGCTGGTAAACTACATCTAAATTAAGTTATAGATGAGGTTAAATGAGTGATTGTGTAAGCAAGCCATCTTTTTAAAAAACCTTGAAAAAAGAAACAAATAAATGAACTAAGCAAAAAGAGAAAACTATTATTAATTATAGGAAAAAGAGTGAGCCTAATAGTAATTTCAAAGATCTGTTTTATAATATCAAGGAGAGTCAGGCAGAGGACACAGTACTGGATAGCTTATGTGCAGCCGTGAGAGAGCAACGACAATATGGAAGTGGCAACGTTTAGTTCAACTTGAGCAAATCAAATTCTGACAGACTCAAATATTTTGCAAATAAGTAGTTGTTTGGGGTTACGTTTTTTTAAAATACTGAATAACAATGCAGTTTGAAAAGGAGGATATTTGCTTGTCAAAATACTTAAAAATTATTTTTATTCTTCTGTGAGCATTTTATGGTATGAAAAAGAATTCCCAGGAATTCTTTTCTTGGATAATCATTACAAATTTGTTAATTTATTAAGTTTCACCTCAAATATTCTGTTTGGTTATTTTACATATGAAAGATACAGACTTCTGTGGCATGAAGTAGTGCTCCAGAGTATAAAACTGAATTGATAGAAATCAAGATGTTTTTCCACTGAAAAAGAATGGAGTTCCAAGGTGTGTTATCAGTTTGCAGTAGTCTTTCTAGAAGCAGTAACTGTGGCTCTCAAAGCTTTCAAGATAAAGAAGTGGTTCCAATTGCTAAGGCATCTTCCCACGCAGAGTAAAACGTCCTCATCCCTGCAACCAGTCATTGCATTTTTACCAATATAAAAATCACAAGATTACTGGACATGCGGGGAAAAAAATCTTTATTCATCTTTATTCAGGAAAAATAGCCTCCAGGAAATACTATCATGAGGAAAACAAAACAAAACAACTGTATCTTGGATATGTTCTGACAGCTAACATATTGTCAGCCTGTAGGATGCAACCTGTTCTTAGTTTGGTCTCCCAAAAGCAGACCCCAAGATCGGAATCTGCATGAAAGTGGTTTATTAGGAAGTCTTTTCAGTGGAAAAACAAGCACATGAATAAGGAAAAAAAAATGGTAAGTGAATAGAAACAAATGGGACAGGGAAAAATAAAAGACAAAAAGAAAGTATCAAGAAGAAATATATCAAAGTCCCAAAGAGCTGAATTAGTGTCAAAGTTACTGTCCTTGGGACACACTGTAGATCACACCTCTAGTTGTCTCAACCAGAGAGCAAAAAAGCTCGAGTATTTATACCCCTCTGACTAGCTGACCAGCCTTCAGTAGTTAAGGACTATGCCTTGGGGATCATAAATTACCAGGAACTTCCGGCTCTCTCTGTTCAGGCAAAGCAGTTCTGCGGCCAGAGGGGAGTTTCCAGACAACAAAGGTGTGGGTGGACAGGAGCGAAAGCTCACCAGGAAGCCATGTGCACACAAATAGTAAAAGGGGCAGATAGCACGCGAACAGAACACAGAATAGTCTTCCCTTTCCAATTATTCAAAATAAAACCATAAGATAAATGTTTATTTTAAAAAAATAATATTTGTGTTGCCTCAGTCTATCAAAAGAAGGTGATGCTGTTAAATAAAAAAGGGAAAATATACACATGTGCCAAATTAGTAAGAGGAACCATTTGTAGTTACTGTTTAACATAATTTTGCTTATCTACAGAGTTTTCTAGTAACAAGTAATCCTTGGTCTTGGACCTTCCCGTCCAAAAAGTTATTGGTGTCTCCGTGTAGGACTCTCTTTCAATGATGAGCTTCATTCAGAGCACTTTACTGTTTTTTGTTTTTTTTTTTTCTTGGAGAATGATTATTCAATGACCCAGGGTTGCTTAGTCTAAGTCACCTAACCAATATCTCTAAAAAATAAACCGAGAAGCAAGTTTCTCCCTCAATTCCATAACTCTTCCATCTCTGTTTCATAATGGTTTTCAAAATTTTGTTTGGCTTGTTGCTGCCATGCTTCCTGAATTTTGTTTTGTTTGTTTGTCTAATGCTTCTTAACATCTTTCCTAATGTCTTAGACTGTTTCTAAATTGCTTGTTTTAGTCAGGACTTCGATTGCAAGGAACAAACACATGACTGAAACATGCTTATGCCCAAGTGATATTTATTGGCCAGACAATTTGAGGAAGGTGGAGATTGAGCTGGCCTGAAAGCATTAGAATTAGTAGGTGAAATGCCAATGGACTTCACCTCCATCTCTTATCCCTGGCAATCTACATCTGCTAGATTATCCTCTCAACACAGTATCTCCACTTGAAGCAGGATGTTGCTGTAGGTTCTTCTGAGCTTACAGTCTGCTATTGTTGTGAATGGTGCTGAAAGGATTACTTTCTTTTTTGCAGCACCAGTTTGAAGAATATCAGAGAAGGAATCTACATCCCCAGCTTGGATCATGTGTCCATCCTTTAGATCAAATACACTGGGAAGACAGAGGTGTGAGGTTCTGGAATTGAGTCCTGCATCAGGCTCCTTCTATGCAATGAGTCTGCCTCTTCCTCGCCTCTCCCCCTGCTTGTGCTCTCTCTCACTCTCTGACAAATAAATAAATAAATAAAATCTTTAAAAAAGGGGGGGAGCACCTGGGTGGCTCAGTGGGTTAAAGCCTCTGCCTTTGGCTCAGGTCATGATCTCAGCGTCCTGGGATCGAACCCCGCATCGGGCTCTCTGCTCAGCAGGGAGCCTGCTTCCTCTCTCTCTGTCTGCCTCTCTGCCTACTTGTGTTCTCTGTCAAATGAATAAATAAAAATCTTAAAAAAAAAGAATCTGTTTCTAAACATTATAGTGAACATTTTTATTTAACTGGCATCTATTCAAGCTTCCTTTGATTATAGCTTCTCATTCTCAGCCGGTGAGAGCCTACTTTCAAAGGTACCCACACCGAGGAAGGAGAACCAAGGGATTACAAGAGGAAGTCCAAGGCCCAGAGATATTTCCAAATCCTTGAAAAGCCATACTTGGTCTTTGCATATTCTTGAGACTATGCATTTCTATTTGCTAAAGCCAATTTTGGCTGTTTTCTATTACTTTCAACTGAAATAATTCTGAGATACACAATTACTCAGTAGTGTTATGTATTTTAGGGAACATCATTTTCAAATGTCATTAAGCGAGTTCGCTGAAACCTCAAAATTTGTCAATTTTTAGAACAACGAACACAGAATGAGGCAGTGAATTTTACATGCTATACTAAAAGAAGATTAGGGAGCTCATAAACTATCTATCTTAACACAGGACTAAAATGTTCAGAATGAAAGTAACTCCCTAAGGGAACACAAAGTTACGTATACCAGGTTAGAAACTGACAAGACCTAGAGAAAAGCATGTTGAAATATTACATCAAAATAACTTCAACATGCATAAAGATTCCATATCACATAGAGTGTTTGTTTTTGCTTGAATTGCTGTAAAATAATCTGTTATTATTAGTGCAGAAACATTCTTTGAAAGCTCTAAATGTGTATAGGTTAGCTTATCAAAGGTAGTCATGAAACTGAAGTAATGCAAACCACGGGGCCTGGGTTACTTGGGCAATCGCTTTTAAAGAATGCCTTTGCTAGGGTTTCTAGCCTATCCTAATTAATTATTCAGTGACATTTACGTCATTTTACCTGATTTGAAATCAGTTAAAACACAACACCTGGGGTGCCTGGGTGGCTCAGTGGGTTAAAGCCTCTGCCTTCGGCTCAGGTCATGATCTCAGGGTCCTGGTATTGAGCCCCGCATCGGGCTCTCTGCTCAGCAGGGAGCATGCTTCCCTTCCTCTCTCTCTCTCTGCCTGCCTCTCTGCCTACTTGTGATCTCTGTTAAATAAATAAAATCTTTAAGAAAAAAAAAACACAACACCTGCCAAGAAGATGAAGAACAGTATATTTTCTCAAAGACTCCCAACATTATGTTGAAGCCATTTCATTAGGTCTCAGACTTTCATTTTTAAGAAACTACAAATTCAAGTTTTCACAGCTGGTGCTTATTTGTTGCTTCACAGAGAGGGTAGAGTATTGCAACGCATTTCCACAGGGGAGCCTAGGAAGTATAAATGGATTGAGTACTACCACCAGTTGATGACTTTGAGAAAATGGCCTTCTCCTATCACAGGAATAAACACGGTTGGCAAAAAGGTACTTCTGACTAATGAAGTCTGAAGACTTGAGGCCAAGACAATTACAGGGTAAACCAATCTTTCTTTCTTTTTCTTTCTTTCTTGTTTATTTTTTATTTATTTTTCTGAGATAGAGAGTGCAGAGGGAGAGGCAGAAGGAGAGGGAGAGAATCTCAAGCAGACTCCATGCTGAGCACAGAGCCCAAGGTGGGGTTCGACCCCAAGACCTGAGATCATGACCTGAGCCGAAATCAAGAGTTGGACACTCGGCACACCTGGGTGGCTCAGTCCTTAAGTGTCTGCTTTTGGCTCAGGTCACGATCCCAGGATCCTAGGACCAAGACCCACATCGGGCTCCCAGCTCAGCAAGAAGCCTGTTTCTCCCTCTCTCACTTCCCCTGCTTATGTTCCCTCTCTTGCTGTATCTTTCTCTGTCAAATAAATAAATAAAATCTTAAAAAAAAAGAGTTGGACACTCAGCCAACTGAGTCACCCAGGCGTCCCCAGGGTAAACCTTTACATTTGATAAATAAAATCCCTCAGTTTCAGATAAAGTGTAATTCAGGGTTATTTCCTTAAAATCTCTCAAGTTTTTCACGAGTCAAATTTGGATTTTAAGTTGGAGTGATAAGGAAAAAAGTCTGTGCATATTATTTGAATTAGTTACAAAGCTAGCAACTGCTTTTACACTCTTTTAGATTGAGGAGAGTTGAAACTTCTGCTCGGGGTATCTTGACTTAAATATACAATTGAGGCCTATCAAGAGTTCCTGAAAGCCCCTGAGAAGCTTTGGGTAACTTTATCCCCTCCCCATGCCACCATAGATGCATACTCACATACATACAGATGCCATTCCTCAAGCAACACAGCTAGGCAGTATTCTTATACACATCAGTTATATTTATAGAACTATAATTTATTTTCTTGCCAAGTTCTAAAGAATCCAAAGATCAACCTGAGCTTCAGATCAGTAAATATAATAACTATGACAGTAGTAATAACAACAATATTTACTTTTACTGAATCCTTTCCATATGCCAAAGACTGCTGAACGACTCTATATGTATTACATCATTACTATATGTCAAGTATTTTTCTAAATGCATCACATGTAATTAGCCCTTCAAGAAATATAATATTCTATTTGTATTCCTGTTTTTTAGATAAGGCAGCTGAGGCATACTGTTTAAATGTCCTGCTGAGGATTGTACAACTTGAAAGTAGAAGACTTTAAATATCACCCCACACCCTGAGTTATCCATCTTAACTCACAAATTCCAAATACTTCCAAGTATGGATGCTTGTTAGAATCAAACTAGTTATTTATTTATGGAATCAGTCTAGCAGAGTACTTAAAAGTATGGACTTTGAGTCAGACATACTTTTCCACTTACTATATTGAGTGCCATTCAACAAGTTAACTTCTCTTTGCCTTGGTTTAATAATTTAATTTTCTATAATACTGGAATAAAATGAATTATTATGTAAGAGATTAATTAAAGAATATCTATATGTATGTGTTTGTATGTCTGTGTGTGCTTGCGTAACATCACATTTCTAAGCATCTATTTTTTTCAACAGATGATATTGATTTCATGTATTATGTCCTTTCTGCCAATTTCCAGGAAGAACATAAGTCACGTTAGTTAAAAATAATAATTATATCAGCTTTCTCTGCTGAAGCAAAATTAGAAAGAATGTAATCCTAGAAAACCAGGTTCTCAGATAGGGAATTGAAGCTAGAGAAATAGAATGTATCACCTCTGCCAAAGGAAAGATAAAGACCTAGCAGGAGCACCTCCAAAGAACCTATAAAAAATGCACATTTTTCTTTTTCACATTCAGGCTGAGGCAGCATGCAGCTGTTGTACAATAATGCCCATCAGGAAAGACCTTTCTTATTTCCCTTATTGTTCATCTCTACCAATGCTTTGACATTGGCAGCATTTAAAGGAATCCAAGTAGGAGTACAAATGTTAGGATGTAGAAAGGTGCAAGAAGATTTATCTACAAATTGAGATGAAAGAGTTAAATAATATTTTGGACTGGATGCTTTCAATTGCAAAATTAAGGCTTTGTTTTTTACTTGGAGTAACAACAGAACTTTATGCCTCTGAAAAGCTGAGAAATCAAGGAACCTGCCCTTTTTAACATCCTGTGGTAAGAGGACCACCTGCACTGAGCAGGTTTATAGGTACTAAAGAAGACAAATACCAAATTACTTTTATGAATATTTCATGTGCTTCTCTCCTGTTCCAAATACTATTTTTTGCCACTTAAGTTCTCAAAATGTAAAATGTAGGATCTTGATCTGTAAAAGAATAACATTTTAGTCAATGTAATGGATTTAGAAGATGTAGAAGACTTGGACTATCCAAAACACCCTCCAAAATCCTCTTATGTAAACTTTGCAAGAGGAAAAAGTCCCCCATCTCTTCGCAAAGGACACTAATAAGTCCCTTTTTATCCCTTATTGTTACTTGCCTGGGTATTAATATCCATATTCAACATGGCCTGCAGGGGATGAAGAGAGAGACAGTGAAGTTGAGAGTAAAAATAAAGAAGCATTCAAACAAAAATATTTTAGGGTGTTTGTTAAGAACATCAATAATCTGATAAATAATCATGGGACTCAACTGTGAAAATGCTAGACCAAGGAAGGTATAATATATCTTTAGATCAGACTGATTATTTTACATTTATTAATTAAGTAGAGGTTTGCATCCAATGTGTTAGTTGGCAGATGGCTGAAGCTTTAATAGTTTTCTCAGTGACTAATGCAATTGGATGCAATTATGTTAAACATCTTAAATGACACTGACATAGTAGAGACAGCGATCAGATTATTTGAGGAATAGGAATGCTATGTGGTATTCATACCATGTGACCCACATATCCATTCTCAAACTCAAAGAGGCTTGCTTCACCAAGGTATTGAGGAAGATACAGATGAAGACAACACACAAATATTTAAAGAGTGCTTTATTGGCTTTAGGCCAGGATGCTGGGAGAATGAAATGCAATTTTATTGGCTCCGGATCTCCATGGGATCAGAAGGTTGCAGAATGCAGTTAACCACAAGAAAAAAAGTGGACATCATTAACACAACAGGCAGCAAAGAAAGTATGATAATCACCTTTCAAAGGATGCCCTGACTTGCAAAGATCTCTAGTTATGCCTAATTAGCTACAAAATACCTTAAGTTTGCCTTAATTTGCATAATCAAATGTAGAGCAAAATGAAACAAAACTTCAGTCTTGCCTTAAGACAACGTAAAAGAGAGTCACAGTTTATCACCCTATTTCCATCTTTGAGTCAGTTCGCAAGCCCAGAGAAGCATGGGATACCACTGAAGACTCTCCTATAACACCAAGAGTACTATGTATCTCTACCCAGGTTTCCCAAAGTGACTTGTACTGATTTACCTGAGTCATTAGGTGCTAAGAAAGTGAAATCCAAATATTTCAGGTACACTTGTAGAAGATATTGATTAAAACTTATTTTTGAAGACAAAAATGTCACTGTGCTCTGGAGTAAGAAACTTCAGTGCTCAGATTTCAAAGGAAGTTTTAAATCTATGTGGTTTGATATAGCAGTATATAAGTATCTGTGCACATCTGCATATATACATAAATGGACAACTACTTATAAAATAGTATGATCTTAACATCAATGCTTTGTTAGCTTAGGAAGTCTCAAGCAGAATCCTTTGAATCTCCTGGTTCCTGCTAAAATAGTGAATATAACATCCCCAGGGGAATGGCAGAGGTTAGAACCACCATGAATGAATCAAAAGAAGCAAAACTGGTAATTGTCAGCACATATTGTTTCTTCAGTTTGGTCAGCACAAAATGTTTATAGACTTGGAGAAGGATAATAGATTAACATGACCTTAATGAGGCAATGACTCCAAATGACTTCTGTTGCAAACGTGTTTTCTTAACTAGAGAAAAGCAGTGCAGTTTTTGGCATTCAGCACTCATCTATTGATTTTGTGAATGCATTTTTCTCCATTGCAACAAATTGAGACAATGAGAAATAGTTTGCATTCATCCTGGGACAAGTTTATCTACACTCTCTCTCTTTCCCAGCTCTCCAGTAGACTTTTTTTCACTCCTTGTGTTAATTTCCTGCCTAAACAAAATGCTTTAACTCTTCCTCTATGGAAAAACAAAAGAGTCAGCCAACTACTCTACAAAAGAAAGGTGACAAAGTTTATGGAGTTTTCTTAAAGAGGGGTAGAAACACAGCTATGGATAAGGGCATGCTTTTGGCTAATTTTAAAGGCTCTGTAGAACTTGGAATCATGGTGTTCAGCTCAGCAAATATGACCGATCCCTAAATGCACTATATATTGGGGATGTCAACATGGATAAGGCAATGCCAGACCTTTGCCTGGGAAAGGAGCTTCAATTCTGATGAGGGACACAGAGATATAACTCAATTCATTCCTTGATCCCTCAAGTACTAAGTGTCTACTCTGTGCCAGGAACTATGCTATCTGTTAGATATATAAAGGTTTGAAAAAGGAGACATGGTGAGACTTATTTTCTAAGCAGTTAGATTTTTTTTTTAAGATTTTATTTATTTGACAGACAGAGATCACAAGCAGGCAGAGAGGCAGGCAAAGAGAGAGAGAGGAAGAAGCAGGCTCCCTGCTGAGCAGAGAACCGGATGTGGGGCTCGATCCCAAGACCCTGGGATCATGACCTGAGCTGAAAGCAGAGGCTTTTTAACCCACTGAGCCACCCAGGCGCCCCTGAGTAGATAGATTTTAATAAACAACCCAAACAAATAAAATTTGGAAATATTTCTTTGAGAAGTTGTTAGGAAAAAGAGAAATGTATTGGTGAGATCCTATGAAAAGAAGTTTAACCTAATCTTAGAGAAGAAGGATAGCTTCCATGTGGTGATGATAACAAATGGGGGGTTTCTAATTAGAGCGAATATCATTTACCATGTCCCTGTTCTAGTAGATGATTCATTAAAAATCCAAGTACCTTCACCCTGATGGAAGTTGGGAGAAAGAGGCAGGCTTTATGTGGGGGGAAGCTTAGGAAGTAGAGGTCAGATGATTCAGGGCCTTGCCAGCCATATTAAGAATTGTGTTCTTTATCCTAGAAATGCTAAACTGTTGAATATTTTTCAGCAGGTGGGTAACATGATTGTACCTAAACTTTCTGACCATACTGTGGAGCAGTATTTGAAAGGAGGTAAGAATGGATGCAGGTAAACCAATTGGGAGGCTATTCCAATAATAAAAATAACAACGAGAGGGGCGCCTGGTGGCTCAGTGGATTAAGCCTCTGTCTTCGGCTCAGGTCATGATGGGGCTCTCTGCTCAGCAGGGAGCCTGCTTCCCTGTCTCTCTCTCTGCCTGCCTCTCTGCCTACTTGTGATTTCTGTCTGTCAAATAAATATAAAAATTTTAAAAAATAAAAAATAAAAACAACAATGAGAATTCTGTGTACAGAAATAGTAATAAGAATAGAAAAAATTAGTGGATTTAAGGATTATATCAGAGTTAAAACTGACAAGACCATGATATGAAAGGTGAAGAAGAGGGTTATATCAAAGGTGACTTCTTACTTCCTGGTTTATATACCTGCCTGGTTGGCAGTGCTATTCTCCAAGGAAATTCCTGTGAAGGACCGTATTTTTGAGAAAAGACAAAACATTTTATTTTATTTTTAAGAGTCTACGTTACATTCAAATATAGAGGAAATTATATCAAAAGTTTATGTTATGGAGTTTCCTCAAAAAATTAAATATGGAATTCCCATGTGATCCAGTAATTCCACTTCTGGGTATATACCTAAAAGAACTGAAAGCAGAGACTTTGAACAAATATTTATATACCAATGTTCATAGTAACATTTTTCAAAATAGCCAAAAGGTGGAAACAATACAAATGTCCATTGATGGATGAATTGATAAACAAAATGTGTTATATATACATATAGAATATTAGAATATTAGTCAGCTTAAAAAATGATTAAAATTCTGATACACGCCACAAAATGGATGAACATTGAAAACACAATGCCAAGTTAAATAAGACAGTTACAGAAGTACAAATATTGTGGGATTCCTGTTATATGAAATACACAAAATGGGAGAATTCACGAAGGCAGAAAGTAGTGGTTTTGGTGGTTTCCAGGGGCAGGAAGGAGAAGGTAATATAGAGTTATTGTTTAAAAGGTGTGGAGTTTCAGTTTAGGAAGATGAAAAAAATCTGGAGATGGGCAGTGGTGATGGCTACACAATAATGTGAATGCATTTAATGCTACTGGACTCTACACTTTAAAATAGTTAAAACAGTAAACTTTGTTATGTCTATTTTGTCACAACCAAAAAAAAATATGTATCTGGATCTAGAGCTTCAAGTTCTAGGCTAGAGGTATAAATGAAGGAGTCACTGAGGCATCTATGATAACTGAAGCCACGTAACATTGCCTGGTTTGAATGTAAGATGGAAAGAAAAGAGAGTATATAAGCAAACCTGATGAGCTCATATATTAATTATACACAGAGAAGGATGGTCTTCAAAAGGGACAGAGAAGGGATAACTAGAAATTTGAGAGGAAGACAAAAAGAAAATAGCAGAGAAGTTAAGGGGAGAGAATATTTCCAAGAGCAGTGATCAATATGTACTATTTGTGTCCTTCTTGGTGGAAGGATTCCATTTCTCACTTATCTTAAAAATTCCTCCTGAGGCTGTACTGCTATAAAGTAGTTCGGTTTTACTATAAGGCAGAGCTTTCTGTAATTCCAATTTGAGCTTTTTTTCTTCACTTAATTTGTCATAGGGAATTATCCATTCAGGCCACAGATGTGGTTTGAAGAAGTAAAAAGGAGAAATCATTCAGCAGGATTGAGGCACTCTGAATGTATGAGTGATCTGTTTATGAAAATGACTTACGCCTTAGAACTTGCTCAGCCTCAGTGCTGTACATAAATATTTTCACTTGGTATTTAAAAGCTTCCAAGTATACCAAACTTTACGGCTCAGTACAATAACTGTATTTGGTTAATGAGAGTGTGTTATGAGCACATATGAAGGCACATACAAGAGTTGTGTCGGCTTTATTCAATCATAAAGCAAAGTTCAATGATAAAGTTACAATGATAAAGCAGGTTCAGGATTCCAAACTCAATGACAACTCACCATGTGATTAAACTTGGCTTGTTACATGGCATACAGAGCAGGACAGAAGACAAGCCACACAACAAATAAGATAACAGAAGGGTGCAGGAAGTTAACAAACCAAATGCAAAGTCAGTCTGTGGGTGCACGGTGGAAATAAGGCCTCTGTCTGGTCCGGGTCAGCTCTCACACTTACTGCTTCTGATGTTTAAGCAGGGAAGGCTCTTGGTTCCGTTTGGAAATCCATCAGGCAGTTGCCTTTTTAAGTGGTCAGACATAGAGGGGTCAGGTCTGAAGAGTCTGACAGTTTGCTTCCCAAATCCTTCCCTTTTTAAAAGGGATGTAATCAGTTTTGGGTCTCTGAAAACCTCCTCTGGTTGTGCTGGTTATCAATTCTGGGGTGTCAGCTGATGATGGTCCCTGCACTATCTCCTAGCTGCAGCACCTTAACTGCTTTTGTCATTGATAGACACAGGCCCCTGTTGGACATAGGCTTCTGCTTGACATCAGAGACTCCATTTAGCTCTCTACATAGTGTCTAGGGTCAGATAATCCCATGGTTTAGTCTTTGTGAGCTGATCCATGTGAGCTGAGAGCTGAGAGGTTTTCAAGAAGAAAATAGTTCCAGGGTAAAACAGGAAAAACTCTGCTTCAAAAGGCTTAGATCTTCCTCCATGATTCTTCTTTCATAGTTTACAATAGGCTTCATTAAACATCCCCAACTGCCTCTAACAATTAAAACACCACAGCATATACTGTTTTTTTAAGAGCCAGTTGACAAAGTCACTTGTCCTGTACTTTGAACCAGCTAGAAAGTCCTTCTTTGCTCCAGGGCTCCACTAAAAATGGTGAGTTTTTGTTTTATCCAGTAGGAAGATTGAATGAAAACAACATGTGGTATATTTCTTAAATATCTCCAGAGATTGCCCAAGCATATTTAGTAGTAAGAAAATCCTTTTATTTTGTACCACATCACTGAGACTCCCCCCAAATTTTGTACCTTTATTTTATCCTTTATTTTGTATCACATCACTGAGATTCCCCCCAAATTTCCTAGGTAGTAAAAACCTATCCCTTTCAGTCTCCGGTGCCATACTCAGGCACCTAGAGCATTGTTTCCTTCCTTTTTCTTAGATCCTACTGCAAGAAGCCATCACTATAGAGGTTTATCATGACCTCCAGGAAGATGAGTTACTTGAGGTCCCTGTGGACTAAACACTGGCACAGAACTTAAGAGTGGACATATTTCTATGGCAAGATTATGAAAGTTTATTCCTGCTCTGCAGATCCCAAGATAATAAAACTGATCTACAATGCATGTGGTTGAGTTAGGAAAAATAAACTTCATAAAGCACCAATACCACTGTTGGCAGTCATGCAGGGTCTTGATAGTAGCAGTAAATTAAGCATAAGTAAGAAAGTTTATGAGAAAAACCAATAATAACACTCTATAAATCATGTCTCTCCTTTTGCACAGTTAGAGGTAAACAATAATGAAAAAATCTCGAAAATACTGGAAATTGTATTCAATTCTTGTGATTCTTAGTCTTTCTTTTCAACATTTTTTCCTACACATCAGAGGGTATCTATTCCCTTCTCTGTTTTTCTATCCATCTAATCCCTAGTGTTTAGTTCCTCTCTGAAACAGAAAAGTATCAAAATTCAAGCATTTAGAATAGTTGAACAATTGGCTAATTGATCTCCGAGCATTATCTCAGCCAAGAATGTGTGCTTTAATGCTTTCAATTGTAAAGTCTCATAATAGAGGAATATCAGACATTGCCAAGCAAGTGAAAATACATTTTGAGTTGTTAATACATTTAAAAAGTCTATATCTATGTAAATAAGCTTGATTTGGTTAGTTTCAGGTGACTGAATAGCTGCAATCAGGAGGTTAAATCTGCATTCTCATTGTTCACCTAAAAACACAACAGGGGGAGGTGAGGTCAGTAAAGCGTGGCTGGAGGAGAAGCAAGAGCTTCTCTGAGCCAAGTTCATACACAAAGATGGGGTCTTGTCTTCAGAGTCTATCATTTGGCTACTTCCGTTGTACTCAGGGCACTAGTTTTTGTATTCACCAGTGAATAAGGGAATCCTTTGTGTAAGTTTGATTGGGAGTGACATAGATGTCATAACGAAGGCAGAAATACGCGCGCACACACACACACTCCACAGGTCAGTTAGCAGAAGCAGTGAATCATTATAAACCTTGCAGTGAAGAATAGAAGGAGGATAGAGTGGTTGTAAAAAAGCAGAGGCAATAAGTAGGACTAGAGACAGAATAGTCCTGGCATAATGTTGTATCCCTAGATTGTGAGACACTGTCTCACTTCTCATCAATGGGGTGACAAGTCAACCAGATCGTTAGAATTGCACCATCCTAAATTGCATTCCTGTTCTTTGGGAGGTCTAGTCTAAAATTAAATGCCCTTAACTAAAGTAAACTGAAGACAAAAAAATTCCAGTACGTTGATTTCAGTCAGATCAATCCTTTATCACATAGCCTTTCACCATGTAAAATATATCAGTCCCTGGTAATTTATTTTATTAAAATAAGCTGTTTATTTACCTTACGTGATTGAGTTAAAATCCTATAATCATAGCTGAAATTGTTTATCAGTTCCTTGAACAATCATGCATGATCCACATTTTAAGCCTTTATTCTGAATCTTTCTTGAATTGTTTTGTTATTTTGCAGATAAGTGGTTTACCTTATCTTACAAAATAAATGCTCAGATTCCATATATTTTCTAACCTGAAATGCCCAGAGTCTACCCTTATATTACAAAAATTAATTTTACTAATTAACTAACACAGAACTCCAAAGAATTATTTCGTCATAGAATACCACAACAAAACCAAATCAAATTTTTTTTGTTTTAATTTTAAAATGAGATTTGCCAGACACTTAATAGTATTTTATTAAGCTCAAACTGCTGGTATGTGTAGTAAATGAATTCTAAGAATTGTCTCTGAATATAGGAATTTCTTACAAAAATAAGGAAGGGAAACACCAGTATTGAGAAAGATACACGAGAAAGCAGAATATAATAATTTACTTCAAGAATGTCCAATAAAAATGGATTATTGCTGTTTAGAGTGCCTTTTTTTATCTGAGATAAATTGCTTGAAAAAACTTTTCTGTCTTTATTTAATGAGTATACACCTCATATTTATCAGTAATTTAATTTGTATGGTAGAATTTTATTGTTTGTAGTTGTGGATAATAGAGACTAAGTTTCCATGTGACAGAAGATTATGGGTCATTGTGATTCGGGTCAATGGAAGTTCACAATGTTGAATAAAAATGACTATTTTTATATGTTGTTGAAGCTGCCACAAGTCTTCCCAGAGTCCTTTATTTAAAGGAAGAAGACTGTATTTCTCAAGAAAAAACTCCAGTAAAGTTTTATGTACTTTATACTGACTCTTTGTCTTCCTGACATATTTAATAGTTCCTGTTAAAGCCACAAGATATTGGATAAAAGACTCTGAGTTGGGCCACTGCTCCATTTGAATAACCTTTAAAAAGCTTCAGTCTTCACAAACTGGCAGCCATTACAACGAGACCTATCTCACATGTAACATGTAACAGTTTGTCCTAATATCATTATAATCACATATGAGACTTCTTTGACACTAAAATCTTAAAAAGGACTAATTACTAGCTGAAGATTGAGTCCTTCTATAATATTCTGTCACTCTAGTTTTAAGCACACCTAAGATTTTGATTTTCTACTCGCCAGGCTTTTTGGGGGCCACACATGAAATGGAAATGCGACTGGCTTTATGTGTGCTGATTTGCCAGTGGTGGTTGCTGAGAACTTTAAATGCCCTTTTTACTGGCTGTCCCTGCTCTCCACCCTGTACTCCAAATTATTCATTCAACAGGCATGAATTACTGTGTGGCAGCTCTTAGAGTCAAGCTTTCTAACCAACAAGTTTTGGGAACTGAATAGCATTTGTTCACCATGACTTCAGTTTTAGTTTCACCTTCCTAATTAGGTTTCTACCAACTTCTTAAACTTGTATTTATTATTTCAGGTTCTAATGGCATACACAGTAGCAACAAAGCCCTCCAATAATCGGTTTATAAACACCCTGTGGCATCTTTTTTTTTAAAGATTTTGTTTATTTATTTGACAGAGAGATAGAGCACAAGTAGGCAGAGTGGCAGGGAGTGAGAGAGGGAGAAGAAGGGTCTCTGTTGAGCAGGGAGCCTGACATGGGGCTCGATCCCAGGATCTTGGAATCATGACCTGAGTGGAAGGAAGTAGCTTAACCGACTGAGCCACCCAGGCGCCCCAACACCCTATGGCTATGAATGTTCATGCTCCAACCAGATCCCTTCAAATTCCTTATCATTTTTTTCACAATTCATTTTCCTTTTCCTTCCAAGCACCATTACCAGTATGCAACTCTTCTGTCCTCAAGTTACTGAAGCTGCTTGGCCTACAGATTTTGAAGCATCTGGAAGTTAATGTGCCCACCCCTTGGGGTGACCCTTAACCAATGACTGAACAGTATAGCAGCACGAAAGGCCAACTCCCTTGCTTGGGATAAGGATAAACCTGAGACATAACTTACTTTCCAGAGTTCCCCAGCAGGACCAGATTAAAGCTACCATGTGAGGAGCTTTTCCTGAGCATGCACCCTTCTTTGGCCTCCACCATCTCTTACAACCCCTGACCCCAGGAACACTTCCTTAAATTATTTTAACACACAACCTCATCTCAAGGTCTATGTCTAACTCAAGACACACCTTCAATAGAGATCTCACTGTTATGCCAAGTATCTCCTCCTGGTGGCAACACTAAGAATCAGAGTTGTTCTTTGCAGTCCCTGACTGACCTTTTCAATGAATACCTGCTCTATAACAGGTAAGGAGAGGGACTTAAAAAAAAAAAAAAAAAGACCCTTTTTTCTCCACTACATCTGTATCTTTGGGGTAAATACACAGTAGGCAATTGCAGGGTTATAGGGTAGCTCTATTTTTAAGTTTTTGAGGAACTTCTACACTGTTTTCCAAAGTGGCTGCACCAACTTACATTTCCACCAATGGTGTAAGAGGGTTCTCCTTTCTCCACATCCTCTCCAACATTTGTTTCTTGCCTTGTAATTTTTTCCATTCTAACTGGTGTAAGGTGGTTTCTCAATGTGGTTTTTATTTGAATTTCCCTGATGATGATGAACACTTTTTCATGTGTCTATTAGCCATTTGTAGGTCTTCTTTGGAGAAGTGTCTGTTCATGTCTTCTGCCCAGTTTTTGACTTGATTATTTGTTTTATGGGTGTTGAGTTTGAGAAGTTCTTTTTTTTTTTTAAGATTTTATTTATTTATTTGACAGAGAGATAGTGAGAGAGGGAACACAAGCAGGGGGAGAGGGAGAGGAAGAAGCAGGCTCCCGCTGAGCAGAGAGCCAGATGCGGGGCTCGATCCCAGGACCCCCTGGATCATGACCTGAGCCAAAGGCAGAGGCCCAACCCACTGAGCCACCCAGGCGCCCCTGAGAAGTTCTTTATAGATCTTGGATATCAGACCTTTGTCTGCAGTGTCATTTGGAAATATCTTCTCCCATTCCATGGGTTGCCTCTTTGTTTTGTTGACTGTTTCCTTTGCTATGTAGACGCTTTTTATTTTGATGAAGTCCCAAAAGTTCATTTTTGCTTTTGTTTCCTTTGCCTTTGGAGACATGTCTCAAAAGAAGTTGCTGTGGCCAATGTTGAAGAGGTTACTGCCTATGTTCTTCTCTAAAATTTTGATAGATTCCTGTCTCACATTGAGGTCTTCCATCCATTTTGAGTTTATCTTTGTGCATGGTGTAAAAGAATGGTCGAGTTTCATGCTTCTGTATATAACTGTCTAATTTTCCTAGCTCCATTTATTGAAGAGACTGTCTTTTTCCATTGGATATTTGTTCTTGTTTTGTGGAAGACCATAGAGTTGAGGGTCGATATCTGGGCTCTTTACTCTATTTCATTGGTCTCTGTGTCTGTTTTTGTGACAGTACCATGCTGTCTTGGTGATCACAGCTTTGTAGTAAAGCTTGAAATCAGGCAATGTGATGTCCCCAGTTTTGTTTTTCTTTTTCAACACTTCCTTAGCAATTCAGGGTCTTTTCTGGTTCCATACAAATTTTAGGATTGTTGGATTGTTTGTTCCACCTCTTTGAAAAATACCATTGGTATTTTGATCGGGATGACACTGAAAATATAGATTGCTCTGGACAGCATAGATACTGTTTGACAAAGATGAGTCACGGTTGGGATGAGCATGAATGGCTTTAAGGAAGAGGTGATACTTGAAACCGAAGTACACCATTAAGGATTGGATCAAGTGCCAGACAATCCAGAAAATATGAAGGTCAGAATCAAAAGCCACAATTGCACTACTAGGTATTTACCTCAAAGATACAGATGTAGTGAAAAGAAGGACCATATGTACCCCAAAGTTCATAGCAGCAATGTCCATAATAGCCAAACTGTGGAAAGAGCTGAGATGCCCTTTAATAGGCAAATGGATAAGGAAGATGTGGTCCATATATATAATGGAATATTATTCAGCCATCAGAAATGATGAATACCCAACTTTTGCATCAACATGGATGGAACTGGAGGAGGTTATGCTGAGTGAAATAAGTCAAGCAGAGAAAGTCAATTATCATATGGTTTCACTTACTTGTGGATTATAAGGAATAGCATGGAGGACATTAGGAGAATGAAGGGAAAAATGAAGGGGGGGCATTGGAGGGGAGATGAACCATGAGACTATGGACTCTGAGAAACAAACAGGGTTTTAGAGGGGAGGGGGGATGGGTGAGACCAATGATGGGTGTTAAGGAGGGCACGTATTGCATGGAGCACTGGGTGTTATAAACAGTGAATCTTGGAACACTACATCGAAAACTAATCATGTACTGTATGTTGACTAACATAATATAAAAAAAAATAAAGACAGTGACACTATCTCTACCTCAAATAACTGACAATATCTAGAGCCAGAAGAGAAATAACAACAAATGTGACCACAGGTAGGATTTGCACAACTATCATTAGAAAACAAAGAGGAGACAGCACAGAAAGGAGAACAGTTTTCTGAGCATCAGAACCACAGAATCTCATCACTTGAGACACATCAGACACTTCCAAGCTCTATCCCAGTGTCTTTTATCATCAGAAGAGGCTACCGTAGCATTTTCCATGTATCAAAACTCAATAAATAGTTGCCAATTTGAATTATGAAGACTAGTTTATGCCCACTTAAAGTACGCCACAGAATGGCAAAACTGAAGGTAGTACATAGTTGGACAACAGAAAGAAAGGTTGAGATACAAGTCCAGAGACTGCTTGAAAGCAAGTAAAATCTCCTTAAGGTCAGAGCTATAAATATACTCGATTGAGGACATTCAGAGTTTAATAGTGAATCCTATTATGTAGGTTGGGACTATGCATCATTAATGTAGGCCAAAATGATAAAAAGAAGTAATCAATTTCATATGGTTCTACCTAATACAATGTTTTAAGTGATAGCACACCTTTGATATGAGTTAAATATATAGAATTGCATAGGTCACCTAGTCCAAGTTATGCATCTGAAATAGATAAAAGAGTTCTTAACTTGATTCTACAGACTTGTTTTCAGCATTCCAGTGATGCTAGCTTACTTACCCACGTGATTAGTGATCTTTTGTAGGCCTGATTAATTTTAAACATTGTTACTTTTGTCCATTAATCCTACTTATAATATTTGGAGTTGACAGATTCCTTTTTAATTTTCTCTTCTGAAATTATAAACTCATGCTTTCTTAACACCCTTTTCTGATGGGACTCTCTGATCACTATTCTCTGTAATCAATGTAACTGATCAGTTTTAGAACAGGATGTAATAGCCATATTATCAGTGTTGTGGACTGAGCTTATACACTGTATTTTCTCTGCAGTTGAGGGCATTATAAAGCAATCTCGTGCTTTCCATTTGATGTCACGTGAATACAAGAAGAATATTTTTTCCAATTTCTAACTGAAAATAATATATAAAAAATAATCTACGTAGGAAAAAAAGTGGTTAGTTAAGGAAGTTTGTTATCGTTTCTATCACTTTTAAATAAACAGAGCTCTAGGGGCAGGCCACACCAAGAGGATATCTGTCAAGAGTTTGACAATAATTTGGGGTGAAGAAATAAATAGTTTGTGGATTATAAGACTTTGTCTCACAAGATGATTTCATTCAGTGATTGTATTAAATAACTATATAAAGTAAATAAAATATAACTATCAAATTTCTTGATCACATTCCCATTTTTTAAAATAAAACATACTTAATTAGGGCTAAAACTTGTTTAAGAATGAATAAAACTGGGGGCACCGGGTGGCTCAGTGGGTTAAGCCTCTGCCTTCAGCTTGGGTCATGATCCCAGGGTCCTGAGATCGAGCCCCCGTCAGGCTCCCTGCTCAGCGGGGAGCCTGCTTCCCCCTCTCTCTGCCTGCCTCTCTGCCTGTTTGTGATCTCTTGTCTGTCTGTGAAATTAAAAAAAAAAAAGAATGAATAAAACTGAATGAGTGAAAATACAAAGAGATATTCATAACCTTAAAATAAAATAGCAAGAGAAAGAAAACTAGATACAAGTATTAAAAATATTTTTAAGTTCACTGAAAAAATAAAATTAAATTAAAAAAAAGTTTTAAGTAAAAAGATAGCAAAGAGTCATCTTTAAACTATAACTGCAAGGTAAGAATAAAGTCCACATGATTCTGGAACATGTTAAAAATACAATGATATTGGGGCGCCTGGGTGGCTCAGTGGTTAAGCCACTGCCTTCGGCTCAGGTCATACTCTCAGGGTCCTGGGATCGAGTCCCGCATCGGGCTCTCTGCTCAGCAGGGAGCCTGCTTCCTCCTCTCTCTCTGCCTGCCTCTCTGCCTACTTGTGATCTCTGTCAAATAAATAAATAAAAACTTTAAAAAAATACAATGATATTAAAGCATTAAGAAATCATTCTATCTTTATAAAGGTAGTTGGTTTTAGCTTCCTAGCTAAAACTCTTATTAGAGTATTAGGTTTAATTTGGGTCTCTATTTTAATAAAGGATATAAAGAAATTAAGGTGTATGCCGAAGAATTTTTAAAATACTGAAAGAGAGAAATCTAGTTGTATTAAAAGGCTAAATAAAGTTTTTGCCTACTCAGAAAATATAATAAAAATAATGAATTAGTTGCTGTTTTTGAATGGAATACGATTTTATCTGCAGAAGATCAAATAAAAGGAAAACGGACTTAAATGAAATAGAGAGGGATTCAGTCATACATGAAGAAGAACTTCTTAATTATCTAATTGATGAAGAGTAGAATGGGTTCATCATATAAGGTTTAGAATAATTTTTTTTTCAGCAATTACATTTATAAATACTAGGACTTCAAGGGAACATATGACCATCCTCTCTCTCCTTTTTTTTATATCAGGCAATACAAACACAGAAATTAAATTGCTTAACTCACTTCAGCAATTCAGCAAGGACTAGAATTCACAGCTCTTAACTTCTAAGCTTGCTCTGTGGCCTTGGATAAAGTATTTAAAACTTTTGTGTGTAAGTTTGTTTTATTTTGTTTTTCATTTGTACAATGGAAATAATATATGACTCAAAAGGAGAACTATGAATATCAAATAAATATTTGGAAAGCACTTAGCATAATACTGCTCAAACAGCAGTAGGGTTTTTGTTGTTGTTGTTGTTGTATTTTCACCACCTTGTGCTTTTTCTTCTAAAAAAAATCATCCAACAATAAAAAACAATAATCTAGAATAATCTAATGAGCCATCTTTTATGTAAAAGTCTGGGTTGGGACATTTTCAAATGTTAGAAGTATATAGTTTTTCCCATGGGGGAAAATGTATTTTTTTTAAATTATGCCAATGAAAAAAGTGCTACTAAAATATTAGTATATTTAATAAGTAACTACATGGAGACTATTTCCTCATTTTCATATATTATTTGTTTCAAATTAGAAGAGAAATTCCTATCTTTGAAACCACACTCAAAGGAGGTTTTATTATCATCTCTACATTATAGATGAATAAACCCAAATCTCCAAGAGGTAAAATATCTTACTACTATTCTCTCTGATGTGTTCAATTTACTCCTGGCATCCGAGGGCCCAGAATGATTATCAGGAAGGACATGGAAAAACACATTGTTTTGAGGGATTCTAATTTAACACCCCCTTTTAGGAGTACAATTTGGCCCTACCTATACAATTTAAAATCACACACATTCTCCCATTTCGTGGGTTGCCCCTTTATTTTGTTTCCTTTGCTGTTGTTTCTGTATTCAAAGTAAAGGGAATATACATATATAATTACATATATACATATATGCCTGAGATTTTTGGGGGGAGATGCATAAGACACTGTTGATAGTGGATACTTTTGGAGATAGGCAAGGGACTAAATTGTGACAGAAAAATATCAAAATATTACTGTTATTAAATTACAACTTTCTGTGGTATAAATTGTGTGCATATGACTTTTTATCATGTGGATATATTATTTTACAAATAATAAGACAAGACAGATGAGAGGACGTCAGAAACTTGGGTGCATACAAGCTACAATGAATAGAATGGTCTTCACAGTTTTGAATGTTCATCCGGATTACAAGCTCAATGACACCAGCAACCAAATTTGTGAATCAAGATGACAAAAAGTATATGGGTAATTATAGGGCATGTGATGATCTGAAGAATGAATGATTTACTACAGATATTAAATTTTTTTTCAAAATTTAAAAGGGTGGAAAGAGATAAAAATTTTCAATTCTCTGTCCTCACCTTACTAGAACGATCAATAGTACTTGGCATCTTTGCCCACCAAGGTCCACCCATCAGGTCTTTGTAAGGTGATCTTACCAGCACATAAATTAAATTTTTCACTGCTAAAAGAAAATAAAAACTACTTGACAGTCTTTTACTACAAGCACAACAAAATGCCAGATTATTACACTGGTTTATAAAATCCTCTGTGATCTGGCCCTGTCCACCTTTCTCTTCCCATTTTTTCCACTCTGCCCTTTACTGGCTATCACACAACAGAGTTTTGCTCTTTTTCTCTCTTGAACCTGCACATTAGCATCGTCTCTGATATAAACTATTTGCAACTCAGTTGTATTGATACAAAAAGTCATTCTATTTAGAACTAATATCCCTAAAATATAACTACTTTGACGTTTTTCTTAACTTAGATGGGAACTACAAATTGAAAGCATAAAGGTTCATGTCCATTAATATTCCCATGTGTCATCAAGTACCACTGAAATAAGCATTTTTTTAAATGAAGGACAAAAACGCATTTTCCTGTGCCAAGCAATTTTTCTGTGTTTCTTTGCACATTTACCTGAAACTTCTTTAGATATATGCACATTTATCATTCTATCTGAATGACATTTAATATATTGAGGAAAAAAGCTAAAAAAGTCACATTTAAGATCCAAATCAAATTGTAGCAATTCATTAACTTTATGAATCTAACAAGGTTATAGCTCTTCATAAAGTAGCTGATTTTATACTATAAATTATTTGTATGTTAAACAGATGTGGATTTTTTTTTTTGCTTCATCTATTTCTGGAAAGTTGTTTTAAGAGAAATATGGCTATGGTATTCCAGCACTTACAGAGTGAATTTAAATCCATGTCAGGAAGGGGAAAAAAACAGAAGTAATTGCAATTCATTAAGAAATAAAATCAAACTTCAAATTTCTACATAATGCACTAATATATGCCAAAACTAGGGTATTGGTTGTTGGAATGGAAAGATGTAGTATTTCTGTGACAGAAATACAAGCAATGAATAAGTAATGATAGCTAATCTTTGTTGAGGCATATATTTGTTTCTTTATCCTGTTTTCAATACAATTATAAATATTATTATTAAGATATTGGGTACAGGAATATCCAAGGAATTTGCAAAATTATGATAACCCGAAGAACAAGCTTATGATACAGGTAGTAATATCTTTATTTCACAAATAAGGAAGGTCTTAGGAAACTGTGTCCATGATTTGGCAAAAACTGCATGCCAACAAATGAAAGAAATTGAACTCACTCAGACTGTCAAAATCTAAAACCCATGCTACTATGGGAACAGAGTGAACAAGGGTAGGTAGTGAGAGAAAGCGAGCGAAATGCTCTTTTTAGACTTGAAACCTAGGAGATTAAAATATGGGCTGTCATTAGTGCAAACAAGATTATTTAGAAGAAGAGAGGTTTGGATTTGAGTTTGAAGAAATTCCATTATCAACATGCTGATTGCAGTGAACTTCTGTTGAAGATACAGTTAATATAGTTGATATTGTTTAAGATATTTTCAAGCAGCTGGAAATGTAAGAGTACTGATTTAGAAAATCATCCCAGGGGGAGGGAGAGGTATGGTTTATTTTAAGAACTGACATCTTCCAAATATCTTCCAAATAACATACTCTTCTCTTTGGTTTATATGTAGGGACAAACCTAGGTTTACTAAAACATTGTTTGTCACTGAAAGTGTTACATTCAGATTTCTGATTTCTGGGATATAGATACTTAAAGTTGAACATGAACTTAATATAAATGTTGAGGGAAAAAATAACAGCCTGACATAAGACTTTCCATGGTACTATGAGAAAGACAGGATTTACTTACCTAAAGACATGTAGGATGTGAATTGATTGGCAGTTAAAATGAATCCTTGAGGTGCCAAGGTGTTTTGTAAGAAGATTTAATGTGTGAGGTACCTAAAAATATGCATTTTCTCAATTTTTTCTTTGTTTTCATTCAAATATATTATTTAGATATATTGTCCAGACTAGATATTTTAAGCAAAAGAGCAAGGATGAATCTGAAGGGTCCTTATCACCAAGATGTAATACAAAAAATGCTATTTCTGCATGAAATTATTCTGAGGACAGTTAGTTAGAGTCATAAATGGGTCCATGTCCTAAACAGTGAAGGATCAGAGGCACAGAGAAAAGTTTACTTTGGTAAACTAACCCAGTAGCCTCAACCAGGGGAGATTATGTCCTCCAGGGGAAATTTGGCAAGTGTCTGCAGACACTCCTCAACAGGACATTAAGAAGGGAGGAGGAATTCCACTGGCATTTAGTGAGTGGAGGCCAGGGAGGCTGGGTGAACATCCTACAGTGCACAGGATAGCCTCTGACAACAGTTACCCAGTCTCAAATATCAATAGTGCTGAGGATAAGAAATCTTGCTTCATCCTATGTGAGGTCCTAGGATAATATAAAAGAGACGGACTCCAATATTTTGTTATGTAACATATGTGCCAGTTGTAGGAAACAATTACTTTAACTAGATCACTGATAGTTACATTTCATGTCTGAATTGCATTCTGAGTCATAAATGAGAAACTTACCATTTTACTAAAATCTCCTGACACCAAATGACCCTCACCCTTTAAAAAAACATACACACAAAGATATTTGAGAGGATCTTTTTGAATATGTTTAAAAAATATGAAAATTAAACTTCCATGAGCTTTGCTTCATCAGTAAAACTATAGAACCCATTAATAAAAAACCACAGAAACTTAGCTCTATAAATCAGGAAATTCATCAAGTGTAGCTACTATTGCATGTCTTTAAGTATCTGAACTAACTAAAAATTGAAGATTGGAGGGAGAAAAGGAACACCAGCTTTTCATAAATTACTCATTTCTTTTCCCAGTCTTCATATTAGGATCACTAAGAGTTTCACCTGATGTATAAGTTCATTTCCTTCTATTCTACCCTAGTTAAGTAATGTAATGGAAAAACAATTATTTTCCTTGTTTATTATGTTCCTGTTCACACAAAAACCTGTCCTACAATTTTATCATTATATTTTTAATAATTTCATTTATTTTTATGTTTAAATATCTCAATTTACTTATGCTTATGTTTATTTGAAAACTTTAAAAATATTTACATTTCTATCAAACTGATCTTTTTGTAAGATAAACTCAAATTTTAAAATAATATTCTACAGATTACTTTCAGGTATTCAAAGATATCAACTACATTGATGATAGTCACACACACAGTATTTCTTCTCACGTATCTATGAGGTTTTAAAGTCTCCCATGCCGGCCTTGTTTCTCATTATTATGACAATAGAAACATGACTGTACTTGAAATACAAATATGCCTAGTATAATAACACTCCAGCTACACTGAGGACATTTTTATTCAGGAAGGGCCACCTCATAGAGTTGAATTTTGCCTACATAATGGGTTTTAAATTGCTCTTTTTTTTTCTTTCTTTTCCTACCTCGACCACACGTTTGCACAACACACAGAGCAGACAGAATAGTCTGGAGATGTCATTTTCAGACCTGGCTTTCTGAGTGAGCACACACCCTTCAGAAATTTAAATGGCTTCAAGCTCCTTCACCTTAAATAGGTCTCAGTTTTCCCTTGTGAAAATTATTGGTTTTTATATTTTATACACTCTAAGGATCTCTCTTGTTATAAAATTCTGTGTTTACTTAAGAGAAGACTAAGGGGTGACCTCACAATTATTTTTGATGAAAGTGACTGATGATTATTTTTGCAGGTTGGATTTACATAATGCATAAAATTTTAATGCAGAGCAACTCTAGTTGCCAATAGAAAAAACATATAAACAAATATATTATATTATATTATATTATATTATATTATATTATATTATATTATTTAAGGAGATAGAAGTATTGAATACACTGCAAGGGAGTGGCAGGCAGGACAGCAGAGGAGAGCTGTTGACCATACAAACCATTTTTAAATTAAACAGAAGAGAAATAGGTTTGATACGCTATTGTCATGGGCTACAGAGAAAAACATTTTGGAGTTATCAAAATGGATAAGAGCTTATGCTTTGAAATCAAACAAATCTGAAATAGAATCTTTGTCCTTTGTCATTAACTACGTATCCTTGAGAAGTCCTTTACCTTTTTGAGTGCCCATGTCCTCATCTAAAATATGTGTATAATAGTACCTACTTTGCAAGATCAAATATGAGTAGTGCCTGGCATATAAGTGTAGCGAATAACACAAATATAATCCTCTCTATAGTTAAGACAGTAATCAACATTTATGTCCTCATTAATATAGATATTTTATGCCTACATGTAAGAGTTTATAAAGGAAGCTCTGCAGCTTATTTTCAAATTTGAAATATTACTTTTTAAAACTTACATTTGAATTTGCATACAGATGTAATTTTGTAATTCAATATAAGCAGGCTAATATTGCTATCAAAAATTAAAATGTAGGGCACTGGGTAGCATATTACAAAGAATACAGTCAAGACACTCTAGTTGTGGGGCCTTGAACAATAGGTTTCAGTTGTATATTTTTCAATAAAAGTTGGTTTAGACTGGTTATCTAAACAAGCCACTTTCTGTTTAATTCCATCACACCTAGTCTTCCTACTATTTGAGAAATAGTGTCAATTTACCAAAATCTATATGGAAATGTTTCCTTAATAAGAATACCCAACTTTTGTAGCAACATGGACAGGACTGGAAGAGATTATGTTGAGTGAAATAAGTCAAGCAGAGAAAGTCAAGTATCATATGGTTTCACTTATTGGTGGAGCATAACAAATAATATAGAGGACAAGGGTAGATGGAGAGGAGAAGGGAGTTGAGGGAAAGTGGAAGGGGAGGTGAACCATGAGAGACTATGGACTCTGAAAAACAACCTGAGGGTTTTGAAGGGGCGGGGTGGGAGGGTGGGGGAACCAGGTGGTGGGTATAAGGGAGGGCACAGATTGCATGGAGCACTGGGTGTGGTGAAAAAACAATGAATACTGTTACGCTGAAAATAAATAAAAAAATTAAAAAAAAAAAAAAAAAAAAAAGAAATACTTTAAGGCACATAAGCATAGACAAGTTATGAGCAAACAGCCCTCAAGATTTGCTTTACTTTTCTTTCTAGTTTTCCAAACAAAAGGCCTCTAGATGATTGATAAGCTACTTCCTGTCAAGTGCAACAGCAAATCTTTCTGAGAGACTGTCAGTGGGTTTGATTCTTCAATCTCTCTTTAAATAGACTCCATAGGGCAGCCTACACAAAGAACACAATGGCAGGGAAGACATTTAGAGTCAAGTTGGAAGCCTTGCATCCTTTAGAAGTAGTAGCATTTTTTTTTTTAAGTATAAAGTTAATAATACCCAAAAAGGAGATTTCCACAACTAAATTGAGAAGCCCAGTCTGGCATTATCAGTTTGTCAGGTCATAAGAGGTCGAGGAGGGCACCACTGCATGTGCTATGAAGAGTTTGAAATATTTTCTTTTAAAAAATGTATACAATATTCTCTTAACCTGACCTAACCCCTGATACTCAGTTAAAAGCTGAGTGGCACTTCTTTTCAGGTAAAAATTTCCATTAAAATAAACCGAGGTCACATCTTGCACTAGTCTGATTGACAGGAAAAAGGCCTAGTAAGAACTTCATAGAGGTGAAAAAAAAATGCAGTGGTTAAGTTATTAAATAAATACTAAAGCAAATCTACTTATGTCAACTTTAATATTTGTACTGTATAACATTTTCCACCATTAATATAATTGTCTCCCTGAAAAACAGAGGTCTGGATATATATAGTCTTTATGTTTCCTGATAGCTTTTGGAATTGAGAAATTGATAATAATGTCCAAAAATGTATGATAAAATTAGATACACACATATTCTATATACTTTTCCATAAGTGTTCTTAGTGCTCACCTAAATGTTATACTAAGGGCAGAGTTGGAGGATTGTAATATTTTTCAGGAACTTTATAAAACAATTGAATTGAAATGAATCAAAAACAAGTAAATTTTACACTAGTTTATCAATTATTCTGTTTTTTTACTTATCCTTTACTAAACACAATTAAATACTAGCTATAAATTTGTCAATTTCCACCAAAAAAACCCTGCTGGAATTTTTATTGGGATTTTGCTGAGTATTAGATAAATTTCAATGTAATTAGTATATTATCTATTTTGAGGCTTCCAATCCAGAATATATTTTATATATATATTAGGAATATATTTCTTAATTCATTTAGATATTCAAATTTCCCTATCAGTTTTCTCTAGTTTTAATGGTTGTGTCTTACACATCTTTTATTAAGTTTATTCCAAAGTATATAGTGATTTGGGGCACTATTGTAAATATAACCTTTATTTTTTTCTCTTAGGTTTTTATTTAAGGTCCAGTTAGTTAACATAGGACAAAATAAATAATATTAATTTCAGGTGTAGAATTTAGTGATTTATTGTTTACATACAATACCCAGTGGTCATCACAATTGCCTACCCAAAGGATAGAAAAATACTGATTTGAAGGGATACGTGAACCCCGATGCTTATAGCAGTATTATTAACAATAGTCAAACAATGCAAAGAGTCCAAATGCCCATGAACTAATGAATGGATAAAGAAGATGTAGTATGTATATACAATGGAATATTACTCAGCCATTAAAAATAATGAAATCTTGCCATTTGCAACCACATGGATGGAACCAGAGTATATTATGCTAAGCAAAAAGAGTCAGTCAAAGAAAGACAAAAACCATTTGATTTCACTTATATGTGGAATTTAAGTAAACACAATCTCTTAAGTGTTATTATTTTTTTTTGTGTATTAACTTTCCATCCTATGATCTTGCTAAATTCACTTATTTCTTAGTATTCATTTGTGGATTCACCACAATTCTTCTATTAAATAGTCATGTCATCTACATAGATTTTCCTTTAACATCTTATGACTCATTTCTTTTTCTTCGCTCACTGCTATGGCTAGGAGTCCCCAAAACCAAGTTTAATAGAAGTGGTGAAGGGGAACATTGTTAATTTCTGATCTTAGGGGAAAGCATTCACTCTTTCACTATTAGCTACAGATTTTTGGTTTTTGAAGATGCCCTTTATCAAATTGAGGAAGTTCTATTTCCAGTTTGACAAGTATTTTTATCATGAACAAATATTTGTCTTTGTAATTATTCTGTATCTCTTAAAGTGAGGAAATTATTTTTCTCCCTCATTCTCATAATGTTTTTGAATTACATGAATGAATTATTTTAATATTAAACAAAACTTGCATTCTGGAGATAAACCCTATTTAGCCATGATATATTAGCTTTTTTGTATGTTGCTGGAATAGAATTGCCAATTGTTTAGGATTTTGCATCTAAGTTCATAAGGGATACTCATAAGGGATCTGTAGTTTTCTCATAATATTGTTGTGTGGTGTTGGCATCAGAATAATGGTGTCTTCATAAAGTGAGTATAGTAAGTATTCCCTCCCCTTCTATTTTCTGAAAGTGTTTGTAATTGCTATCATTTCTTTTTTAATGTTCGTTTGGTTTAAAAAATGAAACCATCAGAGACTGGAGTTTTCTTATGAGGAAGACTGTTAACTATAAATTCAATTCTTTAATAGATAGACATGGCACTATTCAGGTTGTCTATATATTTTTGATTGAGTTTGTTAGCTTGAATCTCTCAAGGAATCTGTGCGTATCATCTAAGTTTCAGAATTTGCATAAAGTTGTTCATGATGTTTTTTTATTAACTGTTTAATGTCTACAGGTTCTGTGGTGATACCCATTTTACCATTTATGATACTGGTGATTTGCATTCAATCGTTTTAAATTCTTGATCAGTGTACCTAAAGGTTTTGAATTTTGTTACACTTTTGTTACACTTTTCCAAGATCCAGATTTTGGCTTTATTATCTCCACTATTTAATCTGTTTTATTATCCTTTGGTTGCTGCACCTAACTTAACTATTTTTTTCCAATGGTTTTGGGTTCTTTCTTTTTTTTCTGTCTTCTTGAGACAGAATGTTAGATCAGGGAATTTAAGTAAATTTTAGTTAAATTCTTTACTCATTTTTTTACTAAAAATATGTGTGTGTGGCTATCAGATTTCCTCTAAACACTGGTGTGTGTCTGTGTGTGTGTGTGTGTGTGTGTGTGTGTGTGTGTGGCTTACCCACTGTGCTCTCACTATTGATTTCTAAATTAATTTTATTGTGTGTATATATATATATATATATAGTATGTATATATATTTAGCATGATTTCAATATATTTAATTTTTATGAGGCTTGTTTTATGGCTTACCATATAGTTTACCTTTGTGAATTTATCATGCATAAATTAGGTCACAGTAGTTTAGAGTATTGCTCCAAATATCCATGATTTAACTAAATTTTGGCTATTCTGTTTTTGTTTTTGTATTGAGAAAAGGTGTTAAAATATCCTTCTATGAATCTAGAAGTACCTTTTTTCCTCCATAATGCTCTCAACTTTTATTTTGATGCCTGTAATTAGGCATATACATGTTAATAATTTTTGTCTTCCTGATAAATTGACTATTATATCTTTATAAAATGTCCTTTTTTAACTTCTAGAAAAAGCTGTGCCTCATATTTTATCTAGTATAAATATTACAGTTACAGCCATCTTAGATTTACTCTTTGCATAATATATCTGTTCATTTTAAATTATTTTTTAATTTTTTAAAATTAAAAAAAAATTTTTTATTGTTATGTTCAATTAACCAACATATAGTACATCATTAGTTTTTGATGTAGTGGTCTGGTTTCTTTTCATATCGAATAAATCTTTTGCCTTTTTATTTCTTTTAAATCTATCAGTTTCTTTATATTTAAGGTGCATCTTTTGCAGACAGCACATAATTGGGTCTTGCTTTTTATCTGATCTAATAGTATGTGCTTTTATATGGATTATTTAATCCAATGGATATATTTCCATCATTTAGTTTATCGGGGGGTTGGCATCTGTTGATTGCTTTTTCCTTTGAAATTGGGCCTAAGTTTCCTGGCTCTTTGTGTGTCAAATAATTCTGGATTGTATCATGGCCATTGTGAGTATCAGACTGTGGACATTCTGGATTCATTGCTTACATTGGTTACATTGCTCTAAAAAGTAGTGATGTAATTTTTTCTCTCTTAATAGGTAGTTAATTTGATAATACCCAAACTGAAAAGTGTCCTAAGGGGTTAAGTGGCTTAGACTTCAATTTTATTCTTTTAGCCTTAGCTGGAACCTGTTTCCAGTTTGCCCTACATGTGCATGCTTTACAGGTTTGGGCTGAGTTTAAACATAAAATTGAAGATTTCCCTTCTCTGGATCTCTCCTTTGCAGTGTTCCCTACTTGCTTTCCTACCAGAGAAACTCCAGATTGACTGTAAGAGTTTTAGCTGCCCCTGTCTTGCCATGACTGCAGTAAAAAACAGGGAAATCACTCTCTTGTTTACTTGGTCCAAGTTTTGATTCCCCTTTACAAATATGTTTGTATTTGTGAAGTCCCCAGAGCTCCAGGTATTTTGGCTTATTTGCTTGCTTTTGACTAAAGTTCTTAACTAGTATTTGAACTGATATGCATATTAGGCCCTTACTTCTCCATACTGGAAGCAGAAAACCTTAGTGGAAGCTTCAAAATAGATAATCATCTGTTTCTATAGAGGCAGACTACATTTATTTGGAATTTAGCAAAAGCATGAGCCTCAGCAAAGTGGATCCTTCAGGAAATGTGTGTTAAAAAGAGTTCTTTCTTGGGCAAATTAACAGTAAAATGCCTATTTATGATCCAAGTAGATCCAAGCAGTAGCTGAGGCAGTTAGACAGGTGTTTGGAATTTGAAGATGAGGTCCTGAGTTAGAAATACAGTTTTGGGAATCACCAATGTATAGAATATATAGTAATTAAATTAATGATACTGGATAAAATCATGAAGGGGATAATTACAGATAGAAGTCTGAGGACTGAATCTTGTACTACTTCAGGGTTCAGGAGCCAGAAAAATGAGGAACCAGGAAAAATGACAGAGGAGAAAAACTGATGTGTAATGTAGAAGAAGAATCAAATAAATGTTACCCCCAAATTGGGTGAAAGTATTACATCAAATGCTGCTGATGAATAAGATGAGGACTGAAAATTTGTCAGTGAAATTGGAATCATGTATATTACTGATAATCTTAAAAGAACAGTTTTATAAAATGGTTGAAATAAATTTCACTGGATTCAAGTAAAAAACTGGACAAAGAAAGGTGGAAAAGCTAGGATATATACAGGCTTTTTGAGGATATTTTCTATAAAGAGGAATAGAGAAATGGGACAGTCTTGAAGGAGAAAGTAGCAAGTTAGGACAGATAATCACTTTTAATGAGAAATATTACAAAATGTTTATTTGTTAATGGGAATAATCTAACCAAGAAGAAAAAATATTGAGGATGTTGGACATCAGTTTGTAAACATTTTCTCTAAATAACCAGATACTAAATATTTTAAACTTTCTGGGCCATGTGGTCTCTGTCACAATAGCACAAAAGCAGCCATAGATAAAGTGAGCAGGCATAGCTGTATTCCAATAAAACTTTATTTACTAATAGATGAAAGGCAGGATTTGGATTGTGGGCCATAGTTTACTGGCCCCAGGATAATATAAACAATCAAGTTCTTGAGTAGGCAAGCCTCGATAGGATCCAGTTCACAAGTATATAGATTATCATTTGATGAAAACAGAAAATCCATCCAATTTAATCAAATATAAAGAGGAATATGGGTTTTGATGAAAACAGAATGGAAGATCATGGTTGTAAAAGCATGTAGAACTTCTCTGATTGCTTGTATTTTCCCATGTTAAGGAAATATTAGGTCATCCACCTTACCTTAATTATCTAATCCATCTCTGGATTGAACATCTTCAGCTTTATCTCCCTCAAATCCACATACTGCTACCAGTAACACAATCGCTACTTTCTCCTTAAAAATATCTCTTCTCTACATATAAAGCTGTTAATCATGAGTATGGCTTTATCAAAATGATAAATGAATACTTTTTCTCTACATCTAAGCTCTAATTTTGTTTGTATTGTTTCAGTATGAGGCAGGGAATAAATAGTGACAAACATGGCCACTGGCAAGTAGATCTGACTTATAACATCATTAAAGGAAGTGCTTTAAAAAATTAATGCCTCTTTCCTTCTACCTCAAAAATAAGTCCAGGATGGGGATAAGTGTCTTGTCCTGAGGCATGGTGATGAAATATGCATATTTCTCGCTTGGGTCCTGTGACCCCTGTCTGTAATTTTTAAACTGATATTAATTGATGTTTTTTTCAGTACATGCTTCACACATTGCTAGTTTGCAGTTTATAATTAATGTATATGTTAATTTTAATTGATCAAGAGAATTTACAGGTGTGTACTTTGATATTGGCACTTATTTGTACTTCAATAAAATGACAGTGACTTGGCCATTTCTGGCTTGGAAACCTATTATGTACCTGAGTAGTCAAGGGGAAACATTGATGGTGATCCAGTGATGGTATTTAATGCAATTAAGATGTGAAAACTACACTCTTCAGTTTGTTACCTCCTAGAAAGCACATTCATTTTATACCAGGGGAAAGAGAGAGAAATGTAAAATAATGCCTTTCCATGGGTTCTCCTATAACCCCAATTCTACTTTTTATTGATTACTTAAAAAGATAGAGTGGTCTAAGAAATCAAGCTGTTAGAATTATTTTGAACACTTAATTGTACCAAACCAGATTCTAAATATATGCTAATCCATTGTTTTTTCCACTTGAGATAGTTCTAAAAGTATGCTTACCACTTCTTTTTCCTAGGTTTGTATAGCCTAAGAGGACAAAGAAGCCTGCTCAGCAATTCCTTTCCTAGCCATTTGTTTTCAACTCCAAAGAACTGTTCTCTATGTATGCTTAGTTCAGTAGAGAAATATTTATTTCTATTGTATAAAGTGACTGTACTTCAACATCACTAAGATTTAGGAAGCATTTGATTTTGGTGAAGGAGTACGTTTTTGACAGCCAACATCGTTATAGAAGGTGCTATGAACTATGGAGACGGCAAAACTAATAGCAGTGAGGACACAGGTATTTCAGAAAATCATGCTTTTTGAGAGATTAAATATACTGACAAGCGATTTCCAACCTGCCCATCTCCCCTATTCCTCCAAATTTTGAAGTAATTGCAAATGTTGGTGAACTGGATTCTATTGGGGTTGAGGCTGTATTACCTCAGTCTTATTGGTAAAAAAAAAAACCTTCAACCACCTTATAAAGCATGTTTAACGTAGAAAAATATAGATTAAAAACATCAAAGGCATATATTTTAGGGTACAGAGAGAATTTTCTGAAAATAGCTCCTCACCTGCATGTTGGGGACTTAGAATGTTTTTATCATGGCACCAATATTTTTTTTTCCATCCATAAGGTATGATGTTCCATAATTGCTAAGGAAAATAACATAAATGGGGGGAAATGGGAGTCCTAAGTAACTAATATCAAATCTATTCTCAGTGAAATTTGGAAAAAGTAATAAAACACCAGGGTACATTAACTCAAAGGTTTCAAAGTACAGATGAAGACTCACAAGCATGGGAAAGTTACTTAATATCTCTGGATCTCTGGTTTCTCATATTTGAAGCAGAGACATCAATAATACTAACTGCATAGGGTTATTACAAGGAGTTATGTTTTAGTATTTGTCAGTAACTTAGAATACAGTGTCCGTTAAACAAAAAATAATAATAATGTGTGAGGGGAAGTTAGTGATACATAAGGAAGTGGCAGAGGAAGAGAATTTGAGAGCATCACTGCCTCAAGCTATGTCATAAGAATTGAATAGGAAACTCACAATTGTATTTTTGTTCCCAGGTTGTTTCTGCCTCACTAAAATGAGAATAACCAGACTTTCTGAGGTGCCTAATGCTAGATTAATTACATCCTTTTCTCCAGGATGGATACAAATATTTTTGCTTTTCAATGACAGGGCTTTCACTTTATTATTACTGAACATTCTTAAATCACATATTGTATAATCTTAAATGTTATATTAAATGTGTTATGCTCCTTCTTTAGTGTTATCAGATAAGCTAGAATGCCAATAACTCAATTACTTCTTATCTTTATTAAGAAATCTGATTAGGCTTGCACTGAAACAATTTATTTTATCCAGTTAGGAAGATGCACTATTAGAGAGGTCCATTAACTCTTTCATGATGTTGTGGAATCAGTGGGGAAATCTCTAATTGCTATAGGCACAGGTGAGTGCCATGAGTACCAAATTATACATGGCAGCAGCAATTTCCTAAAAGACCTGTGATTTCTTAGTGGCTAAAAGCTTTAATGTGCCTCAAGTGCCTAAGTCATTAAGAGAGAATGATTTAGGCACAGGGAGAATCTAACTAAAATGTAAAACTGTGAGGCCCTTACAAATAATAATATATCCAATAAAAGTGTTTGAATAGTAGTGTCAGATGCAAGCATTTTCCCCATTAATTCTGATGTCATGAAAGATACAAAGCAACTGAAAAGCACAAAGAAAAATCTTGTCATAAAATGGGACAAGAATAATCAGAAATAAATCAAAAAAACTTTTCCTTATATTAGCATCTTCCTCACATTTATAAAATCTTAACTTTGAAAGCATTTAAAATAACCATAGGCTCTATATTATTTGCTTTCCACCCCTTACTATAAACTCCTTTGGCAAATGGGTCATTCAGTTTTTAAAGTGGGGTAAACTGAGACTTGCTATATTTCGGTGGCCATAGGACTTGTAATATATAATTATGTTATTTTTCTTTAGACTGCATTTATTCTTATAAAAATGTAAATAAAAATTTTAAATATTAACTTTTTTATTTCCTTAAAACAACTATTTCTAAATATCCATGTTTCTCCTTTTCGTGTCTATTGAAATGTGATTTTTTAAAATAGCTTCAGTCATAGCGTAACACCATGTATGATTCAAAATACATTTTCAAATCCATCCTTTTCATGAGAGCATATTTCATTCAATTGAAATGTCATAAATTCATCATTACTCTATTATGAAAGATTCTATTTTTAGTCTCCTAAATAATGCTGTAATTAACATCTTCTTTTTCCCGGGCTTCACTGGGAAAATTTACATACAATAAAACCAATCTATATTAAGTGTTACAGTTTGATAAATTTTGGCAATTGTATGTATTTGTGTAGTCATCGCCATGAACATGATACAGAACTTCTAAATCAACCCCCAAAATTCTTTAGTGACTCTTTGCATTTATTCCCCTCATCCTTTGTCCCAGGCAACCACAGCTTTGCTTTATGACAACATAATTTAACCTTCTCTAAAATTTTATACAAACAGGATCATATACTACGTAGTCTCTTGTGTTTCACTTTCTAACTTAGCACCATGTTTTTGAGATTCATCTATGTTATTACATCAGTATTTTTTCCTTTTGATTACTGAGTAGTATTCCATAATATGGGTACACCACAATTTATTTATTCATTCACCAGTTATGGGACACTTGGGTTTTTTCTTCCAATTTGGGGCTAATATAAATAATGTTACTTTGGAAATGTGTATAAAACTCTGTGGTAGTTAATTTTATGTGTCACCTTGACTGGGTCATGAAGTGTCCAGGTATTTAGTGAACATAATCCTAGGTGTGTCTGTGAAGGTAGTTTTAGATGAGATTAACGTTTGAATCAGTAGACTGAGTAAGGCAAATTGGCCTACCTAATGTGGCTGGCCTTCATGCAAACAATTGAAGGACCAATATTACAAAAAGCCTGACCATTTTTCAAATAAGAAGAAACTCTGCCTGCTTGGCTGGTTGAGCAGGAACATAGACCTTTTCCAGCCTTCAGATCTGGACTGAAACATCAACTTTTCTTGGGTCTCAAGCCTGCCAACTTTCCAACTGAAACACATACCTTCAGCTTTTCTGGGTCTCTAGCTTGCTGACTAAAGATCTGGGGACTTTTCAGCCTTTATAATCATATGAGCCAATTCCTTATAATATCCTTATATATACACACACCCCCTAATGGTTCAATTTCTCTGGAGAACCCTGATTAATACAAAATCTTTGTATGCACCTATTTTTAAAATTTATCTTGGGTAAATACTTAGATGTGGGATTGCTGGATCATGAGATAAGTACATGTTTAATGCTGATGTTTAAGTGACAAAATGCTTTTTTCAAAATGGCTGTACCATTTTGCATCTCCACCAGCAATGTATAAGAAATGCAGTTGCTTCATATCTTTGTCAAAACTTAGCATTTCAGATTTTTTTTTCCTTGGGTTTTAGCAGTTCTAGTGTGTGTATGATTGTGGTTTGAATCTGAATTTCTCTGATGACTAGTTATGTTGAGTATCTTTTCATGTGATTATTGTCTATACACATATCTTCTTTGGTTAAATATCTCTTTAAACCTTCTGCCAGGTAGAAAAATCGATTTGTTTTCTTAAGATTGAGTTAAACTTGTTCTTTATAAATATAAAGATATATGATACATATAAAGATACATGATCTTTGTCAAATTAGAAGACTTGCAAATATCTTCTCCCATTTTGTGGCTGGCAATTTCATTTTCTTAACCATGCCTACCAAAGAACAAGGAGTCCATTGTGCCTTTTATTTTATTTCATGGAGAATTTTTTTTTCCTGTTTTAGAAACTCTGTCAAAGCCAATATATCAAAAATTTTATCCTGTGTTTTCTTCAAGAAGTTTTATACCTTTATCTAATAGTAAGGTCTATAATTCTCTTGATGTTAAATTTTGTATATGATATAAAGAGTCATTTATAATTTTTCTTACTCTAGAGATGACCAATTGTTTCAGTAACATTTATTAAAAAAAGAGTATCTTCCCTCAATTCAATTGCCTTCACACCTATGGCAAAAACCAAGTGACCAAATATATGTGGGTTTATTTTGGAAATCTTCATTTTGTTTAATTAATCTTGTTGTCTTCTATTATGCCAATGCCACACTACATTAGTTATTTCAGCATCATAGTAAGTCTTGAATCAGATAATGTAAGTTTCTCAATGTTATTCTTCTTTATTAAAGCTGTTTTGACTACTATAGTTTCTTTTCATTTTCATATAGTTGTTGTAATCAACCTATCAATTTGACTAGGATTTTATTGAATCTATAAATCAGTCAAACTCAGCAGATCAACTAAACTCAGCAATGCATGTTTTGTAATCTTTTGGTATTCATACCTTGCATATCTTTATTAAATATATTTCTAAATAGTTTTTGGTTTTACATGATTTAAGATGGAGTATAAGTATTTCTTAAATATGCATTTCCATTTTATAGAAATACATTTAGTTTTTGTGTACTAGCCTTGTAAACTGCAACTTTGCTAAATGTATTCATTAATTACCATAACTTTTGTTTAGTTTTTTCCACAGATTTCCACACATATAATCAGATCATCTGCAAATACAGTTTTACTTATTTATTTCCCAGTCAAAAGATTTGCCTTTTCTTTTTTTTTTTTTTTTAAGATTTTATTTATTTATATGGCAGACAGAGATCACAAGCAGGCAAAGATGCAGGCAGAGAGAGAGGAGGAAGCAGGCTCCCTGCTAAGCAGAGAGCCCGATGCGATGCGGGGCTCCATCCCAGGACCCTGGGATCATGACCTGGGCTGAAGGCAGAGGCTTTAACGCACTGAGCCACCCAGGCTCCCCTGCCTTTTATTTTTCACCCAAACATTCAGCTTCATGTTTTTGTACTGTCTGGGTTTTCCAGTATAATGCTGAACATAATGGTGGTAAATACTATAAAAATTAATACTACTGAACAAATTGGACATGAGAGGAGAAGAAAAAGGAGAATTTACAAGCTAATTAATTTCACTGTTGCTCATAATGAGGTACCAACAGATACCATTTAAAAGAAAAAGAAAACTAAGGATATTATATAAATGTATACATTTAATGGTAACCCCTAGAACAAAGATTTTGTTTTATTTTATTTTTTCTTTTTTGCAGTTTTTCATTTCTTTTTTTTTTTTAATTTTTTATTTATTTTCAGCGTAACAGTATTCATTGTTTTTTCACCACACCCAGTGCTCCATGCAATCTGTGCCCTCCCTAATACCCACCACCTGGTTCCCCCACCCTCCCACCCCGCCCCTTCAAAACCCTCAGGTTGTTTTTCAGAGTCCATAGTCTCTCATGGTTCACCTCCCCTTCCAATTTCCCTCAACTCCCTTCTCCTCTCCATCTACCCTTGTCCTCTATATTATTTGTTATGCTCCACCAATAAGTGAAACCATATGATACTTGACTTTCTCTGTTTGACTTATTTCACTCAGCATAATCTCTTCCAGTCCTGTCCATGTTGCTACAAAAGTTGGGTATTCGTCCTTTCTGATGGAGGCATAATACTCCATAGTGTACAAATGGCTACCAGACACATGAAAAAATGTTCATCATCACTAGCCATCAGGGAGATTCAAATCAAAACCACATTGAGATACCACCTTACACCAGTTAGAATGGCCAAAATTAGCAAGACAGGAAACGTGTGTTGGAGAGGATGTGGAGAAAGGGGAACCCTCTTACACTGTTGGTGGGAATGCAAACTGGTGCAGCCACTTTGGAGAACAGTGTGGAGATTCCTCAGGAAATTAAAAATAGATCTTCCCTATGACCCTGCAATTGCACTGCTGGGTATTTACCCCAAAGATACAGATGTAGTGAAAAGAAGGGCCATCTGTACCCCAATGTTTATAGCAGCAATGGCCACGGTCGCCAAACTGTGGAAAGAACCAAGATGCCCTTCAACGGATGAATGGATAAGGAAGATGTGGTCCATATAGAACAAAGATTTTTTTAAAAAATTCTAAATACTAAGAGGTACTGCAAAACACTAAACATATGTAAATATATATAAGAAGACATACCTCATCTATTTTTTTTAAGTTGCAGATTGAATTACAGAGCAAAAAAAAAAAAAATCGGTAAATCTGAAATGAAACCTGTAAATTTTCTGAAGGATCTACATAGAGTTGAACAAATAGAAAACTACACTATGCTTTAGCTAGGGAGATTCAATAATAAAAAGATGTCTATTCCTCCTTAAGTAAATGTATATATTATAAAATCTATAAACAGCAAATTAATCCCCAGTATGAATAGTGTGGTTGTTGCTGTTATTGGTTGAAAGTTTATATAGGAAAAGAACAATCAAACGTAGATAGTAAAACATTGTTTAAAAAAAATCAACTAAGGGTCACTAACCACACAAAATTTAAAGTATATAATAAGATTTTAATAGTTAAAATGATGCTATATTAGTATATGAATAGAGAAAAGAATGGAATAGGATGGAAAGTTCAAAAATAGACTGGAATAAATACGGAAATTAGTATATGATAAAGGTGGCATCTAAAAATCAGTTGGTAAAACTGAATTTTTAAAATAAATCCTGTTTGGACAACTGGGAGCCATTTAGGAGAAAAGAGATGATTTTTGGATCTCTCACAGTATACACCAGGGTTAATTTCAATTGGATTAAGATTTAAAAAGAAAAGAAACCCCATAAATATTAGATGTAAATATGGGTGTAGTTTTAAATGTCTTTCATTCAGTAGCACTTGCTAAGAAGAGTCAAAATTCAGAGACCTTAAATGAAAAGGGCAACAAATTTTACTAAATTATTTTTTTTAAATCACAAGCAAAGTAAAAGACAAATGAAAAACAGTGAAACATCTGTAGAGTTTGTACCACAAACAGAAGACTAACCTCCTCAAGATATGAAGAGCTTCTAGAAATAAAGAATAATAAGATCAAGAATCCAATAGAAAAATTAGCAAGGAATATGAACCTGAACCTGGCAATTCTCAGAAAAACAAATACAAATGTTTGTTTGCTTGCTTGCTTGTTTTTTTAAAGGGGAGGCGGGTAGAGACAGAAGGAGAAGGAGAGAGAGAATCTTAAGCAGGCTCCAGGCCCATTGTGGAGCCTGACATGGAACTTGATCTCATGACCCTGAGATCATGACCTGAGCTGAAATCAAGAGTCGGACACTTAACTCACTAAGCCACTGAGGTGCCCCCAAAATGGTCTTTAAAAAAAGAAAATAATTTTCTGATTTTTCACTTATAGTAAGAAATGGAAACACACTATAGAGATGCCTTTTCTCACCTATCATGTTCCAAATTTTTTTTTAAAAGTCACAGTTGGTTAGGTTGTGGGAAAACCACGTTCCCATACATTGCTGGTGAGAGTGATAAATGGCATAATTCCTATGCAGGGAAATCTGATATTATATACCAAAATACAAATACAATTATCCTTTGAGCCATGATAACTGCTTCAATGTATTTGTCCTACAAAAATGCATTCTGTATACATTCTAAATGATATATGAATGAGGTTACTCATCGAGGCAGTGTAGTAGTAAACAACTGGAAAAAATGTGTGTACTGATAGAAAATTGGTTAAATAACTCAGGCTACATCTATACAATAGAATACTATGTATTTGTAAAAAGAATGGGTATAGTCTTTATGTACCAAAATAGAGTGATCTCCAATAAAATTTTATATTTTCCCAATTAAATTTTAAAGTAAAAAAGATATGAAATATTATATATACTACCAATTTTCTAAAAAATAAAGCTAGTGAATATATTTCCATATATGTATGTATTTGTATAAAATACGGAGGAGATAAGAAAAAATCTAATAAAATATTTTTCAGTACAGTGGAGTAGAATGGGTTGGAGAGTGGGATGGTAAGAAGACTTCTGAGCATGTATTTTATATTATTTTGATTTTCAAAACATGTACATGCATTACATAGTCAAAAATTTTAAATGGTAAAAAATAATCAACAGGTGTTTGTCCCTGCTCTCTGCATTTGAAATACATTTTAAATAATAATTTTCACAAAAAAATAATAATTTTCACAGATATTTTTTCTACTTGATTTTAAGTCATATGGTTACATGTAGAAAGAAGCTATTGATAAATTTGATATTAGAGGATTTACATGTCTCCCAAATATAAGACAAGAGTGTTCTATTAATGATCATGTCTATCTTTTTGTGAGGAACAGTGTCCCTTGTATTCATCTCTGGTATAAACTATTTGGAAACTGAGTTTGTAACAGGTTGGAATATAGAAATTGTTTAATTTTCTGCCAGGAAGAACGAGGAATAAAAAGTTTTTACTCCAGCTGTAATTTCAGTATAACTGAGTAGGTTATCTGCCTACTAACTGAAAGAACATATTAAGTTAGGAAACAGAAAAGCAGGTTATAAAAATTCATTTTGTTCATTCATTTTTAAAAAACAAAACATGTAAGCATGTTTAATTCTCCACTGCAAAAGAATGGATTCTCCAAATAACAGAACTATATTCACATTTGTTAACAATATGATAGACTGTTGCCTAATTTTAACTAAACACAGTTGATGTGCTTGCATATTCTAGGTATATATCTATTTTAAATTAACCCATCTCACATATACTCTAAAATGGGAGAAAACAAGTAATAGTTTAGCCAAAAGGACCCATCTTGGAAATAAGTAAGTGTATATACTCTGTCTCTTTTCTTTCTTTCTTTCTTTTTTTTTAAAGATTTTATTTATTTGACAGAGAGAGACAATAAGAGAGGGAACACAAGCAGCGGGAGCAGGAAAGGGAGAAGCAGGCTTCCCGCTGAGCAGGGAGCCCGATGCAGGGCTCGGGGCTGGATACCCGGACCCTGGGATCATGACCTCAGCCGAAGGGAGACACTTAATGACTGAGCCCCCCAGGTGTCCTTATACTCTGTTCCTGAGAAAATGGAGTAACACCTTGTATATTAAAACATATTTAACACTAAGCAATTATTAAGGGAAACAAAATATTAATGTTGTTATAGGATTCAAACCAAATACTGCATTCAGATTCCATGTTTGAAACTCCTATTTTTAAAATAAGAGACATGAGGGGCACCTGGGTGGCTCAGTGGGTTAAGCCTCTGCCTTCGGCTCAGGTCATGATCTCAGGGTCCTGGGATCGAGCCCCGCATCAGGCTCTATGCTCGGCGGGGAGCCTGCTTCCTCCCCCCTCTCTCTCTGTGCCTGCCTCTCTGCCTACTTGTGACCTCTGTCTGTCAAATAAATGAATAAAATCTTTAAAAAAAACATAAGAGACACGATAATAAGTTGTACCACATGCAAATTGCAGGACAGAAAGACTCCATCCACAAGGACAAACTGCATGGATCAAGTTAGAATCTTTAACTGCATCTTTCAGTAGCCCTGCAAGATTCATCCTATGACAGTTAAATTTGTAATATGTAGGAAAATGCAATCAAATACTAGTCTGATTTCTAAAGGACACACAAACTGTCTAAGGGATGCGTTCCTCTTCTAAAATACTTCAAAACACTCTTTACTATTAAGATGAAGGCTCAGCTCAGCGATTCTCAAATGAAGACTACAGTGAGTAAACAGTAGCCAGGACTGAAAATTTTGCTTTTCTCTATCCAAAACCAGACTTATCTGCAATAATTATAAATAATAAATTTGACCTGCTGAATGTAGATGCTGGCATTTCAACAAGGTAATATATTTACATTTTAACTCTTTATTGTCAGATTTTATGTTTTATAAAGATCATACACTGCATTTTAAATGCCGCTGAAAAACACAGACACACATGTACACGCTGGTAGTGTTACAGATAGAATAATATAACTTGCACACAAATTATCATAAATGAACTAAATTTAATGCTAAAATAAATTTACAGGAACAATATGAAATATTCTATGAAATTGTTCATAACAAAATGTTGTTAATCTTTTAAGTGTAAATATATAAGATAAAGTAAATATCTATAGATATTAATAAATATAAATCAGAACCTCTGTTGAGAAATAAAATACTGTGAATATAAATGTCCTTTCCACTTATTTTCCATCTATAATGTAGCTACTTTTGAAAAGAACAAGAATGAGTTAGCAGCCTATCTTAGTGGTTTTGTATTATCTAAGTCAATATAGTGCTACCTTCTGCTTGTGTACTTGACTCAGTCTAACCAAACGTGGTAACAATATCACCACAGAGACCAAAGGCCATCAGGTGCCAGTGGCCCTCAGGACATATCTCTCCTCTCTCACCCTCCAAAATAAATTTTCTTGGGGGTAGCTAAATGATATTCTCTCCTTTATCGGTTCTCATAACCTCTTACTTTATTTTTTTTTTAAGATTTTATTTATTTATTTGACAGACAGAGATCACAAGTAGGCAGAGAAGTGGGCAGAGAGAGAGGAGGAAACAGGCTCCCTGCAGAGCAGAGAGCCCAATGTGGGGCTCGATCCCAGGACCCTGGGATGATGACCCGAGCTGAAAGCAGAGGCTTTAACCCACTGAGCCACCCAGGTGCTCCTCTTACTTTATTTTTAATATGTATGAAACTTGGGGGATCAGTTCTTAACAACTCTCTTTTTACAGACTAATTCACAGTCCTACTTAAGCTCAAATATTATGTAGCCCCTTCCTTTATCCCATTAGCTAATATCAATTATGTACTTCCTTCATGCCAATCATGAGACATATGTCATCTCATGTATTTCTAAAAATGCATTTAGGTAGGCACAAACCTTAAATAAAATTAAAAATTTAAGTGTTACTTATACAAAACTCAGCAAATCCCATGTGAACAGCATTAGTCATTCACAAAATTAACACATCCACATAAAGCACACAGACCCAGAAATTATATGTTTCCATTACTCAGAGGCCCCTTCATATTCCCAGCCTTTTCCTAAAAGACGATGAGTATCCTGACTTCCAACAAAAGATTATTTGTCTGTTTTGAAATATTTTACAAATGGAATCACATAGTATATATTCTTTTACATCTGGCTTCTAATTTTTTTAAAGAGTTTGTTATATTTATCAGTGTTTGTTGTATTTACCAGTGGTGTTTTTGTAGTAGCAGTCCCTTTTCCTTTGCCATATAGCATGCCATTGTATGAACACATGACTCACTTATCCATTTTATTGTCAGCGATATATGGTTTGTTTCTAAGTTTGGGATATTATGAATAATGCTTCTGTGAACTTTCTTTCCTATGTCTTTTAGTGAACATATATGCCTCTTTCCATTGTGTATATACTTAAGAGTGGTATTGTTGGATCAGAGGATATGCATATCTGCAGATTTCGTAGATATTGCCAAATAATTTTCCAAAGTAGCTCTATGAACATATACCTTAATAAGAAGTAGATGAAAGCTCCATTTCTCCACGTCCTTGCCAATAATATTGGACATTTTCAGTCTTTAATTCATTCTAGTGAAAATATACATTATAGATTTAATCTGAATTTCCCTGGTTACTAATGAATTTGAGAATTTTTTCATAGGATTACAAATTACTTTTGTATTTTACTTTAGGAAGGTTATTAAAAAATCTCTTGTCTCTTTTTCACTTGGATTTTCTATCTTTTCTTATTAACTTACAAGTCTTCTTTGTGTATTGTGGATACATTACTTTGTCAGTTACACAGATTTTAAATATACTGGTTTCTTAAGTGTCTTTTCATGAAGAGAAGTTCCTACTTCTAAAATAGCCCAACATGTTTATCTTTTCCTTTATAGTTGGAACAATCTTCCCGTTTCCCCAAGCACATGAAGCTATTCTCCTATGACATATTTAGTAACAACTTTTTCATAATTTCAGCCCTTATGTGTGTGGTTATGCTTCTGGCCTTTCTGTTTTGTTCCACTAATCTATTTGTCTGTCTCCATACCAACACCATACTGTATTAATCGTAATGTTGATTATCTATGAGTATTAATTCTCCAACTTTGTTCTTCAAAGTTGTTTTAGCTACACTTGAATTCTTTATAAACCTTAGAAGCATTCTTCAATTTCCACATTCCCCATAACCCCTACACTCACTCACTCTCTATCTCTCTCTCTCTCTCTCATACACACACACACACACACACACACACACACACACACGCTGGGAATTTTATTTTGATTGTATTGATTTTATACATCAAATTTAGGAAAATTGACATATTTTCAATAAGAAATTTTCCAATCTACGAACATGTATGTCCTTTCATTTCACTTTTATCCCCCAGATGAACGAGTCTGAGAAACATTTAATGCAGTTTTCAGATGAGCCTATGGATGGAGCAACCAGTCACTTATAGTAGTGGCCAGCTCAATAACATATTTTTTTCAACTTTTTTTTCTCCCTCTCCTTTCTTCTCTGCTTGGATTCCTCTCTTTCTTGCTGATGCTTCCTGAGGTACATCTCCTAATAAAGAATTCACACATAGCTTTTTTTTTTAATTATTTTTATTTTTATTTATTTATTTATTTTTTTTTTACCAAAGTCTGCTTTCTTTCCAAGAAATCTCACCACCATGTTTAAGGGAAAGCCACAGACTTTTCAAATGGGCCATGTGGTTCTAAATAGTCTAGCATCCTACTACCTGTCTGACCTCATCTCTATCTCCTCTGCATTTTTTGCAGAATGGCCGCTGCTGCCATTCTGACTTCTGTGCTTCTTCAACCATTTCAAGCATCCGCTCTTCTCAGAAAAGTCATATTTGATGTTTCCCCTCATTCCAGATTTCATGAATGAGTATATATATTTATTCATAGACTTCAAGGAGGAAAATAACAAAGTTAAGTGGCTATATATATATATAGCCATGTAACATATATATATATATATACACATATATATATATGTAACTTAGTTATTTTCCTCCTTGAAGTCAATGTTCAATCAGTACATTCTCCGTGATGTCTTCTTTTGTCCAAACTTTGCAAAACCATAACCCCTAACCCTGCATTCCTATCCTCATCTCCTGCTTAATTTTTCTACTTAGCATTATCACCTAATATCAGTATATCAGGACATGGGTTTTTGTCTTCCTCGCTCTTTTATTTGTTGCATCTATAACACTGCCTTTTAGTATGCATTCGATAAATATTCTGAGTGAAATATTTGGAAAAAAGTGTAAAGAGCATGCTTCCATTTATATAAAGGGGGTAGAGTAAGAAATTGTCTGAGTTAATAACTATGGAAAGAGTAACTTATTAAGTTTGAATTAAAGCATAAATTTTAAAATAGGTGGAATATAAAGCTCCCTGGAGATATAAAGAGAGTTCTATAACACACTTCAGGTTTAGCAAGATGAAAATGAGGAGGCTTCAGTTCTCTAGGGTGAGATAACAAAGGAGAATGGGAGAAAGCAGCTTTAGGGAGGTATAATTTATATGCCATACAAATCATCCATTTTAAGTCTATGGTGTGATGAATTTTAACAAATGTATTCAGTCATATAACTACCACAGAAATCATGATATAGATTATTTCCATCATCTTCCAAAATTTCCCTCATGCTACTTTGCATTCAATCCTTGCCCATGACCCTGGCTCTAGGCAAGTGATGGCTGATATTTTTAAATTATTTTTTTCAATCACTGTCCTAAACCAATTTTGCTGCTGTACTCCTAGCTGGGTATGAAATGAAAAATATTGAGTCCTAAGAAGTATATCCACGGGTACCCAAAACAGAGGACTCTATGGTTGGGTTAAGCACTGCAGGAATGGATCAGCCTTCCTTGAAGATTCTCACTGGCGACTTTTGTAGGTATTAGCTATAAAATTGTAAGATTAGTTATTAAAAAGGTCTGTGTATGGCAGTGGTAAAACAAACATTAAGGAACGTATCAGATAACCCTTATTTGGATTTAGAAGTTGAACTGACCCACCCTCCCCATGACACCTGCCAACATTTAGGTCTTTATAAGCCAGATGTTTTCAGCAAATTGGACAAGGGAGTTGGTTAGGGCAGGGAGGAAGATAATGGATGTTCTGTTAATTTAGTCCTATGATATGATATATAAAACTGCACATTTTATTTTTGAAAAAAACTTAGTTTAACTGTATTTGCAATTCAAGCTGTAGAACATGATCACAAAATGATACTCATATACTTAAATATATTATGATGCTGGCGGATATTTGGAATGTAAACCTTTGTTTTTGAGTCTAAATATATTTCATTCCATTGGCTTTAGCCTGGCCTTCGATTTTAGTTCTCAATTTTATATCACTGGTTTTTAATGTCATTATTCAAACTGTTGACACAAGTGCTGAAATGTTTAGAATCGGGTACAGAGGCTTGAACCTTGTGACTACAAAATTTAATTTAGGCTAGCACTAATAATAATAATAATAAAACCTTTACAGAGTGCTCACTACATACCATGAAATGTTCTGAGCATTTTAAAAGTATTAATTTATATAATATTAATTAATGAATATCAAGTGTATTAATTTTTTAATCATACAATTCTCTCTGAGATAGTTGCAATAATTAATCCCACTTTTCTTATAGGGTTACGGAAGCACAGAAATATCCAATAGCTTTTCCAAAATTATATAACTAGGAAAGGGAAGGATCAGGATTCAAACCCGGCCCCTGGATTCCATGTTTTTAAATACCATGTTTTGAGTGTATCTATTGTGGCAGTTTCAGATCTGATAGCACACATTATTGCATAGTTTTATCTTCTCCACCTCAGCTCAGAAGTATTTTAAAGGTGCTGTGAAGTACCTTGCTGAGGTTAATATACACATGCATCCCTATAATACTTTCCTATTGCTGCTGTAATAAATGATAATAAATGATAATAAACAACATGAGTTTATTATCTTATAGTTCTGCAAGTCAGAAGCCTAAAATGGGTAGGCAGGGGTTCATTTGTTCTGGAGGCCATAGGAGAGAACATATTTCCTTTTCTTTTCTAGCTTCTAGAGGCTGCCTACATCCCTTCTCTCATGGTCCCACATTACCCAATCTCTCCTTCCATCATTACATCTTTGTCTCTGATTCTGACCCTCTTGCTTCTCTTTTAGAAGGATCCTTAAGATTACATTGGGCCTATCTGGATAATCCAGGATAATCTCCTCATCTCAAAATCCTGAATTTAATCGCACCTGTAAATTCCCTTTTGCCATGTAAATTAATATATTCACAGGTTAGGGGGGAGGGGTATTATTCTGCCTACCACAATTCTCCTGTTCATATGAAGAGGGAACTCATCACTCAGAACAATCATGTTCCATGGTCAAGCACCTATGACATTTGTGTTGAATAACAGTGCACTCTCTCCCCACAGTTCAAGATTATTTAATAAGCCTTGGACAATCTCATCTTCAAATGATTTTTATAACTGTCCTTATACACAAATCATCAGCTTGATGAAAATGTGTCTGTTCATGTTCTAAAATAAACAAGCTTTGTGTATTCTCAATCCTGAAGCTTTTTAACCTTTGCCAGGAGGACTCTTTCTCTTCCTTTTGCCGGTTGTTTAGTGTCAGCTCCTCAACTCCTTCAAGTTGTTTCCCCAGCTGTCCGTACCTTTGGGACACTTCTCTCCTCTGGACTTTTTTTTTTTTTTAAAGATTTTATTTATTTATTTGACAGAGATCACAAGTAGGCAGAGAGGCAGGCAGAGAGAGAGAGGAAGGGAAGCAGGCTCCCTGCTGAGCAGTGAGCATGATGCAGGGCTTGATCCCAGGACTCTGGGATCATGACCTGAGTGGAAGGCAGAGGCTTTAACCCACTGAGCCACTCAGGTGCCCCTATTCTGGACTTCTTTGATTATAACTCTCTTTATAGCTCACTTGGTAATGAACACATGCTATTGGAGTGACTTCCCCTTGGAATGTTAGTGGCATAACTCAAATGAATGATAATATGTACTAATTGTTTTAAACAAACTCACTAAATCTTTTCTGTTCCAAAAGAGCACTACCTTTCAAAGTAGTCGCTGTGCAAAGTGATGCATTTATTCCAAAGAATATGATATCACACTATATTTAGTGTCTCAATTTTGACACTGACTTTAGGGGTTATTTAGAAGCCATATAAGAAAGTCACCTATGGTGCTTCACAGCTTCAGCTTGTACTTTACTAAAATTGGCTATAGAAATCATGTACATTCTAGCTTTCTCATTCACGTTTTTGAAAAGTGAATGGAAGCAACCAACTACTACCACTCACCTCTTTCCTTGTAAAGTAGATTCACTTATTTTTTTCTTGTTTTTGATGTAATGTTCAACAATTCATTAGTTGTATATAACTTATTTTTAAAGTACTTTATAATCCCAGTGTTCATAGCAGCAATGTCCACAATAGCTAAACTATGGAAGGAGCCAAGATGCTCTTCAACAGATGTATGGATAAAGATGTGGTCCAAATATACAATAGAATATTACTCAGCCATCAGAAAGGATGAATACCCACCATTTGCATCAACATGGATGGAACTGGAGGAGATTATGCTAAACGAAGTAAGTTAATCAGAGAAAGACAATTATCACTGGTTTTACTCATATGTGGAATGTAAGGAATAGCATGAAGGACCACAGGGGAAGTGAGGAAAACTGAAGGGGAAGAAATCAGAGAGAGCAACAAACCATGAGCGACTCTGGACTACTGACTCTGGACTACTAAACTGAGGGTAACAGAAGGGAGGGGGCTGGAAGGATGGGTTAACCAGGTGACGGGTATTAAGGAGGGCATGCGTGGTGATAAGCACTGGTGTTATATGCAACTAATGAATCACTGAACACTACATCAAAAACTAATGATGTACTATATGTTGGCTAATTGAACATAATGAAAAAATAAAAATAAATACAGTACTTTATAACCACCACCTTCCCCAACCCCCTGCAACAAGATTCTCTAGTAAAAGTTGGACTAGAAAACATGGTTAATGTCAGAAGCTAAGGTGGGGATCACCTAACTCATCCCAATTCTAAATCTTGAAATTCAATATTCATGGAAAGTGGGTTGGTTGTGTGTGTGGGGGGGGCAGGGGGGATAATAGAAAGAAAAAACAAACCGTATAAGCAGAGAGTTGATGTGAACTGCCCAGCAGTGAGTCTATGTACCCCAACAGTGCATAGAAACTGATTCCAGGTCCAACAAAGGCACAGATTCAGTGGTGAAACACAACGCCAACAAGAAGGATGGCCAGCACTTCTATAAAAAGCAGGCCCTGGTCTTTGTCCAAGCCTACTTACTGCATGTTGACAAGAAGCCCAAGAGTACTCAACTTGTTTGAGCATTAAGGCAAAAGCATGGGCAAGAAAGCAAGAGGGGTATGTTACACATGAGCAGTGACTGCCCAACAATAAAATGTGGCCTGCCATCTATTTCAGAGACTTAAGTATACATCAGGAGGAAAGACTACCCACAGCAATATATATTCAATAAAATATACCTTTGGTTACTTTTAAATCTAATGTTCATAATTCTCTATCATGGCGGAGGGTAAAAATTCCATTAGATTACATCAGACTCTTTTTGTATTTTAGTCTTATAGCTTTATTTCACATATTATCCTGAATACCTATCTTACAAACTCTTAGAAATAATGTTCTGTTATTCATTTAAATTATATAAATATCTTTAGAGAGATGTATGAATATTCAGTTTTCTATGTTCATTATGTTTTATTAAATGCATGATTAATAATTGATGAAAATCAAATATAATTTGTTTTCAAAATTATATTTTTACTTTCCTGAATAGTATGATTCTATAGCTCACAGAATTATGCAACCCATAGAAATGTACAGTATATATCAAGAGCTCGAACTTATGCAAACCCAAATAGTTTTTAACTTGAAGCAAAGAAAATAATTAGAGTTGGGGTCCATATTCAGCTTTTAAGATAGGTAGTAGTCATTTGTTCTTTGGAGATATTGATACATTTTTGGCATAAATGAAAGAAAGACAAATAGGCTAATTATAATGACATGACTGCTATTTTTTATCTATGCAGATGCTTCTCTAACTTTAAAATTATTCACATCCTCCTGGGACAGGGCAACAATTAGGCTGACAAAGTAGGTTGGAAATAAAATGTAAAGATAGAATAATACTAAATAGAGAAGTACTAGATAAAAAAGCAACTCTGGCCAGATGGAAAAATGAACAGCAATAAAAGACACGAGAACTGAGTCCCTTTAGTGTTTAAAGTATTCTTTCTGTCTGTTGGGGCTACTCTTCTGAAAACATGAAGCCTGATTATTTTGTTGCCTTCTGAACTCATTTTAAGTTATTCACAACACATTCTTTGCATACTGTTTCTTTATTTTCAATCACATCATGTCTATTTAATGAATTTTGAATTATAAAAATGCATGCATGCTGGTAAGCATACTTCTAAATGTGTCATCAACCCTAGTTGGGGCTTTGAAAGTAAGAGGATGTGACAGGAGATTTGGTCAGTTTCTGTGACTAAGTCAAAGGCTATGTCTCCTATTTTTTACCACACATTCACATTAAGAGTGAGGTCAGAAGAGTCCTTCAAAGTTATGCAAGTAATTCAACTTCCCACATTATGGATGGAATTTAGAAGTAGTGATCTGAAAACAAGCCACTGTGCAACAGCCAAATTAATCGCACTTGGTTGGCAGTAAATTGGCATCCACTAAAAGAACCATAAAGTTAGGACAGCAAAAATCTAAGAATTCTGATTAATTATTTAGAATACTAAGACATTAAAAATAAACACTAAAACATCAAAAGTATTAAAAACAAATACTAAAATATTAAAGCATTGAAAACAAATATTAGAATATACTGTGATCTCAGCTTAATTAGATAAGATACTATGTAACTTTAAAACGGCCTAAGGCACCAGGAGAGGCTCAAATTCCACAAGTATCTGAAATTTATTGTATTCAAAATGAAACCAGAAATCACCTCTTCAAACCTCACCCCATTCTATCCCTCCTATTGACCCTAAATCAGGGTCACATAAGGTAGATGACCAAAGTAATGCTGTTCCTTATCTTTCTTTCACAGTCCTTGTCCAGTAAGTAGGTCAACAGCATTTTCAGTCAGTCAAAAGTGAATTCAACACCTTTCTTGTATCTACTTTGTATTGCCACCTCCATTAAGTTCAAGACTAGATCATCATTTATCTGCAGTATACTGATAACCCTTTAGTTACTTCTTTCATTTACTTTCAACAAATCTTTACTGGGTGCCTATTCTATACACTCTGTCAAAAGCTGTAATTAAAAAGAATCAATAGAAGTACCTACTTTCAAGTAACTTACTCTTGAGTAGAGGAAACTAGACACATAAAAAAAAATTAACACTGGTATTATGTATCTGTTTGCAAAACATTCCTTCCAGAAAGAATATGAGAAATTGTTCAAATTTAATTAGTTTCCAAACATTTAATCTTGCCTCCATCTAACTTATTTCCCATCCTGAGATTAATGATTATAAAATGCAAACCCTATCCTTACTTAAATTATTTAAGTATCTATGCATCACCTACTAGATGGAATCCAACCTGGTCCCTATAAGCCTTTATGAGAAAGTAGCAGTTGTCAAAGTGTGTTTGGGGACCCATGGTGGGGGGATCTCCCTGAGACCCTTTTAGTAGCTCTGAATGGTCAAAACTATGTTCATGATACTCCTAAAATGTTATTTGCCTTTTTTGCCCTATTTTCTCACAAATGTACAGTAGAGTTCTCCAAACACTGCATAACTTGTGATATTGCAACTGATTGCCTGAAGAAGCAGAAAGGAGAATCTAGAGGTTTTCTTGGAAACCAGACAATAAAAATAAATGTTATATTATAAAACAATGCCAATCGTCCCATTAAATTTGTTTTGCTTGGGAAAAATCAATTATCATTCATCAAAATATATTATTTAGTTAGGATGTAATGAGTTTATTATTCTCATTTTAGTTACTTAAATATTTCTGAGATGGAGAGAAGGGAATTGGGGGAAATTGGAGGGGGAGACAAACCATGAGAGACTGTGGACTCTGAGAAAAAAACTGAGGGTTTTGGGGGGGGATGGGGGGTTGGGTGAGCCTGGTGGTGGGTATTAAGGAGGGCACATATGGCAAGGAGCACTGGGTGTTGTGCATAAACAATGAATTTTGGAACACTGGAAAGGAATTTTTTAAAAAAAGAGAGATAAGGGAAAAATATTTCTGAGCTTTAATTTCTAATATGGCAAATATCAGTAGATGTAAATCACGCAGATATAAGTACTTTGGAATTCTCAATTTTTAAGAATGCAAAGAGGTCCTGAGGCCAAAAGGTTTGAGAACTGCTACAATAAAGCATAGCAAATTATAGGCTGGCCTTGTCTCTTATTGTTGTTTACACTTACTTGGTGCTTGCTCCAATCACACCAAGACTTTCCATTTTCTAGAATCTATCATGCTGTCTCCTCCCTCCCATCACACCCTGTCTGTTAATCTTCAGCTGCTCCCCATGGCTTCCCACCTTGCAGCATCCCACACAGAAAAGGGACTGAGGCAGAATGAGGATGAGGCAGGGGTGTGGGCATGCATACACAAGGACCCAGAAGAAAATTCATGTTAGGTGGCAGTGCTGTTCTGTTGCTCTTCCTTCAATGTTATGCTGAAATATCTTTTCCTGGCCCATCAAAGTCCTATGCCTACCTCAAAACAGCCTCTCTTGTCACTCTACTTTCAAGGGATCTTCTGTTAATAATTTCATTAACATATATTTTGCTATTTTAATTATTTGTTTATAACGGAAATTGTTCCAGAATGTAGATTTTTTTTTCCTCTTTTGATTTCAAATGGCATCTTGAAGTTTCTGGACTTCCTAAACATTTGAATAGGAATCACATACAAATGTAAGTTTTGCCAATACCTTATGAAATCTTCACAGAAATATTTCTATTAATCTTAATATTCACTTCACTTCATGATACTGGTTTACAAGTCTGTCACTCAATGGGATGCTATTTCTATGAACACAGAACACAAGACAATCCCATTACATGAGGGAGGTAATACAACATTTTATAAATGACTGTCTCTTGAATCCCCAAACCCACTGACATAATCAGGTAAAGGTTTCTCTTTGACCACCACTTTCAGAATTATATTGATTTTGCCATATTGCTGGTCTGTAAGAATAGCTACAGAAATGTCCTCGGATATTCAAATGGCTCTGGAAGGTCTTTTAAAAAAACATTTCTCCTAGAGTAGGAAGTCCTCTTAGATTTAGGAAATAGCTTCTGGAAAAATTGAGCTTATCAGTCAGCCATGTCTTAGAGTGAGTTACTTTAATCTTTTAATCAAATTGCTTTTACTTTAATAGCTTGGGTACAGATTACAGTGCTCTGGGTATCCTGTCCTCCTAAGCTTCATATATACTTATAGGCTCTAAGGTAGTGAAGCAAAAGTGAACTCTAGTCCTCTCCAGTTGAACACACTTGTTGATCATAGCAAAAGTTGACTCCACTGGGGCCTCCAATCTGCTGACCCTATCAAATTTGCCCTCTTCATCTTCCCCGTCTTGTCCTTAATTGCCTTTTTTTAAAAATAGCTAATTTCCACGGTTCATTACAATAATTTCACTATGTAGAATCTAACCTCCTTTGCCCCCCCAACTTTCCATTATCCTCAGCTAGCAAAAGAATTCAGAATTTAGTTTGAAACCAAATATTTGTCTACTCTACTCCTGTCCTTGAGTGTCTGAAATAGAGAAACACAAATAACCATGCTGTCTCTTTTTTTTCCTTTTATGGTATAAAATCACAAGTGAACCTTCTTTGTTCATAGGCAACAATTCCCCATTCCCCTGCTGGACATTCTCCCATTCTCTGAGTTGACTATTCAACACCTTCTTCTGCTTCAAAGATCCACACAGCTTTAACCTTCTCCATTCTTAGAAAGAAACCCTTCTTTCTTTATTCATTAGGAGAACAGAACCAATTAGAATAAAGTATGTACAGTCTTCCATCACCAAATCTAACAACCTACTTGCCTCTGTGCTACATATTATGTCCCCCTTCTGCTACAATCCCTCTGCCTGTACATTGAATCTTATTCCTTCTCTTCTACTCAAGACTTTCCTCCTTAAAATTCTTCTGTCTTCCCTGCATTAGCAGTTTTCACCCTTACTACTAAATCACTGTTACTAGCATATAACATTCTGTGATAACTAAGTTTAAAAAAATTCTCTTGACTCCATTCCCCCTTGGAGCTCCAATTCTTTTCTCTGCTATGCAATAAAACCCCTATAAGAGCTATCTCTATCCATTGTCTTCACTTCTTCCTTCTCCTCTCTTCCCAGACTTCTCTGGTCAAGCATTTGTTCTCACAAGTGCTATAAAACAGTTCTGACAAGTCACTTGTCATCACCCTGTTACCAAATCCAATCAGCCCTAATTTTATTCTTTCACAGTTGATCACTTCTCTCCTTGTGAAATAGTTTCTACACTTCCTTCATATTCTCATGTTTTTCTCCTGCATAACTGGCCACTCCTTTGGCTCCATATGGTTAGATTCTCTTTTTCTTCCTAAAATAAATATTCCAGTGCCCAACCCTCAGATCTTATTCTTTTCACTGTCCACTCACTCTCTAGGTGACTTCCTTTATTCCCAGTGACTAATGACTTCCAAATTCATTTCTATATTTATAATCTTTTCTATAAACGTCAGACAACTGTATCCAATTGTCAACTAATTTTTTGTCTCAGTGTTTAGTGGGTATTTTTATATTTGACATAAATAAAACAAAACTCTTTGATTCTTCCATTCCCATCTCTCTAGCCCTCATTTCAGTAAATTTCTCCACCATCCACTTACTGTTTCTCGTAAACACTTGGGAGTTATCACTGATTTTTTAAAAAGATTTTATTTATTTAGGGGCACCTGGGTGGCTCATTGGGTTAAGGCCTCTGCCTTCAGCTCAGGTCATGATTCCAGGCTCATGGGATCAAGCCCCGCATTGGGCTCTCTACTCAGCAGGGAGTCTGCTTCCTTCCTCTCTCTCTGCCTACTTGTGATCTCTGTCTGTCAAATAAATAAATATAATCTTTAAAAAAAGATTTAATTTTTTATAAGAGACGGAGAGAGGAAGTGTGAGCAGGAGGAGGAGGCAAAGGGAGAGGGAGAAGCAGACCCCGGGCTGAGCAGAAAGCCAACCGACCAACCAGGGCTCCTGCTTGATCCCAAAACCCTGAGGTCGTGACCTGAGCCAAAGGCAGATGCTGAGCCTCCTAGGTGCCCCAAATGAGATTATTTTCTTAATTTCCTTTTTGAATAGTTAATTGTTAGTTACCCTGATAGCAAATCCAGACAAATACACTAGAAAAAAACAAGGCCAATATCCCTATTCTTAATGAAGATATGTGCAAATATCTTCTATAGAAAACTAGCAAACAAAATTTTATAGCATGTTAAAATGATCATACACCATGATCATCTGGGATTTATCCCTAGAATGCAAGAATGGTTCAACATAAACAAATCAATATGATATACCATATTAACTGAATGAAGGATGAAAAACACACGATTGTCACAATAGATGCAAAAAACCATTTGATAAAATTCAATACCTTTTCACGATAAAAACTCTTAACAAACTAGGTATAGAAGAAATCTGCTTCAACACAATAAAGGCCATATATGAAAGGCTCACAGCTAACATCATACTCAATGGTGAAAAATTCAAAGATTTACCTCTAAGGTCAGGAAAAAGACAAGGATGCACACATTAGATAGCTCTATTCAGCATAGGACTAGAGCTCTTAGAGAAATTAAGCAGAAAAAAAAGAAATAAAAGGCATCCAAATTGGATAGGAAGAAAAATTGTCTGTTTGTAAATGACATGATCTAATATATGGAAAATTCTAAAGACTCCACACATACTCTGTCTCTTTCTGTCTCTGTCTCTGTCTCTCTCACACACATGTACACACACACACACATCATTAAAACAAATACATTCAGTGAAGTTACAGAATCCTACCCTCTCCACATGATTTGGTGGGAAGTACCAGCCGGTGAGAGCAGAAGGAGAAGAATAAATTTGGAGAATTTGTTTCCCTGGCTCCCTCCTTATGGGTTCACTGAGGATGGCTAATGACAGCTCCCGTCAGGTCACACTCTCCACACCACCCTCTCTGTTTTCGGTTAACTGCTATCTCCCCTCCCCACCTTTAGGCCTAGGGGTATAATATCCTGTTCATAATAGCCCTGAGGTCCTGATCTTTTCCTTGTGATTTCCCTCTTACTGAACTTCTTCAGATTGTCCAAATGATATGTTTTCTCGCCAGTAGCCTGACTATTCTACCTCATACTCAGATTTGACTCATCAGTAAATGCTGTAATTTCCACTTCCAAAGTATATTCCAAAGCTAACCCATTTTCACCACCTGCACTATCCTTACCTTAGTTTAAGCCACCTTAATTTCTTACCTACATTACAGCAACAGTTGAATACTTCTGCTCTCTTTCCACTCCATTCTACTCTCACAGCAGCCAGTACCATCTTTTTAAAAAGGAAGATAATACCATTATGCTGCTCACAAACTTCTAAAGGCTTTCCAGTCCACAGAGAATGAAATAAACATTAAAATTCCTTATGATGTTCAACAAGGCTCTTCATTTGGCCTTTGATTCTTCCAGTCCCATTGCTTACACTCTCCCTAATGCTTACTTATATTGCTTCAGTCACAGTGGCCTTCTCGAAGTTCCATGAACATTCATATTATAATATTAATTAATTAATTTTTTATGCTACTATTTTAGAGCATTTGCACTTGAACGTGATTCTATAGAGAATGTTCTTATCTTAAATATTTGCAAGACTCCATTTCTCTTTTTATTCAGCCCTCTACTTAAATGTCATCCCATAAAAAAGAGACTTTCCCTAAATGCATTATCTAAAATAACGGCATGCAGTCTGTATCTACTTATGTACATTTATTTCTCTCCATAATATTCATCACAGCCTCATATGATGTATCTGTGTACTGACTTGTCAACTGTCACTTTTTTCTGCTATATTATTTTATTCACCACTTATAATATTAGACCCTAGAATATTACATTGTATGTTGAAACTGTAATAAATTTTTGGTGAATGAATGGGAATGTAAATAGACCAAATGGATCAATTAAATTAAAAGCAAACTTAGAGGTGCCTGGGTGGTTCAGTGGGTTAAAGCCTCTGCCTTCGGCTCAGGTCGTGATCCCAGGGTCCTGGGATCAAGCCCTGCATCGGGCTCTCTGCTCAGCGGGGAGCCTGCTTCCTCCTCTCTCTCTGTCTGCCTCTCTGCCTGCTTGTGATCTCTGTCTGTCAAATACATAAATAAAATCTTTTAAAAAAATTTTTTTAAAGCAAACTTAAATGAAAAGCCAATTCACAGTCAAAGTTTGCTCAATGAGCATGTAGGAAAAAAAAGTCAGATTAATACAATAGCATCAGGTTAAAATGACCTGATTCAACTTCTAACAGTGGAACTGTTCCTTGCAATGGAACAAGATATTTCTGAAGCAAATTAATAAGGCTTCCTCCCCCGGACATTGCCAGGATGGAGATACTAAGATTTGATGCTCTAGTTTTCCTGTTTTTGTGCTCCATGGCCAAGCCAGACCCCTTGTTAATGAATATTATCTCGTTAAAAAACTACTATGCAATACATCATACTTAGAAAAGGGTATATAAATGTATGTACCAGGCAATAAATAATAAAAAGACTAATAATATACCTATATTCGGGGCAAGCCATAAATATTACCAAGAATCTTTGAAGCTCCCTCTCCACTAGATTTTAACTTCCTGCCCCCCTGTAAAGGTAATAATTACCCTGAAACTTAAGTCAATTATTTCCTTGCCTTTTAAAATAGTTTTATTAATGTGAAAACTGTAAAGATCTGCACAAAAATGAAATTATTGACTATTCTTTCACTTGTGTTTCCACTGACCAGTTTTTAAGATTCGTCCGTGTTGATGTATTTAATTCATTAATCCTCACCTTTGTACATTATTCCATTATAGGAATATACGCTGAATTATTTATGCATGTTACTCTTGATGGGCTTTCAGGTGGCTTTAAAGTTGTTGTGTTACTCTTTACAAATTGCTGTGAATATTCTTTTATGTGTCTTTCCCATTACTACCACCTTGGAAACATTCTCTTTCTGTAGAAGACTTTATACTTCTATGTTTAATCAATTTTGCATTGATCTTGCAATTGCTCTGAGGGAAATCTTGTTTTCCACATTCTGGCATTCTTAGTCAGTCGTTTACTGTAGCCCTTCGAAAATTTACTGACATTACCTTAGATAATTCACTTGGAGAAGCTCTGAACTTAACACAGCAGTGCCAATTAACTGTCTCCTAAGAGCTGTTTTCTTTTCCTAAAAGGCCCCTAAGAAGCCTCTGAAATATTCTGGGGCATATTTAAAATATTTTGGTAGTTCTATGACATCACAAAAGAAACCCTTCTTTCATTAAATTGCATTGATGTCTCCTAAGTATCCTAAGTTGAATTAACCCCAAATATACAGAATCTCTGGTGGAAAAAGAAAAAGGTTGTGCCTCTATCTCAAATTGGTGAAACAGTTACTAACTTCAATGTCCACTTTAAATTGACCAGTTGATTTCAGCCTTGATTACATTGAGGACTAAATTACTCTTCTCCCTAAGAAAGTCTGCCAGATGTAACAAATAAAAATACAGGACACAGAGTTAAATTTGCATTTCAGATTTTAAAAATGAGTATTTTTTGGTAGATGTATGTCCAATGCAATATTTGGGACCGACTCATACTAAAAAGTATTTTTAAATAAAAAATGCAATTAACTAGGCAATGTGTATTTTATTTATGACATTTCTACCATTAGGGCGTCAAGGTTTCCCTAAATCTGTTTGATTTGCTCAAGATATTTTCTGCACATCATAAACTCACTCGGTGTGGGGACCTTAGCAATCTTTCATTGTGTTTGTCTGTTTCTTCCTTTCATGCTGTACATCACGTTCAAGCAAAGCACTGAGAGTCTTATGATAACTGTTCTGCCTCAAGAGTATCACTTTTGCTGATAGTTCTCTGAGAATATTTACCAAAGTGCAACATGTTCCCATCTAGGACAGAACAGTACGTACAGCGGCTGACAAGTGAAAGACAGTGGTGGGGGTGGGGCTGAGGGCTTGGAAAAGTCTGAGCAGTCCTGAGATACCGCGAGATGCTAGACGGGACAAAGCCTTCTGAACCTCACCAGCTCCCATACTTCCAACGGCTACAGCCCGCTAACGGCTCCGTTCCACCTTTGGCTTACCGGCGTCCGTCTTGCCGCTAGGCCTTATCAGTTTTCCTTGGTCTGTCCCCAGCCGGGCCGGGCCTACTCCTTTCCTCGGACTTTTGGGACTTTTTACCACTCTAGACCGGCTACAGCAAGCATCATTTAAGATGTCTGACAACGGGAGCAACATGGATGGCCTACAAGACCCAGAAAAAAGAAGCCCGCTCAATAGCCCGGAGGAGCGGTCTGAAGCGGATGAGACGAGAGAGACCTCTTCAGACACTGAACTGAGCTTGAATTTGACCACGGATGGTGGCATCCTCTGCCAGGCCACCCCAGAAAGCCAAGGCACATACGCAGAAAGTTCAGCTGAAAACATCAACTTTGGAAGCACGGAAGATTCGGACCAGTTCTTCATCTGTGAGGAAACCCTGTTCCCTTGTGGCTCGGCAGAAGAGGAGGAGCAAGGAGCGGAAGAGGAGAGAGGAGCGGCAGGAGGACAGCCTCAGGTACAGTGCCCTGAAGCTAACCGTGATCGGTATTTATCAGATGCGGATCGGGCCCTGGAGGAGTGGGTGTCCTCCGAAACATCTGCTCTGCCCCGCCCTCGCTGGCAAGTTATTTCCGCTCTTCGAGAGCGGCAGCTGGGTTCCAGTGCCCGCTTTGTTTATGAGGCCTGTGGGGCAAGAGTCTTTGTGCAGCGTTTCCACCTGCTCTATGAGCTTGAAGGCCATCATGGTTGTGTCAATACTGTGCACTTTAACCAGCGTGGCACCTGGCTGGCCAGTAGCAGTGATGATCTTAGAGTGATAGTGTGGGACTGGGTGCGTCAGCAGCCAGTACTGGAGTTTGCGAGTGGCCACAAAAATAATGTCTTTCAAGCCAAGTTCCTTCCCAATTGTGGTGATTCCACCTTGGCCATGTGTGCCCGTGATGGGCAGATACGCATAGCAGAGCTCTCTGCTTTACCACACTGTAAGAATACTAAGCGTGTGGCCCAGCACAGGGGAGCCTCCCACAAGTTGGCTCTGGAGCCAGACTCCCCTTTTAAGTTCCTAACTTCAGGTGAAGATGCAGTTGTTTTCGCCATTGACCTCAGACAAGGCCGGCCGGCTTCCAGAGTGGTGGTAACCAAAGAGAGGGAGAAGAAGGTGGGGCTGTATGCGATCCATGTGAATCCTGCCAATACTTACCAGTTTGCAGTGGGCGGAAGAGATCAGTTTGTAAGAATTTATGACCAGAGGAAAATTAATGAGAATGAGAATAATGGGGTACTCAAGAAATTCTGTCCCCATCACCTAGTCAACTGTGATTCCAAAGCAAACATCACCTGCCTCGTGTACAGCCACGATGGCACTGAGCTCCTGACCAGTTATAATGATGAAGATATTTATCTCTTCAACTCCTCTGATGGAGATGGAGCCCAGTATGTTAAGAAATACAAGGGTCACAGAAATAATGCCACAATCAAAGGTGTCAATTTCTATGGCCCCAGAAGTGAGTTTATCGTGAGCGGCAGTGATTGTGGGCACATCTTCTTCTGGGAAAAATCATCTTGCCAGATCGTTCAGTTCATGGAGGGGGACAAGAGAGGCACCATAAACTGTCTTGAGCCCCATCCTTACCTACCTGTGATGGCGACCAGTGGCCTAGATCATGATGCCAAGATCTGGGCACCCACAGCTAAAGCTACCACTGAGCTGATTGGGTTAAAGAATATGATCAAGAGAAACAAGCGAGAACGAGATGAAGATCGCATACACCACACTGACCTGTTTGACAGCCACATGCTTTGGTTCCTCATGCGTCACCTGACACAGAGAGGTCATCACCAGCACTGGGGAGCTCCTGAAGCTGAAGCTGAAGCTGAAGCTGGAGCTGGAGCCGGAGCCATGGATGCAGAATCAGATGCGTCTTCCAGTACCTCCAATTCATCTGAGGAAGAAGAGAACCAAGACCGTGTGCAGTGCCTGCCGTCCTGAAGGCCTCATGCCTGGTCCAGCTAGATGTCACTTCAGTAGGCTGGACTTTAAAGTTTAAAATTTAAAGTTTAAAATTTAAAGTTTAAAATTCAGTTTAACTAATAAATGTGTTTTTGTTTTCTATTCTCTACCATAAAAACCATCTTTTCTATGTCTTTACTCTCCCTTTCTTCACATTCTTCCTCTCCCATTTCTTTTCTCTCACTTGATTTCTTTATTCCTTTCTCTTTACCCATTATATCTCTGTGTAAGAAAATATGTAAGGTTTTTTGTTTTTTATTTTTGCCTCTTTTCATTTGTTTTCTTATGGCTTAGCTCTTACAGCTAACTTCTAAAAGTTCTGGTGAAAAAATTAAAAGTCTTACTGAGTTTATCTTCTCATTTCTGATACCCTGAAAACTATCACCTTTTTTTTCATCTTCAGCAGTTTAAGGTTAATTTCTTCAGTTGACTTGAAAATTTCAGAAATGTGTTTATTCTTTGAAAGTAAAGTAAAATAAAGCAAACCATGGTCTTGTTCCTTTAATGCGGACACTTGGCCATCCACACACACCCATGTACACACACACAGACTCTCTTTCACTCTCTCACAGAAAAGGAGAAGGGGAGAGAGGGTGCATAAATTCCTAACAAGATAATTGATGCTTCTGGAATATTTAGGGATTGTTGACACTTTCTGAATTCCTGTGTTAATATTGATTATTTTGAGCAGAGACTGGTAAAACTTAAACTTAATCACACGACATTGTTTATTTTGCACTCTAAATTCTCTTGAACTTTCATGGCGAGAATTCCCATAGGATTGCCTTCCAGGAAGTCCTCTTGGGACAACCATTTCCTGTAAGATACTAGCCAGGAATATAAGAATTCCTAATATTTGAGAACATATATTTGAACTGAATTTAACAATAGCTTATTGTTGCAATAAAGAGTTGTTTATCCTTACAGGTAATTGATACCACTGGAAGAAAATTCCCATTAGACATCCATGCACTGCTAAAAATTCTCTTCACCTGCTTATAAGAGGTTAAATTGCTTTTAAAAATATTTTGTTTTAAGCCTCATTTAGTGTAAATTTTGCATGCTGGATGTTCAGTTTGTGTTCAATAATAATATTCATTTTTGTTTTACACCTGTTACTTGTGTAAGTGAATGCAGAGGCCTTGCCTTACCCCCAAAACCCCTGTTTTCCTTTGATAATACTCCTTAAAATGGATATTATCTCTGGCCCCTTAAGAGCAAGTTGAGACATTTACATACTGAAATTAGACTTTAGAATGGAAAATAACATTCAAATTTCCTGTTCACTGAGATTCAAAGTCAGAACAACTGCCTGGGGATCTGGGAGATTGGGGCAGCCCCTACCAAGGTTTGCTGTTAGGAAAGAACCTAAAGCCCCCAAAGAACCCAATGAGTCTGAACTAAGCACTGTGGTATAAACCAGGACATAAAGAAAATAAAATTATAAACTAGCAGTCCAAGTTTGGGGCAACCCTGCACGACTGGGTGTGATGTATACTAGCAACATCAACAAAACATTCAAAAACACTTTGGGAATTTCTAGTGACACTGGGTGACAGAACAATGACGAGCATATTAATTATCCAGTTTTTTTTTTTCACCTGCTGTTTGGAAGCAGTTCTGAATGTATGGGTGGGGGAGTGATACTGTGAACTGAAACTTTCTTCAGAGTTTCCTGCATGGTTCTGAGATTTTTTTTTTTTTTTAGATTTATTTCATTTTATTTTGGAGAGGGAGGAAGCAGTGCATGGGGACATGAACGCATGAGGAGGGGGTGGGGGGCAAGGGGCAAAGAAAGAGGGAGAGAGAATCTCAAGTAGATTCCCCACGAAGCACGGAGCCAGCCTCGGGTTTCAATCCTAGGACCCTTGAGATTATGACCTGAGAACCAAGAATCTGATGTTCTATCAACTGAGCCACCCAGGTGACCCTGTTCTGAGATTCCTTGTGCTACATGAGATATTTGAGAGATTTGGAAGACAAAGGTAAAGTAGTAGCCATATATTTTTTAAAGATTTTATTTATTTGTCAGAGAGAGAGAGGGAGAGCACAAGCCAGGGGTGGCAGGCAGAGGGAGAAGCAGGCTCTCCGCTGAGCAAGGAAACTGATGTGGGACTCAATCCCAGGATCCTGGGATCATGACCTGAGCCAAAGGCAGACATATAACTGACTGAGCCACCCAGGTGTCCCAGTAGTTATATATATTTTTAATGCTCAGAAAGTAGAGGTAGGGGCATCTGGTCACTGATCTGCTGGCTTACTTTACTGTGAGGCAGCTGGGTCTACAGCTATACCAGCTCCCCTCATATCTCCCATATCTTAGCTTCACCAGTTTCATAAAAAAGAGTGATTACCTCTACAGGGCACTTACTCATCAAAGTTGGAGGTCTGTAGGCAATGAAAGATCAACATGGGTTCCAGTCTGTCCTTGTAAGCTCCAGCTACTCCTCATGGATTCAAATCTATCCGTGTTTCCCCCATTTCACACCCATCTCTTCTTCTTGAATGCTGTACTGACTTTAGGCTCCAGCACCTGAAGCAGACAAAAACCTTATGAGGACTGCTTAACCACAATTACATAATATGACGTCTCTATCATATAAGTCACTTGCTACCTGTGTATCACCCTCCCCCCAGTGTTTCTGCTTCTTTGTTTGAACTGTGTTGGGTGCAACCACCCCCACTTGCTTTGGACTGATTTAAGTCTCTAGATTACTTAAACAATTTGCCATTTGGAGGAGTAAAAGTCCTCTAAAGACAGAGGTTGGATTTGAATAAAATAGTTGTTAGGTAAATTATAGATAGAGAAAAGGCACTCAGATAATTAATTTGAAAAATAAAGTTATGATTATAGGTGAAAGTCAAGCAGGTAAAGTAAGTCCCAGAAAATGGAAGTAATTTTTAAAATTTTAATTTATGCAAACATTGGTCCTATCGATGTATAGAAGAGAGCAATACAATATCACTACCAGCCTTCCATGAGATGGCAGGCAAAGCTAACAATTCTATCAAATAAGCAGGCAAAACTGCACCTTTAAATTTAAATTTTCAACACCAATTATTTTCATTCCAATATGGAATCTCTACAGGACAGTTCTGTGTAAGTCCTCATGGCCTTTATGCAGTATTATAATTGTCTCCTAATTATGCACAGAATTTAACTGCATAAAATTGTGACAGATGCCAAACTATACTTTTAAAAAGACATCTTCTGGCAGCCATTCCTTAAAAAGACAGGTGTGGAAAAGAATAGACATAAAAAAATTTAATGGAGCCTAATTGCTAAATGGCAGGCCAAAAAATTTGGGGGAATTTTGTTAGCTCGACAGCAACCTTCAGCAGTGCTCATTCTACCATGTTGTGAGCCAAAAAGATAATGCAATAAAATTACAATAGACTGGATCTTAGCCACCCTGTGATCAACTTCTATGAACTTCACTATCTTAATTTATTTCAACTTCAGTCTCTTCAACAGTGAAATGAGAGGTTTAGATTTCTATATTTAATTTTCAGAGTCTTATGGAGCACTTAATATATATTCCTTTACTGGATAGTGCAAGTTCAGAGATGGATGTATGACAGTTCAGGTTCACGAGGAGCTTAGTACACTAATTCTGTGTTCTAGGGAGAACTAGAGGTTTTCACATGTTTTCATTGAGGGGGTTAGGTAGTTTCCTATCCCGCTGCTTTATTCAAAGTATAATGTTATTTTTCCTTCCTAGCTTTGCAGCTTCTTTATCTCTAACTCCATTATATAAGCAACCACCTATGGAAATTAGATACACATATGCTCTCAAGTATATTCAAGTGTAATTTCTCAATTTTTCTTTGGGAAAAAAAAAAGCATACTAAAATGAAGGACAGGAAACTTAAGTTCAGAGAAGTTAACCTTCCAAAGTCATTGAGCTAAAAAGATACAGAGTAGGGACTCAAATAGAATTTACAACTAAATTAATCCAACTTAATAATGGTGCATAGTGTCATTGTTTGGGTGCATAGTGATCCGGTTTGGTTGACAGCAGAAATTGAGAACCCATATCTCAAGATTCTTTCATGACATTTAAAAGACTTCTTTCATCTATTAAGGTGGCCATGGTCTTACTTTGGACTTCTGCCAGCTATACGATACATGTATTAGCAACTCAAACCCCTGAAATTAAATTGTAGGCTGCTGAGGAAAACAAACAAAACAACAACAATGATGAACCAAAGAAAAACAAAAACTAAAATACAAAATAGAAAAACAGTACATGCTGGAGTAGGGACAGTATTTCTAGCCTGTGCTACACAACGATCATTATGGCATTAGCTAAAAAGGTTATTGCTCATGAATCTCTGTCTAGAGTCAAATTCAAATTACAGCCAAGTCTGCTGATTGATTCTTTTGATTATTCTGCTAAACAGCTGTTAACAACACAGACACTCTAGAAACTCTCTTTCTCAGCTGACAGGTATGACCAACACTGTGAAGGGCTGAGACCCATGATAGGTAACCATAAGATCTTCAATCAAATAAAAAAGCCTCTCTTTTCTACAGTGAGTTCCTCTCTCAGTAAGAGACAGGATTTGGGCCTTAGGTATTAACCCTCTTAAGACTAACAAATGATAACTGATCATCACTCTCATAAATATTTTTTAAAAAGCCTGCAAGTATGAATTCTTGGTGAGTAAAGATACCTGTTATTTTTAAATATCTTTAAAAATATGGAAATATATTTACTTTAACATAATCAGATAGAACCAAATATTTTGGGGGAAGGATTTTTTTTGCACATGCTTTCTCATAGTAGTTTCCTCTCCAAAAACATCTCTAGAATTTTAGGGTGATGGAACAACTCTGTATGGTACTGGAGTGGTGGATATATGATTCAATGCATTTGTCAAAATTCATAGAATTTTACATCACAAGGAGAAAACTTTAACATATACAAACTAAAAGAATTTCAACCAGGATGTCAGGAAATCTCAGAATGTAATACACCCTACGACAAATGAGTCTAACACTATTACAAATTTATGACATAACCTCACTGAAGCAGGTGGAAGAAAAGAAGCTGGCTAAATTACTTTGTCAAAATTAAAGATAAAAAGAACTGTACCTAAAAACTGTACTCCAGCTGGCAAATTTGTTTCTCATGATGATTCAGGTTAAGCAATAATTCTCAACCTACTTTACAGATGTAGCTCATGTTTAATAAGCAAGTAAATGGATGGTGAGAACTAGGTTTCTTACTCTAAGAGGGCAATTATAGATAAGCAAGGAGGAAAGGCTAAGTGTACTCTGTGGTAACTGAATTCAAATTGGGAGATACCAGTATGAATTCACATTTAGGTTAGCATAATATATATGCAGATGAATAAATGTTGAAATAATTATAGAAATGTGTGTATATGTGGGTTATTATACTGATATGTATTTCATAGATCTCTTTACTGACAGGCCTTGGGACCCCTGACAGCCCTGTGGTAATGATCACCACCAGCACCTTGATCTTGATTTCTAATACATTTTTCAAAGAAAGGAACCAGAGATCCTTGGAAAAATGTCTTATTCCAATACTAGGGCAGGGAATATACAAGACAACCCTGGAGCAGCCTGTAGCGCTGAACAGCTATGGTATGTCAAAGTGGCACATGAAATAATGGCGTTCCCAATGGCCAAAGATAGAAGAGTTTGATTTAAAAAATAGTAATGTGATATTATATTACGACCTAAAGTATAAGACAAATATTCACGAGTCCATCCTGATATAAAAAAATAAGTAAATAATTTTGGGATAAGGTATAAATCTCCCTATAGAATAATTCCAAATATCATAAACAGAGGTGAAGTTTGATTTCCCTCCTGCTTTTAAGTATCTTGCATCAAAAAGAACAGATTATAAAAAGAGAAAAAAGAGTAACTTTACAGTAAATAAATCCTACAAACATCACTTAAACACATGATGCTGGTTAATATCACCAATGATAAAGTCACATCAATATCATATGCCTCTAATATGAAACAGGAAGGGCATTCACCTCCATGGTTATTCCTCCCCAGAACCCATAACCTCAGTCTAGACGTGAGGAAAATATCAGACAACCCCCAATTAAGGAACATTCTACAAAACACTTGGCCAGGACCCTTAAAAAATTTCAAGGTCACAGGAAACAAGAAAAGGCTGAGAAACCAGAGGAGTCTAAGGAGACTTGGTGACTAAATGCACTGTGGTATCCTATACAGGATCCTGTAACAGAAAAAGGATATTAGTGGACAAAGTTGGGAAAATCTGAATAGAGTCTGCAGTTTACTTAATAGTCACAAACCGATGGTGGTTTCTTAGTTTTAACAAATAGACTAAGGTATTGTAAGATGTTATCATTAAGGGAAACTGAGTGAGGGTTATGTGGGAACTCTCTGTATTAACTTTGGAACTCTTTTTTTTCCCATAAATCTAAAATTATTTCAAAATAATAAAAAAATAAATGTCGAAAAATCCGTGGAAAATCTTTAACTTTAGTAGCCATAATAATTGTGGTAATGTTTATCATATCAGCAGAAATAATTTGGTTCCCTTGATTTTTGAAGTCTCTGCTTATATTGTGATTCATGCTGAGTAACTTCCATTATTTGTGACCTTTTGAAATGTTCTTTCTTTCATTATTTCTCTATTTTGTTCGATGATGTACTTCTATTAAGTTGCTACCAATAAAAGTACAGTAAAAATTGAAATAAAGATGAAATTTTAAAGGACAACATTTTGTAAATTCTTAAAAGATAGAAATGTTCTTAAAGAGACACTTTACCAAACTAACTGTAAAGTACTTAGTATTTAGGAGCTGCACAAAAATGCATGCATAACTTCTTTCTTTAAACCACTGGTAATTTAATAAGAAACTTATTTCTGCAGTAAGTAAAATTTTATGGACATCTTTAGAACAGAAGTGGAATGGAAGCCAGATTTGTGTTGGATGAAGGTATGCAGGAGGAGAGCAAGTAAGATAGTGAGTATAGGCAAGTCTTTCAAGAAGTTTTGCTGTGAAGAGGAAAAGAACAATGGAGTGATGGCTGGAATAAGATATATATTTAAGGGATCATCATTACACTTTATTTTTAAGATGAAGGATATTAGAAAAATTTATATTGACAATAAAAATGAGAAAGAAATGAATGATGTGGGAAAGTGTGGATTTCAAGTCCTGGAGGAGATGTTATGTAGAAACCTTTGGAGGAAGGCTCTTTCCCAGAATCAGACCATATGGTATGAATTTGGTCAAAAAAATTGACTGGTTTGGGGGTAGGAAGGAATGGGAGAGCTTGATGTTATTGCTTCGACTCTCTGCTGTATAAAATATGAGGTAAGTCCATCAATTTAGACTCCTGTGGAGGGAATTATGTAATTCTGAAAAGAGAGAAGACAACTGAACCTAATCTTCTCAAAAAAGAGGGAAATAAACTTCCTAGGGAAATATTATTTTTTTCTAGGAATTTAGACTTTTTGAATAAAATTGTAACTAAAGAGATCTTCCTTGGCTATCACACTAATGGCGTTTTATTTGAAATTCAAATGTAGCTTGGAAGTACATAAAAAATGATGTGTGGCACTCCACTGGAGACAAAGGAGGTACCTCTGTCTCATTTAGATAATGGGCATTATCATGGCATTCATGATTTCTGTGCAGTGTCAAACTGACTTGATTAAATATCCAAACTGAAATTTGTACTTTCTATCAAAATGCTTATAAAAATTTTTCTTGGTTATACCAACATATGTACATAAAAAGAGTGCTTACAACTTCACTGCCACATAAATCTAGGCCCTTCCTAGAGTCATCAAGTAAGAAGCCTTCTGCAGAATACCACGGTGCAGAGCCATGCTCTACTACTTTTAATTTCTTCATTTTATTCATTTTTTAAATGTTTTAAAGATTTATTTATTTATTTGAGAGAGGGAAAAAGAGCTCATGCACTAGTGGGGGGTGGGGCTGAGGGAGAGAGAGAGAAATCCTCAAGCAGATTCCCTGCTGAATGAGGAGCCTTACATGGGGCTCCTGGGGAAGGATGCTGAGATCATGACCTAAGCCAAAAATCAAGAGTCAGACACCTAACTGATTGAGCCACACCAGCACCCCTCTAAAAGTTGGACCAGAACTTGATAAACCTCTGCAATGAGTATTAGAAGTCCAGACATGAGAAAACGACCATTCTGACATAGTTCAGCATGAAGGATAAAGAAAAAAAAAAATCAGTGAAACAGCTCCTTCCCTCAATTTCTAAGCAAGTACAGACAGGTTTAAAGTACAGAATGGGTTCTAATGGGATTGTCATCAAAGGCTGAAACTGTCCTTTGAAATCAGAAGCCACTTTAGGGCAATTTCTGTATTACAGCAAAGACAATAAGCTATTTATTCTTAAGTGAGTACAGGAGTCACATAGAAGCGTTTTGTAAATGGTCACTTTGTTAAACTCTCATACTAGTTTTAATTAAAAAGATGCTCTCAGATTGTCTATATGTGCTATCATATCATCAACAATCAGTCTTCAATGTATTTTGCACTACTTTTACTTCCTATTTCTCCTTCACTTCTTCTGGCTTTTGCTGGGATCTCCTAAGCAAAGCTGAATGATGGGGATATTGGGGCTTATCTGTGTTTGTTCCATTAACGAAAATGTTTCTAATCTGTACTCGTGGGACTTCTTTCATTCTTGTCACATATTTGTGCCTCAACTCTTTTTTTCTTATTTGTATTTGCCAACTTTTTATGTATTTTACCAATCTTTTCACCATGTCATGTTTTGGTTTTAGTGTAGGTGAGATTACTGGTGTGTGTTTGAATGTTTTATCTTCTACCTCATTAATTTCTGCACTTATACATGCTTTGTTTCAATTTATTTGGGTTTTGTTTGTTTCTCTTTTTTTTTTCTTTTTAAAGAAAAAACTTTGTTCCTTACTTTTAATTTTGATTTTTTAAATCAAACCCACTTAACTCTATAAAATTTCTTCTGAGTATGATTTAAACCACTTCCCACAGGTTTTTTTTTAAAGATTTTATTTATGTATTTAGGCATTTATTTCAGAGAGAGAGTATGTGCAAGCAGGGGGAGAGAGAGACAGGCAGACTCCATGCTGAGCCTGGAGCCCAATCCGGGACTCAATCTTATGGCCCTGAAATCATGATCTGAGCTGAAATCAAGAGCTGGATGCTGAACCTACTGAGCCATCCAGGCACTCACCCCCTCATAGGTTTTCATATAGATTGTCCTTATTCTTTTTTAGATAGCATGTGATGTTAGCTATGACTCTCTCATTAAAACAAAATTAAAAGCTAAACTAAACAAAAAATACTACTTTTAGTTATTTTCTTAAGATGATTAAGAAGTAATACATTTTCATGATCAAATATCCAAACAATGGAGAACAGTATAAAGTAAAATGAATTCCCCATGTCTTCATACTCTGTTATCAGAGGTAAGTGGTATTAACAATTTCTTCAATTTTTTTTGCAAAACACATTTTATACCTATAAGAGCACACGTCTTTTTTTTATACAAAAGGGATCTAAATTAGTTATCCATCACTGTGAAACACATTAGCCCAAAATTTAGTGGCTTAAAACAGCCAACTTATTTTTTTTAAGATTTTATTTATTTATTTGATAGACAGATCAGAAGTAGGCAGAGAGGCAGGCAGAGAGAGAGGGGGGGAAGCAGGCTCCTCACCGAGCAGAGAGCCCAATATGGGGGCTCGATCCCAGGACGCTGGGATCATGACCTGAGCTGAAGGCAGCGGCTTTAACCCACTGAGCCACCCAGGCGCCCCAGCCAACTTATTTTTATTTCACATCTTCTGTATATTAGGAATCTGCACGTGACTTAACTGGGTCATCTAACTCAGAGTATCCCACAAGGCTTTAATCAAGGTGTCAGCCAGGACTCCAGTCATCTCAAAGCTCAAGTGGGAAAGGAACAACGCTTTTGAGGCCACTCATGTGGCTCTTCTCTGGCCTTTAGTCCTTGCTAGTTATTGGTTACAGACAATTCCTCGCCAAGTGGGTCTTTCCATGGGGCAGCTTACAACAAGGTAGCTGACCCCCCTCAGACAAAACAAGTGAGTCAGGAGGGTGCAAAAAATATACTACAGTCTGTAACCTGATCTCTGGTACTTCTGCTACATTCTATTCACTAAAGCGAATCACTAAACCCAACCTATCTTCAAAGGATAATACCAGGAAGACAGAATCATTGAAGGCAGTTTTAGACACTGCTTATCTCAGGATCATATTATGCATTAATTCCCTCAAAAATAGCTTTTATGCCCTTTCATCTTTTTATTTATCTAATGCTTTTCAGTCACTGCCAGCATGATGAGATAAAGAAGCATTAAACAAGCAAACAACAACCAAAATACATAAATAAAGAAGCAAGAACATAGGTGAGAACTCAATTTAGTAAATATATTTCATATATTTCATACCTAGGTATTAGGTATGAAAAATATGTGGTTATTAGCATACCTCTCAATGTTATAAACTCATTTTGGATTTGGTTAAGTAGTGAAATGGACTAGCAAGATCCTCTTTTTTTAAGATTTTTTATGTATTTATTTAATTGACGGGGGTGGGGAACACAAGCAGAGGGAGTGGGAGGGGAGAAGCAGGATTCCCACTGAGCAGGGAGCTCAATGCGGGGCTTGATCCCATGGTCCTGAGATCATGACCTGAACCAAAGGCAGATGCTTAATCAACTGAGCCACCCAGGTGCCCACAAGATCCTCTTGAGGATGGAATCAAGGGCCACAGAGAAAAATAGAAAGAGAATTCCTCCTGGGAAAGCAGAAGGGTCCAAATGGGTAGTCAGTGGTCAGAAGGGTAGAACAGACTTAGAAGGCATTGGTCTTCATTTTACACAAAATATCTAAAATCATAATGGGGCAAATTCTCCTATTCTCTAATTCCCTAGCTCAAGCTGGGAGATGTGGACTCAGACAAGGGAGAATATAAGTTCAAAAAGCAGCTTCTACTGTACTGTGTCAAACAATCACCTTAATTGGTTTTTGCAGGGCTTTTCCTTGGTCCCTATCAACACTTTACAGGCACAGAGCACCACTGGCTTAGTTTCAGTCATGTGGAGTATTCTTCCTTGTACATATGATCTAGGTCACCCATGCCTTCCAGTATTCCTTTACTGACTTTGTTCCAACATGGGCACTCCATATATTTTCCAACAGAATTGTAGATTTTCTGGGTAATTTTTGTATATTATTTTCTTAACCATAACATTTTAAAAGTGACCAATAGATCCATATTACAACATTTCTCTAGTTTTCTATACCATCATTGCAAATCCTTTTTTCCATAGAATAACTAGTATGAGAGGCTGAAGACTTCTTATCTTTCATGGAGTAACCATTCATATTTTTATCTCCTTCTGGAGTTTTAGATGTTTCATGATTAATAATGCTATCACTTTAAATAGTGAAATTCTACATACTTCTAGCCACTGCCCTTCTCCAAGAGCTCATCAAGATATTCTGAAATCCCACCATGCCTTCATCAAAATAGCCCAGGATATACATGTGATTCACTTGATTTAGATTTTTAATTTTATGAATAACTTTTTCTTATGATTTTTTAATGAAGAAACTGTTTATAAACCTAAGGTACATGATGGTCAAAAATAGGCATAACCCTTCCCAACTATTGTTAACTAGGGAACTGCAGTAGGAGCTGGAACTGAGAAAATAGGTTAACATTTGCTCTACATAGAACATTTGGCTTCGGTGTGCCCAATAACAGATTAGGTTTACTAGTATGAGACAATTAAATGAGAACATTCATTTGTTGATGTTTCATCAGTTTGGAGCTCCTTTTACTGGTTATAGCATCCTGGCCAAAAGAACAAGCTAGAACTTTTTTTTTTTACCCTTTATTTATTTATTTTAGAGACAGAGAGTGTGCATGCATGGGTGGAGGAGCCTCTCTGTGAGTGCGGAGCCCAAGGCGGGGGGCTCATTCCCATGACCCATGAGATCATGAGCCGTGAGATCATGACTTGAACTAAAACCAAGAGTGGGATAGTTAACTGACTGAGCTACCCAGATACCCAAGCTAAAACTATTTTTTAGAAAAGATAACTATATGAGGATATTTAATCCGTAAAAAATGAAATGTAAAATCACCTCTTAAGTATAGAATGAGGGGAGTGAATCAAGTGGAAGCCGGTCCAAAAAGTGAGATAGATCTCTTTTATTGATACAAACAAGAAACATGTCAGAAAGAGTATTGAAGGGGCGCCTGGGTGGCTCAGTGGGTTAAAGCCTCTGCCTTCAGCTCAGGTCATGATCTCAGGGTCCTGGGATCGAGCCCCGCATCGGGCTCTCTGCTCAGCGGGGAGCCTGCTTCCCTTCCTCTCTCTCTCTGCCTGCCTCTCTGCCTACTTGTGATCTCTGTCAAATAAATAAAATCTTAAAAAAAAAAAAAGAAAGACTATTGAATTTCTTTGGGGTCCTAGAAAACTTACCTGAAGTGGCTGAGGAGGGCCTCCCATGTTTAGAAAGTTCTGGGGGACTTTGATCTCCTAGATTAGTTACAATGAGTGAGGTGCTGTGTTTGTGCGAGTTCACCCTGAGGCATTATCCTTATTTAAAGACCTTAAGAAGATGTTTGAAAAAAGAAGAGGATAATGCAGAAGAATTGAAATTCTTGGAGAGTTACAGTGTTTAGATATTAGGAAACTTGCTGAGTCTTACAGCCTTTGGCAAGGCTGCATCCTCTGTTTTTGAGGCTAAGAGAACTTCCCTGAAGAACTTCAGAAGATCGTGAGGAAGAAGGTCAGTTGCTGTTTATGAATAATGGCCTTTTTTTTTTTTTTTTTTTTTTTTATTATTTTGATTTCCATGTCATTATATTTTTTTTTTTTTAAATTTTTTATTTATTTTCAGCGTAACAGTATTCATTGTTTTTTCACCACACCCAGTGCTCCATGCAATCTGTGCCCTCCCTAATACCCACCACCTGGTTCCCCCACCCTCCCACCCCGCCCCTTCAAAACCCTCAGGTTGTTTTTCAGAGTCCATAGTCTCTCATGGTTCACCTCCCCTTCCAATTTCCCTCAACTCCCTTCTCCTCTCCATCTACCCTTGTCCTCTATATTATTTGATATGCTCCACCAATAAGTGAAACCATATGATACTTGACTTTCTCTGTTTGACTTATTTCACTCAGCATAATCTCTTCCAGTCCTGTCCATGTTGCTACAAAAGTTGGGTATTCGTCCTTTCTGATGGAGGCATAATACTCCATAGTGTATAATCTTTGACAAAACAGGAAAAAATATCCAGTGGAAAAAAGACAGTCTCTTCAATAAATGGTGCTGGGAAAACTGGACAGCTATATGTAGAAGAATGAAACTTGACCATTCTCTTACACCGTACACAAAGATAAACTCGAAATGGATAAAAGACCTCAACGTGAGACAGGAATCCATCAGAATCCTCGAGGAGAACATAGGGAGTAACCTCTTTGATATCAGCCATAGCAACTTCTTTCAAGATATGTCTCCAAAGGTGAAGGAAATAAAGGCAAAGATGAACTTCTGGGACTTCATCAAGATAAAAAGCTTCTGCACAGCAAAAGAAACAGTCATCAAAACAAAGAGGCAACCCACGGAATGGGAGAAGATATTTGCAAATGAAAGTACAGATAAAAGGTTGATATCCAGGATCTATAAAGAACTCCTCAAACTCAACACACACAAAACAGATAATCATATTAAAAAATGGGCAGAAGATATGAACAGACACTTCTCCAATGAATAATGGCCTTTTGCAATAAACGTCCATACATTCATTACACAAGGCAAAAGACATTTCAGGTCACGCTGTGCTCCCAAATTTCTTTTTTGGCTTCTTGGCAAAATACTTTAGATAATAAACTTAATTACTTTCAGAAGTATCATTCACAAAAGTGATTCTTTCAAAAATACATAAAAATATTTATAAGATTGATAGAAACTTATTTTAAGGAAATCTTGCATCCCCTCATAAAATTATTTCTTTGAGTGAATTTATGATAAATAAAAAATCACAATTTCATTTCAAATACTTCTGGCCTAATTATGGGTAGCTGCTTTTCTCATATAATTAATAAAAATGAGATTTCAGATGTATTAGATTTTGCATTTTAAGAAATTTCCTAGGAAAATTAGAAGCCATTCTAACAATGACTATACTTCATATAGGAAGAAATCTGATCCTGCTCTTAACTATTAAACTGGGTCATAAACAAGCCAATTCATGGTAGATACCAAGAAAAATATAAACTATAACTAAGGGTTTTAACCATTATAAAAACCTTTAATTGCAGAAAGAAAATATCTGCTAAATCTATGAAAAGCAAGTGTTATTACCCTCTCCCTTTGATTCACTGTCCAGTTGGTGTCCAAGAATGATAGCTAAGCAAGATCTTAATTTTAATACAAGTTTCTCCTCCAAATAGGCTTCAATGAAATTGTTATTTTAGGATAAATTTACAGAAATAGTATCTCTGGGAAAAATGATATACAAAATATAAGTTTTTCTTGTCCCTAAGTTGCCCTTCATGCATTTGTTTCAATTTTGACTGCCAACCACAACTTTAAACATCACTGGTTTCCTAGTACTATAAGCAAGAAAACCATATTTTGAAACTTTTCTTACAACAGTTACTCTCTTTAATCTTTTGTTTCTGATATTTTTATAATAGTCAAAATATATTACTTCATTGAATTTAAAACAATGAAGAGTCTATATTATGAAGGGAGAAAAATGAGGACTGCTCTTCTCTTTCAGTCATCCCATATTATGCTCTTTTGGAGTTACTAATGATTCCCAGAAAGAGACAGAGAAATGGGACTGTAGGGAAGGAAAGAAGGAGTGAGAGAGGAAGGAAGGAAGGGAGGAGGGATGGAAGGAAGGAAGGAAGGAAGGAAGGAAAGAAGAAAGTTATATCTCTAAAAATAACTTCATCCCAGGATCTTGCATAGCCAAAGAATATTTTTCCCCAAGGCCATAACCATAACGTGCAAATGGTACCTTTGATTTTCTAAACAAATCTGTTTACTGACATAACACACCAGTTTGTCCTTATGCAAGGAACTGTAGTCCTTGGGATTAATGCTCTCTCATACATTTAACTACTAGATTTGGGCAAGAAAACACTGAACGTACCTTCTCTGAAACAGAAGTAAATGTCATATCACAGGATATTCTCAGAGATGAATTAACCATCTTCTCTACAAAGGCTTTTACAGATGGCACTATTACCCATAACCTCAAAATAAGTGAAGCTATCTGAGCTATTTTACTTATTGATTGCAATTAGAAGTTGGTAAGGGAAACCCAGAATATCAGGGGCTTAAACACAATGCAAGTTTGTTTCCTCTTACTTACAAGTCCAAAGATGGGCAGTTCATGGACATTATAAAGGTTACAAGATGGCCTTAATATCCCAGGTGACTCCTACCTAACTTTATGCCTTGCCCCGTATATCATGGTGGAGAGATGCTCTATGAAACTTTAATAAGCAATTGTGTTGCAGGCAGGAAGGGCAAAGCAAGGGAAGCAAGAAGAAAAAAAAATCTATATTGAGAAAGCAAAATCCTTCCAAGAAGTGCACAGCCAACTTCTTACATCTCATCACCTCCCCCAGTGTAAGTGCTCGATAACTGATATATTTTAGCTGATCCTATGGTCACATGTAACATACAGAGTTTCTATTAGTAAGAAGAAAGGAAAGAGAAAAACAGATACTGGGTAGACTTCCTGCAACAAGAGTGTCAAGAGTGTTTCATAAAGCAAGGAATTCCCAAAAGTGCAAGGACAGCTGAAAAATCAAGTAAGTTAAAAGTGAAGAAACATCCATTAATTTTAAGAACCATGAAGTTATTAGTGACCATGACAAGGAAAGGTTCAATGATTGATGCAGGAGAAGTCAAAAGGAGTGAGGTAAGGCTAGCACTAAGAGGTGGGCAAGTAAGACAAGTGTTTTTAAGTAAAAACAGATTTAAAAAAAGAATTTTGTAGACTGCACATGTGCTCAAAGGAATTTTGGAGGGTGATGAGAATGTTTCTGGATTATGGTGTTGGTTGCATACATTTATAAATTCACTACAAACATTACTGAATTGATACAACCTGTGAATTTTATGATATGTAAATTATACTTCAATAAAACCTAAAAACACAACTAATGATAATAACCTTCATAGAAATCTGGCTCTGAAGGAAACAAGAAAGATGTGGCATTTTTCCTTTTTTACTGGGAAATCCAAACACTTGGTTTCATTGTTTTTACAGATTTTATTTATTTGATAGACCACATGCATGCCTTCGGGGTGGAGAGTGGGTGGGGAGGTGCAGAGGGGTATTTTCGAGGGACAAAGTGACTCCACACTGACTGCGGAGCCCACTTGGTGTTGGATCTCACAGCCCTGAGATCATGACCAGAGCTGAAATCAAGAGTGGGACACTAAACCAACTGAGCCACCCAGGTGTCCCAATTTGGTTTCAATTTTGTTTTTTGGAGGGAGGTGAGGGGCAGGCAGTTTTTATCAGGACGCAAGTTACACTGAAGAAATGAATATTTTGTTTCTTTTTGTCAGAGAATGAAAAAGAGAAATAAAAAACATGGCAGAGCAAAAACTTATAAATGTATGTGATGTAAGATTTGAAAAACCTTTCCCTATTTGGTCTGCTGTCACTATTTCCCAAAGGTCAATGCACTTATCAGCCTAGTGTTCTATCTTTTTAAAGTTATATGTAGGGGCACCCCAGTGTTCACCCCAGCGTTCATAGCAGCAATGTCCACAATCACCAAACTGAGGAAGGAGCCGAGATGCCCTTCAACAGACGAATGGATAAAGAAGATGTGGTCCATATATACAATGAAGTATTACTCAGCCATCAGAAAGGATGAATACCCACCACCTGCATCAGCATGGATGGAACTGGAGGAGATTATGCTGAGTGAAATAAGTCAAGCAGAGAAAGACAATTATCATAGGGTTTAACTTACTTATGGAACATAAAAAATAGCATAGAGGGCATTAGGAGAAGAAAGGGAAAAATGAAGTGGGGGGGAAATCAGAGGAGGAGATGAACTGTGAGGGACTATGCACTTCGGGAAACAAACTGAGAGTTTCAGAGGGGAGGAGGGTATGGGGATGTGTTAGCCTGGTGATGGGTATTAAGAAGGCCACGTATTGCAATAAGCACTGGATGTTATATGCAAACAATGAATCATGGAACTCTACATCAAAAACTAATGATGTATTGTATGGTGACTAATGTAAAAAAAAGTTTTAAAAAGTTATATGTATATACAAACATATACAAATGTCAGTACTAATTAAGTAGAGCCTAAAGTCTATATAATACATTGGCTTTATTAAGAAAAATAATACAAAATTATACGATCAAGTTGTGTGTATATATATATGTATATGTATATATGTATATGTATATATGTATATACATATATATGTATATATATAAAATTGTACATATATTTTTAATATTTAAATTCCAATTAGTTAATATACAATGTAATATTAGCTTCAGGTGTAAAATACAGTGATTCAGCATTTCCATACAACACCCAATGCTCATCACAAGTGCGCTCCTTAATCCTCATCACCTATTTATTTCATTCCCCTTCCCACATCCCCCCCCAAGTAACCATGTTTGTTCTCAATAGTTAAAAGTCTGTATTTTTCAGCCATAAAAAGGAATGAAATCTTGCCATTTGCAATGATATTGGTGGAGCAACAGACTATTATGCTAAGTGAAATAAGTCAGTCAGAGAAAGAAAAATACCATATGATTTCACTCATACATGGAATTTAAGAAACAAAACAAATGAGCAAAAGAAAAAAAAACAAGAGGCAAGAGTGTATGTATTCTTTTAATGGAAAGAGAAATCACAAGGAATTTCTGGAGGCTTAATAATTCAGATTCATTTCTCTTGAAGTCTCTTTAGACAATTTTGTAGAAATGTTTATAGAAAAGTAATTTTTGTGCAAACTAGTTCCTAGAATGTACTACAACTCCAAGCACTCCTACAGACTTAGGGACTTGTGCAAGAGAGAGACCCTGAAACTTAAGCTTTACTCTCAGAAAATCTGTCACTGCGTATATATAGTGTGGGCAGCCGGTGTATAGAGCTTAGTTGTGCAAAAAAACCCCACAATTCTTTTTATTTTCTCATATCCACTTTATTTTTATCGAAGATCTCCATTCTACTGGAGTAGTGGAAACTTGTTCTCAGTGAGGTGGAGTTTTATCCTTTTTCTTAAGAGATTTGGTCAAATTTTCTGGAGACTTAAAGGTGCAAGGGAATGAAAACAGACACTTCTTGGCAAAGTCACTGAAGAACCAGGGTGTCTGCATCCATTGTATAGCCATTTTCTTCCTTTGGTTCTTTCTTTCCCAAGGGTTGGCCTCCTTCTCTGGGACACTCCAATATTTAGACTCTTACATAAGAGGTTATCTTCAGAATAGCTCATACAAGTTGTTTATAACCAACGTATGTACCTGATATGTCAACAGCAGACCAGTACTGGTCATTCTCTACCACTCTATTTTCTCCCCACGTCTGAAACTTGTAATATATTCTGGGTAGAAACAGTTTTAAAAATGAAGAAATGTTTCTCATTCTTACGAGTTTTTCCCCATTTTCATCAAGGTCAACATGTTCTCTATCTAAGGACTTTAGATTCTAGATGTCTCTATCCAGAAGAAACTTGAAGCCTCTTTTCTTTCTCATTCCTCCTCTGAAGCTATTAACTTAGGAATTTGAGTGGGGTAGGTTGGGGGACAGAGTGGGAGTGGTATGAAAAGTAGTGGATAATTACCAGGAAAATAATTTGTTAAAATTTAATAAATGATCTGATCATATGTTTTCCAACATATAAAAATATCATCAATTATATTATTACATTAAATATATGCAATTTAGTTTCAAAAATTTTACCACTTGATTACATACATTAATCTATGCAATATCTTACTGATTTCTTTTTCCTGATCATAGTTAAACTTTGAGTATTAGCTGACTTCACAGGGAGAATATGAAGATTCAGCTGTATCACTTTTGGACCCCAAGAGTGGATGCATTATATTCTTCTTCTTTTTTTTTTTTTTAGAGAGTGGTTTCATGGAAGCAAAGAACCTTTTTTTTTTTTTAAGATTTTATTTATTTATTTGACAGAGATCACAAGTAGGCAGAGAGGCAGGCAGAGAGAGGAGGAAGCAGGCTCCCTGCTGAGCAGAGAGCCCGATGCGGGGCTCGATCCCAGGACCCTGAGATCATGATCTGAGCCAAAGGCAGAGGCTTAACCCACTGAGCCACCCAGGCGCCCCATATTATCCTTTTGATACACACTGCAAACCCACTACATGAAAAACAATGTTCCAGGTGATGGGAGTACAGTGGTTCACAAAAAAAGATCTCTGTCTTAATAAAGCTTTGACTTCACTGAGAAGAAGGATAATAAAGAAGTATATGCATTTATGATGTCAGGTAGTATAGGTAAAGTCTGTAAAAAAGAAAAAAAGGCAGGTGAGGGGTTAGAGAATGAAGACCATAGTCAGGTAAGGTCTTTTACAGAAGCTCTGAAAAAATTAAGACAGTGCCCTGTGATTATCTGGTAGAAGTTCCCTGACAAGAACAACAAGTGATGGAGGCACTGAGGGAAAAGCAGGGTCCCTGAGAAGAGGGAGAGCAGGCTAGAGCGATGGGAGATGGAGAAAAGTTTCAGAGCCAGATCCTGCAGTCAGGTACAATGCTTTAGGCCTGGATAAGAGCTTTGGATTTTATTCTCAGTAAGCGAGATGGGCTTCTGAGAGTTCTTTTTACTCTCGTTGCTTAGTTTTGTTTCTTAACCAGCATGTCATGTTTTTCATAAACAGTGCACAATGTCACTACTTTTAGGACTGACAACTTAATTTCAAGGCATACATATTGAAGCATAACCAGGTCTCATTTGCATTCTAAATTTAATAAAAATAGGATGAAATATAAATAAAGTGTATAATTTTATTTTTAAGACTAGCAGTTTATAGCACACGAATTTGGTAACAAACATGTATTTAGCTTAGAATATGCTGCACTCTATATCAAGCAAATAGGCAATTTCTCCTCCCTTTAATCACATTGTCTGACAGGTGACAGACACCTTCTATAAAAAATGTAATAAAAAACCTTTAGAAAACATATTTTTCTTAAAAAAGAAATTTTTGAGTCAGTGTAGTTAGTGCTAGTGTCATAGAAAAATATTTGTAACCATAAGAGACTCTTAATCTCACAAAACAAACTGAGGGTTGCCAGGGGGAGGGGAGTAGGGAGAGGGTGGTGGGGTTATAGACATTGGGGAAGGTATGTGCTATGGTGAGTGCTATGAAGTATGTAAACCTGGCAATTCACAGACCTGTACCCCTGGGGCTAATAATACATTATATGTTAATTAAAAAAATAAAAAAATAAAAAAATTGTGAAGATTTTTCAAATGGAAATTTCAAACTTAACCATGTAAGGGTTTCCAAGCTGAATCACTCATCTGGAGAGACAATCAGAAATACCAGATAATTTTTTTTTCATGATTAAGTTGTGTTGCTCAAAAAATGATAACTAAGTCACAACTTATTCCTTGAACTGGCCACTGTACATTATTTTTACATCATTTATATTAAGTATCTTAATAAATCTCTTGGACTGTATTCTAAGGAAATAGTCAGAGACATGAAGAAAGATTCAGGTTCAAAGATATTTATACTAGTAGGATAGAAGAAAATTTCACAAAATCTTAAATCCCAGCAATAAGGCAATAATCAATAGATTGTGCTATTTTGTATATTGAAGTATTACCATGATAATGAATGTTCAATATTCATATTCTATGTATAAAATAAAGGAATGAAATCTCTGTGGTTTTTGTGTTCCCATTCAAGTGTATCAAACTGTTAAGTTTGATTCTTCAAGAAATTCACCTTTCAATTTGATAAATCCAACATTTGCCTTTTTCAATGTTACCATTATTAATCTTAATTTCAGAAATACAAACACTATTCATTGATTTTCTTGAGGTCTTTTGGGATACTTCCTGGATTACTTTTGTCTACATGTACTTCATTTTGTTTTAAAACTTAGAAACCTGAATAAACAGTCACAAGGACTTTCTGTCCCTGTTAAAGCAAAATGTACTATTAGTCCCATGTTTCCCTCAACATTTGTGGATATATGGTTATCCATATATATATCCAAAGAGCTTGTCCAGGTCACATATTTCTGAGTTTACTTCCTTCTGATTAAACAGTAGAATGTGCTTCCAATAGCTCATTTTTTAAACAAAGAAGATCTTACTTGTTACCAGTTTTATTTGATCTTACCTAATTTTTCCATCTTTTTCAGTTGTCCATTTAGATTATATTGAAGATGTAAGTGTTATGCCAGTCTCTAGAAGTATTGTTCTACTTTATTGCTTCATCCCAACCTTATTTCTTCTTCTTCTCTGTATTAAAATTTAAATTACCAAACATCAGTTTCTGAAATTACCACTAATTAACCAATTTAATGATAATTTATAATTATGAACTTATCATTGTATTTATTGCATAAGCAAAAGTGACATTTTCTTAGATTTTTGCATGTTATTGGTGTAGAATGAATGACTTTAAGAAAAACAAATGATAAATTTTATGTTTTCTTTCTATGAAATTAATAGTAAACTGAAAATTCAATATCTGTGTAAACTGTAAATGTGCTTTTGCTAAATTTGCCTATTGTGATGTCGTATGTTCTGGCTTTAAATCTTGGAATGATACAATTAAAAGACTAAAGGTTATAATATTTAGTAGCATTACCTCTGAGAAATGTACTAAGAAATCAAACAGTAATGAGGCAAATCAACATAACTACTTCTTTTTCATAGTTTGGGCAGTACTTCACAGAAAGAAGGACTATAAAGTAGGTGTGAGATCTCAGCTCCAAAGTCAGCTATAATTAGGCATCTGTACCAGAGAAAAGTCAGAGAGATTTTTCATGGCAGAATAATTTCCATGTAATGTATAATTCTGATATTCCAGCAACTGCCTAAATGACAATGAAAGGTAATATGTGCTGTAATGGCTAATAGAGCAGCCTTTGGAACCAGCCTTCAGTTCAAATCCTGGATCTGCCATTCACTAGCTGTTTGACCCCTCTGCCTCAGTTTTTCCTCTGTACAATGGGAATGACAATAATATTATTCACTTCATAGAGTTTTCTCAATGTTATATGAATCACTAATGTGTATAAAGCACTGGGAAGTATTATAAATTGTTCTTTAAACATGTGCTTTTATTATTTTGATCCCTCTTATTGTTACCTATTTATTTTTCTCATATTTCAAAAACATTGCCTATGGCTTATGCTGAGCTGGCAACAATTTCAGAAAACAAATCAAACAAATAGAAAGGAAAACACAACAAAATAAACTCCTGTAACCAGACTTTAGAAGATTTTACTGACATTTTGAAAATTATTCTTAATTCCAAAGCATCTAAGCAAAAGTCTAGCTTCTGTTTTGTTTTAAAAGCTTAGTTTTATGTAGATCTGCTCAGAATAAAGATGGAAGAATATACATTTGGTTAAGCTACAAAAAGGCTAAAATGTTTAGTCTCCTTTTCCACTCATCATCTGGAAGAAAATTATGTCATGATATACCTTTATTCGATGCTCTTGAATTTGCTCCATTTCTTTACATAACTTAAATACAAAGAACCAGGGTTTATTTTAACATAGGCATAACTACAACTGACAAGTGATCTTATTCTGTGTTTTTAAAAGTTCTTCGGACCACAAATGAAAATAATTTCTTATTTTATCAGTGAATATGCTAAATCAACAAGGATGATTTTTTTTAGTGAGATTTATTAAAAAAATACTTCCTAAAGGTTTAATGTAACTTTCATCTGACATGATGGAAAGGGAACATCTGTCACATCAACTGGCTTTTTAAACTCTATATTGTATGCATCCCCAAGGAGTCTTTATTCTGGTGTCCAAAGTTTCCTGAAATTTAGTATGTATACTGAAAAATAACATTAAAATTGAGTAGAAAAATTGAGTAAAATCAGATCCTATTGTAACAACTTTAGTTACTTCTTTTTATATATTTGTTCATTCTAATTATAAAACTAAGACAAAGTCATAGTAAAATTTTTGAACATTGCAGGCACTATTTGGAAAAAATAACACTTACATGGAGAGCAACTTACTGGTAGTAAATTTATTTCTAGATTGTTGATCTATCCATCAGTCTTTCTATATATTCATATAGCTATCTCATCTTGGGTTTCCACCAGACATATAGCCATTTCTTTCTGCTTTTCTAAAATTACACATTATTCCATGAATATTTTTGTATTATTTCTGTTTTCAGAAAACTTGATTATAAGGGTCCCATGATAATTACTCTTTTAGATTTTACTGGACTCCACCCTTGTGTATCTTTTCATATTTCCTTGACTATCCCCTTCTTTTACTTTCTTGGGTGGTAGGCAAGCTATTTCAGGTCATGCCTCCCTTTTTTGAACTTGGATGAAACAGTACATTATAGAAGAGCAGACTCTAGCTTCCAGAGTGGTCACCAAATTAGCAGCAGATTAGGTACCTTGAGGTCAGCTTTGGCCTACAGGAAATAAGAAACTGAAGAGAGCAGGTCATGTAAGTACTGCCCTTTTCTTTATTCTGTGGATTACTCCCAGGACTGGCTACCCTTTAAGAGAAGTCTCATATGCTAAATGAACATGCCTTCAAAGCTATCTGATCTGTCTCTTTGTGGCTTAGTTGATCCAGTAGCAAATGTGGCAATGTACTGCTTGACAATGCTTTGGATCTTAACTCATTTCCTTTTTTTCTTTACCCCCAATGCACTGGGCTGACACCTCCCATGTGAAATTTAGGCAAATTAATTCTTCCTTCAGGTTCCATTTTCTTAAGAAAATTAATTTTTCTTAATTTATTTAAAACATTTTCATTTCCTGGAGAAGCTACATCCATTGTTTTGGTATTATAAATATTTAACGTAATAGTATAATGGCCATTTTGTGCATGTCTTTGACTGCATTTCTTTCTATTTCACAAGACCAATGAGAAATGCCCTTATTAAGGCTCTGAAAATATGCACTGTAAGTGGATTTTTCAGAAAGGTTATGCCTATACACACACACACACACACACACATAATATATATACTATTTATTGTAAGTGCATTTAAAGTTATGCATATATAAGCATATATACATAATATATGTATATATATATATCTCCCCAGAAAAAGTGAAAAGAATTTTCACTGTCAAAATGTATTTATAACTTTAAATTTTGCCAATCTAATGATCTTAAGTGGCATTTAAAAAATATGTCATCATTACTGAGATTGGATATTTTTTCATATATTTACTGGTCATCCATATTCTTTTATTTGTCAGTTTGTGCTCCAGTTATTTATATGAAAGTAAGTTTCTGTTGCTTTATAAGTATTCTTTGATAATGAGAGCATCCTTTACTAATTTTGACAAAAATATATTTTATGTTTATATTTGCTCTTTTTTACGACATTTAAAAAATAATCACATTAACAATATATACCATTCTGTCACCTACCATTGTGTTCATGTATAGAAAACTTTTCCTCACATAAAAAATAGAAATGTTCATATATATTTCATAAAAAATAGCTATTTATTACTTTTCTAAGTAGCCTGACAATTTTTACTTAATAACGCTTCTTTTCTGAGTTAAGATGGTGGGGAAGTAGTAGGGGGATCCTGGGCTTTTCTCCTCCCTGGAACCCCTACTGCATTGAGGTCAGATCACATGGAATACCCAGGAAATCAATCTGAGGATTGGAAGAAGGTTCTCCATGGTTGGAGGGAGACAGTGTGGTAGGCTAATTTCCCGGGGTACAGAATTCTAGTTTGAAGGTTTTGTTCTCTCAGCATGCACTCTATGTTCGTCTTGCTTGCTTGATTTCTGAAGAAACAAGTTTATCTTGCTCCTCTATAGAATCTCCATTTCTAATCAAATAAATATGGTATGTCTCAGCCACCAAAGATTTGCTGTATGATTTTGCTTGCCAAGACTCCCAGGTGAATTCCAACAAGGCACTGTAGCTGGGACATTAAATAAAGGGAGAAGCAAGATGGCAGAAGAGTAGGAGACCTAAATATCATCAGGATCTAGGAGTTCAGCTAGATAGTTATCAAACCATTTTGAACACCTACAAACTCAATAGGAAATAGAACAGAAAGAACAAGAACCATATGATACTCTCAATAGATGCTGAAAAAACATTTGACAAAGTACAGCATGCTTTCTTGATCAAAATTCTTCACAGTGTAAGGATAGAGGGTACATACCTCAATATCATCAAAGCCATTTATGAAAAACTAACAGTGAATATTATTCTCAATGGGGAAAAACTAAGAGGTTTTCCCCTAAGGTCAGGAACATGGCAGGGCTGTCCACTATCACCACTGCTATTCAACATAGTACTAGAAGTCCTAGCCTCACCAATCAGACAACAAAAAGAAATAAAATGCATCTGAATTGGCAAAGAAGTCAGACTCTCACTCATTACAGATGATATCATACTTTATGTGGAAAACCCAAAAGACTCCACTACCAAACTGCTACAACTCATACAGGAATTCAGTAAAGTGTCAGGATATAAAATCAATGCACAGAAATCAGTTGCATTTCTTTACACCAAGAGCGAGACAGAAGAAAGAAATTAAGGAGTCGATCCCATTTACAATTGCACCCAAAGCCATAAGATACCTAGGAATAAACCTAACCAAAGAGGCAAAGACTCTGTACTCAGAAAACTAAAAAGTACTCATGGAATCAGTGGAGTAAGACATGAAGAAATGGAAAACTGTTCCATGCATGGATTGGAAGAACAAATATTATGAAAATGTCTATGCTACCTAAAGCAATCTACATATTTAATGCAATCCCTATCAAAATACCATTCATTTTTTTTCAAAGAAATGGAACAAATAATCCTAAAATTTATATGGAACCAAAGAAGACCCCAAATAGCCAGAAAAATGTTCAAAAAGAAAACCAATGTTGGTGCCATCACAATTCCAGACTTCAAGCTCTGTTACAAAGCTGTAATCATCAAGACAGTATGGTACTGGCACAAAAACAGACACATAGATCAATGGAACAGAATAGAGAGCCCAGAAATGGACCCTCAACTCTATGGTCAACTAATCTTTGACAAAGCAGGAAAGAATGTTCAATGGAAAAAAGACAGTCTCTTCAATAAATGGTGTTGGGAAAATTGGACAGCCACATGCAGAAGAATGAAACTGGACCATTTCCTTATACCACACACAAAAATAGACTCAAAATAGACGAAAGACCTCAATGTGAGACAGGAATCCAACAAAATCCTTGAGACAAACACCTTCGACCTCAGCCACAGCAACTTCTTCCTAGAAACATCACTATAGGCAAGGGACGCAAGGGCAAAAATGAACTACTTGTGACTTCAGCAAGATCAAAACCTTTTGCACAACAAAGGAAGTAGTCAAGAAAACCAAAAGACAACCAACAGAATGGGAGAAAATGTTCGCAAATGACGTATCAGATAAAAGGTTAATATCCAAAATCTGTAAAGAACTTATCAAATTGAATACCCAAAGAACAAATAATCCAATTATGAAATGGGCAGAAGACATGGACAGACATTTCTGCAAAGAAGACATCCAAATGACTACCAGACCCATGAAAAAGTGCTCAGCATCACTAGGCATTACGGAAATACAAATAAAAACCTCAATGAGATACCACCTCAAATCAGTCAGAATGGCTATTTTTTTTTTTTTTTTTTTAAGGAGGGAACTTAGTCAGGAAATGACAGATATTGGCAAGGATGTGGAGAAAGGGGAACCCTCCTACACTGTTGGTGGGCCTGGAAGCTGGAGCAGCCACTCTGGCAAACAGTATGGAGGTGCCTCAGAAAGTTGAAAATAGAGCTACCCTATGACCCAGCAATCACACTACTGGGTATTTACCCTAAAGATACAAATGTAGTGATCCAAAGGGGCAATTGCACTAGAATGTTTACAGCAGGAATGTCCACAATAGTCAAACTATGGAAAGAACCTAGATGTCCATCAACAGATGAATGGATAAAGAAGTTTTACACACACACACACACACACACACACACACACACACACAGAGGAATATTATGCAGCCATCAAAAAACCTGAAATCTTGCCATTTGCAATGATGTGGATGTAACTAGAGGGTATTATGCTAAGCGAAATATGTCAATCAGAGAAAGACAATTATCATATGATCTCTCTGACATGAGGAATTTGAGAGGCAGGGAAGGGGGTCGTGGTTGGTAAGGAGGGAAAAAATGAAACAAGATGGGATCGGGCAGGAGACAAACCATAAGAGACTCTTAATCTCAGGAAACAAACTGAGGGTTACTGGGGGTTGTGAGGGTAGGGATAGGGTGGCTGGGTTATGAACATTGGAGAGGGTATGTGCTATGGTGAGTGCTGTGAAATGTGTAAGCCTGATGATTCACAGACCTGTACCCCTGGGGCAAATAATACATTACATGTTAATACAAAAATAATAATATTTCCTTTCCCTACAACTCTTCTAGACTCTGTAGGCAACTTCTCTTTTATCATAGTCATCATCATCAGAATGGTATATAATTTTATTAAGGTAGTTTTAGATACATCTAAGTTCAAACCTTATCAAATTATCTTTTGTTGTGAGGATAATAAATGCATATGTTAAAGAAAATATTACTGAAGACACTAAAATTTAAAAAGTAAAAGTGTCATCCTTTCTCTCTCTCACACACACACACAAAACACAATGTAGTGTTACCCATGGTTAATGGTTTTTTGAGTTTAGTTATAGTAATTATCATTATTACTTCAAAAATAGTTTTATTTACCAAATATAAAATGTGCAGTTTCTATTATCTCTTCTCAGGGGAAGTAGAGAATGTATGACATTTACATTACTTCCTTCCTGTCTTCACAGTATTCTTTTTAGTTCTTCTGGTGGTTTCATTTATTTGTTTTTTTAATTTAAATGAGGTACTTGAATTTGCATTTCTTATTGTCTCACCTCTAAAAAATAACACCCTGTTTTTATTTCTATATTTTGTAAAGATTTATTTATTTATTTTAGCAAGGAAAGGCAGAGGGAAAGAGAATACTGAAATAGACTCCCCACTGAGTGCAGAGCCCAAGTAGTGGCTCAATCCTAGGATCCTGGGATCATGACCTGAGTTGAAATCAAGAGTCAGTCAGACATCCCTTCCTGTTTTTGAAAGAGGAAATTAAAATTAACATGTTTCCTCCTTTGCACCTCTTTTCCATACTTCTCAATTTCTGTTCATCATATATTTTTGATGTGACATTTTTGATGTAACATCTACAGTCATTTCTCTATAATTTTTAAAGATTTTCTCTACATGTTGATATTAAAGCATGAAAAGCAATAAACATCACTTTCCATTCAACTATCCAAATGTGTATCATACAATTAAATAGTACAACTGATTAGGCTTTGAACCATTATTATTTTCAGCAAAAAGGAAAAAATACTAGGCATATATAATGGGTTTTCCTTAAATTTATTTTGAATTTTCTATGTCATATTCTGATGTCAGTGTTTTTTATAGTACATATTGTCATCTTTCTTGGATGTCTTTCTTGTTTTGCTGAAATGTCTTTTGGGCAACTTTTTCATAGGTATAAGATTTCTCTGTCTTTAATTAAGTGTCTGAAAATGTATTTATTTGACATTCATGGCTGATGAATGATATGACTGGGTATAGAATTTTAATTACAAATATTTATTTTTCATAAAAATTTAAATTTAAAGATACTGCTTAATTTTTTGGAACAGCTTGTTTTTGATGAAAAGTTACCTTTCCACACTTCTCCTTTCTTTGCAAATAAGATTTCTTTTCCTGTATAAAATCTGTAGGGTTTTTTTTTAATGTTGAAGATGAAATTTGATAAGTGTAGTCTTATTTTATTTACTCTGCTGGGAAGTGAATGGACCCTTTAAATCTGAGCATTTACACCTTTCCATAATTCAGGGATTCATTTTTAACTTGATTAGTTCTTCCCTTCTCTGGGGTTACCTGAATCTATACATCACATCTCACACATTTTTTTTAAAAGGTTTTATTTATTTATTTGACACAGAGAGAGAAACCACAAGTAGGCAGAGAGGCAGGCAGAGAAGTGGGGGGGGGAAGCAGGCTCCCTGCTGAGCAGGGAGCCCGATGCAGGGCTCGATCCCAGGACCCTGGGATCATGACCTGAGCCAAAGGCAGAGGCTTAACCCACTGAGCTACCCAGGCGCCCACATCTCGCACTTTTTTCTTGACTTTGTCTCAATTATTCTGAGATATTTCTAGGTCTTCAATTCAAGTGTAAGATAGGTACATTTGTAATTTAGTCAGTCCATTGAATTTTATACTTCCAAGAATGTGGTTTACATCTCAGATTTTCTTTAAAGATTTTATTTATTTGAGCGAAAGAGAGAGGGAGAGAAAGAGAGAAAGAGTGTGTGCAAGTGCATGCACAGGGAAAGGGGCAGAGGGTGAGGGAGAAGCAGGCTCCCAGCTGAGCAGGGAGCCCAATGTGGGGTTTTATCCCAGGACCCCAGGATCATGACCTGAGTCAAAGGCAGATACTTAATGGACTGAGCCACCCAGGCATCCCTACATTTCAGATCTTCTTTGTTTTCTTGTGTCATGGAAGCAATATTCACCTCAGTTGGCTCTCAGGATGTGAATTAGATTTAATTTATTTTGTTTCTCTGCATTTTTTGATCCTTTACTTCTGTTACTCTGTTTTTCTTTGTCCATTTCCTTCATGCTTTTTGTTTTCCTCAAGTGCACTGTCACATGTGTTGATTTATTTATAAATGAAGTAATGCATTAATTGTCATTGATACATAGCATGCTGGGATCCACAATGGTGGTAGTTGTGTTTCTCCAATAGAACTTTTCCATAATTCAGGCTGACCACTGATTCTGTGTAAGTAAACAAATTTTACTCTGTGGCAGTTATTTACCTTTGTATGGATGATTTGAGCAGTTAAATAGGCATACCCAAGGTCTTCATAATAGCTAAATGAAAGAGCTTTATTGTGGGAATGAAAATATCTAATATTTTTTGTTTTTTGTCCAACACTTTCCTTTTCATAATCCCTTGAGACTTGTCTCAACTTCAGTTTAGCTTCTTTGCCAAGTCACAATAGACTTACTAGTAACCTTGTCCTAGAACAGACTGCTATCTAGAAAATTTTCTTGGACTTCATTCTGAGGGCAAAATTCAGTACAGCCAGTTATTCTATTTATGAGCTGTAGACAGAGCAACACAAAAATTCCAGGTGTTGTCAATAGTTTCTTAAAATAATTATCTTAAGGAATAACCCACAGCTCAGTCTGGCTTTGACAGGTGTCGACTCTTGGCTTAGTCTTCCCAGGATTTCCTTGAGAAGATCTGCTTACTTGTGGTGTTAGCTTTACTTTTGGCACTTCTGAATTTGCTGTTAGTCTAAACTCATTGGCTTTCTACCTACCAATAATCATCTTATCTAAAAATACAAAATTGTCTTAACTGACAATTCTATTACAGTTTATATGTAATAAATATATTATACATATAATACATACAAAGAAGCAGAGAATTTATTATGAGGAATCGGCTCCCGTGATTATGGAGGGTAAGAATTCCCATCATCTGCCATCTGCAAACTAGCAGAAACCCAGGGAAACGGTGGAGTAATTCAGAGTCTTGAGGACTTAACACCAAGGGAGCAGATGGTATAAATTCTAGTCCAAGGACCAGAGAAGATGAGATGAGATGTCCCAACTCATGCAGTGAGTCGAGGTTGGGGGGGATGGTTAAAAAAAAGCCAAATTCCAAAAAAAAAAAAAAAAGAAAATGACATACATAGCATAGTGACAGTTACAAAAAAACCTTTTAGGGCATGTGCAACAATGTTATATTTTGTTAACAGATATATCCTGAGGTAGTATAAGTTTAAAAATAAGAATGGGAATAAAAGACACCAAGTCTAAGGTAATTGTAACCACTAAGAAGGCATATAGGGGGCTTAAATCTTATTTTTAACAATCAGAAAAAATAGTAAAATGTTCGTTTTTATTTGACTAAGTAATGAAAACATGAGTCTTCATGTTATTATTCACTATTTGAAATGTTTTATGATTTTTCTAAACTATTTTTAGTAACATGGAAACCACATACTCTGCATCCTATATCATAAGCATTTCTCAATGTTAATATCTAAAACATTTATTTTGCTTTCAAGAGTACATAAAGCAACATTAGAATTGCATGTGAGGCTTCCTTACAGTCCTATATATACAATGAGGAGAAAAAAGGCTATGACCATAATCTTTGGGTCAAAGAGATTAACTTTGCTAGTGCTTCTCACGTGTTGTGTATCTGAAATATCTGAATATTTTTTAAAAGAACAGATGCTCAGTAAATAAATAAACAAATGGACAGATGTTCAAGCCTTATCCTAAACCTGCTTGAATCAGGGGCGCCTGGGTGGCTCAGTGGGTTAAAAAGCCTCTGCCTTCGGCTCAGGTCATGATCCCAGGGTCCTGGGATCAAGCCCCATATCCGGCTCTCTGCTCATCAGGGAGTCGGCTTCCTCCTCTCTCTGCCTCCTGTGATCTCTGTCTGTCAAATAAATGAATAAAATCTTAAAAAAAAAAAAAGCCAAATTCCTATTTTCTCTGCTTTTTGTTTTAATCAGGCCTTCAACTGACTAGATGATGCCCACACACATTGGACAGGACAACGACTTTACAGAGTCCACCAATTTAAATGCAAATATCATTCAGAAACACTTTCATAGACATACCCAGAAATTATAATTAATCTGGTCAATTTGACACTTAAATTTAACCATCACAAACCTGATATGAGTCCCTATTTACTCAAGTCCTTAAGTCTCAATGTGAGGTTGTATAGAATTTTATGAAGTTCACATTCATTTTTTATAGTTACACCAAAGTACTACTAATTTTTTGTTATTGTTATGGATGGGGTATATTTTTCATTATATTTTTATGTTATTTTGATGATGTATAGAATTTTTCATAATATTTACTTATTTTTTGCTCTCAGCAATAAAATGCATTTTAAGTTGTGATAATTTTTTCAGATAATTTTCTGACCCTTTATGTACACAATAACATCTTTTGAAAATAATGGTAATTTTCTTTACTACTTTCCAATAGTTATATATCATTTTTGTTTTCCACATTATTCCATAGGCTAGGACTAGCACAGCAATACCAAAAAGCAAGGTAGGAACATCACCTTTGTATGATTTCAGAATCAGAGATGTCAATTCAGTGTTTGATGGTATAGATAATACAAAGGTATTCATTATTGTGTTAAGCAGGATCTTTATATTTTCCATCCCTTCATTTTAAATCAGAGTTAATATTTCCTTTTATCAATGCCTTTTTGGTACATTGTTCCTTTTAATACTTTTAAATCTTCCATTACCTCAAACCCTGTAAGTATTGAAAGTTTGTCATCTATAGTCTGATGATTTTCTAACTTTCTACAAATTTGAGAATGTGATGCTATGCTAGAAGAGAACAACATTAAACTACTCTTAAAAATATATTGATCTGGGGTGCCTGGTGGCTCAGTGGGTTAAGCCTCTGCCTTCGGCTCAGGTCATGATCTCAGGGTCCTGGGATTGAGCCCCACTTAGGGCTCTCTGCTCAGCGGGGAGCCTGCTTCCCCCTCTCTGTGCCTGCCTCTCTGCCTACTTGTGATCTCTCTCTCTGTCAAATAAATAAATAAAATCTTACACACACACACACACACACACACACACATATATATTTATTTATTAGTCAGTATGCTCTAAGGGACATATCCTACTTTCCTCTTAGTATATTCTATCTCGGGGGCTCAGCCCCACAACTACAAAGCCCATGGTCTCTTACCAATTAGCATCTGACTGATGCTGTCAGATCAATTCTATCAATGGAATCTACTAGCAGGATATGTGAGGGTGAGTGGAGAGTGGAGAACAGATTCTAGGGTATTTTTCCCACCTCTCTGCTTTACATTGCCTTTTTGATGTGACTCAATATCTTTGTGGCTGTAACTGCTGGGAGTGTTCCTCCTTCCTAAGTCCCAGTTCCTTTCAGAAGGTCCTTACTCCTGTTTCTTTTTTTTTTTTTTTAAAGATTTTATTTATTTATTTGACAGACAGATCACAAGTAGGCAGAGAGGCAGGCAGAGAGAGAAGGGAGGAAGCAGGCTCCCTGCCGAGCAGAGAGCCCGACGCGGGGCTCGATCCCAGGACGCCGGGATCATGACCCGAGCCGAAGGCAGCGGCCCTAACCCACTGAGCCACCCAGGCGCCCCACTCCTGTTTCTTTTTAACACTGCTTCCTACCCTTGCCCCTCTAGTACTAAGTGTAGCAGTGGCTTCCTCTAGTTCTAATAGTCAGATTGCCTTATGGTCCCCTGTTCACTATCTGTTCTTCTAATGCTTTTTGGACATAATATTCTCAATATTAAATCCCCTCTATTGAACTCTGTAGCTTAAATTCTCTCTGCCTGGTTTCTGACTGATATATGCTTTTAAATTAAAGTTGTTATTTAATAATCAGATGAGCAGGTGATGGGGCAAAAATCACCTAAAAGTCATAACTATAAGAAAAAATTAAAATATAAGTTGAAAATAGAGACATCAACAGTTCCTTCTGTTCCTCTTTATATCTAATCCCATCACCCACCTAAAAAAGCACTTTAATGTCTAGTAAATGAAATAACATTATAAAAAGGGAGATTCACCAGCTCATATATATTGATTTGTGTACCTCAATTCTAAGTCTAAATCTATAAAGTGGATTGCCTCATACGTACCAGAAAAATCATTTAGCCTAATTCTATTTATGTTTGATAAATAACATATAATTAGTGGAACCAGAAGAACATTTTATCAGGTCATAAGTATTAGAAAAGCTTTCCTCATTTAAAAGTATATTTTTGGGGCACCTGGGTGGCTCAGTCATTAAGCGTCTGCCTTTGGCTCAGGTCATGATCCCAAGGTCCTGGGAGAGAGCTCCCCATCAGTCTCCCTGCTTAGCAGGGAGCCTGCTTATCCCTCTCCCTCTATTTGCTGTTTTGCCTGCTTGTGCTCTCTGTCAAATAAATAAATAAAATCTTTAAATAAAATTTTAAAAAGTATATTTTCATCAAAAGTCCTCAGGATACATGATTAAACACAGAAATATCACAAAATAAAAAAAGTAACTCTCAACCATATTGTTTTTGAACATTCAATATATGATCCTGTATTTTAACATTTTTTTCTTAGATTAGTTAACTTTTTAAAAAGCCCATTTTCATCTTTTATGAGGAAGGCAGAATGAAATTCACAAATACAAGTACATCTTAAAATTGGATTCATTTGGTAATACTTTTTGATGGAGAATGGAAAACTATGTAAGAATACATGGATAGCTGAATTATCAGCATTGATCTAAGTAAATTTATTTTATTACTTTTATTTTCTGTTTCAGCATAAGATTACAAATAATTTGGTTTTATATCCCTTTATTTATTGAACTAGATTTGTCCTGCATCTGTACTTTCCTTCAAATATTGGCTTTTATTTAAATAATCAAAGACTTGCTAATACATCCAACTCATACAGGATTTAATCTCTTTAAATTAATTAAAATTATTCTAACAACATAATTCACAAACCTTTGAGTAGAGGTGCTACCATGAGTTAGTTTACTTTGAAAAACTACCTTTATTTGCAGGTCCATCTTTGAGAGAATTTAGATTTATTATATTATGTTTAATAACAAACTCAGTATCAAGAATTATAATTATCAGTAAATTTTAAATGGGATCAGCATGTAAGCTTTCATAATGCATGGAAGGATACAAAATCTGAAATATTTCAGAAGTATATTTGAAAGTCAATTTGAAGATTGTAAGATTGCCACAAAAAAGAAACAATTGCTGCATCTACTTAATGCAGTCTTCTTTGATGAGTTTTCAAAAAAGATATATTTGATTACTTTCACCTCCTTCACCTCTTTTTTTCATATCTCTACATGCCATTTCTGCCCAAGGCTTTTATTTGAATCGTTTAAGGATTCTATTTAAAAATGAGGCATGTGGTAGGGAAGAAAACTTGGAATGATGGATTCTCCCCTGGGAAACAGAATGGAGAGGAAAGATGGAATTGCACATGCAATTGGCTTATAGGCACATTCTTAGCTGGGATGAGGGGAAACACACACCAATTTCTCAAAGCTATGCTGTTGTCCATCAAACCTTTTATCCTCAGGACTCTGAAGTCTTAATGTCATTGTCTCTACCAGATAACTCACCACACTGTTACAAAAGTATTTCTTTTTTGGACAGATATCGCCATGGGAATTTGGTGTCCCTGAGGATAGGGACAGCATGTTCTATATCCCCAGTAGATAAGATGGTGCCTGCCACATGACATATATTTAATAAAATTTGTTAAGTAAAGTGATTAAGTGCCCAGCTAAGAAGTGTAGCATTGTGCAGAATTTCAGTACTTTTTTTTTTAGTTGTTTCTAGAATGTTTTCCAGCATGATTTCTTAGAGACACACATAGATAACCATCCACCTCACCAGCAACCAAGTGTGTTTAACTTTTTGCTTAGCTTTTATACTGTTATATATTTTAATATACATTTAAAAGGACCTGGAAATAATCTTCGCAGCCAAAAACAAACAGAATTTAATGGCTGTCAGAAACTTACAAAGAGCTGTCTTATATATTATTGAATATATAATCCTTATTAAGCCTGCACCAAGTTCTATATTTTCTAGTTTCATAACTGGAAAATAGAAATGGGATGTGCACTTTTTGTCAACACTTAACATGTCAATATTATAAGATGGTGACTAAGAAAGCCCTATAAAGTTTACTGAAATGGTAGATTGCAAAATCTAGGACCTGCATCCCAATACACCTAACTAAAAATCTGGAGAAGAAAAAACATATAATCAGAAAGCTAACAACATGAGGAGGAAATGGAAAGCCAATATTTTGGAGAAGGCAGAAATTCATAAGTGAAAGCAGTACTTGCAATGCTATATGCTACAGGTGGTTAAGAGGCCAACAATGGCAGTAAAAGTCTCAAAGGCAAAGTGATCAAAAGATGATTTCCAGATCCTGCCAAGATGTAGAATCATTTTGCAACCTACCCCTCATTTAGGATAGTTCTTGGGATCCTGTAAACTAGGAATAATTATGAACCAGAAAGAAATCTGCCCTTGCATGGACTAAAGCACAGTTTTAGGTCATTTAATCTCTAGAAAAATCTCAAACTCTAAAATTGGATTATGGTGATCTTAGATTGCTGATGTTTCCAAACACTTGGCAGTAGGGGGGAAGCTCCCTGGAAGTTGTTAGCACAAATACATGAGATGGTCATATTCATGGGCAGAACACAATAAAATGTCTAAATAAGTATCCAAACAAATGATCTATACACAATAAAAAATAACCCAATACATAAGGAGACAAGATGATTGACAGTCCTACAATTAGTACAGATACCATATACAATGACACACAAAAACTGTAAATCAGCTATGTCATCCATGATCACAGAGGTAAGGGCTGAACTTAAAATATTCAGCAAGGAATAGCAAAGTATAAAAAGTAACAGTACAATTTCAAAAAGAACCAATCAGAAATTATAGAACTAAAAGATAACAATGACCAAAATTAAGAAGATAAAGTATGGTTTTTATGGCATATTTAACTCAGCTGCAAAAAACCCAAAAAAACCAAAAAAAAAACCAAAAAAATTAAAAACCCATAAAACAACAACAACAAAAAAGAGAAACTATTGTGATTTGTAAGATAGAACAGAAGAAACTACCCAGAATGAATCAGGAAGAGAAAAAAGTAAATAAAATACAGAAGAAAAACTAAGAGACTTAAAAGTTTTAAAATACATTTAATGGTAGTTCAGAAGAAGAGAGAAAGAAAATAGAACTTAAAAAGGGCAATGAATGTTCCAAAACTAATAGAATATATCAACCTGCACATTCAAGAATCCCAATGAATCCTACAAAAGATAAAAGAAATTCAGGCATATGTACAATATATCTGTGGAAAAGCAAAGCAAAAAATAAATAACATCTTTAAAAAAGCTCATAGGAGAATCACATTTAAAGGATCAACAGTTTAAAGGGTAGCTGCCTTTGTAATGTCAACTATGAAAGCCAGGAGCCAATGGAGTTGTAGCTTCAAAGTATTAAAATAAAATGATCACTGATATAGAATCATATATTCTACAAAAAATATTTGTCAACAATGAACAGGAAATAAAGACACAGATTGACAAACAGAAATCATGGGAATCTATCACCAGCTATCTCACAACAAAGAAAACACCAAAAAGTGTTTTTAAGGTTAAAAAAAAGTAAGAGAAAAGAAAAAAACCCTCTAAATGTAAAGTCTGAGATGCAGGAAGGAAGCAAAACCATAAATACAATTAAATCTAAATCAACATAGAGTACATGAAACAAAAATAATAGCTGTCAGCGCTTAACATTAAAGAATTAAACCCCATAGAAATAATGTATACATAAATAAAAAATGGAGGTAACTGTATTTCAAGTAAACTACATTGTCCACATTTTCTAAGAAGAGGGTAAAAACCAAAAAATACTAGTCTTTGGTAATTCAGGGGTGTATGCTATAATTTCTAGAGAAAAGAGAATTGAAGAAATAAGGGATATTAAACAATAAATATCATAGAAAGGGAAAAAGAAATTATACAACATTTAACTCAAGAAAATGTAAAGAAGGAGAAAAAGTTTCATAAAACAAGTCGGACAATATGAATGGAAATAATAACTTAATATTTATAAACCTCAATATACTAGTTTGTTAAAGAAATGTAATGAATGCACTAATTAAAGGAAAATAGATCCAGACTTGATTTAAAAAATCATCATTTCCAATGGCTGAGTAAACATCAACATGGATGGGACTGGAGGAAATTATACTGAGTGAAATAAGTCAAGCAGAGAAAGTCAATTATCATATGGTTTCACTTACTTATGGAACATAAGGAATAGCATGGAGGACATTAGGAGAAGGGAGGAAAAATGAAGGGGGGGAAATCGGAGGGGTAGATGAATCACGAGAGGTTGTGGACTTTGAGAAACAAACCGAGAGTTTTAGCAGGGAGGAGAGTGGGGGGAAGTTGGCCTAGTGATGGGTATTAAGGAAGGCATGTATTGCATGGAGCACTGGGTGTTATACATAAACAATGAATCTTGGAACACTATATCAAAAACTAACGAAGACATACAAATAGCTAGCAGACACATGAAAAAATGTTCATCATCATTAACCATCAGGGAAATTCAAATCAAAACCACACTGAGGTACCACCTTACACCAGTTAGAATGGCAAAGTTTAACAAGACAGGAAGCAACAAATGTTGGAGAGGATGTGGAGAAAGGAGAACCCTCTTACACTGTTGGTGGGAATGCAAGGTAGTGCAGCCACTTTGGAAAACAGTGTGGAGATTCCTTAAGAAATTAAAAATAGAGCTACCCTATGACCCTGCAATTGCACTGCTGGGTATTTACTCCAAAGATACAGATGTAGTGAAAAGAAGGGCCATATATAACCTAATGTTCATAGCAACAATGTCCACAATCACCAAACTGCTCATAGCAGCAATGCCCACAATCACCAAACTGTGGAAAGAGCTGAGATATCCTTCAACAGACAAATGGATAAAGAAGATGTGGTCCAAGGGCGCCTGGGTGGCTCAGTGGGTTAAAGCCTCTGCCTTCGGCTCAGGTCATGATCCCAGGGTCCTGGGATCGAGCCCCACATCGGGCTCTCTGCTCAGCAGGGAGTCTGCTTCCCTTCCTCTCTCTCTCTCTCTGCCTGCCTCTCTGCCTACTTGTGATCTCTGTCTGTCAAATAAATAAATAAAATCTTTAAAAAAAAAGATGTGGTCCATATATACAATGGAATATTACTCATCCATCGGAAAGGATGAATACACTGGATGAATCGGACTGGAGGAAATTATGCTGAGTGAAATAAATCAAGCAGAGAAAGTCAATTATCATATGGTTTCACTTACTTGTGGAACATAAGAAATAACATGGAGGACATTAGGATAAGGAAAGAAAAAGTGAATTGGGGGAAATTGGAGGGGGAGAGGAACCATGAGAGACTGCGGACTTAGAAAAACAAACTAAGGGTTTTAGAGAGGAGGGGGGTGGGGGGATAGGTGAGCCTGGTGGTGGGTATTAAGGAGGGCACGTATTGTATGGAGCACTGGGTGTGGTACATAAATAATGAATCTTAGAACACTGAAAAAAACCCCTAATAACGTAATGTATGGTGACTAACATAATAAAAAAAAAATCAACCATATGTTGGGGCACCTGCGTGGCTCAGCTGATTAAGTGTCCAGCTCTTGATTATGGCTCAGGTCATGATCTCAGGATTGCGAGACTGAGCCCCACGCTGGGCTCCATGTTAAGCATGGCTCCTGCTTAAGATTCCCTCTCTTCCCCTCTCCCTCTGCCCACCCCCGTCCCCCCACAAATCAACCATATGTTATTTATAAGGGAGTTATCTGAAACAAAAGTATACAATAATATTGAAAAAGCACAGAAAAAGTAAATGTGCCATGTAAATACCAATCAAAATAAGTGATTAATATAGATAATTAATATCTATATTAGATAAGATATATTTTAAAGCAAAAAAGCAACATTAGATATAAAGATTATTTCTGAATGATCAAAAGTTTGATTTGCTGGGAAGATGAAGCTATTCTAAATCATTATACCTCAAATAAAATGTACTCTGCAAACACAGGCAAAATTCGACAAAATTACAAGAAGACATAGAAAAATCTATAAAGGGGCACCTGGGTGGTTCAGTGGGTTAAAGCCTCTGCCTTCGGCTCAGGTCATGATCCCGGAGTCCTGGGATCGAGCCCCGCATCGGGCTCTCTGCTCCGTGGAGAGCCTGCTTTCTCCTCTCTCTCTGCCTGCCTCTCTGCCTACTTGTGATCTCTGTCAAATAAATAAATAAAAAAAATCTTTAATAAAAAAAAGAAAAATCTATAAAAATAGTGAAAGATTTTAGTATACTTCCCTGAACTGAGAGATCAAGCAGGCAAAACATTTATAAAATAATATTTTAAGAGTTTTAAATTTGATGTGAAGGATATACAGAGAACGTTTTATCCAATGAATTCATCATATCCATTTCTTCAGGCACACGGGGAACATTTAAAATCACTAACTAGGGAGCCTGGGTGGATTAGTCGGTTAAGTGTCTGCCTTTGGCTCAGGTCACAATCCTGGGGTCCGGGGATCGAATCCCACATCAAGTTCCCTGCTCAGTGGGGAGCCTGCCTCTCCATCTGACTGCTGCTCCCCCTGCTCATTCTATCTCTCTCAAATAAATAAAATCTTTAAAAAAGTAAAATAAAATCAGTAACTATACATACCAGGCCACAAAATAACTTAAAGAAAATCTCAGAGAATTACAATAATGAAAACCATAGTCACTAATCACTAATTAAATGAAAATATCAATAATATATACAGAATTTTGCAGTTTAAAAAGCCATGTTTTAGAGAAGAGGAAAGGGTGAAAATTGATTAGCTAACAAAAAATAGCATCCATCTCAAGAAAATAGCAAAAGGAAAGCAAAAATAAACCCAAAGAATATTTAAAAAGCATCTGATAGATAAGAAAAGAAAGAAATCAATAAACCAGAATTATAATACACAAGAAAGTACCAACAAACTAAATTTAATTCCTTAAAAAGACTAATTAAATGGATAAACTCTTAGCAAGAGAGATCAAGAAAAATAAAGTGAAAGCATTTAAAAAAATCACTGTTAGAATGAAAAAGGAATTTAAAAAAAAGAATGGAAAAGGAATATCACTACAGATCCAACACACATCAAAAATACTGTATTACAGAAAACTTACTAAAGTAGATGAATTCCTAGAAAAGTGCATCTTCCTAAAATTGACATAAAAAGAAATAGAAAATCTGAATCATAGTGAAATTAATAGAATCCATAATTTAATTTCCCTCAAAGCAAGTTCCAGAACCAAATGACTTCATTAAGGAAGAAAAAACCCAACAATACACAAAAACATTTTCAAAGAATAGAAAAACAGGGGACATCTCAACTCATTTTATGATAGCAGCATAACTGTAACAGCAAAACATAAGAGGGACATTATGAAAAATAATATTATAGCTAATTTCTTTTGTAAACACAAATATGACAATCATAAAATATCAGAAAATTAAATGCAGTGATAAGTAAAAAGATAAATAATAAATAAGTCTAGCTTAAAAAAAGATAGTACATCATAATCAGGTGAGGTTTATTCCAAGAATGCAAGATTTCTTTAACGTTAAAAATATCAAATATTTCAACTCAAAAATATGAACAGGGCCAAAAGGAGAAAATCATATATATCAATGAAGAAAATGTATTTGACAGAAGTAAATAATCATTTTTTTAAATTTTAAAATTTTATTTGTTTTCAGTGTTCCAGAATTCATTGTTTATGCACCACACCCAGTGCTCCATGTAATACATCATTTTTTAAAGATCTGTTTATTTAAGAGAGAGAGAGAGAGAGAGAAAGAGCATACGGAAGACTGGGGGCAGAGGGAGAGGAAGAGAAAATCTTTTTTTTTTTTTTAAGATTTTATTTATTTATTTGTCAGAGAGAGTGAGCACAGGCAGACAGAGAGGCAGGCAGAGGCAGAGGGAGAAGCAGGCTCCCTGCTGAGCAAGGAGCCCGATGTGGGACTCGATCCCAGGACGCTGGGATCATGACCTGAGCCAAAGGCAGCCGCTTAACCAACTGAGCCACCCAGGCGTCCCGAGGGGGAAAGAAAATCTTAAACAGACTCTCCACTGAGCACGGAGCTGACAGTGGGCTTGATCTCATGACCCTGAGACCTCAACCTGAGCCAAAATCAAGTGTCGGCTGCTTAACCAACTGCACCACCCAGGCACACCAGTTAATAGTCTTTTTTTTTTTTTTTTTTTTAGTTAATAGTCATTATTAACAAAACCTATTAATCTAGAAAAGAAAATTTCCTGAAATGAATAAAAAGTATCTAAATTCCTAGAACAAACATTCTAGTTATAGTGAAATATTGCAAGTTTTCCCCTGAAATCAGAAACAAAAAAATACGCCTATTAATAACACTGTCATCACTTATGTTTCACATTTTGAAGGCCATCCCAGCTGCTGTAGAAGCAAGAATTTATACATGAATACAAAAAGACATAAGGATTCAACACAACAATTAAATGATTATTAATTTTCATTAATAACCATATAGAGTTCTACATACAGTTTTTTTTTAATTTAATTTCTTTTCAGTGTAACAGAATTCATTGTTTATGCATCACACCCAGTGCTCCATGCAATACGTGCCCTTCATAATATCCACCACCAGGCTCCCTCAACCTCCCACCACCCGCCCCTTCAAAACCCTCAGATTGTTTTTCAGAGTCCATAGTCTCTCATGGTTCATCTCCCCCTTCAATTTCCCTCAACTCCCTTCTCCTCCCCATCTCTCCATGTCCTCCATGTTATTTCTTATGCTCCACAAATAAGTGAAACCATATGATAATTGACTCTCTCTGCTTGACTTACTTCACTCAGCATAATCTCTTCCAGTCCTGTCCATGTTGCTACAAAAGTTGGGTATTCATCCTTTCTGATGGAGGCATAATACTCCATAGTGTATATGGACCACATCTTCCTTATCCATTCGTCCATTGAAGGGCATCTTGGTTCTTTCCACAGTCTGGCGACCGTGGCCATTGCTGCTATAAACATTGGGGTACAGATGGCCCTTCTTTTCACTACATCTATATCTTTAGGGTAAATACCCAGTAGTGCAATTGCAGGGTCATAGGGAAGCTCTATTTTTAATTTCTTGAGGAATCTCCACACTGTTCTCCAAAGTGGCTGCACCAACTTGCATTCCCACCAACAGTGGAAGAGGGTTCCCCTTTCTCCACATCCTCTCCAACACACGTTGTTTCCTGTCTTGCTAATTTTGGCCATTCTAACTGGTGTAAGGTGGTATCTCAATGTGGTTTTAATTTGAATCTCCCTGATGGCTAGTGATAATGAACACTTTTTCATGTGTCTGATAGCCATTTGTATGTCTTCATTGGAGAAGTGTCTGTTCATGTCTACATACAATTTTAAAAGGATCTATAGACAAAATATTTAAAATTAATAAGGAATGTTATCAAGGTTGTGGAATACAAGTTGATATGAACAAATTAATTGTACCCTTATATTATGGTTTATAAACAAAAATGAGATTAATAAAAACATTTACAGAGTCACCTAAGGGATACCTGGGTGGCTCATTTGGTTAAGCATGCTACTCATGATTTCATCTCAGGTAATGATTTCAGGGTTGTGGGATGGGGAGCCCTGAGTCAGGTTCCAGGCTCAGCATGGAGTCTGCTTAAGATTCTCTCTCTCCCTCTGCCTCTAGCACTCCCCCTGCTTGGGCACACAAGCTCTCTCTCAAAATAAATAAATAAAAAAATATTTTTTAAAGAACATAAAATAGGGGCTCCTGGGTGGCTCAGTGGGTTAAAGCCTCTGCCTTCGGCTCGGGTCATGATCCCAGGGTCCTGGGATTGAGCCCCACATTGGGCTCTCTGCTTGGCAGGGAGCCTGCTTCCTCCTCTCTCTCTGCCTGCCTCTCGGCCTGCTTGTGATCTCTGTCTGTGAAATACATGAATAAAAAATCTTAAAAAAAAAAAAGAACATAAAATACCCGGAAATAAGTGTAAGAAATATGTACAAGATGTCCTTACAAAATATAGCTGAGAGAAATTTAAAAAGTGCTAAATACAAAAGAAAGATGAACTAAATAATTATTCATTGATTGCAGAACTGAATGATTTAAAGATGTTATCTCCACGGGGCACCTGGGTGGCTCAGTGGGTTAAGCCTCTGCCTTCGGCTCGGGTCATGATCTCAGGGTCCTGGGATCAAGTCCTGCATCAGGTTTTCTGCTCAGCGGAGAGCCTGCTTCCTCCTCTCTCTCTCTCTGCCTACCTCTCTGCCTACTTGTGATCTCTCTCTGTCAAATAAATAAATAAAATCTTTAAAAAAAATAAAGATGTTATCTCCTCTAACTGAATATTAGATTCAAGGCACTCCCAATCAAAATTTCCGCAGTTTTCTTTAAAATGAAAATTGAGGGGCACCTGGGTGGCTCAGTGGGTTAAAGCCTCTGCCTTCAGCTCAGGTCATGATCCCATGGTCCTGGGATCGAGCCCTGCATCAGGCTCTCTGCTCAGTGGGGAGCCTGCTTCCTCCCCTCTCTCTCTGCCTGCCTTTCTGCCTGCTTGTGATCTCTGTCTGTCAAATAAATAAATAAAATCTTTAAAAAAAATAAAATGAAAATTGACAGCCTGACTCTAAATGTGTATAGAAACCTGAAGGGCCAAGTACAGCCAAGGCAATCTTGAAGAAGAGCAAAACTTGGTAACTTACACTACCAAATATCAAAAATAATTACAAAAAATTAAAAATGATTAAACATAAATTAAAAATAATTAAATAATTAAAAGAATTATTTAAAAATAAATTACTAAAAAATAATTAAGACAATATGGTATTTGCAAAAGAATAGTAAAATAGGCCAACAGAAAAGACCTAGAGAGCTCTAAAATGACCCACATATGGACAGCCACTTGATTTATGACAACTGAATGCAGTAGGGAAAGTGGTGTCTATTTGTAACAGGTCCTGGAACAATTAAACATTTATGAGAAAAAAATAACTCATAATTTCTAACTCACATGTCCTAGATGCACTGTGTACCTAACTTTGAAAGTTAAAACAATGTAGTGCTTAGAAGAAAATGTGGTAGAACACCTTTATAACCATAGAATAGGCAACAATTTCTCAAACAAGACATAAAAAGCAATAATTAAAAATGAGAAAAACAAATAAAATAGAGTACATTAAGACTGACATGCTTTTGGTATTAAAATACCCTATTAAGAGAATGAAAAAAGAAGCCAAGAAGAGGGAAAAGATAAGTTCAGCAGGAACTTCCAACAAAGTTCGTATGTCCAAAATACATAGAGAACTTCTATGAAGTACTAAGAAAAAGGGAGACGACCCAATACAAAAATAGACCAAAGACACAAATAAGCACTTGGAACAGAGGAGATCCAAATGGCCAATAATCATATGAAAAGCAGTCAATTTCATTGCCTCAATTTACATCAGGTTCAAAAACTTGGCAAACTTATCTTTTAGAACTTCTAAAACTTAGGGTAGTAGTTATGTTTTAGAAGGAATAGCAATTGGAAGGAGGTATGTTGGGGGCTTTTGAGTTTTAGAAACAGATGGCATGACTGCAATTTTTTTTTTCACAGTACTGTCTCTGCTGTAGTTCCTTTTCTTGATCTGGATGACAGTTACATGGATGTGTTCACTTAGTGAAAATACACTGAGCTGTAACTATGATTAGTTCACTTTTTTGTTTTTATGTACATTATACTTCAAAATAAGTGCATAAACACACATGCTAACAAACTAAAGCAACAACCACAAAAACTTCACTGTGTGAATAAAAACAATTCCTGACAAAATCCAAACTGTAGACCAGCTGTTTATGATTTGCCTAGTAAATTTATTATAAAGCTAAGGGTTAAAAAAACCACTGGGGGGCGCCTGGGTGGCTCAGTGGGTTAAGCCTCTGCCTTCGGCTCAGGTCATGATCTCAGGGTCCTGGGATCGAGCCCCGCATCGGGCTCTCTGCTCAGCGGGGAGCCTGCTTCCTCCTCTCTCTCTGTCTGCCCGCCTCTCTGCCTGCTTGTGATCTCTGTCAAATAAATAAATAAAATCTTTAAAAAAATAAAAATAAAAAAAACCACTGGAAGGGGGCACCTGGGTGGCTCAGTGGGTTAAAGCCTCTGCCTTCGGCTCAGGTCATGATCCCAGGGTCCTGGGATCGAGCCCCACGTCGGGCTTTCTGCTCAGCAGGGAGCCTGCTTCCTCCTCTCTCTCTGCTTGCCTCTCTGCCTACTTGTGATCTCTGTCTGTCAAATAAATAAATAAAACCTTTAAAAAAAACACTGGAAGAATATTAAAGGTCACTTGGGAGAAAGAACAACCTTTATAATATGACTCCAAATTCAGAAAACATATACAAATGATAAAAATGACAGATTTAACCTCAAAAAATTAAAGTTCTGTATGGAAAATAAATGAACAAAGTAAAAATATAAATTGGGAAATTGCCTGCAACAAGCACTATAAAAAGTTTAAAATATTATAAACAAACTTGGAAAAATATATCTAATAGGCTCTTCTTTATAGTTAATTCTTTAACATTGCCTTTTACTCAACATGTTCCACTTATGAAAATGTAATTACTTTTTTCCTTCTCCAAATTTTTATTTTAACACCAGTTAGTTAACATACAGTATAATATTAGTTTCAGGTATAGAATTTAGGGATTCATCGCTTCCATACATCACCCAGTGCTCATCACAAGTGACCTCCTTAATCCCCATCATCTGTTTAACCACTCCCCCCAACAATCTCCTTCCAGCAACACTTAGTTTACTCTCTATAATTAAGAGTCTGTTTCCTGGTTTGCCTCTCTTTTCCCCCCATGTTCATCTGTTTTATTTCTTAAATTCCACATATGAGTGAAACCATATGGTATTCTAAGGGATACATGTACTCCGATGTTTATAGAGCATTATGTTTATAGAGCATTATCAACAATAGCTAAACCATGGAAAGAGCCCAGATGTCCATCAACAGATGAACATATAAGGAAGATTTATATATATAAGATTTATATATCTATATATAGATATATATAGATATATATAGATGTGTGTGTGTGTGTGTGTGTGTGTGTGTATATATATATATATATTTTTATATATATATATATCTCCATCCCATGGAATATTATTCAGCCATCAAAAAGAATGAAATCTAGAGAGTATTATGCTAAGTGAAATAACTCAGAGAGAGGCTCTCTCTTGATAGGAAATCATGCGTGATTTTTATCTCTTCTTTGGACAGCTCCCTACTTATAAAATAAGGATTCCTTGTTTTAATATCTGAATAGCATAAAATGAATATTTTAAAAACATGCTTTTAAAAAATATATACCATAAATCAAGAAATATCAACTTCCCCTGAAAAGTATTCTTATTTCTTAATACCAGCTGACTTTTATTTCATAAATTAGCACTTTAGTTCACTAATTATAATGACCCATTATTTCACACTACCATACTCATTCTGGGTGAGCATATCCTTTGATATTCTTATTATTGTCTTTTCAAATATGTGTAACCTTGAAAACTTAAATATATATGTAACTAACATCATACTAAAAATAATAATTCTTATAGTCAACAAATGAACAGTAGACCTTCTTGTAAAACCATCTTTTAAAGTGATAAATATCAGTTACTTCAACCACATGTTATAGTAAATATCAATAAAAAAGATGTGCACCCCTGGAAAATTGCCTTTTTGATCAATTTTGTGGAACAAATTTGACTGGAAAAAGTCTAATCTTTCTTAAAGATTAATATCACAGGGGGATAATAATGTTATATCTTAGTCTCTTCCAATCTTGTGAGATTTGCTTTATTGTGACTGTCATCAGTTGAAATATTGACACTTCTCTGATTGCAGTATTTAATTGACCCATCATTCAAATATTAAGCCATGAGCTCTCACCATTTGATTCTATACCAACTTAAAGACTTTGTTTCCTTGAACACTTTGCAAGTTATTTTCATAGTACACCCCTACTGTGATTGTTATATTCCATGAACCAATATGAGTTATAAACCCATAGCAGAGTTTGTAGCCTTCTTCCAATGTCCCTTGAGACAAAATCACCTACACATGAATTGTGTTTACCATTTGTAAACAAGGAAATCATTACCAGTTTGAAAATTTTAATGAGAAGTTCTGAATCCCTGAAATTAAAGATTAACATTTTTGTTTGGGAATTGATATGGGGGGAAGCCACATAGATCACGCATTTAAACTAGGTATTCATGTATCAAATGAACCATGAAAACCACAAAGGATAAGCATTTTAGAAATAGATGGTCTGTCTGCAACATTTTTCGTACAGAACTGTGTCTGCTGTGGTTTCTTTCTCAGTTATTAATGTCACCATGACACTCAGTTGACATTTTAAAGTTATTAATAACAGAACCACATGTCAATGAACATCTTTTTGTCAGGGTATCAACCAAAACTATGAATGTGAATGACTAGATTTTAACCTGGCTTTTTTCTTCTCCAGGTTGTTCTACCTTCTTCTCCAGGATTTTGGATTAAGTACTCTCATTTGCTAAATGAGAGCTAGGCCATCCAGTTTTTTTTTTTTTTTTTAAAGATTTTATTTATTTATTTATTTGACAGACAGAGATCACAAGTAGGCAGAGGCAGGCAGAGAGAGAGGGGGAAGCAGGCTCCCCACTGAGCAGAGAGCCCGATGTGGGGCTTGATCCCAGGACCCTGGGACCATGACCTGAGCCGAAGGCAGAGGCTTTAACTCACTGAGCCACCCAGGTGCCCCAAGGCCATCCAGTTTTGTCTTTCAGTTGACTCTAGCTCCCAATATGTAAACAACTCAAAAAGGAATATTAATGTGAGAGTAAAATATTGAAGTTTTATAAGCTAATAAACATCGTTCACGTATGCAGTCTATGTAATGGATGAGGGTTATTCTCCAATGTATTCCAGACATTCTAAATAAACTTAAAGACTCTAGGGTCTGCCGGAGGCATTTATAATTCATTTTTTCCAACAATGCTCTATTCAGCAAATATTTATTACATGCTTACTATGTGTAAGACACAGCTACAGATATTGCAAAGAATATAATGTTGAGTGAGGTACAATTCTTACAGTCTCAGAATGTGAGTATATATGTTGATTTGGTTCTTAAATGAAATATTTCTTCTAATTATTTTTTCTTTTAAATCAGTGGTATAGTGCCTTCAATATATTCATAGTTTTGGAACCTCTAGATAGAAATAAGACCTAGCTCCCCGACCACATTCCTATCACCCAATTAATGTATTATTTAAATAATACCTTTAATTAGCAAGTGAATATTATGTCCACATTACATCAAATATTTTGTCATTTCCAAAATTTTAATTCTTAATCAGTGAGTTGTTAACTTGTTTCTAAACTACAAGCTGTTAAGAAATGTAAGTACTTAGAGGATAAAAGGACAGATTAACTATTAATGTAATGTGCCTGCAATAGTTGACACCCTACTTAGCATGACCATTATGTACTACAGCCTACAAAATTATTCTTCATGCTCCCACAGCAGAGCTAGAGTGCCATATGGCCATGCTTGTTTTTCGTCAAATAATTTTTACATAAACAGCTGGTGAACTGTTTTTATTGTAACAGTGCACATATTTTTTGAGACAGTTGGGAAGGATTGATGCAACTCCTAGTCACTGCTTGCTTTTATGTCCACATTAAGGAGAAATTCAAATTCATATTTTAAAAAATGTGGACTTTTGTATTCTTGTCACTACGGTCAGTTCACAAGAAAGATTTTTTAATGTAGTGCAGGAATTATTGGCATGTTTATAAACTTGCAGCAAGAAAGAGAAATTAATCATAAGGGATCTTCAACTTAGATGGCATATTCAGTATTTTTATTTTTACACCCTCATGAATTTTTAGAGGCAGAGCTGATATGTTTGGGACTATTTTATAGGCAGTTTTAATATGACTATATTTGGTTTTGAAACATAGCTTCAACACATTCTGATGTGATATAATAACCAGAAGATTTTTAGCAGTTTTGTGTGTATCTGTGATTTGAGTTGGTTTAAAGACTATCTGATCCAAAAGCACCCCCCGTCCTCCTTGACAAGAAACTTTATCTGTTCAAAACACTAGTGGTTTCAAAAATCAAATAGAAGCATTTTCTTTTGAATTCTAAGGTAATGATGACCACTCTTCAGGTTGTTGTAAGGAGATTATCACAGTGCTTACAACATTAAATATAATTTTATAGTTAATACTTCAAAAATTTCCCTGTAACCAGAAAGTACTCCTATTAGAACATTTCATGTATTCTGGCAAGGATTCATGTATTATTATATCTCTCACTGACTCCTAATATCACAGGATATTAGAGACTACAAAATATGTTTCATTAGAGAAGGAAATAAATGCTTATTGTACCACTGAAAAGCTTAGGACCTCGGGGTCAGAATGATACCATACTAACGGTATATGTAAAATGTAAGAGGAAGGAAGATTTTTCCCAACCCCCCAGGTTCATTATATTTACCTATCTGTCCTTTATATCTTTGATTATTTCCACTTAGGGGCACATAGACGTTTTCATGGAATATTTAATTTTGATATACAAAATGGAAAAACAAAGGATCTTTTTTCATTTTTCTTAAGCCTTAAGTTTCCATTGAAGACACTCACCTAAAATAAGTTTTATAATAGTAAGTACTTTGTGAGCAAATTGTCACTTAAACATATAATAACTTGAAACTAATTTGTTTATGTGGATTTTAATTTTTGTCCTAATGTTTATTTTCTTCCAATAAAATATGTACCAGATGGATGTTAAGAAAATGGATCGAGTGAGACAATACATTTTTGTAAAGGTGTCTCTTTTCCCCAAGTAAATCTATTCATATTACTTCACCAAAAGTTTAGGTCTAAGAAGGAGAAAATCAACTATACAAGTGACCTTACCTACTAACTAGAATATGTAATGGCTAGGGGACAATTCTCTATGGGTCACTTGCATTTCTGTATATCTTGTGAGGCAGCAGTTGCCCTTTGTTCTAGAAAATCTTTTCAAGAAATTCCATGTAGCAAACAGCCTTAGAAGATATCTATCTATCTATAGATATAGATAGACATAGACATAGACATAGACATAGACATAGACATATAAAATGTCTCCAGAGCAGGGGAAAGGCATGCCTATTGCCCATTATATAAGATTCAGGTTACCTAAGCACAGAGCTCCTCTCCTGAAATGCAACTCACTGCATGTTTTGGCCCTCTTCATATCAGTCTGTGATTACTGAGGTTTGAGTTATCCCTGTAAGAAAATGCAGGTACTCTGGTGACTACTACTGCTGTGAGAATAAAGTTCTTTGTCTCTTACCCAAGAGCCTTTTGCCAGCATCCATGAAATTGTGACAGGTTAACTTGTTAGCTTGCAAGAAGAATAAAAATCTAAGCCTCTTCACAGTTCGTGACAGCTATCACATATCTCCATTTTTCCTTTTGCAAAGAAAAAGCAAACAAAATTAGCCTATAAAATAGCCTTTAAAAGGTATAAAAATAGATAGCATTTAAATTTTTCATTTTGTTTTTATTTTATTTGTTAATAAATTTTAATATGTATCACCAATTTGAACTTCTTCAAATCATTTAACTAGCTCCATGTATATCATTAAAAAGTGAGATATGTAACATGACGAGGAATGGAATATAAATCAAGGAATATATCAATCATATATATATATAATCATATATATATATTATATATATAATCATATATATATATAATCAAATATAAATCAATGGAATATAAATCAAGAAATATATGTTTGATATTAGTTATTTATCAAAGCAAATCTACAGCCATTTTAACTTATCTACTTGGAGTACTGCCTTAATTTTTTTTAAAGATTTTATTTATTTATTTGACAGACAGAGATCACAAGTAGGCAGACAGGCAGGCAGAGAGAGAGAGAGGAGGAAGTAGGCTCCCTCCCGAGCAGAGAGCCCGATGCAGGGCTTGATCCCAGGACCCTGGGATCATGATCTGAGCCAAAGGCAGAGGCTTTAACCCACTGAGCTGCCCAGGCACCCCTTAATTTTTTAACAGAATATCAAACTCACTGACGTTAAGTAATGATAAAAATAAACTCCATATTGTTACATATACATTATTTTTACTTGCTTATGTTCACTTTTTACTTTAAATGTCAGAGGTGGGGACGCCTGGGTGGCTCAGTTGGTTAAGCGGCTGCGTTTGGCTCAGGTCATGATCCCAGCGTCCTGGGATCGAGTCCCACATCGGGCTCCTTGCTCCGCGGGGAGCCTGCTTCTCCCTCTGCCTCTGCCTACCACTCTGTCTGCCTGTGCTCGCTCGCTCCCTCTCTCTAACAAATAAATAAATTAAAAAAAAAAAAGAGGTGTAAAAATAATATATACATGGATATATGATATACTTGTATAATATATATCAGTATAAACTTACATGTATTTCAATACTATTTATATATTTGTGTTATACATAAATATATGTATTTTTTACTCACAGATATATTTCACTCGCATATTGAGGAATACATGTGAATATTTAAGCCATATCACAATAAGCTCCTTTGCTAATTACGTAACTGAATTTCTTCTAAGTTTAAGAAGTGTGAACAACTAAAAAATGTAGTACCCATAATTTTCATATTTATTCTACATAATTATCCAAAATAGTTGTACACGATGTTTCCATGGGATTATATGCAAGAATATAGGGGGAAATAGAAGTATTTACTGAAAATTTTCATGACTTTCTTTCATAAGCTCATGTCTGATATCCTTCTTCATGTCTTCTTTTTTATTTATTTTTTAAATTGAAAAATAATTAATAAATGTTATATACTAATACAATATAATACTAATTATATATATAATTATATAAATATATAATTATATATTTTATGTATTATATAATATATAATTATATAAATATAATACTAATATATATAAATAATAATACTAATACAATATAATAGTACAATATAATGATTCAACTATCTTGCCATTTGCACCTCATGTCTTTTTCCTTTTTAATTTTTTTTTTTTAAATTTTATTTATTTATTTGACAGACAGAGATCACAAGTAGGCAGAGAGTCAGGCAGAGAGAGAGGAGGAAGCAGGCTCCCTGCTGAGCAGAGAGCCCGATGCGGGGCTCGATCCCAGGACACTGGGATCATGACCCGAGCCGAAAGCAGAGGCTTTAACCCACTGAGCCACCCAGGCGCCCCTCCTTTTTAATTTTAACTGCTGCACAATTTCAAACATGCATTCCTGTGAAGGAAGGGAGACCTGCAATTTTATATCCAGGTGTAATGCTGTGGATATCATCACTGAGCTACGCAGACAACTAGGCAGCAATATCATTAATTCCACACTGTAGTTAGCTATATTACTGTGGTGCTTGCTAGAGAAAGTTATATCATTTCCCTAGATTTCATCAGCATCAGGATTAATTTGTTGGCCTGTGTTGACCAGAATACTAGTGCTGGTGGGGTGAGAGTTCTGAACAACATTCACAAAGTTATTTCTCTCACCAAAGAATGAGGACTAGCCTGAGGAATAGGTACAGTTTCAGTAAATCATTTTTTTTTTCTTTATTTGACAGACAGAGATCACAAGTAGGCAGAGAGGCAGGCAGAGAGAGAGGAGGAAGCAGGCTCCCTGCTGAGCAGAGAGCCCGATGTGGGGCTCGATCCCAGGACCCTGGGATCATGACCTGAGCCGAAGGCAGAGGCTTTAACCCACTGAGCCACCCAGGTGCCCCTCAGTAAATCATTTTTATGCAGTTGCGGATTCATTATGGAAAACTTGGGAGACTAGAATTAGAGTACATTTTTGATCTTCTAAGAAACTTTTCTAGCTCACTAGACTGTGAATTCTGTCCTTCAGCTATAGTATCAGCATGACTCCATGCTTAGGATTAGGCCCAAAAAAACCCAGATATAAGTAGACATGAAAAAGAGACTTCTGGACATTCACCACATTACTATTAGTTTAAGGATGTTTGAAGTCTGTGCTTCCTCTTCCATTATTCCTGTTTCCAGACCTAGAAACTCCAAAAAGGCAATGTTACCATCATCTCTAATTGCTAAGCAGTATGCTAAAAAATACAAATAAGTAAAAAAACAAAAATGTTGATGGTTGTTGTATCTTATATATGTTATATGATGTTGGAAGTATTTACTTGTTCTTTAAAACTAACTCAATATTTCCAAAAATCTCAACTCATCCTCAAGCCTAATCCCCATAAACAGATAATGGAAACAGAATCAGGAATTAGTTCAACCTTAAAGAAACAGACAGAGATTAAGGATATGGTGAATATTAGCACATTAGATATTGTCAATAAAGTAGTGACCATAATGTGTTGGCTTGTGGCTGATGGGTGACTGATTAGATATGGATTTAGGAATGATAGAAGTAATAGAAAAGGGATAAGGATGCCTGTTGTGTAAATTACATGTCAAAATAATAAACTGGATCTTAAAAGCTGCTTTAGGGTTCACAAAAGTAAATGTGAATATCAAAATATGATCTGCATGAGAATGACCATATCAAATGGATAAGTAAAGCACAGTTATCAATGTGGTGACCAATCTCAAAGAGAAGTAGCCTATTTTGAACAAAGTACCAGCTACCTGTGAGATGAACAGTAAAACTTGTCCTTCTAAACAGGGTCTAGGCAATATGCAAATTTCTCACACACCACATCTTACTCTTCTCTTTGGAGCTTATGCCTTTAGATAACATAACGTGTTTGTCGTAAGCTCATTATTCTCTTTTGTTTAAAATAATGTATTGAATTTTCCTATACTATTATGGTAATTATACAGTAATGTGCTTCCATTGTGATAACAATGATTGTTTACTAGCAACACTGTACATGGTTTACTACTTACATTTTTTTAACAGTTCAGGCTTTAAAACATCCTCATCCAAAATTTATTTAGCCTTAATTACAAAGCACTGTTAATTGTTCTTTTTTTTAATTGCAGTATTTGGGATTGGGTTAGTTACAACCAACAAATACCAGAATCTAATTATAGATAAAAGAGTAAGGTGAGCCCTAAAATGTCCAAGAGATAAAAAGACCAATTGAAAAAAAGTCAGGGGCGCCTGGGTTGCTCAGTGGGTTGAGCCTCTGCCTTCAGCTCAGGTCATGATCTCAGGGTCCTGGGATCGAGTCCCACATCTGGGCTCTGTGCTCAGTGGGGAGCCTGCTTCCCCCTCTCTCTCTGCCTGCCTCTCTGCCTACTTGTGATCTCTCTCTCTGTCAAATAAATAAATAAAATCTTTAAAAAAAATCAGTTGAGGAATATATACATATAATACCATTGCAGGCATGCTGAAGAGTGAAGATACATGTAAAATTACTGAAATATTTTATGTACACAAAGTTAAGAAGAACTAAGTATTAACTTATGTTTTATCAGAGATTAAATAAAGTGGATAATTAAGCATTACCAATAAAAATGGGATAGTCATGTTTCCTTAAAGTTCATTCTTTCTATTCTGAATATTCGTATTCTTCTTATTATTATACAATAATCATAGAACATATTCACAAAGCCTAGGTGCACAAATGCATATACACATGTAAACCATTCCCTATTAAGATACGTTATTATTCCACCACCTCATAAAGATCATTCATGTCTTTTCTAGCCAATTCCAATGGACCACCTCTACATCACTCTTCTCCCATGGTTCTGATGTCAGCTATAAATTAGATCGGCTTGTTCCAGAGTTTTTAACAGCTTTATTAAAGTGTAACTGACATACAATAAACTGCATGTATTTAAAACACACAATTTGTTAAGTTTTGGCATATGTATACATTCATGCAACCACATCAACATAATGAATATATCTATCATCTCCAAAGGATTCCTCATGCTCCTTTGTAGCCTCCTTGGCATTTTTCCCAGTCTATAGGCAACCACTGAATAATATCCTTTTTTTTTAAAGATTTTATTCATTTACTTGACAGACAGATCACAAGTAGGCAGAGAGGCAGGCAGAGAGAGGGGGGTGGGAAGCAGGCTCCTCACCGAGCAGAGAGCCCAATACGGGGCTCGATCCCAGGACCCTGGGATCATGACCTGAGCCGAAGGCAGAGGCTTTAACCCACTGAGCCAACCAAGGCGCCCCTAATATCCTTTTTTAAAAAAAAGATTTTATTTATTTATTTGAGAGAGAGAGAGTGAGAGAGAGCATGAGAGGGGAGAAGGTCAGAGGGAGAAGCAGACTCCCCGTGGAGGTGGGAGCCCGATGCAGGGCTTGACCCCGGCACTCCAGGATCATGACCTGAGCTGAAGGCAGTCGTTTAACCAACTGAGCCACCCAGGCACCCCAACACTAAATAATATTCTTTATATCAGTATACATTCATTTTCATTTCCTAGACTCTATGTAAATGGAATTATGCAGTATGTGCTATTTAGCCTGGCTTCTTTCATTCAAAGTAATTATTTAGAGATTCATGCATGCAATGGCATATATTAATGGTTAATTCCTTTTATTGCTGAATAATATTCTATTGTATGTATATACTATAGTTTGTTTATCTGTTCACCTGATGGTGCATATTTTAAGGTATTTTCAGTTTTTCACTATTACAAATAAAGATGCTATAAACTTTCAGGATGCCTGGGTAGCTCAGTGGGTTAAGCGTCCAACTCTTGGTTTTGGCTGTGTTCATGATCTCAAGGTTGTGAGATCTAACCCCGAGTCAGGCTACATGCTCAATGCAGAGTCTGCTTGAGATTCTCTCTCTCCTTTTCCTCTGCCCCTCCCCCCACTTCTGCATGCTCTCTCTCTCTCTCTCTAAAATAAATAAAATATTCTAAAAAAGATGCTATGAACTTTCATATATACATCTTTGCATGGGTATAAGCTTTCATTTCTTTCAGGTAAATGCCTGGTAGTATAACAGCTAGATATAATTGTGGGTGTATGGTTCACTTTTTAAGAAACTGATAAACTGTGGTAAAGGCTTCACGTTTATCGCATTTCAAAATCTCGACAACTCTAGGAGGTAAGAGTCTTCCAAAGTGAATGTACGAATTTACATTCCCACCAGCAATATTTAAGAGCTCCTTTACACCCTTGGAAGTGCTTGGTATGATCAGTCTTTTTACCATATATATTCTAGTATGTGTGCAATGGTATCTCATTGGGGTTTTAATTTTTATTACCCTAATGATTAATGCTGTTGAGAATCTTTTCATGTGCTTCCTTTTCACTCATAACTGTCTTTTGGTGAAATACCTACTAAACCTTTGAACCTTTTATACTGGGTTGTTTTTTATTATTGAGTTTTGAAAGTTCTTTATAAATGTTGCATACACACATGAAAAAGTGTTCCACATCACTTGGCATCAGGGAAATACAAATCAAAACCACAATGAGATACCACCTCACACCAGTCAGAATGGCTAAAATTAACAAGTCAGGGAACGACAGATGCTGGCGAGGATGCAGAGAAAGGGGAACCCTCCTACACTGTTGGTGGGAATGCAAGCTGTGCAGCCACTCTGGGAAACAGCATGGAGGTTCCTCAAAAAGTTGAAAATAGAGCTACCCTATGACCCAGCAATCGCACTACTGGGTATTTACCCTAAACATACAAATGCAGTGATCCGAAGGAGCATGTGCACCCAAATGCTTATAGCAGCAATGTTCATGATAGCCAAACTATGGAAAGAACCTAGATGTCCATCAGCAGATGAATGGATAAAGAAGTGGTGTATATATATATACAATGGAATACTATGCAGCCATCAAAAGAAATGAAATCTTGCTATGTGTGACGATATGGATGGAACTAGAGGGTATTATGCTTAGTGAAATAAGTCAATTGGAGAAAGACAATTATCATATGATCTCCCTAATATGAGGAAGTTGAGAGGCAACGTGGGGGGCTTGGGGGTGGTAGGAAAGGAATAAATGAAACAAGATGTTATCGGGAGGAAGACAAACCATAAGAGACTCTTTTTTTAAAAAAAAATATTTTATTTATTTATTTGACAGACAGAGATCACAAGTAGGCAGAGAGGCAGGCAGAGAGAGAGGAGGAAGCAGGCTCCCTGATGAGCAGAGAGCCTGATGCAGGGCTCGATCCCAGGACCCTGAGATCATGACCTGAGCTGAAGGCAGAGGCTTTAACCCACTGAGCCACCCAGGCGCCCACCAAAAGAGACTCTTAATCTCATAAAACAAACTGAGGGTTGCCGAGGGGAGGGGGGTAAGGAGAGGGTGGTTAGGTTATGGGCATTGGGGAAGGTATGTGCTATGGTGAGTGCTGTGAAGTGTGAAAACCTGTGTAAACCTTCACAGACCTCTACCCCTGGGGCTAATAATACATTATATGTTAATAAAAATTTTTTAAAAAATTAAAAATAAATATAAAAAAATAATAAATGCTGCATACAAGTACTTCATCACATTAAAATCAAGTAGTGTTAGTCCCCCAAATTTCCTTTTCTTTTTCAAAGTCATTTCACCTAATATTGGACCACTGTATTTCCATGTAAATTTTACAATATATAAATTTCTTTTAAGAAAAGTCTTGTTGGGATTTTGGTGGAAATTTTACTAAATCTACAGATCATTTTACGGAGAAGTAACAACCAAAGCATCTTATTTTCCAGTCTCTAACTCTTTTTTAATGTATTTTTTTATTGTTTTATGTTAGTCACCACAGAGTACATCATTAGTTTTTCATGTAGTGTTCCATATAACACCCAGTGCTCCATGCAATCTGTGCCTTCCTTAATACCCATTACCAGGCTAACTCTTAGTTCATTTGTTTTCCTTTTATGTGCTGGCAGGTACCTATATTACAACATGGAATAATAATGGTGATAGTAGCTATTCTTATCTAATTTCCAATTTCCATTCTTTCTCCACTAAGTATGGTGCTTGATAGAGGGTTTGTTTGTTGGTGGCTAGCCATTATTTAGTTTGAAAACATCTCTTCTTATCACAGATTAATACTGATTTTTACAGAGCAGATATTTAACAACTTAGATATTTTTCTCTTTTAATCTGTCAATGTGGTAAGCCTGTCCTGTACTTACTTACCCTCAAATAATTCTTTCCTCTTTCCTTGCTCTGCTCTCTAGTGTTCAGGAGATAACCTCTGTAGGCTCCAATTCCTAAGTTCTCCAAAATTTGGCTGTTTTCATGGTTCAGGCAGTAAGGACACCAGCAGATTATAGCCCAGAAGGACAGGAAGAGCCTTATCCCTCTGTATCAGGCGGCTTCTCCTTCAATGGTTATATCTTCTCCATGGCTCTAGCTCTAACTCCCATTATATTGGTTACCATGGTTTTAGATTCTGTTGATGCCAATTCCCAGTCTCCTGTAACACTACTTCCTTCTTCAGTTTCTCCTTCTACACTAGAAATGGGAGTGACTTCCTCAAGTTCCTAAGTATTGGTTTGCCTGACTCTACCTGGTTTGGCCTCTCCGTCACCTGAATAACCAATATCTCACATTAAATTCCATCTGAGTTATAGAATTAGAGTAATTTCTGTTTTCCTGTATAATTTCTGACAGTTGCACTTAGCTAATTATACTGTTTGACTTTCTGTGAATCCTCTTTTCATTCCTAGAAAAAATTTAGCTCAGTCACAAACAATTAAATGTACTCAAGTCTCTTGTGATATGTGATATATCACATATAACCAAAACAAAACAAAGCAAAACACCCCTAGGGCCCTGATACTTCCTCTAAATAATTCTTTTTTTAAAGGATTTTATTTATTTATTTGACAGAGAGAGAGATCACAAGTAGGTAGAGTGGCAGGTGGAGAGAGAGGAGGAAGCAGGTTCCCTGCTGAGCAGAGAGCCCACTGTGGGGCTCGATCCCAGGTCCCTGGGATCACGACCTGAGCCGAAGGTAGAGGCTCAACCCACAGAGCCATCCACGTGCCCTTCTCTAAATAATTCTATTTCTCTCTTCTTCACATTCTTCTCAAAAATAATTTTCTGCACTCACTAGTATTGTCTGTGTATCCAAAAAATTCTAAGAAGATAAGAAATGCAGAGACGTATTCAGCTTGCAAGAAAATTCCAGCACTACACCTAAAACTCTGTAGAGTTACTTGTGGAAAACAGCCCAAGTGGTACTCAGAGGGATATTTATAGTCTTAAGTACATTTATTAATAAAATAGTGCAGCTACTATGGAAAACAATATGGACGTTACTGAAAAAATTCAAAACAGAACTACAATATGGTCCAGCAACTCCACTTCTGGGTATTTATTGCAAGAAAATAAAAACACTAACCCAAAAAGATATATGCCCTATATTCACTGCAGCATTATTTACAATAGCTAACATATGGAAACAACTTCAGGATCCATCAATGGATGAAGGGAAAAAAGATGTGGTACACACACACACACACACACACACACAAACACACACACACATATTCACAGTGGAATATTATTCAGCCATAAAAAATAAAATCTTGCCATTTGCAACAACAAAGATGGACCTTGAGGTGCATTACACTAAGTAAAATGAGTCAGAGAAAGACAAATACTATATGGCCTGATTTGTATGTGGAATCTAAAAAAAAAAGAGCTCAAAGATACAGAGAACTGATTAGTGGTTGCCAAAAGCAGGGGGCAAAAGCAGGTTGCCAAAAGCAGGTGGGTGAAATGGGCAAAGGTGGTCAAAAGGCACAAATTTCTAGTTATAAAATAAATAAGTCTCAGGGATGTTATGTACAACATGGTGACTACAGTTAATACTGTACTGCATAGTTGAAAGTTGCTAAAAGGACAGATCTTAAAAGTTCTCATCACAAGGAAAAAAAAAACGGTAGCTATGTGTAGTGATGGATGTGACCTAGACTCACTGTGGTGATCATTTCACAATATACAAACTATTGAATCATTATGCTGTACACCTAAAACTAATATTATGTTATATGTCAATTATATTTCAATAAAAAAATAAAGTCCATTAATGATAAAAGAAAGCATGGAGACCATAAGAACAAGAAATTAGAAGAAAAAAGAGTAGGCTATTTGAAAAAGAATGAAAACAATAACTAGAAATAAAAATATAGTTATTGAAATTAAAATCTCAATGGACAAAAAATGGAAATATTTACAACATGCAAAAATTTCAAGAAAGTAGAGAAAGAATACCATACTGAACCCAAAGAATAGAATGTAGAAAATAATGAAATGCAGAAATGATGAATCAGAAGACAGTGGAGCCAACTAACAAAAGCCTGATATAACTGATATAACAGACAGTTTTGTAAATATCATCAAAAAACAAAAGAAACACAAGTAAGTATATTAGTTAAATAATATCGTATACAATATAGGTACAGAAGGAATTTAAAAATATAAGTATAAATTATACTTATAATTTAAAAATTATAAGTAATTATTCACACTAATTATCAAATGGTGAATAAGGATAGTTTTTTGCACAGAAATATATTTCATCTAATAAACTCAGAAAAAATGATAGAAATACAAAATTAACATTATGCAACCCTTAATTAATGGATAAATATGCTAATCTTCGAAGATTGTGAACATGAACACAAAAGAAGACAGACATTAGGTTCCTTATGATAGAAATTCACAATATCACCTATGGGAAGTCTTTCCGAACAAAAAAAGAGAGAGTAAAAAACTATACCTTAATCTGATGAAACTTCTCCTGATTTAAAGAAGTACAGAGGGAGAAGAACACCAGTGTTGCAATCAGCAAAACCCATGCCATATAAAACTGGACAAAACACGAGGTTTTTTTTTCAACAACAACAAAAAAATGACAAGGAAAATAGATAATATGTGTATGTGGGGGGTGTAGTATCTACAAATTAATATGCATAAAGAGCAATGACAATGAATAGACTTTTGATCCTGATTCAAGAAAAAAGCATTTTTAAATAGGCACATTTTTAAATGTGAAAAATAACTGGACATTTGATGACATTATTTTTAAGGTAGGATGTGTATAATTGAACAATTATGTTTCATAAAGGATACCTATCTTTTAGAAATAGATACTTAAATATTTAAAGATGAAATGGCATCACATCTAGGATTTATTTCTCATAATTTCAGTGGAAGAGATGAGAGTAGATATGGGTAGAAATGTAACCAGGTAGGCCGTGTGTGGATGATTGAAGTATATTGGTTTTATTATACTATTCAGTCTACTTTTATATGTGTTTGAAACTTTCTACAATAAATATAATATATATGTAGCCATTAAATTTAAAACCCCAAGTGATAATAGACCATCATTTAGAAAAAAAAATATTAATTACTCAAGAGGCTCAAACAGAAATAGAAAACTATTAACAAGAAATACAAACTGAAACTATCCTCCAAGTTTCAGTCACTTTCAAGTTTCAGGACAAGGTGGTCAGGAACAAGTTCTAACAAATAACAAACAGTGTAGGAGGGTTCCCCTTTCTCTGCATCCTCGCCAGCATCTGTTGTTTCCTTTCCTAGTCTACCTCTCCTTGATAAGAAAATCAGCTGAGGACACTTTGAAAACAGAACACTTAAGCCAAGCTCACACACACAGGCAAAGATCCTAAATAAATTCATATAAGTTTCAATATAGCAGTGAATTAAATAGAAAAAAAAGAGGCTGAATCTAAGAAATATAACAATATAACATTAGAAAAAACTGCCTAAAATACTACATTAACAGATAAGATTTAAAAGGCATTTGATCATGTACTGAAGTAAAGAAAAAATTTCTGAAAAAAAATTCCACGTGAATGCAGGATACCATTTAGCTAACTAATACTGGAAGGAAACTTCCATCTCCTAAAACTTACAGCAAACAAACTTAAAAATGTGAAATGTTAGTAGCATTCGCATTAATGTAAGGAGCAAATCATAGCAGTATGTTACCAACTCTACCTGTTCAAAACTGGATCAGAATGCATAGCCAGAGGATAAGAATACAAAAATAAATAAAAGTTAGGAATAGTAAAAAGAAATAGAAATACTTGTTGCAAATATGATCATCATTTAGAAAATCCAAAGGAAAAGATTATGGATTATTTAAGTCAATAAGGACTTAAAAAAACTGGTGTATAGATAAATACAGTAATATGAAGAGCCTTGTCGTACAAAGCAGTAATTATTAGAATATGTTTATATGTATTATAAATGAAAATCAAAACTAAAATGAATTTCGCTACACTGTTCAACATTAAATACATCAAAATACCTGGGTCTCACAAAGTTATGCAGATCTGCCTCTCTCCTGTAGCAAGTAGATCTTTTTGAACAGAAAGTTCCCTGAAGTCTGTTTGACTAGTAAAGAAATCCTATCATCACTACGTATTTTCTCTGACATCTCAGAATCTTAGCCCCCCTACCTTGTGCTGCAGCTTCTCGATCTCACACATTGGCTGGAACACGGACCCACCATCTGCAAGAGTTTAAGCTGACAAACTGCCCAGTTTACCAAGAGGCAGTGATATTTTCTAAGGAGCCTTTAATCAATGAACCAGGAGCTGAAATGAGGACCTACTTCGCAAGAAGACCTTCGGTACTACTCACACCGTAACAGAGGGGGCACCACAGAGTTGCGCTCCTAATCGCTCTCCCTGGGGGTGCCCCCAGGAATAGCCGGATATACGCACAGTGACTTCCGTTTTGGGGGTCTGTGGGAGGAGAGGTCTTATGCGAGAAGGGCGGCGTCCGAGCAGCCAAGGGAGAAATCCAAGCTCAACTCCAGGTAAGATAAGAATATTGAGTAAGGTTTGAGGGAATCCCCCTATATCGAAAGACCTAAGACCACACGGTCCTGTCCCTGCTGTCAGCTCTAGAAGGTTCCAGGCATCGGATAAACCGATGTAATACTCTCTGAATTCTCGTTCTGAGAACTCGGAGAAATAATAGCACTGGACCCGGGGTGTTCGTATCGGAGGGGTCAATGAAGGACCTTGTGTGAATTCTGTGGAACTTCCCTTCCCCCATAACAGAGGCGGCTCCACGGTTCCGGGCCCCTGCTGTCAGCCCTGGGAGACCCCAAGAGGTGAAGATATTTGACTCGGGTGTTTGCTTCAGACTATCAGAGGAAGGAGTCCGAGGCTCTACCAGGAGTTGACAAACACCCCTATTTATGTCTAGGAGAAACAGCCTCCCTAGAACAGTGGAGGCCCTAAAGAGCCCCACCCCTGCTGTTAGCCCCTGGAGGCTTTTAGTATGACTGTAGGGCCCAGGTGCCCCTCGCTTCACCTTTTGGTTAGTTGGGGGAAGAGGGGTACATAAGAGCCTTGGTTTAAGGCTATACTATTCAGGTAAGCGGAGGGAGTCCTAGGGGTGGTTTTGAGTGAAATTGATAACCTTAAACAAGGACTGAGGGGAATTCCTCCCTCAGGACAAAAGGGGCCCCAAAGAGTGCCTCCGATGCTTAAACTCAGGTGGATCCTTACCAGGATTATGAGGCTAAGATGTCTCTCTATCCTCAGTGGTCCCACCCACCTGCTTTTGGCAACCTGCTTTTGCCCCCTGCTTTTGGCAACCACTAATCAGTTCTCTGTATCTTTGAGCTCTTTTTTTTTTAGATTCCACATACAAATCAGGCCATATAGTATTTGTCTTTCTCTGACTCATTTTACTTAGTGTAATGCACCTCAAGGTCCATCTTTGTTGTTGCAAATGGCAAGATTTTATTTTTTATGGCTGAATAATATTCCACTGTGAATATGTGTGTGTGTGTGTGTGTGTGTGTGTGTGTGTGGAAAACCTTGGGGAGATCTGCATTCTGACTCTCCACCCTTCCCCCTTTCCCCCTCTGTCTCCCCCACCCAACCCCCCCCCCCCACTGCATATTCCAGGATATCAGGTGGATGAGACCCTTGGTGTGATTGTATAGACCTCAGGTCAGTGGAAGGGGGGATACCTGGGAATCAAGAGTCAAAGGGAGGAGCCACGGTAATGCTCAATCTGAGCATTGAGCATTGAGCAGACCACTCATCACAGAACAGAGCCTGTTTCACAGAGCCCTCCATGGGATATCATCCCTCAAAGGGGTTCCTGGGTAAAGTATATTAAACTGAGTCCTTCCTAAGCTCTTTCTCAAACCTTTCAAAAATATGAGTCTTGCTATGAGGGGATAGGTCTAAGATCAGCCAAGAGATGAGTCCTAGGCCCTGCAAGAGGCCAAGGTGAGGACTCTAAGTGAGGAGTGAGAACCGTAATTATCTTAGGATGGGGAAGGTCCACATAGCTTTGCCATTGCTGTCATCTCAGGACACCCTTAGGCAGAGGTGCTCAGATGTGGTTCTCCTTCAGGTCCTTCTCCAGGATGTCAGGGAGGTGAGGGATTTGAAATGAGGGGTCAGCATCAAATCAGTTAAGCAGAGGACCTTAGGTCCTGCAAGAAGTAAAGGTAATGACACTGAATGTGAACAGAAATACCCCTACTCCACAACAGGGGAGGCACCACAGAGACTAGGTTTGCCAAATCCTGTATCAGCTCCAGTAGGACTCAGGTAGGGGTGGGAGGCTTCAGCCCAAGGTGAGCTCTGGTTACTTCCAGAGTCCTCAGGGTAAAGGCTAATCCAAGAAGGGGAGCCGTGAAGGATCCTAGAGTAGAGCCTTCTAGGAAACCTGGAGGGATGGCTGTTGATAAAGCCCAAGATGGTATCTCCCTGCTAGAGGATATCACACCATTTCATCCTCTTTCCTCCAGTTCACTGAATCATCTGTAGTCTTTTTCACGCTCGTGCCTGCTTCTCTGACCAGATTCATCATGCCTCGGGGCCAGAAGAGTAAGCTTCGTGCCCGTGAAAAACGCCGCCAGGCTCGAGAAGAGTCAGGGCGTCTGGTGGATGCTCAGGCTACTGTACCAGAGAAAGAAAAGCCCTCCTCATCTCCATCTCCTCATTTCAAAGATGCTTCCCAGAGCTCACCTGCCACAGGAACACACAGTAATCCTCAAATTACTGGCAGAGTCCAGTCCACCAGCACTACTGCTGAAGCTGCTTCAAACACAAGATTTAATGAAGGTGCCAAAAATCAAGTGGAGGAAAAGCCAAGTGCCTCACAGGCCAGGGATACCACTGAGCACTGGCCCAGAGGTCCTATAGATAAGAAGGTTGCTATGTTGGTATACTACCTGCTGTACAAGTATCAAATGAAAGAGCCCATTACCAAGGCAGATATGCTGAGAAATGTAATCCAGATTTACAAGAATCACTTCCACGAGATCCTCTGGAAAGCCTCTGAGCACTTGGAGCTGGTGTTTGGCCTTGACGTGAAGGAAGTGGATCCCAATAGGAACATCTATGTTCTTGTCAACAAATTGGAATCCAGCTATAATGGGAGAGTAAATGAGAATGAAGGTGTGCCCAAGACTGGCCTGTTGATGACTGTCCTGGGCGTGATCTTCACGAAGGGCAACTGTGCCACTGAGGAGCAAGTCTGGGAAGTGCTGAATATGATGGGGTTATATGATGGAATGAATAACTTCATCTATGGGGATCCCAGGAAGCTCATCACCGAAGATTGGGTGAAAGAAGAGTACCTGGAGTACCGGCAGGTGGCCGACAGTGATCCTCCACGCTATGAGTTCCTGTGGGGTCCCAGAGCCCACGCTGAGACCAGCAAGATGAGAGTCCTAGAGTTTGTGGCCAAGATCCATAATACCGTCCCAAGTGCCTTCCCAACCTGGTATGAAGAGGCTTTGAGAGATGAGGAAGAGCGAGCCCGAGCCAGAGTTGTAGCCAAGGCTTGTACCGCTGCTAAGGCAAATGCACGCTCCAGGGCCATGGCCAGCAGCTTCTCCTGCCCCAAGTGAAGTTTGAAGAAGGTTATTACTATGTGTTTGAAGAGAACAGCTCATGTTCTCATTAGTGAAAGATTAGGGTGAGCCTGGAGATAAGAGAGTACATGACACATTTGTGTTCCTGTTTTACTAGTAATCTGGATATTTGTCTAAGTGTTTTTTTTGTTTGTTTTTGTTTTTGAGAGAGAGAGGGTGAGAATGGCGGGGAGGCGCAAAGGGAGAGAGAGAATCTTAAGCAGGTTCCACGCCCAGCACAGAGCCTGACACGGCTTGATCTCATGACCTTGAGATCATGCTTGAGCCAAAATCAAGAGTCACTTAACTGACTAAGCCACTCAGGCACCCCAGTATTGTTCCGTTTAATAGAAGGGTTAACTAGCTTCAGAATCTGAGTTTGTGAATGGTGTAAATCACACATTTATTGACATTTATGAGTTTTAAGAGTAAGTGTTTTACTATTTTATAGAACAAATTGGGAATTTTTCCATTTTATTGAATTACTTGGAAAAAGATAATGTAGTAGTGGATTAGGCACTTCCTTGGAAATGTGAAGGAAGTCAGCAGTAAATCCTGGGATCAAGAAATAGAGAAAAAGAAAAAGATGATACATCTTTGTATTCCTTTATCACTATTTGGTCTGTTCTGTAAATTTAAGAGAGAGATATGCTTAGATGTGCTTAGCTTATTCAAGCATGTAGACTTAATTACATCATAATAAATTAGACCTCTTGCATACCGTCTCGTTTATTTCTCAGACATTCCTTCAGCATCTTATCTTTGGGGAGGCTTCCTGCTAGTACTGGGAGTGTCAGGATAAACAGGACCCACCCATAGAATTTTAGAGTGTAGAAACAGCTGTCAAGTAAGAAAGAGGATGGGATACACCCTAAGACCTAAGGACAAGTGAAAAGGAGAGGGCCTGGGAGGATCCAGATGTGAGAAGTCAAGTGTAAGCACCCTGAGGCTAGTGGGTCTGGGGCCTTGGGAAACTGCAAGTGCTTTGGTATGAGTCAGTTTTACCTGAAGCTGGGTGGTGGATCAGATGAAGCTGCTGTGGGAGTGAGGCAAGGGCCAGACCCTCAGAAGCTGTGTCCAGAGTTAAGAGGCTAAAGCCTGGAATGGAAAACTGTTTCAAGCAATTACTTTAAAATCATGAATTAACCAGAGAGAAATCTCCACCAGGGACAAGAATGGAAGGTGTCCTGCATTCCTTTCCTGCTGTTCTTTTCCCAGTGCAGTTAAGCACAGCACACAAACTATGTTTTTGAGAATTAGGAGTGATATACAACATGGGTATGTTCAGAAGCCACTGTGCTAACGATCTTAGCTCTGGCCTGGAAGAGACACAGCCCACTACATTAAAGTTCATTTTATTAGGTTTTGTGTAATTTGGCAAACTCCAAGTGAGGGCTAAATTTTTAATGGAACTGAAATAAAGGAAAACAGAGGTGGTCTGGATGAAAGGACAGTTGGAGGGAGGTGGTTCTTGACACAAAGGATCCTTAAGTTCCACCTAACTGGGGAAGACTCCCCCCAGCACGCAATAAGTAACATCCTGAAAACTTGCAGAGCAAGCAATTTAGCTTTACTGGCTATGCATCATGTTGGTTGATCTGTTATGCTGTCTCATAGAGTGCTACATATCCTCTGATACCTCTTGGATTAAAAAAAAAAAAAGATTTTAGTAGAGTCTGGGATCAAAATATTACTAGTAATAACTGAAAATTATTAGACTCAGAACATGCCAGACACTATGCCAAGTGCTTTCATACATTATATACATGCCAGGAATCCTACGCAGCAGGGCTTCTCTAGCTCATTTCACAGAAAAACCTTACAGATCTTTGAAATTTTCCTGACTTCCCCTGATCATAAATGACTGAAGTGGGACTGGACTTCTGGTCTGAATTCATTTAGGGTTCCTCACTATTTCATGTCTCTTTGAATAAAGCAAATATTTTGTCTCTTAATTCATTTCTACTCTCAATGCCCCACAATGTCTTTCAGGCAACTGAGATGAAGGACCCTCTTGCCAATATATTAAGCCCAGGTTTAACAAATAAAAAAGAAAATGAGAATTTAAAACAATTTCAGGATGTTCCCAATGAAACAGAAAGCTCAGAATCACCTGCCTTTCCCCTAACTTAGAACATTCCAAACCCTTGAAGATGTCCACTGTCTGTCCCGTCCCTGACCTTTCGCAGTAAAGTTTAGACTGGTCATCTGCTCTGGGTGCTTCTAAGTTTTTTCCAAGTCGGCTTGTGAGCAGTCTGATTTGGCACAGGATCTACTGATTCTTGTAAGATAACCCTGAAGTTAGGGAAGAGGTTTTAGAAAGCAGATGAAATTCTTAAGAAAGAGGAATTTAATCTGATCATTTATTTGAGACTGGCCACTGAACCCATATACTGATAACTTAACAAAGTGGTCAAGAACCAAAACCTTCCTCCTAAGTGGTAGATGAGGAAAGCCAGAAGAAATCATTATATAGCAACCATGGCAGAGACTAGATTCCTAAAATCTCAGGTGTCCTTCCATGAGGATGTAGTAATTTTCTACTGCTGACAAACAAATTGCTGTAAGTCAAGGTACTTAGAACAATGCACATTCATTATCTCACATTTGTGTAGGTAATACATACGGGTTGGCTGTGCAGTTTTCTTTGTTCAGGGTTACACAAAGCCCAAATCAAGCTGTCAAGTCTCGGTTCTTACTGAGAGATACTGACAAGCATCTCATTCCACACATGCACAGGTTGCTTTCAAAATCTAGTTCTGTGAGGAATTCAGTGCTTTGTGACTATAAGACTGAGGCCCTGTTTCCTTGCTGAATGTTAGCTGGAGCTGCCATAGCTCCTCAAGGTCTCTCTCCACTTTTTGCATATGGGCCCCTGCTTCAGAAACAGCATGTTGACTCTTTCTCATGTGGAAACTCTTCTACCCCCAACTCTGCTGCATTTCTCTTCTGCTTCCAGCCAAACAAAGTCCTCTGCTTATAAGGGCTCATGTCATTAGATTGGGCCCACTCAGATAATACAGTATAATCTCCCTATTTTAAGGTCCATTCAAAATTTTAATCACATATGCAAAGTGCCTTTGACCATGTAACATAACACATTGACAAGTTTTCAAGATAAAGGTATGGGCATCCTTGTGGAACAATTACTCAGTCCACTTCCAAGGCAGAAAATGTCTCCCTGGCGGATATGCCAGCTTTGATAAGAAAGAAAATAAAATGTTAGCATACACCTGACTCTTGTCTGTATCTGTACCAGATGAAAATTCTGAAAGTTTTTCAGTGTGCTTAAAGATACCTGAACAAGTGTTCAGTCATGTCCTTCAGGTGGTGGATAGCAAAGATTCACATGTCAGAGGTTTTTCATGCAGCAAAAGGAAGCAGAAAATTCTCAGTGTATTGAGAGTATAGAGGTTATTGGTAAAAGTTCAGAAAGGTGTTACAGAGTGAAAAAGGGTGACACCTCCCTGCTGAGATTTTCAATGTCCTTTAGAAAACTGCTGTGATCCTGTATTTGAAAACACTAGTCACACAGGGGCACTAGAAAAAGTTGCTGAATTGCAAGGAAACCTGATCTCAGAAAATCCTCCAGGAACAAAGAGGGCTAATGTTATAACAAACTAAAATAGTTGCTCTTTTCTGAGTACCTATTATGTAACCATTAATGGGAAGGTCTACAGATCTTCAAGACACTTCATGTCTCATTATCTTTTGTTCATATGGAGGTACCTGCCAGTGGTCACGAAGGGTCATGTGACTATCCTTGCCACTGTAGTATGAGCAGAAGCATGCCTCTCACCTCCAGACAAAGGTATTTGAGAACTAGTGTGCCACCTCTATGCTTTTTGTTTCACTAAACAGCAAACATGCAGAGCCTATGTTGAGATGTGGAAGCTCATGATAGAAGCACCCTGGATTCCAGGGTCACCTGACAAGGAGACACCCTGCCAATCAAATTTTATGTACAAAACAATTTAAATTTTGTGTTATTAAGCCATTTGCAGTCAGATTTTTCCCATTACATCTCATTTACTTTATCTGAAAACTACACAGATAGTATTTCTGTTCTCTTATTTAAATATTTTAATGACAAAGGAAATAGGGCATATGTTCTTGTTGCCAAAAAATTCTAATAGGGACACCTGGGTGGCTTGGGGTGCCTGAGTGGCTCAGTTGTTAAGCATCTGCCTTCAGCTCAGGTCAAGATCTTAAGGTCCTGGGATTGAGCCCTACATTGGGCTCCTGCTCGGCAGGAAGCCCTTTTCTCCCTCTCCTCCTCCCCCTGCTTGTGTTCCCTCTCTTGCTGTGTCTCTCTCTGTCAAATAAATAAATAAAATCTTAAAAAAATTCTAACAATAGGGAGAGATTATAATTCTTCCTTACTATATTCTTTCAAATTTTATCCCTTCCTAGAGGTAACTGCATTAAAAAATCTTGTGTGTAGTATTTTAAGACTGATTCTAGGCCTATTCTTACATACATGTGTTAGAAAAATACACTGTAATGATTGTCTTATGGTTTCACTTATTCGTGGAGGATATCCATTATCCTTCCTTAATACCCATCACCGGGCTCAGCCATCCCCCCACCCCTCTCCCATCTAAAACCCTCAGTTTGATTCCTGGAGTCCGTAGTCTCTCATGGTTCATCTCCCCTTCTGATTCCTCTCCTTCATTTTCCCTTCCTTCTCCTAATGTCCTCCATGCTATTCCATGTGTTCCACAAATAAGTGGTAATGGATATTAAGGAGGGCACATATTGCATAGAGAACTGGGTGTTATATGTGAACAATGAATCATGGAACACTACATCAAAAACTAATGATGTACTGTATGGTGACTAACATAACATAATAAAAATTACTTTAATTAAAAAAGGATATCTACACCCTTTTAATCTATTCTAACTTTTACACTAACAATATGAACTATTTAATAAAATTCTGAAGAAAATATCATAAATCAATCATTCAGAGACATTTATATGCATTTTCATATATCCCCTTTCAATCTATATTGCTATGTGAACATGTTTACTTTGTTGAAATCACAGGATACATATAATTCTCTATTACTTCTTTGCTTACTTCTATTTTATTTTCCATTTTTTGCATTTTTTACTTGTTTTTCTTTATTTAGTTTTGTTATTTTAGAAACTAGATTGATTTTATTGACTTTAAACCACAATTCGTTTAACCATTGCCTCAAATGTTGGGTACTTATTTTTTTTCTAATCCATGCTATTATATGTACCAATGTAATGAATATCTTTTGCTATAAACTTTTTTAAAAGATTTTATTTATTTATTGACAGAGAGAGAGAGAGAGATCACAAGTAGGCAGAGAAACAGGCAGAGAGAGAGGGGAAGCAGGCTCCTGCTGAGCAGAGAGCCCGATGCGGGACTTGATCCCAGAACCCTGAGATCATGACCTGAGCCAAAGGCAGAGGCTTAACCCACTGAGCCACCCAGGCGCCCTATAAACTTTTTTTTAAAAGAAAAATACACTGTGAGTTTCAAAAAATACACGTGTAACAGTGTACATATCATCTTGCCTCTTGTCCTCATCCCTGAATAAAATAAATGCAAGATTTTTCCAAGAGAGCACAGATAGAATCTACCTCAAGTCTGTTAATTTTAGAATTCTAAACTGCATATGTGCCATAATTAATTTAAATATCCTCCTCTTGATGGACACACAAATTGTTTCTCATGATTAAGAGAACTGATATCAACATAACTGAACATCGTTTCTTGGGCAAATGTGGATGTTTTATTATGGAGAGATGTAGAAAAATGCAATTAGAGTGGAAAGAATCTGACAACAGTGAAGTTTTACAAATATTGATGACATTCTGTTCTAATAGTGTTATATCATATTATCTTTTCATATATTTACATATGTGAATAAATTAAGTTTTCAGTGGCATTTTATTTTATCAATCTTTTAAATTTTGGT